>NW_024070207.1:104487814-105017806 GCF_014754425.2 Oryx dammah | reverse complement strand
ATATATATATATATATTTGTTGTTGTTTGGTCATACTGCTCAGCATATGGGATCTTAGTTTCCTGACCAGGGATCGAACCTCCACCCCCTTCATTGGTCCTCCTGCCTATACTGTGTAAGCTGAACTTTCCTTTTCTTTTACTCTTAAATTTGGTATTTTACCTTTAGTGCATCATTTTATGGAACTCCTTTCTGGAACAAGGTAGCTAGGGATGCAAGGGAGAGAAACGAAGGGGAGGCAGGGGGTTGGGGAAAGAATCTAGACACAAAAGCTAGTTTACTTATGATGCTTTAACCTGGAAAATTTAATAATTTTCCCTCTGAGCTCTGCTAGCACTTTGAAGAAGCCTTTATTATAGCATATATATCACTGCATGTCAATTCTTTATTTTCTTGGATTTTTTTCTCCTACTTGACTGCAGATTTGTTAAAAACAATGATTACTCCTTACTTTTCTTGGTATTCCCAACTTCTGGCTCAGTCCTGGCTCAAGTAACTGTTCAGTATATGTTTATTGAGTGAGCAGTAGCTGAAAAGTAGCTCCAGAGATTTAATTCAATCACATAAATTGATTTAACTAATTGGAGTTCTGTTCAAGATTTAGATTCATTCTCTGAATCAGGCTTTTGACCTTCAGAACTTTATATGTGACGAGTCACAGTCATATTTTTCATTGTACTTGTCTCCAACTGACTTTTAGCAAATAACCTGCAGGTTTATTTAATACAAATCAGATCATATTAAATATAATTAAAAATCTCTCCATGAAATAGGATAAGATCCCATTGGGGCACCACAGAACACAATTATACCTTCATGGCATATGCTCTTTTTAAGTAAATCTATTCGTGAATATTAAAGTCTGAAAATGTTTTCTCAAAGTTTGTATCATTCTATAAATAGCACCATACATCAAAAGAGAATTAGAAAGCCATTGTATTATCTATATCCTGGATTATTTCTCTAAGCAGAACCATCAACATTGAAACACACCAGGGCTTTACTTAAATTTAATGGTAAATTAGTTACATTGGAATAACAGATAATTATATTCATTCTCTTTAATAGATGGTGAAATTCTACAATATGTATATCCCAATAAGCACAAGGCAGGTACAAACTTCCTTTATTTGCAAGCTGAAACAGGTTTGACCACTAAAACATTTATTCATTTAAATCTCCCAGGTCATTGCTAGGGCAATCGCTTGAAATGTCATTTGAAACATTAAAATAGAAACAAAATAGTCGAAAGAAATTATTATTGATTTTGTCTTTCTCTCTGTTATTTGGAGAAGTCACAGGTTCGAGTGTTGTTAGCTGGAGAACCTTACACACTGTTTATCAGGTCGAGAGAACAGAAGGATTTGACAGCTTCTTCAAACAGTCATGGACACACTGTCATTTAAATAAAGGGACAAGTGAAAGAATGTGAATGAACCATTAACACAGATGCGTGTTACATGTAAATAGCTTCACACGCATAAGCACATGTGGGTCAGAGCTGCCTCTGAGTAAGTTACAATGCTCTCACCGTAGTCACCAACAGTGAGCAGACATCAGAGCAGAGCATATGACCTCAGATGACCTCAGAGCAGAGCATATGACCTCAGATGACCTCAAAAACTAGCTCTAGCTCCCCACCTTGCTGACATGCCACCTTGCTGAATTTTAATCAAAGAACAGGAAAATTAATCAATATCTGCAGCAGATGGTGCCTGGAAATTTACTTCCTAATCTAGTCAATAACTGTAGTTCTTTCAAAGATGCATCGTTTCCTTGACAAGGTATCTCATCAGTGACTTAACAATTTGGAAACATCTCCTTTCAGTTTAGTGTTCAGCGTTCTCAAAATACCAGCTGTTTCAGGCGGAAAAAGGCAAGTCACCATGTCTTTATATTTTCCTTCTTCCTCAGTCTCAGCACCCATTATAAACTGGAGGGCAGGGTAGAGATTATAATGTAAGGAGGGGAAACCCAAGTTTGTGAAATAAATACGACCATTTTGGCACCCCTGATTCCTAGGGGAAAGCATCTATTTTACACTATTCACCAGGAGTTTCCTTTAGATTGCATCCTGGTTTTCTTTTCTTGTTTTCAAGTCCTAAAAGAGGATGAGATGGTTGGATGGCATCACTATCTTGATGTACATGAGTTTGAGCAAGCTCCAGGAGTTGGTGATGGACAGGGAAGCCTGGCATGCTGCAATCCATGGGGTTGCAAAGAATCTGAGATGACTGAGCAACTGAACTGAAGTGTACAATTAAATCATCCTTCTAAAGTGAATATTAGTTTTCTATTCCTGCTAGAACAGTTACCCCAACCTTCAGTTCAGTTCAGTCACTCAGTCGTGTCCGACTCTTTGCAACCCCACGAATCACAGCAGGCCAGGCCTCCCTGTCCATCACCAACTCCCGGAGTTCACTCAAACTCATGTCCATTAAGTCAGTGATGCCATCCAGCCATCCTCTGTTGTCCCCTTCTCTTCCTGCCCCCAGTCCCTCCCAGCATCAGAGTCTTTTCCAATGAGTCAACTCTTCTCATGAGGTGGCCAAAGTACTGGAGTTTCAGCTTTAGCATCATTCCTTCCAAAGAAATTCCAGGGCTGATCTCCTTCAGAATGGACTGGTTGGATCTCCTTGCAGTCCAAGGGACTCTCGAGTCTTCTCCAACACTACAGTTCAAAAGCATCAATTCTTCGGCGCTCAGCCTTCTTCACAGTCCAACTCTCACATGCATACATGACTACTGGAAAAACCATAGTCTTGACTAAATGGACTTTTGTTAGCAAAGTAATGTCTCTGCTTTTTGATATGCTATCTAGGTTGGTCATAACTTTTCTTCCAAGGAGTAAGCGTCTTTTAGTTTCATGGCTGCAGTCACCATCTGCAGTGATTTTGGAGCCCCCCAAAATAAAGTCTGACACTGTTTCCACTGTTTCCCCATCTATTTGCCATGAAGTGATGGGACCAGATGCCATGATCTTTGTTTTCTGAATGTTGAGCTTTAAGCCAACTTTTTCACTCTCCTCTTTCACTTTCATCAAAAGGCTTTTTAGTTCCTCTTCTTTTTTTGCATAAGGGTGGTGTCATCTGCATATCTGAGGTTATTGAGATTTCTCCCAGCAATCTTGATTCCAGCTTGTTCTTCCTCCATCTCAGCATTTCTCATGATGTACTCTGCATATAAGTTAAATAAGCAGGGTGACAATATACAGACTTGACGTACTCCTTCTCCTATTTGGAACCAGTCTGTTGTTCCATGTCCAGTTCTAACTATTGCTTCCTGACCTGCATATAGGTTTCTCAAGAGGCAGGTCAGATGGTATCATACCAACTTATTTCACAGTTGTGAAGGTTGGAAGTCTGGAGTAGATCTCACTAGGTTCAAATCAAGGTGTTAACATGGCTACATTCCTTTCTGTAGGGTCTAGCAAGTATTGGTTTACTTGTGTTTGTCAGCTTCCAGAAGTGGCCCATGTTCCTTGGCTCATGGCTCATATCTTCCAAGCCAGCAATGGCCAGTTGAGTCTTTCTCATGCTGCATCCCTCTCTTACTGACTCTCCTCCTTCCTCCTTCTTCATATAAGGATCCTTATAATTACATTGAGCTCACTCAAATAATTTAGGATAATTTCCCTCTTTTAAGGTCAGCCAACTTGCACCCACAAATCCATCCACTCCCTTAATCCATCCTTACCATGTAACATAATATATTCACAGGTTCAAGAGATTAGGACATGGACATCTTTAGACTCTACCTAAAGCAGCATCTTTCTGGAAGCCTTACCTTCTACTCAGAGAGACAGACCTCATTCTAGGGGCCACTTCCTCCCATTTGTGAATTTTTTCTTTTTTTATTGGAGTCTTTCATTTGTTCAGTATGGTGTGGGAGTAGGCAGTGGCATTTCAGGAGGCTGAGAGTTTGTTGCCATTCCCAGCTCTGCAGAGGTAGAACTGGCAAGGGGCACTAGACTTGTGATCTTTGTCTCTTCAAGCCTAAGAATTTACACAGGGATCTCATTTATAAAATTTCCACCAGCAGGTCTTCATTTTCTTGGGATTTTTTGGTAAGTATTGGAATCATTGTCAGTTACATATTTGCACCCACTGAAAAATGAGTTCTCAAAACAGAGACCGCAAATAGCCAGCTATCAGATAAGGTATATTGTTTTAAAATAAAGGGGAATAAAGCAATACATATAAGACTACAAAGATATAGCAGATGGTACACCAACTAGTCCAGGGCTAGTTATGGACATAAGGCTAATTGGTAGGTATTTGTCAACTGTGATTCAAAACCAGGGAGACTGTTGTGGTCAGCCAGATCATAAGGAGAAAGGAAGCCTGGAAGAACATTGATGCTTGACTCTGCTTCCGCAAAGAGTTGATTCTAAATTGGAGGATATGCATCCCCAAAGTTACTCAGTCCAACCCACTGGAGCCTGGGAAGACCATGTAAGCATTTCTGTATCCCCATCTCTATTTTTAAAAAGAACTTGAGCTTTACTGATACTTAAAATCCAAATTGACACTCTCAAGAACACTTGGTATGTACCTTGTGCTGTGCTCTGCTTAGTCACTCAGTTGTGTTCGACTCTTTGTGACTCCATGGACTGCAGCCCGTGAAGCTCTTCTGTCCATGGGGATTCTCCAGGCAAAAATACTGGAGTGGGTTGCCATTTCCTCCTCCTAGCCTTGGGGATTCTTCATGGGGATTCTCCAGGCAAGAATAATGAAGTAGATTGCCATGCCCTCCTCCTTATTTACTTGTTTTAAGTAAGTTAACCCTCAAAACATGTGGTTTAAAAATAGTTAACTGTTTAAAGATTCCTATAAGAAACTATGGGCTTCCCTGGTGGTTCAGATGGTAAAGAATCTGCCTGCAATGCAGGAGACCTGGGTTCGATCCCTGGGTTTGGAAGATCCTCCTGGAGAAGGGAATGGCAACCCACTCCAGTATTCTTGCCAGGAGAATTCCATGGACAAAGGAGCCTGATGGGCTACAGTCCATGGGGTTGCAAAGAGTCGGACATGACTGAGTGACTAACACTACTATAAGAAACTATGTATGAAGATAATACTAACAAGGTGAACATGGATGAATACCAAGCAAATAGAAGAAATGTGTCTCTGACCTCCAGCACTCTCTGCATCAGTCACCAAAAAAATCCCAGTCAGGTCAGATCTGACTCATTCCATTTTGAACAGAAATTATTTTTGGATTTTACATGAATACAGTAAATAAAAATGAATGTAATAAATAAAATTTACAAAAATTAAATCATTTTGCACTAATACTTATTTCATCTTCTGTTTTAGTTTCTGTTTAGTGCATATTTTGTTTGTAATATATTAGTAAATTAGTCCACCATGTCTGTCTGTACTTTATAAATAAATATGTACACATATTCTGAAGATATGTTTTAACATTTGTTTTATGGATAAGTGTGCATTATCAAATTGTTTGTAGGCTACTGCTCTACAGGACAGCTCCTTTTGGAAGAGGGAAGTGAATACCCCTCAAAGAATGGTTCAACATGGAAGAAAGTTTAAAAGGTCATTAAAAGCAGCTGTGTGAGGGAGTTCCAGTGCAGGTCACAGGACGTGTATACACTTAAGTTGTGAGTTTATCCAGGTCTGACACTGCCAGGAACCTGAGTCTTAAACTGACCTTTGGGTGGTACTTCTGTCCTTTTAATAGGGTCCATGATGTATTTGATAAAGAAAATAAGTCAGGACTGCCTTGGCAGTCCAGTGGTTAAGACTTTACCTTCCAATGCAGGGGGTGTGGGTTCCATCCCTGGTGAGGAAGCTCAGATCAATCCCACATGCCTTGCGGCCAAAAAAACACAAAACAGAAAACAGAAGCAATATGGTGACAGATTCAATAAAAACTTTAAAAATGGTCCACATTAAAAAAAAAAAAAGTCCTAAAGCTCTCAATGAGATCCTTAAACTTTTAAATATCCTCTTTGCTTAGAAAATGAACTGCTGCTAAGGTTACAGCAAAGTAAGTCTTTCCCTATTACTCTGATCCTTGAAGCATCTCAGAAATATATTCATTTGAACATTAAAATATCAATCAAATTTTCTACGAAGTGGATTTAATTGGCAACTTAGCTGCAGCTACCATACAATAAGTCCTAATAATCACTAGTTCTTGTTTCTAGACACAGGGATCTTACATTCAGATATTTTATTGACTTAACTAAGTATGCAACAATATGCATTTTATATAAAGTGACTAAAGGATTTCAGCTACAAAGTGCTCCATCCTGTGATGTTTGATGATTTCATGGGTTAGGAGATTTTCATAACTTCTGTCCCAACATAACACAGAAATATCCTTTAGATTGCTGTCTTTAAGATCACAGAAGCTAAGAGATTTAAATTTCAAAGTGAATATTATCCATTTTCTGTTCATTCTTAGCACTCCCAGGCAAGCTGTCTGATGCCCTCAATGTTTGTTTAATGTTTTTCATTCTTCCAGCTTCTTTGGGAATCAATTTCAGATCAAATCACAAAGGAGAAAAAACCTTTTTCCTTCCTCCAGCCCCAAGCTCACCTTCCCAGACAAGATTTTTATCTGCATTAAATAGATTCACTGACCCATTGACTAGCAACCTACCCATAGCAGCAGCTTCTGTGGTGCTCAGTGGAGCATGGGAGGGGCTCATAATGCTTGATTAAAGCCATCAGGGAAGCCTGAGATCATTTTAAAGGATTCTGGGCAGAATGGCCCTACAAGCCATTCTTGTAAGTCTGTGTCATTTTATTGCCATTAATACGATCCTCCAG
The DNA here is from genome assembly GCF_014754425.2 of Oryx dammah. Lineage (NCBI taxonomy): Eukaryota > Metazoa > Chordata > Mammalia > Artiodactyla > Bovidae > Oryx > Oryx dammah. Next base: position 105,011,009 of record NW_024070207.1, on the reverse strand, counting down.
CTCTCAGTCCTAACGTGGAGAATCATGGGAATTTGAACAGGGTCCACATGAAGAGTCGTACATCCTGTGTTCTGGGATAGAAAGATAAACTCTTCTTCCCTGGTAAGATGCCCTGCCAGAGGTTCCTGCAGGGGTTTCCCCCAGGTGGTATCACATCAGTACTTGCTTAAGAGATAATGTTTTGGATTGCACCGAACAGCTAAGTATAATCTCACAGAAATGATAACAGCTGACCTGAACATTGAGACAAGTTCCTCCACGTTATCACATTTCATCCTCACAGATCAGGGAAATCCAGTTAGGTTGTATTCATAGACCAGGAAGGAAATTTCTGAGAGATTGATTGGTGTGCTGAAGGGCATTGTAGTAAAATGCCAGGCCCATACTCCAAATTCATTTCTAGTTCTTCTACATTATGCTACCCATTCTGAAGGGATTATTAGGTTGATCATGCTACTGTTATTAATTCTGCCCAAATGGTGGATAACAGAAAGATCATACATTTAGGATATTGGCACTTATGTCAATTTTATTACCATCGATAGCTGAAAATATTCCAAAATTTTTTATCCTAATAGTTTTGGAAAAACATAACTTTTCCTTATATATCATTTCTTCAGTATTTTTCCTGTTAAGTATTTCCCACCTTTGTCTATGACAATCCTTACAATTGATTCTCTCTACTGAAGTTGTTAACTCTCTTTTAAGCAGCAGTCACCATGGAAACACTTGTGCTACATGTCATGCTTCTTTAAATGCAATTACTCACAAGATGCAATCAATATATGAAGTGCATTTATTTGAATATTTAATTGTTAAAGTCACATAGCTGTGTTTGCTGTTAAGTCATCTCCTCATACCTCTGTGGTCATAGCTACATAAGGTGCCAACCTTTCTTGCATCCTGATATTAAAAATGACATGTTGCAAATTTAGAGCACCTTCCTCTGAGCTAGTTGTAAATATTCATTCCATAGTAAAATCTTTTCAGCCAGTTGGTATGCACCATGCATCAAATTATACCCCTTGTCCCAGTTCACATAACACATTAAACATCTAATGTGATATAGTAAGTGCTTTCACCTTTGGAGATCTGATATAATCTCAGAATTTACTCTTTCACCTGTATAAATGTACTTTTTAAATTAATTTTTACTGGAGTATAGTTACTTTACAATGTTATGTTAGTTTCTGCTGTACAGCAAAGTGAATCAGCTGTACATATGCATATATCTCCTCTTATTTGGATTTCCTTCCCATCTATCACCTATATAGATTTACTCTTAAATCAGATTCTATGGCTGAGACAAGTGTCCTGAACTTTAGTTCATCCTCTCTAGTTTCCTAGGAGAAATAGCCAACTAGATGTACCACTGTCAATTCAACTGGTCTAAAATCAAAATCGTTACCTTTCCCCCAAAGTTAAAGTTCTTTCAAAACTTCCTTATTTCAGTATTCAATCTGATCATTCTCTTAGTTATTCAGACTTGAACTTTTGTCAGGCTGCAGTCTCTTTTGCTCTTTTTCTCTCATGTCCTATGTCCTATAAATTATTCTGCTTATAACAGCCTTTCCATTTCCATTGCCTCCCTCTTTACCTTGCTGGGACTACACTATAGTGACTTCACCAGTCTCCCTTCCCCTCCTTCTATCTGCCTTCCAAACTACTCAATGGTTATGTTGAAATCAACGTTTCATCTATATCCCTCATCTCCCCCAAACCACCACTCCAACATCTACATCATTCCCCAACATGGCGAGAGCTGATGGAGATAGTGTGAAGAAAGAAAAAGAGACATTCTTTTTTTTATGTAGACCATTTTTAAGGTCTTTATTGAATTTGTTACAATGTTGCTTCTGTTTTATGTTTTGACTTTTTGGCTGTGAGGTATGTGGGATCTTAGCTCCCTGACCACCCCCTGCATTGGAAGATGAAGTCTTAACCACTGAACCACCAGGGAAGTCCCCCCCAAAATGCTTTAAACATTTGCCTTCTTATATCTGTGTTATGTCATTACTGAATCAGCTTTTGCTTGAAATAAAAAAGCAAAGATTTATATATGTTTAATTTATAAAATTTGATAATTTCAAACAATTCATTTACATCATTTTGATTTTTCTTCTGGAGTCTGGGTAGTTTTCCAAAAGTAAAACTAACATTCCATGTTTTTCCATAGAGACTTTTTGGTAATGTTCAGGTCAACAATTATTAGAAAAATTTTAATTTGGGAATTAAGAAAGATCCAACTAATGTCAGTTCAGCCAACAGCCCACTTGAGGACACAGCTAGACTTATGTCCATCATTTTAAGCAATGATTGGTAGGCTTATTTAAATATGTTTTTCCTCCACCTGTTATAAAAATGAAGCAGAGACCTAGGGTCTAACATGTTAATCTTACAAGGGATTCTTAACTGAGACTGACTCTCCACATCTTTGGGACATTTTTGCAGTCAGAAGTCCAAGGAAAAAAATTCCATGTCTCTTTGCTGACCACATACAAGCTTTTAATCAGCACAATTTTGTTGCATTTCAACCATCTCACAAAACAGCATTTCTGTTCTGAAATCATTTTGTCTTTCCCAGAGAGACTGATAGAGGAAACAGTTGCCTGAGTTCATATACTGGTGCTTGCATATTATCAGGAAGCTGGTAGGAAAAATATTCTCATACAAGAGCTATAAACATTATTTGAGAAAGAGGAAAATCATGTGTATACTAAGATGAAATGGTGCCTTCAACACTTCTATCTGATGTTTTTAAGCCTAAAGTATAATGAAAAGTCAGATAAATGAATTTGTAGTGACTAGAGAAAATGAAACAGGAATATAGGTGAACAAGTATTGAATTTCTTTTCAGGTCAGTTACTTTTAGACTCTTTTTTTAAACTTTTAATCTTGTATTGGGGTATAGCCAATTAACAATGTTGTGATAGTTCAGGTGAACAGTGAAAGGATTCAGCCATATATATGCATGTATCCATTCTTCCACAAACTCCCCTCCCATCCAGAATGCCACATAACACTGAGCACAGTTCCCTGTGCTATACAGTAGTTCCTTGTTGGTTATCCATTTTAAATATAGCAGTATGTACTATATTCCATCCCAAGCTCCCTAACTATCCCTTGCCCTCATCACAGACTTAGAGAATTAACTTACTTTTAGACTCTTAAAGAACATATTAGTTACTAGAATTGGTGGCCAAACTATGCTGCAAATGGAGCTAAGGTCAGAGTTAAATTCTATTTGGACCTGAAGAAAAACCTGGCTATGGCCGTAGGTGGCGCTCCTAAGACCAATTCACCAATTCTGCTGTGTTACAAAGTATATAATGAAAAGAAAAGACTGATTATATTTTTAAAGCCTTAAATATCAAAACACATGTCTTACAGTGGTTAGGTTTATTGCAACAACTTCTATGAAACAAAGCAGAATGGAAAAAAAATCAAAATCATACATTGAACCAATGAAACATACAGATTGGTATTGCAAACAAAAGTCATCTTCACAAAATACCCATCATTTTTAGTTTGTTGATAATCAATAATCATAAACATTGCCATCACATTTAGAATATGAATATTCAGTCTGAGTTAGTAATACATAAAATCATTCTGTATCTTTCAAATATTTTTTTCTGGATTTACCAAGAGAAGAGGTTGTGGCATGGAAAAAGACCAGAGATCTTAAAGAATCTCAGATTTAGGTTCCAGTTCTGCCCTTTCTTAACTGTGTGACCTTGATCACATCAACTAAGCTCTCTGAATCCTATCCCTTTACCTCAAAGTGGAAAATTAATATTTTATAAATGATCATTTTATATAGACATATATATGGGACATATATAGAATATATATATGGCATGTATAAATAATACATATGCAATATAATACTAAAATATTCTATATTAATATGATATGTTGATATAAATACATGTATATTAAATATATATTATATAATATTATTATATATGTGCATGCATGCTAAGTTGCTTCAGTCATGTCCAACTCTGCAACCTCATGGACTGTAGCCCAACAGGCTCCTCTGTCCATGGGATTTCCCAGGCAAGAATACTGGAGTGTATTGCCATGCCCTCCTCCTGGGAATCTTTCCAACTCTGAGATGGAACCTGCATCTCTTACATCTCCTGCATTGGCAGGTGAGTTCTTTACCACTAGAGACACCTGGGAAGTTCCAATGTTATATATATATTAATACAATTGCAGTATTCTCCTGTAACCACATACAGATGACAAAGCATGTATGTATATAATATGCTAAGTCACTTCAGTCGTGTCCGACTCTTTTTGACCCTATGGATTGTAGCCCGCCAGGCTCCCCTGTCCATGGGATTCTCCAAGCAAGAATACTGGAGTGGGTTGCCATTTCCTACTCCAATGTATATAATATATGTACATGCACATATATGTAAATCTGTACATAACTATGATGTGTGTAAAAGAAACTGCATTATTATATACATTAAGAACTTTACAGTCAAAAGCTTTTAAGTCAATGTTATTAGACTATAGGCAAATTTAATACAGCTGGCTTATAAAATAATTTACTTTAGAAGAAGCCATTGATAAGATGATCTATTTTCAACATTGTTTTCAATACCTGGCTTGACTTTTATGCTATTATTTTAGGTAAGCATTAATTTTCCACTGAAACAGATTGCAGTCAAGCACATGCATAGACATAGTGCAGCGAGGAGAATGGTGCCAGTGGTAAAGTTCTTTTTCTGGAAGGTAATACAGCTTTTCTTATTACTGCAAGTGCATGAATGAATGAACAACATTGTAAGCACAGGCATTCCATACATTCTCTCACCAAAAAGCCCCATCACTTCCTCAGTACTTTTTTTCTGTTCAGCGTTATTGATTTTTCCAACAATTGAGCTTGTTTGCAATAAGCTGAACCAGAGCATAACCTTCCATTAATTAGAAAAAAACATGTATGGGTGTTAACTTGAGGAAGCAATAGCATTCCTTGTGTGTTTTCTAGTGCAAACTCACAGTTTGTTTGATTGCTATGTTTTTTTGTTTTTTCCCTTGTGACAGTGTTGTTAAGTGTGATGCAAAACAAATCTGAAAACCTTCTAAATAGTTTGTGTTCATTCCAGAGAGAAAATGGCCTACCAAGTTCAGCTCTGAATAGAGGTGAAACTAGCATCTTAGAATACAAATCTGTGCCATTACCCCACATACTTGTAAGCCTTTTTCATCAGTTACAATTGTTTTTACACTCTAGTCTACATTGAAAATAAACATCTTAATTGTCTTCTTTGTTTTAACGACAGAATTTTGCAAGTATTCCTTGATTCATATTTATATTCCCTTGATAATTATCACTAGGAAATCATCCTGAAGTAAGAAGCTAGGTTTATATGTGATTTGCTGTTGAGTTTTTCACCATTTCTGGTCTGGTTGATTGAATTAGCCAATGCAGATTTCTTAAACTCAGCAAAGCTTAATCATGTAAGTAATTTAATTACATAATAAATAAAGTCACTTTACCTCAGCATATTCACATTGATCTATTTTTGCTGCACAGTGATTAAAAATGACTCATTTTTCTTAAATTTGGAAATCTGACAGTATTACTTGAATGAAATGATTTATAGTAGAAATAAATTGAAAATGAGGACAGCAAGGGTTATTGAGGTGCAACCAGATGAAGGTAAAATGCAGCTTGGAGTTATTGACCAGAAATCAAGGTGCCTATACAAATATGAATCAGAAGTTCTTAAGGAAATCTCCAGTAGGAAAAAGAAGGCACAAATTATCCCATTTGCATTACCATGAGATGTCATTCTATTTCTTTAATGTAACGGGTAAAGAATGCCTACAGTGCAAAAGATGTTGGAGATGCAAGTTCAATCCCTGGTTTGGGAAGATCTCCCTGGAGGAGGAAATGGCAACCCACCCAATATTCTTGCCTGAAAAATCTCATGGAGGGGGTCGCAAAGAGTCAGACCTGACTGAGCAACTAAACAGCAGAAAAACATCATAACTCCTCCATTTATATGAAGGAGACTAAACAGGTAATGGTCTTGAAACCATCTTTTGAAAAACTTAATAGCATAAACTAGGTATTTGGTGATGCATTCTTGCCTGGACAAAACTCCTCATGATCAATAGGACACTATTGCTGACTTTAAAAGAAAAAATGCACAACATGAGAGTAGGGAGTTAAGTTTTATTTGGAGCAAAGTGAGGGCTGTGGCCCGGGAGAAAGCACCTCAGATAGCTCTGAGGAACCGCTCTGAAGAGGTAGACCGGAAGGACAATATACATGTGATTTTGGTGAAGGGGGAGTACATGCAATGAAGCACATATTTTTTTTTTTTTACAGAAGACTGCTGCTAGTCATAAGGAACAGACTTCACCACGAAGGAATTTAGTGCTTTTCTAGATCTGAGGAGATATAAGAATTGGGCTCATAAAATCAGCTCCGGAAAATATCTAACTCTCTGAAGACCTGTTCTGCCAGCTTTCCCCAAGCACAGAGTGCTTCATTCCTAATCTCCACCCTGCACTCCTTTCAGGAGGTGGTGGAGGTGAGCAGCTGCAGCAGCATCTGGTTTAATCCTTGTAGAAGTAGATGACAAGTGCCCACAGCAAGTGCTGATTTGTAGTTGATGCTGTCATTAAACAACAAAATGCTGAATGCTAAGAATAAGTTTGGAGAAGGCAATGGCACCCCACTCCAGTACTCTTGCCTGGAGGATCCCATGGACGGAGAGGCCTGATAGGCTGCAGTCCATGGGGTCGCGAAGAGTCAGGCACGACTGGGCAACGTCACTTTCACTTTTCACTTTCATGCATTGGAGAAGGAAATGGCAACCCACTCCAGTATTCTTGCCTGGAGACTCCCAGGGACGGGGGAGCCTGGTGGGCTGCCATCTATGGAGTCGCAGAGTCGGACACGACTGAAGCGACTTAGCAGCAGCAGCAGCAGCAGCAGCAAGAATAAGTTAATTCCCCTAAGTTCCATTCCCTCATTACTGAAGATCATTCTCATAAATGTGATTCCATGTGTGATGCCAGAGAGCAAGCATATTATTGGTTGGACTATCAGTGGCTCTGTGAGCACGAGTAGCAGGGGAAAAATGATCCTTCTCTGTCTTCTCTGAGTTTCCAGTAGCTTTGGTCCTCACTAGTGTTACTCCAGTACTCTTGCCTGGAAAATCTCATGGGCGGAGGAGCCTGGTAGGCTGCAGTCCATGGGGTCGCTGAGGGTCAGACACGACTGAGCAACTTCACTTTCACTTTTCACTTTCATGCATTGGAGAAGGAAATGGCAACCCACTCCAGTGTTCTTGCCTGGAGAATCCCAGGGACGGGGGAGCCTGGTGGGCTACCGTCTATGGGGTCGCACAGAGTCGGACACGACTGAAGCGACTTAGCAGCAGCAGCAGCAGCAGTGTTACTACAGGGACATACTTAAGTTGACTGCTGATGAGGAGTATAAATCCTATTAATACTTAAAATATATGCACAAAGTGAAGGTCTCTTCCATGCCAAGACAGGTTTTGGTCACCATCAGTTGCTTCAGTTACTTTAGTTCTCAAGGAGTAAATCTACCATATTCCTCATGATTTCTACCTATTGATACCTGAGTATTACTAAGAAGCACATTATTTGGGGACATCAAAATTGAATTTCTAGTCTGTATTTTATGTCAAATTAGCACAAAGGACAAACGTATGTTTCTTGATTTACTTTTCTTTTTTTTACAATGTGAGTTTCCTACATAAAAAATAATGATAGCATATTTTGGCATTTGTGGAACCAAACTAGCAATAGGTAAATTCCCAAATAGCATATTGTTAAAATGCTTAAATACTTCTATTCTTCAAATCCTAATACATATCTAAGAAATTATAGTAATACATTTTTGAGGAATTTTTGCTCAGTGCACAGAGAACTGTGAAATAGTAATACTTTAGGAAAACATTCACTTAGAGAAATAATTTTATTATAAGAAAAGAAGTTAAAATTTGATAATAAGCACAATTTAATGAATAATTTTCTGTGGTGAGTCATTACTTCTTTGTAATAAAAAGAGTTTTTCTCTCTATGTATGCACAGAGCAAGTTTCTGCTAAAAGAATCTGGAACTTGGGAGGAAAAGAAGCTAAGCAATTACCAAAAACTGTTTCTAGCATCTTCCAAGTATTATATGATATTTGATAATACATTAAATGCCTCTTTGTGAAATATTTAATAAAAGAGAGTGCCAGAGAAAGGTTATTAATCATGGCATTACTTTTTAAAGTAAACAACAGTATGTCATTAGGTTGATTTTCTTCACTGATATAGCCAAAGCACCATAACATGGCATGGAACATAATAAGACCTCAATAAATAATTATTGAAAAAGCTATCTGATTAGTCTCCATACACAAAGGCTGAAGTGAATTGATGGATAAAAGCTACTGGATAATCAAGCACATAATGCTGGCCTTAATTATGTGGCTGTTCCAGAGTTCAAAGGGATGTCAGGACTCAAACATCTTTATGCTTTGGCCACTGGGCTACTTGGGCGGCCATGGGCTTTTTACTCTTACTCCACTACTCCACTGTGGATTTTTGGAGCAGAGACAGTCTCATTAGATATGGAGCAGATACTATAAATATATGGTGAGTGCCAATGTTTCATAGAGTGATAATGTTTCATACCAATTAACAATAAATTTCAAATACCATGCCAGTACAGTTTAAAGTACCATTATCCCATTGGCTTGTCCATGAAGGCAATAATGTATATTTATTTCTTTACCTACCGAATTCTTACTGAGCAACTGAGCTTTCTATCACTTATCTCCTTTGTGCACTGTACCAGCTCATTAGGAATATTCCACAAAATAACAATGGAGTACTGTTAAATGACTTCAACACAAATTCTGTGTAAAAAGATTTCTGGTAAACAATCTCTCTTCATGGAGTTTAAATTGTCTTTTAGGAACTGGAAACTAATGGATAAAATGTACAGGAACACTCTGGTTTTCTAAATAATTTCTCCGTCACTTCTAATTTTTTTAAAAAGGGGAAATGATGGCTTTAAGAAAGTAAAATAATAAATTAATTATCAAGCCATTGTGTATGGTATAGGAGACACTTAAAGGATAAACATGTCTAGGTATCTTATTGTGACCATTTATCTCCATATTTGACTTCACTGGCAAATGTGACACCTTAAGAAAGAAATCAGGCCATTTCAGAATTTATTGCTAAAGAGCTTGCTTTTTTCTCCCAGTCTTAAGAGACTTCATGAATATTTTAATGTCAGAGTTCACAATTTAACATATCAAGACTTGATTGCTAAAGACTGATAATCCTTGTCTATGCTACCTCCCCGATTTCATTACTGTCATGCTCACTTGGGACACTTCTAAAGCCAGAATCAACAACTGTAATAGAGTGTGAAGGACTAGATGCCTTTAGTTTCACTGCTCATAATATCAAGTACGTTTCAGAGTATTCGTTGAATAGCAGCGTGAAAGTATCCTTTGTGAAAGTATCCTTTCATGATATCCTTCATGAAGTATGCTTTTTCTTTTATTTTTCTTTAAATGATATTGTTCATGGCTACTAATGTAATGAACAGATCATTCAGTAAGTAAACACATTTGATTACCAAATATATTCCAGGCTCCAGAAAACTTTCTGGGCACACACAGCAGAGTTTAAATCTCACAAGAGGGCCAGACATGAATATATCCAACTATGATCCAATAAAATATACAATAATAGAACTATGCAATTAGTGCATTGGAACAGTTGATGATGCTATTAATTTTCCTTTGGGAAGTAATAAATATAACAACTTAATATTAACTGAGTGATTACTGTGGGTCACATTCTCTTTTAAGTGCTTTATATAAGCTACCAGAAGTAAGAATGAATAGATATTATCTCCATATTTTTAGACCCTAAATGATGATGCGTTTTCCCCAAGGCTATAAAGCTAATAGACAATGTGGCTTGGATTTGAACTCAGGAAATGTGGGTCCAAAGCCAAGACTCTTGATTCCCAAACCATGCTGCCTCTGTTTTCTTTTGAAGTCACCAGGGAAATGGTCAGAGACAAGTTCATATTTGACTTAAAAGCCAAAATAGAATGATGGGTGTGTGTGCTCAGTCATGTCCGACTCTTTGCAGCTCCATGGACTGTAGCCTGCCAGGCTCCTCTGTCCATGGGATTTCCAGGCAAAACTACTGGAGTGGGTTGCCATTTCCTTCTCCAGGGGATCTTCCCAACCAGGGGTTGAACCTGTGTCTCCTGATCGCTCGCATTGGCAGGTGGATTCTTTACCACTGTGCCACCTGGGAAGCCCCATTGAATGATGAATTCATCAATTAGAGAAGGTAAAGAGAATTTTTAGCAAAGGAAATATAATGAGCAAGATCAGGAAGAAATGAAAGAGATCAGATACAAGTGGAAAATTACCCAAAGTCTGAGTTGCTCTTTTGGAGGGCACCATTGGAGACAGTGAGGGGAATGAGATTATAAAGGTAGCAGCCTTGAGTTGGAGTGGCCTGGTAGGCCATGAAATAAGATTTGACCTTATTCTGTGGGATCCTCTGGGAGATATTATTATACTTACTCCAAAGATTATACTGACTTCCGAACCAGGTCCAAGTACGATTTAAGCTGTCAGTGAAAATTACAGGCTTTAACTTTTGTCACCATTTTTAAAGTGCAGTACGGTATTGAATCAATCACCTACATTCTATAGACAAAAGAAAACATTTTACTCTAAATAGTCTTAAGCAATTTGAATAATGAATGGTCTAAATGTATTCCTTTCACATAATTTATATAAACTCTCTTTGAAATGAGGTATTAAGTAATTTTAGGTTAAAAATTTCAATACTTTAAAAAACATTCTTGCTGAAGCCCCACGTCATATGTGCAGTATGTAATCTTTTGTATTGGAGGTGCCCAGGATAAAGGAAAACAAACAAGATATCATAACCACCACTACCATCGCCACCAACAAGAAAATCTGACTTGGCTTAAGACTTTATGTAGCTTTCAAATAGCTAGATTTTGTTTAAAACATCCAGTAGAATGTGTAGAAAGTGTGGTGGTAAACAGAAAACACCATCGCTAATATGAAGTCAGAAGATTCATGTCGGGACCAAGACATTCTCACGTCCCAGTCTCTTGAAAGCTTATTTATCAGGAACAGTGCTCCAACTGCCTCATCATCCATATGGCAGTACGTGCAGTCCCCCTGTCTCCAAAACCACAGGTCTTCTGTCCTCATGCTTATGGCCAGATATCCGATAGTATGGCCTGTTCTCTTGATTCTGGAGTCTTGGGCTTTCTACTTTCTGTCCTTCACTTTGTTTGGTTTTGTTTAGTTTGGGGGGAACAGCACCTTGCCCTGAGCATATCCGGAATCTTGTCAGCGAAGCAATCAGTGCACTCTTCCCTCGTGGCTCTTCAGTGTTTCATTCCCTCACTCTGATTGAAGCATCCTTTCTCCAGGGAAGTGTAAGAAACAACAAAAAGCCTCCTTTAAGTGTCATTTTCCTTTCAGAATTATCTTTTTATTCTCAGAAAACTTGTGGCTACTTTCTATCCAAGGTGAAAAACCTCTTATCCATGTTTCTATTTTAAGAAAAGCTGGGTAACTTAAGAATATGACACATTAAGAAGCAGATGGTCAAGCTGGTAGAGATAATGTGTTTTTCCTATTTGCATCCTATGTCCCATTCCCCACTTTTTTTTTCAGAAAGCAAGTCCATGGCTTTGAACTCAGATGTTTAAGAAACAAATAATTGATTATAATTAATAATAATAATAGATTGTATCTCAAAATACATTTGAATTTTATGTGTTAACATACAGATGGCTATGGTGCAATTTTGAGGAAAATTAACATTATCAATTTTTAAAAGGATCCATTGTTTTGAACTATTAAAGGATGGCACCATATTTTACTAGATCACCTGTCTTTCTCTCATTAGATATTAATATATCTATATCTGTAATGAAAGGTGACACTTAGAATTCATTAAAGATAATTAAAGTTTGTTTTTGTAAACCATTTTTTTTTAATTTTTTTATTTTACTTTACAATACTGTATTGGTTTTGCCATACATCAACATGAAACCGCCACGGGTGTACACGTGTTCCCAATCCTGAAACTCCCTCCCAACTCCTCCCCATACCCTCCCTCTGGGTCATCCCAGTGTACCAGCCCCAAGCATCCCGTATCCTGCATCGAACCTAGACTGGCAATTTGTTTCTTACATGATAGTATACATGTTTCAATGCCATTCTCCCAAATCATCCCACCCTCTCCCTCTCCCACAGAGTCCAACAAACTGTTCTATACATCTGTGTCTCTTTTGCTGTCTCGTATACAGGGTCATCATTACCATCTTTCTAAATTCCATATATATGTGTTAGTATACTGTATTGGTGTTTTTCTTTCTGGCTTACTTCACTCTGTATAAGAGGCTCCAGTTTCATCCACCTCAGTAGAACTGATTCAAATGTATTCTTTTTAATGGCTGAGTAATACTCCATTGTGTATATGTACCACAGCTTTCTTATCCATTCATCTGCTGATGGACATCTAGGTTGTTTCCATGTCCTGGCTATTATAAACAGGGCTGCAATGAACATTGGGGTACACGTGTCTCTTTCAATTCTGGTTTCCTCAGTGTGTATGCCCAGCAGTGGGATTGCTGGGTCATAAGGCAGTTCTATTTGCAGTTTTTTAAGGAATCTCCACACTGTTCTCCATAGTGGCTGTACTAGTTTGCATTCCCACCAACAGTGTAAGAGGGTTCCCTTTTCTCCACACCCTCTCCAGCATTTATTGCTTGTAGACTTTTGGATCGCAGCCATTCTGACTGGTGTGAAGTGGTACCTCATTGTGGTTTTGATTTGCATTTCTCTGATAATGAGTGATGTTGAGCATCTTTTCATGTGTTTGTTAGCTATCTGTATGTCTTCTTTGGAGAAATGTTTCTTTTTTAACCAAACAGAATCTTTTAAAAATTATTCCTATAATTACATTGCCCTAAGGCAATGGCACCCCACTCCAGTACTCTTGCCTGGAAAATCCCATGGACGGAGGAGCCTGGTAGGCTGCAGTCCATGGGGTCGCCAGGAGTCGGACACGACTGAGCGACTTCACTTTCACTTTTCACTTTCATGCATTGGAGAAGGAAATGGCAACCCACTCCAGTGTTCTTGCCTGGAGAATCCCAGGGACGGGGGAGCCTGGTGGGCTGCCGTCTCTGGGGTCGCACAGAGTCAGATATGACTGAAGCGACTTAGCAGCAGCAGCAACAACATGTTTTCAGTCTGATATGTGTCATTTTTCATAAGGAAGAGAGATGGAATTGGAGCCACACACTAGCTTATCTAGTAGGCCATGAAATTGAAGCATATGTGCATGCCATTCATCTCATGGGACTCAGTGGACAAAAGGATGACAAAACTGTCCAGAATAGGTCACTGAGCATGATAGATATGCTTAGAGTCAGTTCTCAAACTGACTTTGGATCAGTAGAAGTCCATTGTTGGTTGAAAGCTGTACATGGACAGCTAAAGTAATTGAACTCAACTCTTTTCTCTGCTTATTGCTATATGCAAAGTCAAGCCCTTCCTTCATTCTAGAAATCATAGTTTTATACATGTATATATATATTTTTTAAGAAATATAACATAGATATGTGGATTATATCAGAGTGAAAATTGAAAACTAGATTCTAGTTAATATTTTGAGAAATATTAATTAAAAACCTACTATGTGGTCACAAACTATTGATACACATATAATCAAATTGGACATAATCCCTTCTCAAGTATTCAGTGTACAATGGAGATTGAAAGTGTTAGTCACTCAGTCGTGTCCGACTCTTTGTCACCCTGTGGATTGTAGCTCTCCAGGCTTCTCTGTCCATGGAATTCTCCAGGCAAGAAGACTGAAGTTCATAGTCATTCCCTTCTCCAGGGGATCTTCCTGACATAGGGATCGAGCACGGGTCTTCTGCATTGCAGGTAGGTTCTTAACCGTCAGAGCTACCAAGAAGACCCACAATAGAGGTTGGCTTTAAATAAATTATCATGCACTCACCAAAATAAATAGATGATTATCATTATTGAATCTCTGATATTCTTGCAAAAACAATTTGGAGAAAAATTATAAGAATAGAGACTTCCCTAGCGGTTCAGTGGTTAAGACTTCACTTTCCAATGCACGGGGTGCAAGTTTGATCCCTGAACTGGGAGCTAAGACTCCACATGCCTCAGGGTAAAATAAATAAATAAATAAATAAAAACAGAACATAAAAAGCAGAAGGAATATTGTAACAAATTCAGTAAAGACTTTAGAAATGGTCTACGTAAAAAAAGAAAACTCTTTAAAAAATGCAGAAAGCTATAAATATGCTTCAGAATATGGTAGGGTATTCACCCCCTAAAATGAAATCTGCCATAATTACTGAGAATGAAAGTATGTTTTAAAATAACATAATACATGTTTTGAGATAAATATGAAACTTTTTAACAAGTGATTTTATTTTTGATGGTGCAATTTCAAAAATATGGAAAAATGTGAATCTGAACCTATGTATGTAAACTTGTTCCATAGACCAAAAATAGTTTTGAATGCTTTTATTTTAAATAAGTATTACAGGAATTGGATATAAAAAATATTATGATACTAAGATTTGCCAATTATTAGGTTTACTGAGGGAAATAATCAAATCTATTCCTCTAATTAAGTAAGATTCTCATTCACTAGGACTCATTCCTTTGGAAATAATTGAAGGCAAGGGAGTGGATGTTCATGTTTTCTTCTACCCATCTCTAATTGTGGCCCTATGGTTCCTTCACACTTTATTCTTTTTTAAAAATTTATGTATTTTAGTTGGAGGCTAATTACTCTACAATATTGTAGTGTTTTGCCATACATTGACATGAATCCACCACGTATGTACATGTGTTCCCCATCCTGAATCTCCCTCCCACCTCACTCCCCATCCCATCCCTCTGGGTCATCCCAGTGCACCAGCCCCGAGCACCCTGTCTCATGCATCAAACCTGGACTGGCGATCCATTTCACATATGATAATATACTTTAGTTTGTTTTACATCTTCAGATATTTTACAGTAATTGCAATCTCTCCACCAATTGGTTTAGAAATAATACAGAGGACAGATAATAAAGGTAACCAGTGTTAATATGAGTCATTGATATTATCTTTTATCTGTTTCTAAGAGAAAAAGAACTGAAAATCAAACAGCTTTACAGAGTGACCTCATACCAATCAGTTAATGTACACAATGAAATCTATAATAAATGCAATATATTTTCCCTTAGCATCTTTAATCTAGTGCCTATACGGTTGGGGCTTCATAAAATGAGATGTTATAAAGAGAGGGATACCCTAAAAGAGAAAGTAAATTAAAATGTGTGCTTTGTGACATAGTTGAACAGATGGACAGTTAACTTACAATCAGGTGATTTTGGATAAAATGACAATCTGCTGAAAACATGGCAGTCATTTAAAAACAAGTGGTAAGTAAAATAATGGAAATCACAAAAGTTATTTTATCAGTCACAAACACATAGAATAATTTGATACCATTAATACTTCATTCAAGCAGGTGTTTCTCAGAGGCACACACTTCACTGTTTATTTGTCATCACTCCTAATAAACATGTACTTGAGTTTATGTCATCTGAAAATAATTGGCATGCCCTACGGAGACATGGAAAACTGATGTAGTCTTACGCCTACCCAACATTTAATGACCTTAATCTATCTCAATGACTTGCCTTTCTATTCAAATAACCAGTTTGGGATGTAATTTACTAAAATCAACTTTTGTAGTATTATTTCAACAAAGGACAGCCTTTTGTGTGACAAGCTATAATAGTTAGCTATTGAAAGGCCTACCATATTTCTCTCCCACTGAGAACTATTTGTTATCTAATGTCACTTATAGACTGCATGTAAATCAAATTATTATTTCCGGCTCTGCATGGTGCAATGCTGATTAAAAACTTGTCAAGCTATCAGAAGAATAAGGCCATTTCCCAGCATGGAATGATGTTATTTATTCTAGGCCCAATGATTGGTACCAGAACCAATGCCTAATAATAAAAATATCTATGACTGAGGGGAGAAAATCATTTAGAATGATCACTCTTATCACAATCCTAAGGCATTTGGAATTCTGACAATGCTGAAATAATTTTGTAGCTTTGAGGAAATGTTCAAGAAGGTAGGTAAACTCTCATTGAACTCACTGCAGTCAGCAGAAACGTTGCAGTTCTCATCACTTAAGGCTTCACAAAAATATTTAACACTGTTGGCCACTGTCCTCTTGACACTCCTGCTTCCCACACTCTCTCAGGTTCTCCAGCTTTTCCTCTATTACTTCTCAATCTCCCTGGCTGGTCCTCTGTATTCTGTTCCTCTATTAAATGTTAATTCCATGATTTGTCTTGTGTTCTCTTTTTTCGTTTAATTGCTTCCCCTGAAAATTGTATGTCTTCATGCATGTTCACTGCTACCCAGATATTCTCCAAGCACAATCTCTTTCTCGACCTCCAGGCCCATACATTCCATGAGACATCTCCTACAGATAACTGAAATACAACCTGTGTAATTTCATTATCTTCCACCCTAAACTGGCTTTTCCTAATCTGTGGCTCCAGAATTCGTGCAGTCATGTGGCAAAATTCCCAAGAATCATCCTAGACCATGTTGTCCTCCCTCCCATTCCCGTTCATTAAAACCTGGTGAGTCAACCTCTTAAACACTCCTCAACCCTATTCAGTGTCTTCCCTCCCCACCGCTCATGTTTGTGTTCCCTTCAGCTATCCATCATCACTGTCCCAAAAGGCTACCTGCCTACATGCTTTCACATTTCTGTTCCTGGCATCCAGAGAGTGGCCCCTCCCAAACCTGAACTACTTATGTTATTTCCAGCCCTTCAATAATGCCACACTGCCTGAGGTCCACACTCATCAGCGTGGCATGAGTAGCCTTCGTGGTTACAGCTTGGTTTGCCTTTCCACACTCAGTCCTTAGCCTGAACGCCTTTATGCTCTAAGTTTCAACAAGTGTAACAGAGTACTGGGGCATAGAAAGATGTTCCACCCTGTGTCTCTCTCTCTCCCTCTCTCTGTTGTGTGTTTTACACAGTTCTTTCTGCTTATAAAGTCTACTGTATTAGTTATCTATTGTTATACCAAATTTTACCATAAACTTGGACTTAAAACAACACACATTTGTTATCTCACAATTCCTGTAGATTAGGAATCCAGGGGAAATCCTGTTGGATCCTCTACTTCAAGATGCCTTAAAAGCTATAATCAAGGGGTCAGGACTAGGATCCCAGCTGAAGGCTCAGCTGAGGAAGGATCTATTTCCAAGTTCATTCAGTAGTTGTAATAGTTTAATTCCTTGAGGTTCAAATTCCATCTGGCTATTGCCTGGAGACTTTCCTTGGTTCCTCACCTCATAGGCTTGCTCATAGATCACTCCTTTACAAATATGGCAGCTGTTCCGTCAAAGCCAACAGGAGAAGAGTCAGAATCTAAGGCGACCTTATCATACAGGTGACATCGCATCACCTTACTATATTAGGTAGAATCAGATCAGTAGATTCAGCCCACACTGGAGGTGAGGAGATGACACAAAGATACAAATACCAGGAAGTGGGATTATTGGGAGCCATTTCAGAAGCTGCCTGCCACATCCTCCAACCCGAACTTCCTTCACCCATATCCTCCTCACAAGACTTGTGCAATTTTTGAAGACTCATGTCAATTATCAATATATCAATTCATCACTGAAGATTTCCCAAACCAATCCACCCCAAAGTTGATTATTCTCTCTCTCTTTTTTTAAACTCCCACTGTACACCTAACATTATTTTAAAATTATTTGTTCAGCTTGCTTTTTCTTTCATCAGGACCTGGAGAGCAGAATTGCAGTTTATTTTTCCATTGTCTGGTCGGTTGTCATCATTCCAAAAGAAAGTACTCATTAAGTGTAAAATAATAAATGTTTAGAAATAAGTGATACTGTGAATATTATGCATTAATACGTGGAATTATCTGGAAACATAGTATTCCCCAGCGGGATACTAACATCAAATAATCTAAGGTCTGAGCATTGTATTTACTTTAGCTAAGGTAAAAAAGCAATCTTCTTTAAGTCACATCACAAAGTGACAGATTTATCTCTGTTATTTTAAAGTTCCTTCAAATGAGAGACTAAAATGAAATGCCATGTGGCTAATATGAAGGAAGGGTTAAGAGCATCAGTTCAGTTCAGTTCAGTCATTCAGTCGTGTCTGGCTGTTTGCAACCCCATGGACTGTAGCATGCCAGGCTTCCCTGTCCATCACCAACTCCTGGAGCTTGCTCAAACTCATGTCCATCGAGTTGGAGTTAGCATCAAACTGTAAGATGGAAACACAAGTCTTCCACATACTATCTATGAAGTCTTTGGCAAATTATTTACCCTCCTGTGCCTTGGCTTACTCATCTACAAAACGGGAACAGTAATCAGACCTACATCATAAGGCTGTTGCAAAATATTAAATAAAATGATTCATAAGGTAAGGTAAGTCATGATCTTCTGGAA
Source organism: Oryx dammah (assembly GCF_014754425.2). NCBI lineage: Eukaryota > Metazoa > Chordata > Mammalia > Artiodactyla > Bovidae > Oryx > Oryx dammah. The sequence goes on along the minus strand of NW_024070207.1, from coordinate 104,992,367 downwards.
AAGGAAACAGCTCAGTCGTGTCCGACTCTTTGCGACCCTACGGACTGTAACCTACCAGGCTCCTCCCTCCATGGGATTCTCCAGGCAAGAGTACTGGAGTGGGTTGCCATTTCCTTCTCCAGGGGATCTTCCCGACCCAGGGATCAAACCCGAGTCTCCCGCATTCCAGGGAGACGCTTTGACCTCTGAGCCACCAGGGAAACCAACCTGTTTATATTGGACTCTCAGTGAATATCAGTCATTATTATTTCCTACTGTGGAAATAATAACATGGAAAGATGTCCATGATATGGAAAAAAAAAAAAAAAAAGAAAAGAAAGGCAACTTGGAGAACTCTATGTAGAACCTCTATTACCTTTTGCAAAAAAAAAAAAAATACATATACTTAGTTCATCTGTATGTTTATATGTTGGGAAAATTTGGAATTATACACAATAGACTTTTAACAGTGATTATTTCCAGAGGTTGGGGAAGCGGGGAAGGATGGAGGTGTTCCCTTTATTTGTTATTTTGCAGACATTTGTATTGCTTGAGATGTTATTGAATTGACCCAAAAGTTTGTTAGGGTTTTTCCCTACCATCTTATATAGAAAAATCGAAAGAACTTCTGGGCCAACCCAAGAAATAAGCATATGTGGCTTTTATAACTTGTTAAGAGTGGTAGAGAATCCGTCTGCCAATGCAAGAGACTCAGGTTTGATCTCTGGGTTGAGAAGATCTTCTGGAAAAGGAAATAGCAACCCACTCCAATATTCTTGCCTGGGAAATCCCATGGACAGAGGAGCCTGTTTGGCTACAGTCCATATGGTCGCCAAAGAGTCAGACACGACTTAGTGACTGAGCATGCACACAAGGGCTGCATTATTTCTTCTAAAATAACATGTTAAGCTCCTAACCCTCAGTACTTCAAAAATGTGACCTTATTTGGAAATAGGGTCATTGCAGATGTAATCATGAGGTTACTTTGGAGTAGAATGGGCCTTTAATCTGCTAAGACTGTTGTCCTTTTAAGAAGAGAAAAGACACACAGACACACAAAGAGAATACTGTGTGATGATAGAGACAGAAATTGGATTTGTGCAGGTACCAGCCAAGGAATGCCAAAGACTGCTGGCAAAACACCAAATGCTAGGCAGAAGTAAGCAAGGACTCCCCTATTTGATGGTAAAGAGGTGATTGTTTTCCAAACTCCATTTTTTCATCATGATACTTGCTGGAATTTAGGAGTATTTATTTTGATAACAAACTGACCTAATTTTCTGAATGGGTTTCTCCTCTGTACCAAATTTATTATGCTTTGATTTTGGACTTCTAGCCTCTGGAACTGAGACAATACACTTCTTCTTTTTTTTTTAAATACACTTCTGTTGTTGTAAACCACTCAGTGTTTGGTACTTTGTTACAAAAGCCCTGGAAGAGTACCATATAACAAAAATAAAATAATTAGTAGTTTTAAAAGTGTAAGTAAAATGCTGAAAGACAGGCAGTTACATAGCTGGTAAGATTATAATATTTTGGTGAAGTTTAAGCTACAGGGTCAGTTTGACTGTAACCCTCTCCAGCCTTGGCAATAAAATTATTCTTCTTGGAAATCTCAATGAAATCTTTTTTAAGTGGTTCATAAACTCATGAGAGGTACTAAGAGATCTGAGGGCTATTTCTTTACATTCTGTCCTTTCATGCAGTTTCTTCTATTTGATTTCCAATTATGTAAGTCATATCAACAGGATAGATGGTCCAAGGGCTAAGTAATAGTTGATTGGCTACTGTGAAAATATATACCAAATGTTAAAGGAAATATCAAGTAATTTTTCTGTATTATGTGATTCAAATGATACATGTTTTAGAAAAATAATTTTAAACAAACATTCAATTAGTTTCCAGCTGGTCTTTCAACTGTTTAAAATATTATAGTGGTAAAATGAACCTCTTTTTCAGAGGTTTATTTTCCTAATGACATCAAAGTTGTTAAAATGGAGAGTCAGTTAGAAATATATATATACAGCAATATACATCCATAGTTTTAAAATGTTAAAATGCATATCAAATGGACAAATTGTTCAATACAAATATTTGTAGGTAAAGATGTGCTGTGTGTGCTAAGCTGCTCAGTCATGTCTGACTATTTGCCATCCCATGTACTGTAGCCCGCCAGGCTCCTCTGTCCATGGAATTGTCTAGGAAAGAATACTGGAGTTGCCATGCCCTCCTCCAGAAGATCTTCCCTACCTAGGGATCGAACCTGTGTCCCTTAAGTCTCTTGCATTAGCAAGGAGTTCTTTACCATTAGCGCCACCTGTAGGTAAAGTTAGAGCTCTTAAATGTTTTATTTAGTGGTGAAGCTTTCCAATTTTAACTTTGTTTTCTTGTATTGTAGCTGAAATTCAGCCTCTGTACTCTGGTACTGAATTGAATCTCAGAGATAGAGTTTGGGGTGAAGTAGAAAAGAATGACTTTATTGCTTTGCCAGGCAAAGGGGACTACAGTGGGCTAGTGTCCTCAAAACCATGTACCCCAACCCAGGGGAAGATCAGGGTGCCTGTAGGGCCTGCATTCCTGCAATCCAAGGATCATCCTTGTGATGGGCTTCTATTATTCTCAAGGTCTCTGGGAAGAGTGCTTCAAGTAGTTAACATCTTCTATTTGGAAGGAGTTTTAATTCTGCAGAAGAGCTCAAAGATATTGTTATGTATATGTCTTGAGGGGGAACCAGGACCCTACCCCAAGGCTGCACTATCATTTCTTGACTGCTGCTCTCTTGTCTCTTGGAGAAGGAAACCCTTCAAGAGGGAAGGACTTCCCTGTCCTTCCCAACCCATTCCAGTATTCTTGCCTGGGAAATCCCATAGACAGAGGAGCCTAGTGGACTGCAGTCCATGTAGTCACAAAAGAGTCAGACATGACTGAGTGACTTAACAACAACCCTTGTCTCTGCATCATCTCCCTTCCTGCTCAGCATCATCTCCCTTCCTGCCGTTTGGAACTCAGGGAAGGTCAGGAAGGCTGAATGAAACCTGTTTCCTGCAAACAAGAGATGGATGACACAGAATGACTTGTATCTAGGAGCACCACAGGGGCTTCTGGGGGCTTCCCTGATAGTTCAGCTGATAAAGAATCCACCTGCAATGCAGAGACCATGGTTCGATTTCTGGGTCGGGAAGATCCCCTGGAGAAGGGAATGGCTGCCCACTCCAGTATTCTGGCCTGGAGAATGTCATGGACAGAGGAGCCTGGCAGGCTACAGTCCGTGGGGTCACAAGAGTTGGACACGACTTAGTGACTAAAGAGAGAGAGAGTATAGTCCATGGGGTCACAAAGAGTCAGACATGACTGAGCAACTTTCATTAAAAAAAAAAAAAAAAGAAGAAGAAGAAGAAGAAGAAAGAAGAAGCCCTACAGGGTCCTGCTTCGTTTCAGTATTAGAAAGAATAAGATCAGAAATTAAGAGGTTTTTCTTTTCTCAGTGTGTATAACCATGGAAGATAGCAGAAGGAGCAGAAGAGAGTGAGGAAAAATGTAATCATTTTGATTAATAAAATAAATAGAAGAAGGGAAAGAACCAATAACCCCAAATAGTGCAGCATTTATTATTATTTCTTTTCTTTGCCTCTTTCTCAAATATCTAGCTTATTCATCAAGTAGACTTTCCCTCCAAGGATTACAAAATTGCTTAAAATTTAAATTTATCACTGTTTTATTATTTTTTCATGGGATTACGTGTTTCTTTTAAGACTCTTCCAAATTAATGAAAACTGTTTAAGGTTGATGCTGTCCAAAGACTTCCCTGTCCTCCAATTTAAGAGATTGTAAGGAATATATGAAAATTATGTTACAAAATATGGCAAGAAAAATAGGGAAAAGAAAAGGAAAGAAATAGGGGAGGAGGGAAAGAGGAAGGAAGGAAAGAAACTGAAAATGGAAATACAAATCTCTCTATTATCCATTAATACAAATCTCTCTATTATCCATGATCAGTATTATTTGCCATTATCAGTACAGAAAACAAAACAAAAAGGTATGTGTCACATTGTCCTTAGTAGTTACTGTTACTTATTAAGAGAGCAAACCAACAGTGTTTTCCTCTGGTACTAAAGCAAAGGTTAAACAGCCTGAGAATTACCAGTGCCATGGAAATGTACTCTGGGGTTAATAGGCACAAAGTGTCCATCTTTGAGCTATTTTAACAACTACCCTAGAGACCAAAGATAAACCAAAGGACTGTAAGGAAATATAATTACATTGGACACGAATGTCATGAAGAGTTAATTAGGCTTCAATGGGTCGTAACTTATTTTGAGGATGTGGAATTTCAGAAAACCACCTAGCTCTCTTCATATTACCTTCAGACACTAAAGGTGCAATTGTTGTCATTATTGTTTTAATCAGTGCTGCAGTTTAATGGTTATATATGTGGTTGTTATAAGGTCTTTTAAGCTGTTGAGGATTTCAGTATTTGACAGGTTACCTGAAAAAATAATTATGGCATTTCATAGATTAAATATTGCTCTTCTCAGTTGATAATAATATTGCATTTTTGAAGTGGTTATTATTGATAGAAGACATGCTCAAATGCTTTGCATGACTGCCTTTTACTGCACCTCATTTATTTTCCTTGGAAGTCACTAGGATTATCTCATTAGACCAACGCTGCTGCCATTTTTACTCAGTGTATACTGTATGGTAGGTATATTGCAAAATACTAAAAGGAAGGAAAAAGACACTTGCAATAGCTTGTACTGGAAAAACATTATAATTACTACAAAAGATGGCAGGGATAATATTTTATTAACAGTAGTTCTTGATTTTCTTGATTGCAAATGCTAGGTACCATATTAGGCACACAGCTGGAAATATATGTAGCACAATAAATAGAAAAGCATACTCCCCTAAAACATAAAAGGAATGAAGAATAGGTTTTCGATGATCCCATTTAAATATTTTCAAAAAGGGTTATTTTCCACCCAGCAGTAGAATAATTGATATATAATTACAAAAGAGGCTATGCCAGAATTATTGCTAAACCCTTTATATTGAGCACAATGGTCTTTCTATAGTGTTTGATGGGAACTCTATCATTTCCCTTGGGGTAATGGCCAGTTCTTTTACTACTGTAAGAGCTTAAATGCCTCTGTTGCTAGATTTTCTGTTAGCCACACTTGAATCTTGAAAATGAGCAAAGACAAAATAGTCCTAAGACAAAGACTTAATGGACTGCCTTCACTCTTAGTTCCTGGGCTGACTTTCAGCTTCCAAGCCTGGCTTCTGCTCTGTAACTAGCCCAGAAGGCCCTGAGTGTCATAGTACAGCAGTGGTTCTTACTCTGGCTTCATATTAGAGTCACTGGGGTTGGGGGTATGGGGTGCCCACCAACCCTCATCAATTCTGAATTAAATGGCCCAGATCTGGGCCCTGGATTTTTTTTATAATGCTCTCTGATGTTCAGCCAGTACACTAGTGATTATTAGATCAGTCATCAAAATAAGAGTTTGCTTCACATGGGTGAGTTGTATAGTGTTAATATTCCTGGTTATGTTATTACACTATGGTTTTGTAAGAAGTTCCTATTGAGGAAAACTAGGTACATGGAATGGGATTTCTCTATACTGTCTCTTACAACTGCTTGAATCTACAGTCATTTCAAAGAAAAAGTTTAAATTAATTTTTAAAATTGTCTACCCATGAATTCTAACTCATCTGGGACTCTTAAGACAAAATCTGGACCCCAGCTGATCAAAGTATCTGCAAGTGGGTGCTGGAACCTTCATTTTCAACAAGCTCTCCAGGTAATTACACTGAAATTGCTGACATTGATTTAGGTCCTTACATGTTTAGATTTTGAGGAATACTGAGCACCTGGCCAGTCTTAGGTAAGGGAGAATTAGAAAACCTGACATTCTCGGATCACTCTCCTGTTCAGTATTCCCCTGAGATTCCCTCTTCACTTGTCCAAAAAAAGAGGGAGGCGGGGATGGGTAGGCATTGTAAAGTGAGGAGCTATGATCCTTCAGTCATTCATTCCACCAAAGCAGTAAAAAGTAACCTTGGTAAACCAGTCATCTCAGGCATTGTGAGAAACTATACACAGATTTCTTATTTCATACTCAAAACCACCCTGCGATAGAAGTTTCTTTATTTTTCCCACTTTGTAGAAATAAACACTGAAACTTAGAGAAACTATGTTACTTATATATACATTGCTAATGAGTTTTGGATCTAGAATTAGAACTCAGACTCTGAAGTCAGAGGCTGGTTTTTGTGGTAAAATATACGTAACATTGGGTTTCCCCAGTGGCTCAGTGGTAAAGAATCCATCTGCAATACAGGAGATGCAGGTTCAATCCTTGGTTCAGGAAGATCCCCTGGAAGAGGGCATGACAACCGATTCCCATATTCTTGCCTGGAGAATCCCAGAGACAGAGGGGCCTGGCGGGCTACAGTCTGTAGCATCACAAAGAGTCAGACATGACTGAAGCGACTTAGCATACCTATGTAACATGAATTTTTACCATTTGAACCATTTGAAAGGGTACAGTTCAGGAGCATTAAGTACATTTACATTGCTGTGCAGCTATCACCACCATCCATCTTCAGAATTTCTTCAACATCCCAACTGAAACTCTGCCCATTAAACAATATCAGAGGATATTTCTGTTAATATTAGGCAGTATTCCCTAATCCCAGTCCTTTCTACCTAAAAAAAAAAAAAAAAAAAAAAACTTTGAAGGTAGAATTTCAGGCAAAAAGTAAAGAAAACAATTTGGGAGACAAACCCCTTGCCAGAATTCCCCAAATCACACCATGTAGACACAGCTCTGTGTCTAATGCTGGTATTGATTTGTCTGCATTTTTATTGAATCTAAAAAAAGTAGTTGTCAGCACTATCATATATTGATCAAAAACCCAGGTGTAAAACCAGGCTGCCCAGTTTGAAAACCAAGGTGGCCACTCATTAGATGAGTAACTCTGGGTAAATAATTTAACCTATTTGTGCTCCACTACTTGTCATCTGTGAAACAGACATATTAATGATGCCAAAACAAAGTTTTACTCTGAGGATTAAATGATTAATGTACCTGAAACCCTTAGAACCTTGCCTGGCACCACCTCAGTTCCCTTGCCAAAAGTTAGCTATTACTATTTCCCCAGTTGTCAATTTTATGTATTTAATTTCATGTACTTAATTTTCTCACATCTGTTTCACTGTTAATCTTGTAATTTAATAGTAAACACAATATATAGCAGCCTACATTTATTTTGAGTATAAGTATTTTTTAAAAATTACAGTAATACATCCTCAAATTTAGGTCTCAGCAATTTGACTTGGAAAGATTTTCAGGCACTGAACCCAGTCTTGAGAAAATAGTAGTTATCACCCAGTCTATAATATCTGAACACAAGAGAAATTGCTTTCATGAGTGCTTGTTTCTGTTTTTCTTCCACTTGATTAGAAAATGCACTGTTGATGGCCAATCCTTGAGCAATCTAAATATATAATTAATTAGAGGGACAAATTGAAATTGACCAGATCTGCTCAGATTTCTCAGAGCTTTGAAAAAACTACTTTTCAAATGGTCAGAACAATTACTTGGAATTGAGGTATGCATTTAAATGCAAGAAAAACCAGGCTCTCATGATATTGTAAGTACTAAACCTTGCTTCTTAAAACAAACCAAAGTCTCTTTCTATTGTCAGTGGCTGTCTTCTAGGACAGATAGTTTGGTATTTTATAAAGGAAAAAAAAACTTATCAAAAACATTTCTATGCAATGTATCTCTTTTGAATAATTACTCCTTGAATTTGAGTAAAAGAATTCTTCGAAGCTAAACTACAGAGACGTTTCATCTGCACAAAAGAAAAAATACTATTTAAGAAACATATTTGAAGATGTGTCATTGAAAATCAAAGAGGATTTTAAAAATGAACTTCAAATGGGAAAAAAGGGAGAGAAATCGATGATTACAGTCACTGGTGATTTAAGTTTAGAAATTAGTGTCCATTTGTTACTTGATTATATTGCAATATAGTGGTAAACAAAATAAGCAAGAATTTGGGTTTTCTACTCTAGGAAATTGAAGCATGTATGAAGCTTCGCAACTGATACAAATTTTGCTTCAATGGTAATTATGAAACAGAGTGAGCAGGGGTTTCACTTCCAGATAAAGATGGACAATGTAGGTCAACTTCTGACTTGCCTTTTTGGATATTCAGTAGCAGCATGATTTAATTGGGATCAGATCATTGCTCAGAAGGCTGCACTGAACACATTAACATCCCCGAGTGTCACTCCTGAACAGCTAGTTAGCCTGACGTTGTTTGTCAAAAATTGTCACAAGGGAGTGCGTCCCCCTGAGAAAAATAACCTGTATGTCATCGCTCAGAGTTTCAAGACCAAACCCTAAAGTGATGAGAAAAAGTTTTTTTCCAGCAAAGCTACCTTTTTTCTAAACTGATTAAATCAGCCCATCATGATAATGTGAGAGCATATTAATATAAATTATTTAGGAGGAGGTTCGTTATCTTTGTTCTTCTAGCTTTAATGTGATGGTTTCAAATGTCCCTCTTACTCACTCTTGGCTTTGAAGAATATTATATCAGTCTTGAATATCTTCTGCACAATATTCTGAATTATGCAAATAAAATATGTAAATATTGTTTTAAGGACTAGTATGGGGGATTTAATTTTTATTGCAAATAATCTGTGTTTTCTGTGATTTTCTGATTCTTGAAATAGAAGCAAAACCTCAGAAATTCATTGTGGCAGTATTTATCCTTTTTATTATGAATGATGACTATGAGCTCAGGAAAAGTCTAATATCATCAAAATAAAAACACCCAAGAAGGGTATAACATAACATATAATATTTATAAAAGAAATTCATGTTATTTATAGTAATTGTAACATTTTAATGTTGTTTGAATTGACATTATTAAGTTTTAATACCCACCTGTGACTTTTGACTTCTATCTACTGATGTGAGGACTTAAAAGGCAATAATAAGATTTCTAGTCTGTTAAAGCTAGGCAATGAACCAAACAAATAAGTAATTTGTGATACATTTCTATCTGTCTCAGGACATGGTATCAAGATAATTTCTAATTTTATAAAATGAAAGCAGTGACAAAAAAGCCACCAATTTTATTTCTTCAGAATAATAGTACATAGTACTATACACTGTAAGTTTTACACAAATACCGGAATGAAAAAGGAGAACAATTACAAATAAGTTGATCACTATACCCGGGTCTCCTGCATTGCAGGCAGACGCTTTACTATCTGAGCCACCAGGGAAGCCCATATATATATAGATAGGTTCAGTTCAGTTCAGTTCAGTCGCTCAGTCATGTCCGACTCTTTGCGGCCCCATGAATCGGAGCACGCCAGGCCTCCCTGTCCATCACCATCTCCCGGAGTCCACTCAAACTCACGTCCATCGAGTCCATGATGCCATCCAGCCATCTCATCCTCGGTCGTCCGCTTCTCCTCCCATCCCCAATCCTTCCCAGCATCAGAGTCTTTTCCAATGAGTCAACTCTTCTCATGAGGTGGCCAAAGTACTGGAGTTTCAGCTTGAGCATCATTCCTTCCAAAGAAATCCCAGGGCTGATCTCCTTCAGAATGGACTGGTTGGATCTCCTTGCAGTCCAAGGGACTCTCAAGAGTCTTCTCCAACACCACAATTCAAAAGCATCAATTCTTTGGCGCTCAGCTTTCTTCACAGTCCAACTCTCACATCCATACATGACCACTGGAAAAACCATAGCCTTGACTAGACGGACCTTAGTCGGCAAAGTAATGTCTCTGCTTTTGAATATGCTATCTAGGTTGGTCATAACTTTTCTTCCAAGGAGTAAGCATCTTTTAATTTCATGGCTGTAGATATACATAATAGCATTAATTCTCAAAGGAAATATACACATTTAACATGTATCTGTAGTGAATACATGAGAAAAGGAAATTAAAAACTGTAAATATCTCTGCAATTAACATGAATAAATTATATAAATGACAGTTTTAATTTATAAAGGCCCTCAGAGCATGTTATAAATGAGATAGAAAACAAAATTAAACTTAAACTTCTCTAGTATTAAACAAGTTCTATGCATGATTCTTCTCCCTATTGAAAGTGCAGGGTTTCTCATTGACATACAAACTTTGGAGAAAAACCTGTTGCCAGCGTGTCATGAGACAGATATACAAAACCAAGGCCACTTTTCTGAGGGCTTCATGTCTTCAAGTGTTGCTTGCATTTTTATATGTGGAGAAGACAAGATATATGTGTAGCTATGAGAAAGAATTGTATATACAGACAATTGCTTTTTCTCTTTGCCTCTGAGTAATGGGCACTCAGGCTTTCCCTGGTGGCTCAGTGGTAAAGAACCTGCCTGCAATGCAGGAGACCTGGGTTCAATCCCTGGTCAGGAAGATCCCCTGGAGAATGGAATGGCAGCCCACTCCAGTATTCTTGTCTGGGAAATCCCATGGACAGAGGAGCCTGGCGGGATACAGTCCACAGGGTCACAAGAGTCAGACATGACTGAGCAACTAAACAACGACAGCAGTGGGCACCCAAGTGGTTAGGGAGATGAACCCTTACACTGGCTCACATGACTCTGATGAGATGCCATCTTTCTTAGTTTGAATTATTGATATCTAGTCCTTTTTAAGGATGAATAAGGCAGAGGATTTAAATGTTGATACTATTTTTTTCCCTTTAATAATTTTGCCTGGTTTAAAAAAATGCATTTCCTTTGTCCAACTCATATGGTGTTTCCACATTTAGCTGTGGTATTAAAGTAGGGAAAAAAATGCCATGTGTGTTGGCAAGTAGGCCCCTCTTCTGGGCTGCCCCCAGTGGTAGGAACATACTTTTATTTTTAATCATTCAGAAGCCTGTCACAGTAAGGGAGTCCGTTTTATGGTCTTTGTGCATCAAGAAGTGGATTTGTTCTCCCTAGCCAAGTCAGCTCATGGCTGTGAACAGAGCTCACCAGCCTGCTGGAGGACAAGATACTCAGCAAGGACAAGAGTATCAGCTGGAAACTAATTAAAATTGCTATTACAATGAATGAACCCTCTACTCACTGAAATGACAGCAAAGTGAAAAAAAAATCATCCTTTGCATTTCTTTTGTTTCATACAGTGGGTTATGTGGTCCATTCATTATAGGCTTTATTCTCAAGTGGAACAAAACAGGCAAGTGAAAGAAAGCATTTTATTCTTGAGCTTCAAAGTGGTTTTCCTTTTTTTTTCAAACAGGTACAACTCAGCTCTCAATTGCTTTAGGTTGAAGTTAATGGCAGTGGTTCTCTGCTTTTTTTTTTTTTTTCAATCAGTGGCTCCTCAGTTGTCATCTCTGGTTCTTTACATGTGAATATAGAGGCTGTATTCTCTCAGCTCTTAGACTGTCAGGACATTGCCACTGGTATAATTTATAACATGACTAATTAAAATGAATTTGCCTGCAGTAACATTCCACACACTATTTGTGGAAAAGAAGTTATTAAAATATTCAGTACAGCAACAGTAAACTTGAATGCAAAGTAATAATAATCATACATTTTTAATTACATGTTTAATACCCATTTGGCTAATATAGAAGTATTCTGAAAATTGCTTAGGCTCAGCATAATGTTTTTGTGCTTGAAAGTGAAGTCACTCAGTCGTGTTTGACTCTTTGTGACCCCATGGACTGTAGCCTACCAAGCTCCTCTGTCCATGGGATTTTCCAGGCAATAGTACTGGAGTGGATTGCCATTTCCTTCTGCAGGGGATCTTCCTGACCCAGGGATCAAACCCGGGTCTCCCGCATTGTAGACAGACGCTTTACCGTCTGAGCCACCAAAGACATCCTTGTGAATGGGCTTAGCATATACCCTGTCATTGAGGTACAGCTGTTTAAAATCAGACACACATTGTCTTCCTATGATACTTTGCACAAGAGTAGCTATAATCAATATGAGTTTATTTTGCTTATTGCAGGCATATTGAATGATCCCCATTGTCCACTTATTTTTTTTGAAGAGTTTCAACCCTGCAAAAATTGCAAGACTAATACAATGAACAACCATATACCATTCACCCAGAATCAATTGCTAACATTTGCAACCTGTTCGTATCTGTCTGTCTGTGTCTTTCTATATATGTATGTGTGCTCAGTTGTGTCTTACTCTTTGCAACCCCATGGACTGTGGCCTACCAGGTTCGTCTGTCCATGGTATGTCTCAGGCAAGAATACTGGAGTATGTTGCCATTTCCTTCTCTAGGGCATCTTCCTGACACAGGGATCAAACGTACATCTCCTGCATTGGCAGGCAGATTCTTTACCATTGAGCCAACAAGGAAGCCCCTATATACATATGCATGTGTCTATATGTACATATGTATATATGTGTACATATATATACATATGTATATATATATAATGTACAAATTATTTATACATATATAATTTCTCTGGAGCCATTTTAGAGTTAACTTTGACATGTCATGATACTTTACTTCTAAATGCTGTTAACCCTTGAACAACAGGGGCGTTAGGGGCACTGACCCTCTGTGAAATCTGAAATCCTGCTGAAACATAGTCAACCCTCCTTAACTTTGGTTCCTCCACAACCTTGGTTCCTCCATTGTCAATTCCTTTGTTCTTTTAACCTGGCAAGATGTTTCCCTTCACTCATTTGGAAGGTGTTTCAGTTTATGTGTGGCAAGCTACTCTCTTATCTTGATGCTATTGATTAAAATATCCTAATATGAAGAAAAGTATTGCTACTATTATTGCCAAGGAAATTATAGTCTAAATGCTGAAAGGAAAAGGAAACATGGGGGAAATCAATATAACAATTGAATAAGGTTTAAAGTAAAGATACAGTGTATGTTATGAGGCAGTTTAGCATTAATTGCTAACTGAATGGTATAGGAAATGTCTATATTGTCTGAAATGTATAAAATTATTGATTTTTATAATGCAATACCAATTGTCCAAAGTGGGCAAGAATTAATGTTGGCTCTAGTAATAATGATTTACAAAACAGTACATGTGATTTCAAGGAAAATAAGGTAATGCTGCCTCACAAATATGAAAATTATTCATTGATCAAAACTGTGCCACAAACTTCTGGTGTCTGATCTTTTAAACTGTTGCACTATGTTAAAGTAATTAAGAAGAGAATTGAGGCAAATAAGACTGCTTTTATTTATTTATGTATTTATTTTTAGACTGCTTTTAAAACATATCTTTGCATGGTGCTTCATATTGAATTAGATCATTACAAATGTGACAAATCTCTCTGCTAAGTATTATTTAAGAATTCTAAATTTAAAAAAAATGCCCTCCATTATATTTAGCAAGACTTCCAAGCCTTATTCACCATTTTAAAATTTTTGATTTTTCTACTTCCTGACCCCAGGCAAATAGTATACAATGTTTAACTGTAACTCTTTAAAAATTATACTGATTTTTTATATTATTATGACAAGTGTTATGATGGATCTTCTTTTGGAATTCAATAACCGAGGGATGAAAAACTATTTTAGATTCAGTAATTCTAACTTCATAAATCTTCTGATTAATAAGCTTTCTCAAACGCATTTTAAGCTGCAAGAAAATCGCTGAATATAAACTAAAACTGCTCAGAGAAATGCTTTTTATTTGGCCTTTTCAAACAGAAATGAATGTACAATGAGCCCATTTTTCTCTTTAGCACTCAGTGCATAGCTCAGGGCTACAGTGTTAGTCCAATGCCCTCCACTTCCTAGTTCCCATTTAGTATCGATCGGGCTGAAGGATTGCACACTTGACATCGATGATCACTGAGATACACCAACCCATGTGCAAAGCTGGCCAGGCCATTGTGTGTGCCTAGTGTTTTACTGGAGTTCAATAACAAAACTGGAGATCAGTTTCAATCAATCATATGTAGGGTACGGAAAATGCTCTGTCTTCCTGTGACTGCTGACTTTTGCTTAGTGATTGTATTTTCCTAGTGGTGAATGTTAATTTTATATTACACGTAAAAGTTATAGTATATTTCATTCTCCCTCATTTTCTAAACTTCAAGAGTCTGTTCTTTTTATTTGTGTTATTTAGCATGCTCGAGGCACTGCTATAAGGGCTTTATAAATATTAGTTAATGTGAAAGACAACACAAACAAGCTCTCATATACATTTCTCTTGTGAATTCAGTAGCTAGTCTGAATTTTAGTGGAAGATGTTTCTGTTTATAGACAGGTCACAGAACGACTGCTACTCAGGTGCCCATCATCTGTTTAACATGGAATCCAATACAGCCTCCTTGCAATCTGTCTGCCAACACGCTGGAAAGAACACATGCCCCTTACAAGTCACTCCCCAATCCCTCATCCCCCAGCCCCTTGCAACCTGCAATCTGCTTTTGGTATCTGTGACTTTGCCGCTCTGGATATTTCATACCAATAGAATCCTACAGTATGTGACCTTTTGTGTTTGGCCTCTGTATTTTTGTTTTGTTTTTAAGATAATGTCTCCAGGGTTCTTCCATCCATGTGGTAGCCTGTGTCGGTAATTTACTCCTTTCTGTTGCTGAACGATATTCCACTGTGTGGCTATTCCACATTTTCTTGATCTCGCTGATAGAGATTTAGCTTTTCTCTTCCTTTTGGCTACTATGAATAATGCTGCCATGAACATTCATGTACACATTTTTGTGTGGCCCCGTGGTCTCCATTTTCTTGGTTATATACTGTGAGTGGAATTGCTGAGTCCTATTTTTGAGAAACTGCAAAACTGTTTTTCTAAGTGGTTACACATTTTACTTTCCCAGTAAGTATGCCTCTATATTTCAACTAACTGATAAAAATGGAAACACACAAAGCATATAAAGAGATTTTCACTTCAGGTTACATCTGAGATATTTGGCTATCTTTGAAAGTGGATATTCAGTATTTAACAATAAAACCTAATAACATGCCTCTTTATGTGCCTGACATTATTATGCTGGATGGCAGCAACACAATCACAGGGGAAGCACATCCTGAGGGATTACGGAAATAAAATTGGAGGCATGTGGCCATTTAGCCTTCCAAAGCCCAATATGAAGCCAAATAACAGATTTGGGTCCAGTACTGAGGTAGAAGCTGAAATTCAATACACCTCTCTTCCTATCTTCTTCCATTCCCATATCAAAAGAAAAGAAAATTCTTCCTTACAATTTATTTTTCAGTGTGAGGAGCAAATGGTATCATGAGAAAGTTAAAGTCCATACCAGTAAGGAAACCTGATAAGAGGCAGTTTGTCAAGTATGAAACTGGTAGGATGTGACTTGTATTGAATGCTTGCTGTATGCAGACACTATTGTACGTTCTTTACATGATTAATATAAGCCTGGGAGGTAGGTGCTACTGCTCTCCATATTGTGCAGATCAGGATACGAAAGCTCAAAAGGAGTAAGTGTCCCTGCTGCTGCTGCTGCTGCTAAGTCACTTCAGTCCTGTCCAACTCTGTGCAAGCCCATAGACGGCCGCCCACCAGGCTCCTCCATCTCTGGGATTCTCCAGCCAAGAACACTGGAGTGGGTTGCCATTTCCTTCTCCAATGCATGCATGCATGCTAAGTTGCTTCAGTCATGTCCGACTCTGTGCGACCCTATGGACAGCAGCCCACCAGGCTCCTCTGTCCACGGGATTCCCTCGGCAAGAATACTGGAGTGGATCACCATTTCCTTCTCCATAAGTACTTTGTGTAAAACAGATGGCTAGTGGGAAGCTGCTGTATAGCACATGGAGCTCAGCTCAGTGCTCTGTGATGACCTAGAGGGGTGGGATGGGGGAGGTTGGGAAGGAGGCTCAAGAAGGAGGGGATATATATATACCTACAGCTGATTCATGTTGTTGCACAGCAGAAACTAACACAGTATTGTAAAGCAATTATCCTTCAACAAAACAAAAAAGAGTAAGTATCAGAGCTAACAAGTACAGAGCTAGAATTCAGATCTAGACAGGCTGGCTAGACAGCATGTATATTTTTTTTAATTAGTGAATTAATTTATTTTACTTGGCTGCATCGGGTCTTAGTTGTGACATGTGGGATCTTCATTGCTACATGCAGGCTCTCTGGTTGCAGCACTCGACCTTAGTTGCTCTGCAACATATGGAATCTTGGTTCCCCAACCTGGAATTGAACCTGTGTCCTCTGCATTGCAAGGCAGAGTCGTCACCACTGGAACACCAGGGAAGTCCTGAGAGTGTGTACTTTTTAACTACTGCTCTATCTTGCTAAATGGTACCTATTACCGGCATTATCTTATTAGGAACTTTAAATGTGTTTTGTGTAATACTCGGCAACTTCACACACTATAGCGTTTTGTATGCAAAGTTAAGTAAGTAGGTGTCTCCAATATCTAACTTTCTGATTCAGATTTGCAGATCTACTCTGGATATCTGAAGGGCATGTCTATCCATTAACAAACTGTTGACATATCTTGTTTTGTGAGAGAGTACAATTCAGTGAGAATTTCCACAGAATGAAATCATGATGGAGGACTTTCATTGTTGTTGCTGTTGTTGTTGTTGTTGTTGTTGTTGTTCAGTCACTCAGTCACGTCTGACTCTATGTGACCCCATGGACTGCAGCATGCCAGGCTTCCCTGTCCTTCACTATCTCTGAGTTTGCTCAAACTCATGTCCATTGAGTCAGAGATGCCATCCAACCATCTCATCCACAGAAATGGTAATTCTACTTCAATATTTATAGTTCAAGCAAATGATTATTTCCTGAGACTGTTCTCCAGACTGTTACTGTGTGTGCCTGCCATGTCTTTTCCCTGAAAAAGAAAGCTGACCTTATATAGTACAGATTTTATGCTACCATAAGTGTCACCTCCAAGTTTAAAATATTTGAAGCAGGAGAGTATGTGAATTCTCAGAGACAAAATTGTGTCCAAAAAATATATGTCCACCTTTGATGAGCATGACTGTGTATCATAGATCATAGTTTTGGGGTCACTCCATTTCCTTCCAACAATGTTCCATGTTTTTTCAAAAGAAAGTGTTGCTATACCATTTCAGATAAAGAAGGTTGCACTGCATGAGTTTTCTCTAAATGAAAGGGAGGAAAAAGTAATTCTTCCATGCTTTGAGGTTTAAACCCTGTCATTGATAGTATATCTGCACATGAAATCAGTCAAGGCTTTGCAGTAGATAATATATTTGGTAGGGCTTCTCTGTTGTTTGAATTCCCATTACAGAAAGGAACGTGTAAGAAAAAAAAATAAAACAAATTTCAGTTTTCTCACTTGCTCTTCAATAGTTTAGGGTCACTGTTTGGGAAATCATAAGAAACCATAATGGCTTGAATAAATAGTACAGAGCAAATGATTTTAACCTGTGCTGGTTATCTATTTGCTTCGCCCATCAATTTCAGCTCCAGTTTTAAGAGAAAAATGCAACACAATATTTCTAACTTAGACCACATTGAAGTAGTGTTTTTTCCCACCCTCGAAAAGGAATTTCACCCTTGCCTTCTAAAATGTGAAGTTAATTCATTGTCAGTGGAATTATATAGTTATTATAATGATAGTCATGAGGTGACAGAATCTTCTCAGACAGAATCTGTTCATCCATAAAGGGAGTATATATTTATATCATATATTAATGACTATCTTACCCTTAAGAACAATTTATGAGTGTTCTTTATGTGTACATCTATACTTATGTGTATGTGTTTGTGTGTGCACCAAGCTTTGTGAAGGATGCTGATGTTCTCTAAATGTCCTTCTTCTAATCTTTTATCTGAAGTTCTGAGGTCTGTGATCAGAGTCAATGTCAAGGAAAGCACTGAACTTCATGACTGGGCTTTATGCTAAATTCTAGCAGTATTGGCTTGTTTATTTCATTTCAAGTTTAGATTTTACATGTTTTTGTTCAATAGAGTGGGTGGGAGTTAATTACTGTGGTCTATTGGAGGCGGGGAAGGGGGTTAACAGAGAATCAAGTGCTGATTAGTTTCTTCTCCTCTTGCTTTGGGCTTCCCTGGTGGCTCAGACGGTAAAGAATCTGTCTGCAATATAGGAGACCCAGTTTCAATCTCTGGGTCAGGAAGATCCCCCTGGAGAAGGAAATGGCAACTCACTCCAGTATTCTTGCCTAGACAATCCCATGGACAGAGGTGCCTGGTGGGCTACAGTCCATGGGGTCATAAAGAGTTGGACATGACTGAGTGACTGATACTATCCAGAACGATCCTCTTGCTTTAGTCCTTGATAAGTAGGCACCTTCCACTTTCATTCCCAAAACTGTTATAGAGAGATGGCAATACAATAAGTCTCCTACATACAAACCTTCAAGTTGGGAAGGTTCACATAAAGATGCAAACATGCATTCGTATGTCCTATCACATGTTAGTTCATGTGTCTGGTGTACATTGTCACATGAATGCATCCTCTGCAAGTGGTTGTGCTTTTGTGTACTTTTTTACTGCACAATACTGTATAGAGTACAGTAGTACAGTATCTTTATTTCAAGTCCAGTATGTCTGGAAGCAAGTGTAAAAGCAGCAATGATGTAACTGGTACTGCTAAGAAGCACCAAGTGGTAACGATGGAAAGAAAAGTGAAAGTGATTGAGAAAGTGGAGTGAAGCAAAAAGATGACACAGCTGTTGTGCAGCACAGTACTACTGTACTTTTTAAGGTGCTATACTGCAAGATCAAAAAACTCTTCTTTATTTTTTGTGTTTGTTTTTCTTTTTTTTTTTTGCTGAGACTTTTATTTTTTAATTTATTTATTTTTTATTTTACTTTACAATTCTGTATTGGTTTTGTGTTTGTTTTTCAATGTATTATTTGTGTGTGAAAAGTTTTATAAACCTATGATAGTACAGTACTATATAGCCAGCTGTGTTAGTTGGGTACCTAGGCTAACTTTGTCGGACTTACAAACAAACTGGACTTGTGAATGCACTCCTGGAACAGAACTCATTCGCATGTAGAGGGACTTACTGTGTTCTTCTCCATTTGTCAGAAATTCCTGCGGATCATTATTATTATCTCCTCAAGAATTCCTTTAAAGGATCTGCAGTGATACTATAATCAAGCTTTACCCCTTGAAACCTAATGCAGTGTCATTTCCAGTGTTTTGTTGTTGTTGTTGTTGTTAAATCACATGGAAGAGAGAGTTGATAATATAACAAGGGGAAAACTTTTTTGTCTGCTCAAAATGTGAGAATTTGAAGTTATGCTAGTGGGTGGAGGCAAATACAAGTAAATATACAATGAGCTCTTACCATACAACTTCACTGAAATTGTGAGGAAATATTCTAAGGCTAGTAAGGCAAAGAGTTTCATTCCTAATGTTTGTCCCTAAGTAATTGTTGCTTGTCTGCATGCAGCTAGAGATGGCATTGAGGATAAAAACTGTTACCCTTGTCCTCACTACTTTTTTATGCTAATTTCCAGTAGTGGCATGAGTTTCCATTACTTATTCAAGAACTGGATGTGTTGAACTACCATTGCTTCTCTCTCTGCACCCACAGGCTTCCATAGCTCAGACATTTGCCTTTGAGTTTGTATAGTGAGGATCTTTTATCTGTCCCTGTGCACTACCTTTAGCATAACTGTATTTAGAGATTAAAGCTTATAAC
Source organism: Oryx dammah (assembly GCF_014754425.2). Classification (NCBI taxonomy): domain Eukaryota; kingdom Metazoa; phylum Chordata; class Mammalia; order Artiodactyla; family Bovidae; genus Oryx; species Oryx dammah. The sequence continues at coordinate 104,972,755 of NW_024070207.1, read as the reverse complement.
TTAATTAGGAATCCAACTACATAAGGAAGAGTTTAATTTAAATTTATTATTTTTATACCAGCGCAGCTCAATTCATATGTATTCTTATTAAATTGTCTCTCATTGAATTCATCTTTGTCATCACCTTGGACATCAGTACTTTTTCAGAGTTTCTGGCTGTAGCAACATACAGTACAGGCCTGACTTGCGTGTGGACTAATCTTTCGAAAGGATATAGGCTGATAAGCATCTTTAGAGTTCATCTGGGTTAGTAAATGCTCTGGGATGTGTGTGTCTGTGTGTGTGTGTTTGCGTGCACATGTACACATATGTGTATCCTGCTATGCTAGGGCCTGGACAAAGAACCTGATTAAAAATATACCTACAGGGACTTCCCTGGCAGTCTAGTGGTTAAGACTCCAAACTACTGGGGTTCGATCTCTGGTCAGGGAACTTGATTCCACAGGTCAACTAAAGATCCTGTGTGCCACAACTAAGACCCCTATGATGCCAAATAAATAATTTAAAAAGTAAAACGAAAAAATTGCATGCAAGACCTGACCTAAAACAATAAACCATTGTAGATGATGTTTACAAAGATGTACATTTGTGGTCTGCTAATTTTGTGCCTTATGAACATACAACATTATATACATATGTATGGCACTCTATACACACAGCACACACATATATGTAGATGGTACTTGTAACAGCAGGGTAATGATAAGTATTCAGGTATGAGAAGCCACAATTTACAGACGCCCTTCAGTACTCTCTCCATCTCTTGCTCTCCTCCTCCCTCTCTCCTTCCTTCCTGTCCTTCTTGTTACTTCCCTCATCCCTTTCTTTGTTGCCAAAGAAGAATGGCTTAGTCAGGTAAATAACTTCTAAACTGTTCCTTTTTAGAAAAAGGAAATGGAGGACTTTGTGAAGGTGTTTTGTTCTAAGAAATAACTGTACTTGCAGGACCAATCTGTGCATATCAGGCATTTTATTATCAATGGAAATCTTCCATTTGTCCTTAGGTTCACAACAATATCAGAAGTAGGAAACATACACAGTATCTCAAAGGCAAGTGTAGGGGCAAAGAAGTGATTAAAACATATTGCAATATGTAAGTATGTCAGATCAACAGTCTATATACCTTAAACTCATACAATAATATATGTCAATTATATCTCAGAAAGCTGGGGAGAACAGTGAGCAGTAGTGAGAGACTTGAATAAGTCCCTTTTGGAAACAACATTAAAGCAATAATAAGAATTTAAAAATCTACATGAGTATCATGCTAAGGTAGTAACTGCTTATTTTTCTCTCCATCTAGTTAAAATCCTAATTTATAAGGTTTTAGAGGATATAATTCTTTATATATAAACACACTGCTATATTTAAAATGGATAACCAACAAGGACCTACTGTGTAGTATAGGAAACTGCTCAATATTATGTGAAAGCCTGGATGGGAGGGGAGTTTAGGGGGAGAATGGATACACATATATGTATGTATGGCTGAGCTCCTTCACTGTTCACCTGAACTATCACAACATTGTTAATTGGTTGTACTCCAATACAAAATGAAAAGATTTTTTTAAATCCATCACTATGCAAATCCACTATACAAAGAATTGTACATTTTGCTTTCAGAAATTTTGAACTAGAGATGTGTCCCTGTAGAAATAATGTAGTTGAAACTTCTTCACCAGGTATCAGTGAGGTGCCTGTGTTGGGAAAACATGGATGCTATGGTGGGGAATCTGTCAACAGCTTGACTTCACACCAAGTAGCTCCACTTCAGTGTGTTTTTAAACTGTATCTTCTGGCTTCTCTCCAGAAACTAACCCTGAAGGCACCTTGATGTTGGGCTTCCAGTCTCTAGAACTATGAGAAAATAAATTCCTTTTGGTTTTTTTTTTTTAAAAAAAGAGTGGAATGCTGGTTGTCAGGGACTGAAGGGAGGAGAAAATGGGTAGTCACTAATCAGAGGACATAAAGTTTCAGTTAAGCAAGATGAATGAGTTCTCTAGATATGCTGTACAACATAGTACCTATAGTCAACAATATTGTACACAGAGTAGATCTCATATTAAACGTTCTTACCACTATAAAATAAAAAATTTTAAGTGAAATGAATGAACTAGAAAAAAAAGGAAAGAATAAAAAGAGTGCCATAAAATGAGGGTAATTGAAACCTAAACAAAAATGACTGAGTAGGATTTTTATTTTGTACTTTGAGCATGATGCTTAAGGAGAGCAGATGGAATTAGGGGAGGACAGGAGGCAGATGAAGTCTTTTGGTAGAAATTGTAAACAGAGAATTAGGGCATTTTCAAAGGCCTTGAGCTTGAGAGAGTCATTCTATCCTAATTCACTTTCCATTTCCTAGTTGTTACTTTCATTACTCCTACACTTATTCATCATCAGGGTTGTTCGGGAGGTTACAAGTGCGTTAAAGAGCTAAGAGAGAGAGAAATCTCCTGTGATGATTAGACAAGCAAAGAGGGAAAAGAAGTTGGGAGAAATGGTGTGCTTTTGTGTGATGTGCTTGGGAAATAGCTACCCTGTGAGAAGCAAAAGGGAGACACAGACAGGTCATCTGTCATTGCTAGCCCCATTGACAAAGAAACTCATCAGGTTCACTTAATACATACTGAACAAGTTTATATGAATACTATGTCCTCAGTGAAGGGCATTCACTGATGAACAAGACCTGCCTCGAGCTTTCAGTCTACTGGGATAACAGGCATAGAATAAAGAAGCAAATATCCTAAGTGCTAAAAAGAAGTAGAGCGGAAAATAAGAACCTATGATAAGGCACCTATTACTGTCTCAGTGTTAAGGGAAGATTTCTCTGAGGATGAAATGTTTTAGTTGAGACCTGAATGATGAGCACAAGTTAGATTGTGTGTTGAGGGATGGGAACAGTGTTCCTGATGGAGGGAATAGCAAGTATTAAGCTGAGAAACGGATGTTGTGTTTTATATATGCATATATATAATCTAAGACATACTCTTTCTGTGGTCTTCCCTGAATGATGGGATGAAGTCAGCATCCTTCCAGTTACAAAGCCAAAGACTTAGAGTGATTTTGGAGCCTACTTTCTTTGCCACTCCTGCATCTTTTTTACTTTATTAATCACCATATCCATTTGATCAACAATTCTTTCCTTTCCTATCTCCAGATCTCTCTCAATCCCTCCTCCTGCACTTCCTCCTCAGATTTATTTGGGTATCAATCACTTATTGTTAAACGTATAGCTTTTTCACTTCTACCAGAATTAAGTGTTATAAATATTTGATCATGACATCCTCGCCACAAACTTACTGAATGACATAGCCCTGCCTACAGAGTAAGAGCATCATTTCTATATCGTCTCTCTCTCTCTTTTTTAAAAATAAAGACAGTTTTTTTTTCAAGCTATTTATTTGGCCACATGACATGTGAGATCTTGGTTCCCCCACCAGGGATCCAACCCATGCCCCCTGCAGTGGAAGCATGGCATCCTCACCATTGAACCACCAAGGAAGTCCTTATCTGGTCTCTTGATAGAATCTAGATCTCCTCTCATCTCCTGCCCCTTTCTTCACCTTCTGGCCATATGCATCTCCTTGCTATTTCCTGACAATAGCAGGCACTCAGGGCCTTTAAAGATGCCAGCATGGCCATCCTCCCTAATTACCAGTCACAGTTCTTCTGCCCAGCCTGTTGATTTCCTGGTCACCATACTCACAAGTAATCCTGCCTGCCTCCTTGTACTCCTATCACTTGTGCCTGCCTCTTTCACTCTCCAGCATTTGCTTCACTCTGCTTATATTGTAATGTGTCATTTATCATCTCTCCAAACTAGATCTTAAATTCCATGAAATCAAGTAATTTATCTTATTCACTTTTGTATTCCTTTGATGCCTTCTTTTTATAATTTTCCATAGTTGGAAATATAAGTTGATACTCTGGACTTTTGCAATTTCCTACAACTGAGGAGAGGGGCCTGGGGAAGAAATGATAGTTAAATGATAGTTTAAAATGCTTAGAAAAAATAATTTAGACTATTTGATGGTTTATATTCTCTTTCTAATCATCTGGGGGTACCCTCAGAATCTTGGTTGTTGATAATGACCTAACATGAATCATCCAATAAAAGAGACTCAGGCTTTGTCTCTATGAGGCGAAACATTCACCTTTTTCAAAATGAACAGTTTTAGCAGCCACGGTAAAGCTCCTTAATAATATCAGGATGTCTGGTGCTAGAGCAGACAGCTTTAAATGCTTGCTTTCAAAGACTTGCATTAGAAAAACTGAAGATTTATGATCTCAGACAAGATGTTATTGAATATAATTTATTCATTCAACAAATACTGATTGATTACTCACTGAGGATCAGGTACAATAAAACCTGAAAGTCCTTCTCAGCTTTGGTCATGCTTGCTTTACTTTATTGCTAATTGAGTCTTAAGGCTCTCACCCAGTCTAAAAATTACCTGACCTCTATCATTGGCTCCTTCCCTAACCCTGACTCTAATCACATGCAGACTCTGAGGTGGAGAGCTACCACATTCTCACCCTTTATGTTCGAGATCTTATTTTTCCCTTAACCAGTTTCTTGTAGAAACCAAGAGTCATGCGGACAGAATAACAAATGAAAATCCCTTTCAGCCAACAATAAAATATTTCTGTAAAAACGGAAGTGCACAAGATGGCAGCCATCTGTTGTTTAAAAACAAGAGAACTATATTTAAACCTAATTACTGTGAAAGGTCTGTGCCTTGAAAGCAAGGGCAAAATTGTTTACATTCATCCAAACAGGAGGAGCTTTTGTGTTCTACTTTGTCTTTGTTCCTCTGTGCTGGTATCAGATTGGGTAACTACTGACTGAATATAGTTACTTGTATTTAATTATAGGCAAGAATGGTTGAAAGAATTGCCCTTTTGTTATTCATGAGTCACGTAGACATGTCAAATTGGATGATTCTGATTTTTTTTTCCTCTTTGAGTGGCTTGAAATCCAGATGTATTGGCTTAGCAAATCCATAAGAAATCAGTGACAATAGAAATCACTAACAGAGCCTGAGCTTTTTCTCATTTTCTTCCTCTGAAACTTTGAACATATAAATCATGATATTAATAAAAATAACAATTATTAATATGACATTAATGATATTAATAGAAACATGAAATAACGCTTTCAGTGAAGTGCATACTAATGTGAGTTAGAGCCTTACTAAAAAATATTCTTCCAGATAATCCACAAAAGTGATACTGTTCAATTACATTGTTGATCTTGTTTACTTATTAAAAATGACTTCTATGAAAATCTTCTACATTATTCCAGCTCTTGGTATATTTTCAATGTTTATTAGAAGAATTGCACAAGTAAATCATGTAAAAGGTTTTCATTTGTCCCATTATGTTTTATATAAAGGAAACGTGTGAGATATACATTATTTGAAAAAGATGTTAATATCACTAATATAGCAGATTGTTTACAGAGGCTAATAAGCTATGTCCAGCAAGCACATGCTCCTCATATATGTTTTTTTGTTTAATTTGCATTGTAATCTGAAAGCATGTGAATTGTTGCCAGTGTTTTGCCAACATGAAAATCCAGATTCTTTTCTTCCTTTATAAAGTATGGGGTGCAAACACTGCACATCTTAGCTAGGAGGTAGGGTGTATGTGTGTGTTAGTTGCTCAGTCATGTCTGACTCTGTGCAACTCTATGGACTGTAGCCTGCCAGGCTCCTCTGTCCATGGGATTCTCCATGCAAGAATACTGGAGTGGATTGCCATGACCTCCTCCAGGGGATCTTCCTGAGCCAGGGATTGAAGCCAGGTCTCCTGCATTGCGTGTGGACTCTTTACCATCTGAGCCACGAGGGAAGCCTCTAGGACGTAGGGGACAATCTCAAAACAATCTCAAAATACCTAAAATAAGAAATGCCAGTGCAGGACGTGAAGGGGAGGAGTGTATTGTTCTTTTAAGAGGACTGTGCTCTCTGAAGCCATGATTGAAAATGTAAAACATTTCTACCTGAATGAGACAACTTATGAGGTTATATTTCAAATTTGGAATTTCCTTCACTAGAGTACAAATTCCATAAGGGCAGAGATTAGGCATTGCTGTGTCCTCTAATCTACCAGAGTGTTGAATGAACAAATGAATAAACACTCTTTCTTTCTTTCATCCTCATCTCATGCTTGTCTATCCTACAATATTCCTCTGCCACTTAAGGTTAGGTCCTGGGCTTCCCAGATGACTCAGTGGTAAAGAATCCACCAGCCAGTGCAGGAGACGTGGGTTCAATCCCTGGTCAAGGAAGATCCCACATGTCACAGAGCCCCTGGAGGTGATGGTATAGTTGCTAAGTCATGTTTAACTCTTTTTTGACCCCATGGACTGTAGCCTGCCAGAGTCCTCTGTCCATGGGATTTCCCAGGCCAGAGTACTGGAGTCAGTTATCATTTCCTGCTCCAGGGGATCTTCCCTACCCAGGGATCAAATCTGAGTCTCCTGTGTTGCAGGCCATCTCCTGGCGGTCACTCATGGTTCAGTTCAGTTCAGTCGCTCAGTCGTGTCCAACTCTTTGTGACCCCATGAATTGCAGCATGCCAGGCCTCCCTGTCCATCACCATCTCCCTGAGTTCACTCAGACTCACATCCATCGAGTCAGTGATGCCATCCAGCCATCTCATCCTCTGTCGTCCCCTTCTCCTCCTGCCCCCAATCCCTCCCAGCATCAGAGTCTTTTCCAGTGAGTCAACTCTTCGCATGAGGTGGCCAAAGTACTGGAGTTTCGGCTTTAGCATCATTCCTTCCAAAGAAATCCCAGGGCTGATCTCCTTCAGAATGGACTGGTTGGATCTCCTTGCAGTCTAAGGGACTCTCAAGAGTCTTCTCCAACACCACAGTTCAAAAGCATCAATTCTTTGGTGCTCAGCCTTCTTCACAGTCCAACTCTCACATCCATACATGACCACAAGAAAAACCATAGCCTTGACTAGATGGACCTTAGTCAGCAAAGTAATGTCTCTGCTTTTGAATATGGTTACCATTCTATTATTTGATGCCAGAAAACCCCCTGATGAGAGTACTCTCTGCCCTTCACTTTTATATGTATAGTACTAGCATGAAAAGCCCCAGATGCTGGGAAAGATTGAAGACAGTAGGAAAAGGGGATGACAGAGGACGAGATGGTTGGATGGCATCACTCAATCAATGAGTTTGAGCACGCTTTGGGAGTTGCTGATGGACAGAGAAGCCTGGCATGCCGCAGTCCATGGGGTTGCAAAGAGTCAGACATGACTGAGCAACTGAACTGAACCAAACTAGCATCAAAGGAGCCCAAAATCCATACATTGAGCTGTGGTTTAGTCAGACATATTTCAAATTTAAGAGTGAGTGTTTTAACTGCCTTTGAAATTGACCTGAAAGGTTTTCTCTCTATGGCTTATCCCTCCATGTAACTGCAGGGCAAATTCCAAATCACAGATGTGGGAGTATCCTATAGGAAACAGCATAGGCACTCCAGTCAACATTTATCAAAGCATGGAATGAATTTTGCTTTAACCCCTATTCTAATTTAAACAAACAACAACAGAAAACCCACCCTAAAGAGACTTTGACCACAATTAATGAAATATGTTCCTTCCTTTGGCTTTTCTTTAATTCCTTATCTTAATTTACCTCTTAGGTTGAGCACAAGTATTTAACATAATGAAAGGGAAGACCACCTTTACCAAAAAAATGAACAGATTCATTTCAAGTTCTAACTTTCATTCCTGAGCTGCTATGTTCTCTGGTCACCTACACTGAATATTCTTAAATGAGAATTTCTGAAGTGTTAAATGTATTTATGACTGCATTTTTCATTTTTAACTTTTGGTGTAGTACTAGAGGTTGTTACTATCATATTGTAGCACAAAATATGGATTCACTTGCAGTCTGAAAGTTTGAAAGTTAATGTACTGGTTTTGCCAGTTGTGTCGGATGATGATATTTAAAAATCTGCCAGAACTAAAGCTGATACCAAAATTTAAAAGTGAGCGTATTAAGCCAAATGTATCTCTCATAATAAAATATAAACTATACGATGATATTAAAACTTTCAAATTCTACATGAGAAAAAACTGGGGAGAAGAAGTCTAGTACTAAGCCATGTGTCCCAAACTTGATTGTTCCTGTGAATCGTGTGGAGATCTTGTTAAAATACAAATTCTTATTGGGTAGATCTGGAGTGGATCCTGAGAATCTGCATTTATAATAAGCTCTCAGGTGATATTGGTCCATGGACCACACATTGAGTAAGAAGATATTAATCAACTGATTAAATTATTCATTGGAAAACAATCATGCTTTGAAGCTGTATGTGATAAAATTCATTATCTAACTTCTGGAAAAACTTAGATTGCTGAAAATGGCCAAATGAGACACATACTTGGAGTAAGAACTATATAGAAACAGACTGGAAAGAACCTGAGATGTAATCTGTTGCCTCATATTACACTATGAGACTCTGAAGCCCAGAGATATTTAGTAACTTATAGAGAGCACACAAACCACTCTGATGCGACACCCAATTGAAACGCAGGTTTTCTTATTCCCAGATCTACCCTCTTTAAAATAGAGCATGCTTCCTCTTACATATTAAAATTATAGTAGTATTCCTTAAATAAAACATTAAAATGTTATTGCTGGGCATACACACCGAGGAAACCAGAATAGAAAGTGACACATGTACCCCAATGTTCATCACAGCACTGTTTATAATAGCCAGGACATGGAAACAACCTAGATGTCCATCAGCAGATGAATGGATAAGAAAGCTGTGGTACATATACACAATGGAGTATTACTCAGCCATTAAAAAGAATACATTTGAATCCGTTCTAATGAGATGGATGAAACTGGAGCCGATTATACAGAGTGAAGTAAGCCAGAAAGAAAAACACCAATACAGTATACTAACACATATATATGGAATTTAGAAAGATAGCAATGATGACCCTGTATGCAAGACAGCAAAAGAGACACAGATGTGTAGAGAGGACTTTTGAACTCTGAGGGAGAGGGAGAGGGAGAGAGTGTGATGATTTGGGAGGATGGAATTGAAACATGTATACTATCATGTAAGAAACGAATCGCCAGTCTATGTTCGATGCAGGATGCAGGATGCTTGGGGCTGGTGCACGGGGATGATCCGGAGGGATGATGAGGGGTGGGAGGTGGGAGGGGGGTTCATGTTTGAGAGCTCATGTACCCCCGTGGCAGATTCATGTCAATGTATGCCGAAACCAATACAGTATTGTAAAGTAAAATAAAGTAAAAATAAAAAAAATTTTTAATGAATTTTCAAATATACTTAATCTCACTCACTATTAAGTGCTTCACTAAAGTCAGTCAAAATGAAAGGAAATGGTGCATTTGTTTCCTACTAATTTTCATTTCTTATGTGCAACATTTATTAAATTTAGTTATTTCTCTCTGTTAAATATTGAAAATTACACTGAAAAACTTTAGAATGCCTTTACTGAATATTAGATGATGAATGACATCAGTAGACTAGTTTGTTTTTTCCTTAAGAGAAAGTTTAATTTTAGGACCAAAAACATAAAAACTTAGAAAAAGAAAGCAACAAAAATACCAAAAATTAATTTTACTGCTTTTACTAGTGCAAGATATGTTTTTAATTAAATTGAATGGTTTTTTGGTTGTTTTTAATATGTAAATATTTCAGTATATATCTTCAAAAAATTTTTTTATTTTATATTGGAGTATAGTTGTGATAGTTTTAGGTATACAGCAAACTGATTCAATTATGCATATACTTAAATCTATTCTATTTCAAGTTCTTTCCCCATTTAGGTTGTTAAATATCTTGAGCAGAGTTCTCTGTGCTATATAGTAGGTCCTTGTTGCTTATCTGTTTTAAATATAGCGGTGTGTACATGTCCATCCCAAATCCCCTATCCCTCCCTTCCTGCTCTTCCCACCGAGTAACATAGTTCATTCTTAAGCAAGTCTGTTTCTCTTTTGTAAATGAGTTCTTTTGTATCATTTTTTTTAGTTTCCACATGTAAGCAATATCATATGATATTTCTTTCTTTGACTTACTACACTCAGTATGACAATCTCTAAGTCCATCCATGTTTATGGAAATGGAATTATTTCATCCTGTTTAATAGCTGAGTAGTATCCAATTGTATATATCTATCACATCTTTGTCCATTCCTCTGTTGATGGACATTTAGGCTGCTTCCATGTCCTAGCTATTGTAAATGGTGCTCCAATGAACATAATTTTTCGAAATCTTCAGAGAGTGCCCTCAATCCAATGTCAAAAAGGTTTATACTTTATCCTATAGTCTTTCACATCTAATCAAAACCACCTTATTTTTATTGTATATGTGTATAAATGCAACTGTTACAAACTCTTAAAAGAGAATTATTTTTACCCCAGTCTGCTATCAAATAACTTGAAAAGTGAAATGATCTAATGTGCTTAGACACTTAACATTTCATTTACAGTCTTGTCAAACTTGAAACAATTAGTTGAACTCAAGATTTAATCAGATTATATCACCGAATCTGACATTATATATATCCTTGGGATCTTCCCTGGTGGCTCAGACGGTAAAGCGTCTGCCTGCAATGCAGGAGACCCGGGTTCGATCTCTGGGTCAGGAAGATCCCCTGGAGAAGGCAATGGCAACCCACTCCAGTACTCTTGCCTGGAAAATTCCATGGACAGAGGAGCCTTGTAGGCTACAGTCCATAGCGTCGCAGAGTCAGACACGACTGAATGACTCCACTTCACTTGGGATCTTAATGGAACATCTTGGGTTTTCATGGGGAAAAGATGTTTTCATATGGAGTCTAAGAAGCCATCACCAGCTCTTCTCCTCTGTTCTATCTTTAGCCTTCTATTTCCCTGATCCATGTTAACATTATAATAGCAACAAATGGAAGCTTCTTCTGACACAGGTTGTAAGAGCACATTGCTATGATTTGGAGAGCATAGAAGGAAATTCAGGCAATGTAATTACTGTGCTAATTAGGTTCAGGCCATTAAGGATCTTACAACATTTGTCTTGTTGTTGTTGTTGTTGCTGCTAATATCACCTGAATATGGTCTCACAGATCATAAACCACTTCCTCATATGTTATTTTCATGTCACAGATTATGAAATGCTAGCATAATAGAGCACATGATATTAAAAATATTATTTTAATAGTGTATGAATCCTTGATTTTCAGTGAAGCCATCTTGTTTCCATAGTGACTGTGAGTAACTAATTGTTATAGATTCTCAATCAGTGTTTTGAGACTTGACAACAGATGCTGGCATTTGAACAAAAAATAAATTAAATGATCTATGGCATGATCAGAGAATTGAAGTGGTGACTAGGAATTTTTAAAAATCATAATGATGTCTGGATGATGCCTAGAATTTTCTGCTACATAAAAATTCTTTGGTGGACTCTTAAGAAGCTTTACTGCTCATAAAAAAAGTATCAAAATAAATACTCTACAGTGGAGGTCAGTTGGGCAACTCTTTTTTGCTCACATGATAGCTTTGCCCTTATTTAGATGATGGAACTTGTAGAATTTTTTTAAAGTTCATTTCTTGTAGATTTTATTTTAATTCTATGTATAATTTTTAAGAGGATCAAGCAGGCCTCTTCACTAGTCTTTTATCTGGCAACCACACCAGTAACTTCTGACTATCCTGTATTTATGTCTCTGAGCTAGTAACCCTCTTTTAAGCCTTGCAACACACATGAAAATGATAATACATTAAAGCTATTTTATCTACAGTTCTCATTTTGTCATGAGTTGATTTAATTAATTTGCTTTGGTCTAGAGGATGAGCCAAAGTTAGTCCACAGAGAATAGGCATCTTGTTCATAGGGAAAGAGGGTGTGTGTGTGTGTGTGTAAGTCATTCAGTCGTGTCTGACTCTTTGCGACCCCATGGACTATATAGTCCATGGAATTCTCCAGGCCAGAATACTGGAGTGGGTAGCCTTTCCCTTCTCCATGGGATCTTCCCAACCCAGGGATTGAACTCAGGTCCCCTGCATTGCAGGCAGATTCTTTACCCACTGAGCCACAAGGGAAGCCTGGGAAACAGGATGGAGCTGCAAAAAAAGTGGTGAGTCATCATGTGCTACAAGGAGAATATCCAGATTTCCATGGGGCCTCTCCTTCCCTTCTGCCTTAATAAAACCTATAAAATCTGGATAAAGTGTATTGTTACAGTTGAACAGTATAAGTTGAATGTGAATGTGTGTGGAATTCTGAACTTCTAAAATTATTTAATATAGTGTGCTGCTGACTTCAAGTCTGTCTTACCAAGTGACTCTTGAAAGTGAAAGTGAAGTCACTCAGTCGTGTCCAACTCTTTGCGACCCCATGGACTGTAGCCCAACAGGCTCCTCCATCCACGGAATTTTCCAGGCAAGAGTACTGGAGTGAGTTGCCATTTCCTTCTCCAGGGGATCTTCCTGACCCAGGGATTGAACCCGGGTCTCCTGCATTGCAGGCAGACGCTTTACCGTCTGAGCCACCAGGGAATCCAATTTTGAACTTCTTCAGCATCCTTAAAAGGAGTTGACAACTGTCTCCTGCTGGTCCATGTGGCTTGAAGGTATATTTTGTTTAGATCATATACTGTTTCTAGTTCTGTGTCAAGTGGCTGCTCACATTTAAAGATTGAGAGTTCTCCTGAGCACATCCATTTTGCCTCTTGCAAAACTGAAGATCTAGCAATATTGGACTCATGCTGAAGCTGAGTATCCCTCTCTCCTTTGGAAGGACCCTCCCCTGTCCAGTTTTCCAAGTCCTGGCAAACCTGCTTCTCTCTGTGGACACAACTGTTGTGACACCTATTGGCTTTCAATGCAGAAATAGCATTCCTAAAATTTGACCAATGCAGTGATTGATTATTTTCTAGAGTTGAATGAAACATTTTCAGTTTTATTATTGCTCTGTTATACACATTGAATATATAAACTGTGGTGAAAGTTAGACTTTTAAATTGGCCAGTTAACCATCATACAATTTTAATGCCTACATTGAAACAAAAGATAATTTTGAACATGTTTTTCCATTGAAAGCTACGTGTCTTGCAGGTGTGAACATAGAAGGAAAACAAGAAATAGACTTTTGTATATCCTGCTGGTCCTAAGTGTGTAAACATCACATGTTTAAGTAAAGAGTTATTCATCAAGATTCTATGCTGTGCTAGAAATGCACAGTTCTTCTTCTCTGATTCATGCTAGAGATGAATAGGATGTGCTCCCTAGTCCTGTCCCCATTGCAAAATCTGATGGATATGAAACTAAAATATAGTAATAATTAAGACAGAATGTGCTTAAAGCTGTAGTACAGGCAAGTACACATCATATGGAAAAACTGGGCAGAAGTTATTCTGCCTGAGATAGTCTATGAAAGTCCCACAGAAGTATTCATGGAACATATTCTAGGCAAATAAGTGGAGTTTTATCTGACAAAGAAAATAGGAAAATACATTCTAAGGTGGAAATGGCCTAAGCAAAGATGTAAACACGTGAAACTTGATTTTATATTAATTAAAATTTCTGACTGGGGACTTCACTGGAGAACCAGTGGTTGAGACTTCCTTCCAATGTGTGGGGTGCAGGTTCGATCCCTTACTGGGAAGCTAAGATCCCATATGCCTCTTGGCTAACAAACAAAAACATAAAACAGAAGCAAAATTGTAACAAATCCAATAAAGACTAAAAATGGTCCACATTTTTTTAAAAAACCTTTAAAAATGTCTGTTGGAATTTTGGAATATGTTGGAAATGAGGGATAATCAAGGAAGATGTGGAAGATAGAATGGGTGGATAGTGAGATTTGAAAAGGCCTTTTATTGTTTCTCAGAGAGCTGGAACTTTTCATGATGGGTAATAAGGAGTAGTAAATGCTTGAGGGGTGGATATGAGTGATTGGAAAGGCAACTCTGGCAACAACGCAGAGTTCTGATGAGCAGTGGGGAACAAGTGAAGTCAAGAGGCTCTTTAGGAAGCTTTGGGGATTGGCAGGCAGAGAAGCTATGAGTAAGAACAGAGGTAATTGGCAATAGAGGGGAATCATAAGAGCAATAACTGAAAGCTGTCCTTGAAAATGTTCCCGATTGGATGAGGGTGCTGAGAGCACTCAATGAGTTTGAGGTGTGTAACTTGAGAAAGAGTGAAGAAATCATACCAAAATCAAAATCATGATATCTAGGAAGGGAAGTTGCTCCCAGTACCCTTCCCATCTTATAATTTTCTAGTTCAGTAGATTGAGTGTCGTTTGATGCACTCCTGACTTGCATTGGTTGTTCACACACAGGCATATATCTTATATTCAAAATGCAATAGTGGTTATTGTTATTAAAAACATACTAAATCAGGGGTCTTTTGAAGAATCAGATTGTCCTTTTGAAGAATACATGTGACTGTGAAAGATCCTGAGTAGCTATTCTGCTTTGTCAAATTCAGAATTAAAATAAGATTTAAGTGATTAAAAATAGAGGCATTTTAAGTTTATGGACTTTCTTATTATCTTAAAAAAAAAAAGCGATAGTAGGGTTTCCAGCTGAGAGGAATGGTTGTAAAAAACATTTTGTTCCAGTTAGTTAATTTTTCCCTACATGTGCTATATTCATCGTATCCATTTTAAAAGCAAATGAGCCGTCTCTATCTCCTCTTGCATTTGTGGCAAACTCTTGCTGTGCCAATTTCAGATTACACATGTCTTAGGGAGAATAAGATGTTCTAATCTTGATTATAATTTTAAATTAAAAGAATGAAAATAGTTCAATGTAAGAGTATTGCTGGATTGTGCTAGTCAGACTGTCTTTGTTTCTTTAAAAAAAAAAATTAAAACATGCCTGTAAACTCTATGGTAGGTTCCTGTATTAAAATACATAATCAAATGCATGATACTATCAATGCTGCTAGATTTCAATCAAGTAATCAGTTCATCAAAGCTAAAATTGGTTGATAAGCGTGCTGTATACTTGAGAGTTCAGCCATTTTGCAAATAATTGCAGTGAACTTTCAATGAAATTATTTTTATTATAAAAACAGATACTTCCCCAATGAAGATATTAGTATAAGAATGGATAATAAGAACATTGAAAGATACTTAGCATGATTAGTCATCAAGGAAATGTAAATTATAACCACAAGGAGATATGATTATGTACCTATTGTTGTTTAGTCGCTAAGTCATGTCCAACTCTTTTTGAGAACCCATGGACTGTAGCTTGCCAGGCTCTTCTGTCCACGGGATTCTCCAGGCAAGAATATTGCAGTGGATTGCCATTTTGTTCTCCAGGGGATCTTCCTGACCCAAGGATCGAACCCTTGACAGGGGGATTCTTTACCACTGAGCCACTAGGGAAGCCACACATTTATTAGCATGGCTAACAAATGGGATGTGGAGGAATGAATGCATTGGAAAAAACCCAGATGATCCATCAGTCTTTGTTTGAGCTCGTGCTGTTTACAGAGCTGTAAAATCTGAATGTCAAGGCAGGACATCAGTGTGAGAAAGTCAGTGTGTCTAATCAGAGGTTTAGCAGGAAGGATGGCATTCCTGCATCCTTCCTGAAGGAAGGATGGCATCCAGGTAAGATGAGGAGACAGACTGTTTCCAAAGAAATAGAAAATGGGTAAGAACAGTAAGGGAAGTATTGTACCCTGGGGTTAGTACTGACAAGGAATCACTACTATCCCTAGCGCTTCCCAGGTGACATTAGTGGTAAAGAACTCACCTGCCATTGCAGCAGACATAAGAGACAAGGGTTCGATCCCTTGTTGGGAAGATCCCCTGGAGGCGGGCATGGCAACCCACTCCAGTATTCTTGCCTGGAGAAATACGTGAACAGAGGAGCCTGGCAGGCTACAGTCCATGGGGTGGCAAAGAGTCGGATGTGACTGAAGCAACTTAGCACACACACACACAGGGTATAACAAGTAAGGGGGAAAAGTTAGCATGGTTTTATGGAGAGACCTCCGAATAGGAGGTGAGGTCCTCAGTAGAGGAATCCAGCAGACCCATAGAAACCTGGTGGGAAGGGCCTTTGTTCTTTTTCTTGTGGCTGGTGTACATTCTCATGGGCCATACCCAACTTGGACCTGGAGGGATGGGAGGTCATAGGGGATCATGGGATTTGGAGATGGGAGATGGTGTTGACAGTCACTCAGTCCTCAGAGCATGGAGAGTGGATCTGGAAGGGCATACACACCAAGATACCTGGTATCATGTCCATATGCTGAATTCTATATCATTTCCAAGTCCTTAAACTTTCTCAACCCATCTTAAGTGACAGCCAACATATTTTGCAACAATGTAGACATTTTTATTGTTAAGAATTTTAACTTGAAAGGTTGTTTTAGTTATGTATTCTTGTTTTAATACTGATTAGAGAGCGTTTTTCCATGTGATCAGTTTTTGCTTAGTTTTCTGTGATTGTGGTTTTCATTCTGTCTGTGGTCTGATGGATGAGAATAAGAGGCTTGTGGAAGCTTCCTGATGGGAGGGACTGGCTGTGGGGAGAACTGGGTCTTGCTCTGGTGGGCAAGGCCAAGCTCTGCTGCTGCTGCTGCTAAGTCGCTTCAGTCATGTCCAACTCTGTGCGACCCCAGAGACGGCAGCCCATCAGGCTCCCCCATCCCTGGGATCCTCCAGGCAAGAACACTGGAGTGGGTTGCCATTTCCTTCTCCAATGCACGAAAGTGAAAAGTGAAAGTGAAGTCGCTCAGTCGTGTCTGACTCTTAGCATATAGCTCCCTCCCTGTAGTTTGGCCTGAGGCAGCCCAGTCCTGGGGTTTGTAGTCTCTATGGAAGGGCTTTAGTCTCTATGGTAGGTGTAATGGCAACCTCCTTTGGAGGACTTATGTCAACACTCCACACCTCCCAGGACTGCTGCTGCCAGTGTCCTTGACCCTGTGGCAGGCCACTGTAGATCCACACCTCTGGAGACTCCTGGACACTCACAGGCAAGTCTGGCTCAGTCTCTTGTGGGGTCACTGCTCCTTTCTCCTGGGTCCTGGTGCGCACAAGGTTTTGTTTGTGCCCTCCAAGTGTCTGTGTCTCTGTTTCCCCAGTCCTGTTTAAGTTCTGTAATCAAATCCCACTGGCCTTCAAAGTCAGATTCCCTAGGGATTCCCAGTCCCTTTGTTGGATCCCCAGGTTGGGAAATCTCTTGTAGGGCCTAGAACTTCTACAGCAGTGTGAGAGCTTCTCTGGTATAATTGTTCTCCTGGACCTGGCTGCTCTATGGTGAGCTCCTTCAAGATGACTTACACCACGTGCTGTGCCTCCCAGGACTGCTGCTGCCAGAGTTCCTATTCCTGCAGCAGGCCACTGCTGACCCATGCCTCCACAGGAGACCCTCAGACACACAGGCGGGTCGGGCTCAGTCTCTTGTGGGGTCACTGCTCCTTTCCCTGGGTCTTAGTGTGCACAAGTTTTGTTTGTGCCCTCCAAGTGTCTCTGGTGGATATGAGTTTGATTTTTTTCAATATAAATTTATTTATTTTAATTGGAGGTTAATTACTTTACATTATGGTATCGGTTTTACCATACACTGACATGAATCCGCCACAGGTATACACGTGTTCCCCATCCTGACCCCCCCCTCCCTCCTCCCTCCCCGTACCATCTCTCTGGGTCGTCTCAGTGCATCAGCCCCAAGCATCCTGTATCCTGCCTGCATCGAACCTGGACTGGAGATTCGTTTCATATATGATATTATATACGTTTCAATGCCATTCTCCCAAATCATCCCACCCTCTCCCTCTCCCTCAGAGTCCAAAAGACTGTTCTATACCTCTGTGACTCTTTTGCTGTCTCGCATACAGGGTTATCATTACCATCTTTCTAAATTCCATATATATGCATTAGTATACTGTATTGGTGTTTTTCTTTCTGGCTTACTTTACTCTGTATAAGAGGCTCCAGTTTCATCCACCTCATTAGAACTGGTTCAAATGTATTCTTTTTAATGGCTGAGTAATACTCCATTGTATATATGTATCACAGCTTTCTTATCCATTCATCTGCTGATTTTAAATGTGATTGCACCCCTCTTATTGTGGCTTCTCCTTTGTCCTTGGAAGGTGGGTATCTTTTTTTGATGGGTTCCAACATCCTCCTGTTGATGGCTGTCCAGCAGCTAGTTGCAATTTGGGTGTTCTCGCAGGAGAAGAAAAGTGCACGTCCTTTTACTCCACCATCTTAGGGTAAAAGTTTTTCCACTTACCTTGTATAAAATCAGTCATTAATTAAAGAAGAAAAAGAGTATATGAAGGATTATGGGGTGCTCAAAAACTGTAGACAACTTTAGCACTAAAGAGGCTCTTGAGAATACTAGACAGATGGAACTTAAGATTGCACACATTACTTTACCGTTAAGACCTTGCTTAGGTGTTTGTGACATTTGGAGCTGGGATAAGGAAATCAGGTTTTATTCCATATGCTCAAAGGCTGTATTATGCTTGTGAATCTTACTTAATCTTTTTGGCTATCACATTTAATTCCATTTCTACATTTTGCTGCAATTGTCTAACAAAGACAGCATCTTTACATTTTATAATACAATCTATGCAATGGTCACATTGGCTACTATACTCTGTTTGGAAAGTTTATTTAATCAGAAGGTACTATTTTTAAAAGCATTGATATCAATTTTTAATGGTATCCTCATTTAAAACAAATATTTACTATTTGTCCTATATGTGTTGCTCTGCATTAAGTCTGTAATCATGCACTGATATAAAGGCATTAGAAGTAAATAGGATTTAAATTCTGTATGTGTGTATGCACGTGTATGTACAAATTATTCCAAGAGATAATGGCTTTGAATTTATTCAAAACTAAAGAACATGCATTGATGCCACAAATATTTGTTGAGTGCCTACTACGTGCCAGACACTCTTCTAGGCACCTGGGCTACATTCAGTTCAGTTCAGTCGCTCAGTCGCTTCCGACTCTTTGCGACCCCATGAATCGCAGCACGCCAGGCCTCCCTGTCCATCACCAACTCCCGGAGTTCACTCAGACTCGCGTCCATCAAGTCAGTGATGCATCCAGCCATCTCATCCTCTGTCGTCCCCTTCTCCTCCTGCCCCCAATCCCTCCCACCATCAGCGTCTTTTCCAATGAGTCAACTCATTAGGGAACAGAATAGTTCCAGATTCCTGTTTCTGTGGATGTGATATTCTAGTGAGGGACCATAGGCTATGAATAACACATATAATAAAAAATAAGTGCCCTAGTATGTTAGAAGGTGATACATTCTATGGGAGAAAATAGAGAATGTAGAAAATACAGCAGTTTTCATCAGGGTCATGAAGCAACCTTAATCCTACTCTAATCTTATCTCCTTGAATTTGAAATAGAAGCTTTTTCAGTTTTTTTAGACATCAATTCTTAAACAGTCAAGCCAAGATCTTTATCAGAAATCCCTGATACATTCATGCTTGGTGTGTTGATGCTTTGAATCACTGAATAAATGTAAAACAATAGACCAGTCTTTCCATTTTCATTAATAGCTTGCCATGATTAACTATGTTTATACAAAGGAAGAAAAACAATAATACTTTAGGTGACTTCATTTAATAATCAGTCAAGTCAGGATGTGTTTATTGTAGCTTTTTATTGGTGCATCATTTGTCTCATTATTTAAGCATATGCTTAAAGCAGTGAATCTGGAACATCAAATGTTATGCTTTGTTTTTTGAGGAATTCTATTCACATGAATTTTAATCCACATGGATATCTCTTTCTAGTGTTGAAAACAAAGGAAAAAGTTCTGTTGTGTATATGTAGGTGTTGGCTTTGAAGAAATTATATTCACATGTGGCTTAATCCACCTTAAAGTTTTCTTTTTATTAAAGCTTATGGGAAATTACTGAAGTAAAATTTCATGATGGCAAGTCACTCAGTAACATTCCCCAAAAATAACTGTTAGAAGTTGTTTTGTTAACTGTCAGAAGAATGAACTGAGGGCAATCATCTGTTTAGGCAGTGGGCAAACAGCCCAGTTATGAACCCTGAACTCATTCAGCTAAGAACTCTATATATGATACTGTTGTCTATTAAACTTGACTTTCTTTTAACCAGCTTTATGCTAGGTTTAGATTCCCACTTTTTATTGCAAGGTATACTGGAAAAATTGAAGAAAAGGATAATCTTGTTCTGGGTGATTGGTAACTTTGGAAAAATTAAATTTCTTGGGTATCTTTCTGGCAATAGTTTGAAGTGAAACAACTTTTTTTTTCCCCAACAGATTGAAACAACTTATTTCCTCCAGAGTAATAGAGTTTGCATTTGACATCAGATAAGTGATTCTTCTAATTTGTCTAGGCTTTCAGCAAACTATTGAAAAAAATCCTTTCATTTATTTTCCATCTTTCTTCTTGAGATTCTTTTTATAGCTCAAGGTGTTCTTGGAGATTGGGGGTTGGCAATCCAGCTCGTAATAGGAGTCTCAGAAGAAACTTACTATTAAGTGTTCAAGCTTCTCAAATGAAACTCAATATTTAAGAGCAAAATAATATTATGCGGAGTTTTCTGATTATAAAAAGACAGTGACTTTGGGAGAATGATTGTATCTGTTAGCCATTGAATGAACATTTATAAGCCTAATACTCCTTGATGAATTTCCTTCTGTCTCATATTATTCTTGGGTATTTAGCTCATGAGGCTAAAGGAGAAACTAATCAGCATAAACATTTTATCACTGACATATATTTGGTGACTTTCTGTTTCTTTAAAGAAATAAAGTTGCTCTTTAATGTTTTGGTGAATTTATATGATTTCTTTGGGAAAGTTACCACTAGGATTCACCATGAATTACAGCAGTATACTTAGTGCTATTCAGAAAACATTTCATCCCTTTCCCTGTTTCTGTGAAGGTTTATTTCCTCTTAATGTCTCTTTAATTCCCCTTATTTAAAGCCTAAGTCTCAAACATTCATGGCTCTTATTACAGCCTATAAAATATGTGCTTAATGCCATTATCCTTTCTAAAAATGTTCTTGAATCCTTACAGTTTAATCACATATCTTGCTTGTAACTAAACTCAACAATATACGTAAATTGTTAGAACTTGGATAAAACAAAATGATGAAAAATGTTATATGGTGTTGTGACTTTTTAGCAGTGGTTACATCACTTGTTTTATAAAATTATTTTATTTAACTTTTAAAGTTATGTTTACACCATCATCTGTATGTAATAAAATCAAACCAGCGTTTAGGTAGAGTATTTTTAAAACCAAGAATCTTGGTGCCATTCTTGGTTTTTCCTTCTTTCTCACCTCTGACATCTAATCCATCAGGTCCTATTGGTTGTGTCTCAAATTTGGCCCTGTACCTGTCCATAACTCTTCTACCACCATCTTATTCCAAGCTTCCTCACTCTTCTCTATAATCCATTCTCCACACAGCAGTGAAAGCCACTTCTGAAATGTTAATTGGGTTGAACCACTTTCATACTTAAAACTGCTCAATTACTTCCTGGAATCAAGTACAGACTAGTTGCTACATCAACAGGCCCCCCTCCTTCCTTCTCTGATCTTATCTCCTGTCACATCCCTTTCTGGTCAAGCTCTACTAGAGTTTTGGCTCTTGTTGTTCCTTCAAATGCCACAAACCTCTTTCTCTGCTTCATGAGTTCTGCCTTCTCATCCCTCAGGTCTAAGCTCAGATATCATCACTCCAAATAAGTCTTCTGACCACCCAGCCCAAAGTAGCCCACAGTCAACCCCTATCATAGTTCCCAATTCTATTTATTTCATTTTGGTTAGCTACATCTGAAATTACTTGTTTATTTATTTGTTTCCTTGTTATTCCATCTCCCCCTCCCCACAACCCCCTTATAATTTCCAAGAGAGTACGGTCCTTATCTTAGTACAATACTTGAAATCCTAGGTCATGATCTAACACATAGTTAATACTGTATATAGATGTGCTGAATGGATAGTATATTAATGTGTCAAAATTCAGGGCATGTATTGAACAAGGTTTTTTTTTTTTTTTTTTTTGAAACATTGATTCTTAAACATTTTTATCTCATGAAACTGTCAAGTTATCTTACTCTTCAGGAACTCCCTCCCACAAAACTGACTTAGTGTTAGCAGGCTTTTCTGTTCATTAGAAACACATTACTACCAGTGGAATTTAATTTTGGCAAAACATTGAACATATCTTTAGTTACAGAAATCATGCTCAAGTTGTCTTTCATCCTCACTTATTCCAGAAATCCCATGTTTAGAGTTTTTTGTTTTTTTGTTTTAGTTTACATTTTGATTCATGTTAAGATAGAAATATTCCTGGAAGGATTAACACTTTAAACTAGTTCAACCATTTGAGTATAAGGTCTGAGACTCTAAGAGGATGTTTTGAGAAGGAAGAAGGGCAAACATGAGAATACCAGGAAGCTGAGATTTAGGCAGAAGGGAAACCCCCAGAGGGTGGGAGCCACTCAGAAATTATCTTCTTGTAGGGCAGGCAGAGGTATATTTTCCTGGCTTTGTCACTAAATGTGTAAATTTGGACATGTTATTCTGTCTTTATATGAAAAATTAAGAGATTCAGCTCAGTTCAGTTCAGTTCAGTCGCTCAGTTGTGTCCAACTCTTTGTGACCCCGTGAATCGCAGCACGCCAGGCCTCCCTGTCCATCACCATCTCCTGGAGTTCACTCAGACTCACGTCCATTGAGTCAGTGATACCATCCAGCCATCTCATCCTCTGTCATCCCCTTCTCTTTCTGCCCTCAATCCCTCCCAGCATCAGAGTCTTTTCCAGCGAGTCAACTCTTCTCATGAGGTGGCCAAAGTACTGGAGCTTCAGCTTGAGCATCATTCCTTCCAAAGAAATCCCAGGGCTGATCTCCTTCAGAATGGACTGGTTGGATCTCCTTGCAGTCCAAGGGACTCTCAAGAGTCTTCTCCAACACTACAGTTCAAAAGCACCAATTCTTCAGCTCTCAGCCTTCTTCACACTCCAACTCTCACATCCATACATGACCACTGGAAAAACCATAGCCTTGACTAGATTGACCTTAGTGGGCAAAGTACTATCTCTGCTTTTGAATATGCTATCTAGGTTGGTCATAACTTTTCTTCCAAGGAGTAGTTCAGTTCAGTTCAGTCACTCAGTCGTGTCCAACTCTTTGCAACCCCATGAATCGCAGCACGCCAGGCCTCCCTGTCCATAACCAACTCCCGGAGTTCACTCAGACTCACATCCATCGAGTCAGTGATGCCATCCAGCCATCTCATCCTCTGGCATCCCCTTCTCCTCCTGCCCCAAATACTTCCCAGCATCAAAGTCTTTTCCAATGAGTCAACTCTTCGCATGAGGTGGCCAAAGTACTGGAGTTTCAGCCTTAGTATCATTCCTTCCAAATCCCAGGGTTGATCTCCTTCAGAATGGACTGGTTGGATCTCCTTGCAGTCCAAGGGACTCTCAAGAGTCTTCTCCAACACCACAGTTCAAAAGCATCAATTCTTTGGTGCTCAGCCTTCTTCATAGTCCAACTCTCACATCCATACATGACCACAGGAAAAACCATAGCCTTGACTAGACGGACCTTAGTCGGCAAAGTAATGTCTCTGCTTTTGAATATACTATCTAGGTTGCTCATAACTTTTCTTCCAAGGAGTAAGTGTCTTTTAATTTCATGGCTGCAATCACCACCTGCAGTGATTTTGGAGCCCCAAAAAATAAAGTCTGACACTGTTTCCACTGATTCCCCATCTATTTGCCATGAAGTGATGGAACTGGCTGCCATGATCTTCGTTTTCTGAATGTTGAGCTTTAGGCCAACTTTTTCACTCTCCTCTTTCACTTTCATCAAGAGGCTTTTTAGCTCCTCTTCACTTTGTGCCATAAGGGTGGTGTCATCTGCATATCTGAGGTTATTGAGATTTCTTCCGGTAATCTTGAATTCCAGCTTGTGTTTCTTCCAGTCCAGTGTTTCTTCCAGTCCAGCGTTTCTCATGATGTACTCTGCATAGAAGTTAAATAAGCAGGGTGACAATATACAGCCTTGACATACTCCTTTTCCTATTTGGAACCAGTCTGTTGTTCCATGTCCAGTTCTAACTGTTGCGTCCTGACCTGCGTACAGATTTCTCAAGAGGCAGGTCAGGTGGTCTGGTATTCCCGTCTCTTTCAGAATTTTCCACAGTTTATTGTGATCCACACAGTCAAAGGCTTTGGCATAGTCAATAAAGCAGAAATAGAGGTTTTTGTGGAACTCTTGCTTTTTCCATGATCCGGTGGATGTTGGCAATTTGATCTCTGGTTCCTCTGCTTTTTCTAAAACCAGCTTGAACGTCAGGAAGTTCATGGTTCACATATTGCTGAAGCCTGGCTTGGAGAATTTTGAGCATTATTTTACTAGCATGTGAGATGAGAGCAATTGTGCAGTAGTTTGAGCATTCTTTGGCATTGCCTTTCTTTGGAATTGGAATGAAAACGGACCTTTTCCAGTCCTGTGGCCACTGCTGAGTTTTCCAAATTTGCTGGCATATTGAGTGCAGCACTTTCACAGCATCATCTTTCAGGATTTGAAATAGCTCAGTTCAGCTGGTGTTCTCTAAATAATTCCAGGTTCGTGATTCTACACTCAGTCATTTTTACCCATGGTCAACACTACTTCTCATGTATAATGGTAAATATAAAAGAGCTGATATAATTAAAAACCAATATGGTTTCTGTAAATGCAATGACACAGGAAAAACAGCAAAAGACCTTGAATTCAATTTTTAGCATATTATTTCATTCC
The DNA here is from genome assembly GCF_014754425.2 of Oryx dammah. Lineage (NCBI taxonomy): Eukaryota > Metazoa > Chordata > Mammalia > Artiodactyla > Bovidae > Oryx > Oryx dammah. The sequence continues at coordinate 104,947,967 of NW_024070207.1, read as the reverse complement.
ACTTGTATTTATCATGTTTCGTTATGCATGTGTTCAGACATGAATGTATATGCACATGCACAGTCACAAGCACATCGCCTCCTTCACTGAGAAATTACAGCACTGTTTTCCATCCAGGGGCACTGACTCTGAGAAGTGAAATGGAAGATACTTTTCTCTTATGCAGGAGCTAATAAGCCACTCCAATTTCTGATTTTCTTCATTATATTGCATTGTATTTTAGCAGTATTAGTTTGAGCTACAATGTGCACAACCATAAGAGGTTGAGAAGATTAACAAGAGATCATCTATTTCGTCCTTCAATTCAGCTTCCTTTCAGACAACCCATTCTTGGTGATTCTCTTTTTTTAAATTACTTTCCTTCTCTTCATCTAGCTACTCCCATGATTAATCTATTAGTATATGGTCCACTGTAATTGGTAATGTAATTGTTAACGTGTAGTTGGTACTATGATTGTTGTTGCTGTTGTTTAGTTGCTCAGTCATGTAAGACTCTTTGTGACCCCATGGATTGTAGCCTGCCAGGCTCCTCTGTCCATGAGATATTCCAGGCAAGAATACCGGAGTGGGTTGACATTTTCTTCTCCAGGAGATCTTCCCAACCCGGGGATCAAACCTGCATCTCCTGCATTAAAGGTGGATATTTTGCCCCCTGAGCCTCCAGGCAATGTGATAACCATGAGCAATTACTGTTGCAGTAATATTTTAATATTAAACTTAATATTTTGTGAGTATTTTTATTCTCAATCAGGGTCACAATTACACTTATTATATTATTATACTTAATACACTTATTGCTTATTGTATTTACAATAATCGTCATGATCAAAAGTGATCCACTGATTCTTTCAGGAGACACTCAATACATAGTTGGGGAGTGAGTGAATAAAGGTAATGTTGAATTAAAATGCTTTCTAAACATTTCTACAAAGCACTTCATTAAAAAACATGGGGCTGGGAGGAGCACAGGGTTGGAAGCTATGTACCAGAACAGTTACATCTTTTTTCTATAGCATGAGATCCTGTCCTCATTAAAATACATAGAATATGTAGCTATTGCTCTAAGAGGACCTGCTGTGTCCTGTTGAAATTACCCTTGCTAGTCTGTGGATTAACTAGCAGTAGGGGAGAAGAGAGCTTATGTTTGTTTGTACCTGTGTTTAAATGACCGAAAAACAGAAGTAGTAATGGTTAACAGTCTGCTTTTAAAAGTATAATTATAAATTTGACAAAGGAGCAGCTTTATTTTTAGTGTACTTCATCTGTGCGTTATGAATGGTATGTTCAGGTCATGCTTTTTTTTTGCATTCATTTTCCATTTTTGTGGAATTGGAGCAAACTCATCCAATGTATCAGTGAAAGTTAAAACTGTACTTGAAAATGAAAGAAGGCATTATTTTTAAAGAGTGAGTATAAATAAATCATCAAAACTTTAATACTGTTCCAAAAATAGTCTAAAAACATACTTACTTCAGTCTGTTGTTTCTCCAAGTAGATGCTTTAAATTTAAATTAGAAAAACTAACCAGACCAATGTGTCCATTCAGCAATTTTCAGGTTCATAGAGCCAACTTTGTTAGGATCCTAAATTTAGAGACAGGTGGGAGATCCATGGGTCCTCCCTGGTGGCTTAGATGGTAAAGAATCTGCCTGCAATGCAGGAGACCCGGGTCAATCCATGGCAACCTACCAGGTTAACCAAATTCTGTCAAATGTACCAACACTTAGTCGCAAATAAGCACAAAAACTGTTGCTGAGCTTAGGCCTTTAAGTCTTCACTCTCAATCTGTAGGAACTTCTAGTCACCATGATAAATGAGAGACGTTCATCATGAGGACAATCAGCCAACCTTAGATCAGAGAACAGAGTCTTCCATGAAATAAAGTAGAGGGCAGACCAAAGAGAGTTTAGATCTATTCCTAGTGTGCTTATCTGAAGGTATTAGGCTCCTGGTATTGCCAAGGACTTAGTGGCTCAGACGGTAAAGCGTCTGTCTACAATGCGGGAGACCCAGGTTCGATCCCTGGGTTGGGAAGATCCCCTGGAGAAGGAAATGGCAATCCACTCCAGGACTATTGCCTGGAAAATCCCATGGACAGAGGAGCCTGGCAGGCTACAGTCCATGGGCTCACAAAGAGTCAGACACGACTGAGTGAATTCACTGTGCCTTATTCATGGTAAGGCCCATAAAATCTCCCTAGCTATCTGAACATCTTGAACACCACTTATTTCATCAATGAATAATTATTTTGAGCATGTCTTTTTTGAATTCATGAAACCTCTAGTGTAGCTTTTGATAATGATACTTGAAATTCTCATATAATCATTTTTAAAGTGTGAATTTTTATTAGGGAACCAAAAATGCTCTCCACCTTAGATATGAATCAAAGTTAATTTACAGATATATAATTCACAAGGAAGTGAATTTTTCATTAGTGTAGTGTTTTAAATTTTCTTTAATTGGAGAATAATTGCTTTACAATATTGTGCTGATTTCTGCTGTACAACAGAGTGAATCAGCTTGCTGTGTGCTGTGCTTAGTCGCTCAGTTGTGCTCAACTCTTTGCGACCCCATGGACTGTAGCCTGCCAGGCTCCTCTGTCCATGGGAATTCTTCAGGCAATAGTCCTGGAGTGGGTTGCCATTCCCTCCTCCAGGGGATCTTCCCATCCCAGGGATCGAACCCAGGTCTCCCACATTGTAGGCAGATTCTTTACCATCTGAGCCATCAGGGAAGTGAATCAGCTATATGTATACATATATCCCCTCCCTCTTTAGTCCCCCTACAACCCCCCATCCCATCCTTCTAGGTCACCACAGAGTACCCAGCTGAGCTCCCTGTGCTATACAGCAGCCTCCCACTAGCTATCTATGTTAGCGTGGTAAGTATGTCAATTTTTACCATATCATTGCTACTCTCAGTTCATCCCACCTTCTCTTTCTCCCGTGTGAGAGAGAGTGTATGACTTGTGTCCACAAGTCAATCCTCTATGTGTACGTCTTTATTCCTGCCCTGCAAATAGGTTCATCAGTTTCATCTTTCTAGATTCTGGAAAGCTCTGGCCTCTGATATTCACATATGGTTCCTCGATATCCAAACCTCAAGTCATATGTCACACTGCTTTGAGACCTTCTCTACCACCTTCCCTCAGATATCGCAGCAACACCTCCAGCCAGGCACTCTTTACATCCATACCTGCCTTCTATTCTCCAGAGTATTTTTCACCACCTAGAAGTTTCTTATTTGTGTTGGTTGCTTTCTGTCCTTGTACTGTGAGTATAATATAAATTCAGTAAAATCAAGAATCTTGCCTCTTTTCTGCTCTATTTTATATACTTTGGCACATAGTAGGAGTCCAATTTATTGAATAAAGGAATGAGGACTCCCACCTGGCAAAGTTCTTCTTTTAAGAAGGGGAGAAACAATGTGACTTTTTTGTTTTCTTTTTTTTGATGGAGCAAAGGTGTTTTATTCAACATAGTGTAGGCATATTCAATGTGACTTTTTCCAGTGTGGTTGAGGTCCTTGGTAATATGCTCACTTGTGAGAGCTGTTCTGAGAGACCCAGAAAATGGTCCACCATATTTAGGTCCAATTCTGACTATAGTAACTGCTCAGGGAGCCACCAGGGCACCAGTAGGATCGCTCTGAGTGTTTCCCACTCCCTCAGCCTGCCCTCCTCATCCTTCTGTTTGATAAATCACTACAAGAACAAGAAGCTGCTGCTGCTGCTGCTGCTAAGTCGCTTCAGTCGTGTCCGACTCTGTGTGACCCCAGAGATGGCAGCCTTCCAGGCTCCCCCGTCCCTGGGATTCTCCAGGCAAGAACACTGGAGTGGGTTGCCATTTCCTTCTCCAATGCATGAAAGTGAAAAGTGAAAGTGAAGATGTTCAGTCATGTCCGACTCGTAGCAACCCCATCGACTGCAGCCTACCAGGCTCCTCCGTCCATGGGATTTTCCAGGCAAGAGTACTGGAGTGAGTTGCTATTGCCTTCTCCGCAAGAGGAAGAAGAGTGGTATCATATTCAATGACAAGGATGGCTGGTGACCATTTGCATATTTCCAAAGAGAATCCAAAGCCACTGACTCAATCTCAGAGCCCTGGAGCAGTGGGTCGCAGCATCACCACCACCTGGGAACTTGTTAGAGATGCTCACTCTCAAAACATGCAGAATCTGAAACTTTAATTCTGTTTGAGCAAGCCCTCTACTAAAATACAAGATCTCTCGTGCTAGGGCAATACTGCCCAACCTCTGTTGCACTTTATAATCACCTCAGTTCAGTTCAGTTCAGTCACTCAGTTGTGTCCGACTCTTTGCCACTCCATGGACTGCAGCACACCAGGCTTCCCTGTCCATCACCAACTCCCAGAGTTTACTCAAACTCATGTCCATTGAATCGGTGATGCCATCCAACCATCTCATCCTCTGTCATCCCCTTCTCCTCCCACCTTCATTTTCCAGCATCAGGGTCTTTTCAAATGAGTCAGTTCTTCGCATCAGGTGGCCAAAATACTGGAGTTTCAGCTTCAGCATCAGTCCTTCCAATGAATATTCAGGACTGATTTCCTTTAGGATGGACTGGTTGGAACTCCTTGCAGTCCAAGAGACTCTCAAGAGTCATCTCCAACACCACAGTTCAAAAGCATCAGTTCTTCGGTGCACAACTTTCTTTATAGTCCAACTCTCACATCCATACATGACTACTGGAAAAACCATACCTTTCACTAGATGGACCTTTGTTGGCAAAGTAGTGTCTCTGCTTTTTAATATGCTGTCTAGGTTGGTCATAACTTTTCTTCCAAGGAGCAAGCGTTTTTTAATTTCACGGCTGCAGTCACCATCTGCAGTGATTTTGGAGCCCCCCAAGGACAGTCTCTGTTTCCCCATCTACTTGCCATGAAGTGATGGGACCAGATGCCATGATCTTCGTTTTCTGAATGTTGAGCTTTAAGCCAACTTTTTCACTCTCCTCTTTCACTGTAATCGAGAGGCTCCTACCAAGAGCCACCTACCAAGCTTTAAAATTTCTCATTCCTGAGCATCTCTCCTAGAGGTTCGGATTTAGTTGGTCTGTCATGGGCCACCGCTCTGTTTTATTTTTAAGTTCTCCTAGGTGATGACGATAGATCTCCCAAGTTTAGAACACTCCCCTAGTATGGGAGCAGGGTAATTTCTAAGGGTTTATCTTAAGTACTTGGCAGAGGTTCTTTCTGGAAAGGAATATAATTTGGGATTCAAAAATTGTTTGCCTCACAGTTTTACAGTAGAGGAGAGGGGAAATGACTTGGCCTAAAACACAGCATAAGGTTATAAATGCTAGTATTGTATAGCCTCATCCAAAGCATCAATTCATAAGGAAGCATATTAAAGCAATGTAATGTTCAAAACCAAGTTCCGTGGTAAGCATCCGCTGTAATAGAATGACTTATTCCAGAAGGGAAGTTTCATTTCAGGGAGCTTATCATAATATCAAATATGTTTTGAGTTAATGAAAACGCAGGAAGCACCAAGTTAATAGGGCAATTTTAAACCATAAAACCTAATTTAACTGCACTAAGAATGACAATGCTCCACACAAAGGAAGTTTCACAACCTGATTGATCAAATGGAGAATTACTAGGATGCTTTGTGGCATTTCTTTTGAAGAAGAAAAGTTGGCTGGGAAAAGCAGGCTTCTTTAGAATATGGTTATTTACTTCTTAATTAAACACAGAACGATTAAAAAGAGATTTCACTTTAGAAGGCCACAGAACTGCTTGTTTGATAAAATTGTTGTATGCCTTGAGACTCATTTTCATTTCAGTTCCTTATGTTTGTTTCAAAAATATTTAAATAGAGGTTCTTCCAGTTCAGTTTATATATTGGGTTTTTTAGTTGTTGTTAGAAGTAAGAAAACATTTGAATGATGAGAGAAAATGTGTTCATTCTCATTAAAAAAAACACCCTTATTTTGTATAATACTGAAACTATCCCTTTTGATATACATAACTATAGTTTAGCTGCGTAATTTCAAATTGAATTATTTAGTTGAAAAATTAAAAGTCAATACTAATGAAACTGAGCTACTTGTTTCTCTCATTTTATGGATATTTTCTAAAACATAAAACCAGCTGTTTCATTATAATTTTCCTGAATTGAATCTCCTTAAGGGCTCTGCTGAAATTATATTTGATCAATAGCTCTTTTAAAACTTCTGCTATAAAATGTTCTTCTTAGTAGTAGTCTCTTTATGTATAAAAACTGGTACCACTGTTGTGTGTTAAGAGCTTATGTTAGGTCTTCTGAGTTCATTAGAATGCCATATTATGGTTTCCAGAACCAATTAGGCCAATTACTAAACAGTATAAAAAATGTGCTACACGCAACAAGCAGTGTGCTATAAGTGGTGCACCTTTCTAATTTTGTAATTAGTTTTGGAGCATAATACATTTAGAAAGTGTGAGTAGTTGAATTTAGAGTTAAAATAGTTTAAATGAAACATTACAAATTTAGTTCCTCAGTCACACTAGGTACATTCCCAGTGTTCAATTGCCATATGTGACTAGTGGTTACTGTATTGGACAAAATATGGAACACTTCCATCATCACTGAGTTCTACTGAGCAGTGTAGGATCAGCCTGATTGTTAAAAATATTTTTTAAAAAGCGTTGCTTTCTGGAATATAATAGAATAGTTGTAAGAATTCTTAAATAGAATCAAATGAAATATTAGATAAGGAAATATTACGCCACATATGGACTATTTCTTATAACAACTGACCCTCTAGAAGAAGAGCCCTGAGTGCATTGCACACACCATTTCCTATCAGAGTTGGTTGCCTGGAGCTGTTGGACATCTCAGCTCTGTAACTAGGTCATAAGGGTTTTGAAGGCCACATCTTTTAGCCAGTGTCCTCACAGCACTAGCACCCAGAAAGAGTGTTGTTGTGCATAAAGGGGGCACGCAACGAATTATTGCTAAAAGCACCACAGCAATGTGAAGCAAGGAGAGACTCCATAAATACTGACTGTGTATGGCAAAACCAATACAGAATTGTAAAGTAAAATAAAAAATAAATTAAAAAAAAATACTGACTGTGTACTTGGACAGTAGTTTGTGCCTCCTGATGCAGTCCAGCACTCTACCGTATGGTCATGCTGAACATTACTAAGCCATGTCCTCCCTCTGAGTCAGATGCTTCATGGTAGAGTCACAAAAGCAATGTTCTCTCAACCACTCCCTGCACTAGAAGTTACCTACACTAATGTAGAGCTCCTATTCCCCATCATAACCTCCTTACACTCAGTCTAGAACCAGCCACTGAACATACACTGTCTCCCTGTTTCTCGTGATTTAATTATTCACCGTAAATTGCAATATGGCTACCTCCAAAAAGTTTACCCATCGTTGTCTCTACTGCTTGCCTTATTATGGGAGATTGATACTCCAAATACACACACACACACACACACACAACCACACACTCACTCTCTCTCACATATACATAAAACCAGTGATGAACTCTCTTCCAAACTCAGTAATATCATTTTATTTCAAAATATTTGCGATGTGTAAATTTCACAAGATACTGACCTTTCATTTAAAATTTAATTTAAGAAAGATTCTTCAGAAAAAAAGTAATCTTTGAATGTTAGTTTAAAACTTTCAGAAGCACACACAAACAGCTTCATTTCTAGATTCAAGCAAGGCAAATATTTGCAAGTATTTTCTAATCTTTTTATGATTATTTAACTCAGAATAGCATATCTCTTTTCCCACTAGACTGTATGTGTTGAAAAGGTACTGAGATTATTGAAAAAGAAGGTAGGATTGGAAGTATTGACATGATTGTGGTCTGAAAATCTTCCCTTAATACATTGCCTGTGTTTTTGACACAGATGTTTGGAGGACATGTTTTTTAGGGCAGAACCAGCAGAAGTGTAAAGCTATGGCTGGACACCTGTTAAGCCCTTCCATGCCATCTGCTTACAGGAATGTACACATGACCTTAAAATGGCTGTTACTTTTGGAGGTCATTTACTAGAGTTGAGACTATACCTCCCACAACCATGAGACTTAAAAAGAGATTTATCTCAGAAGGCAGTGTTGTCTCTAAGCATGAGCTTCATTTTATGAGCTGAGCTCAAAGTCCCTGACATTTAGAAACGACAGTGTGTTAATGTGAGGTTCTTTTGAATAATCTTTCTTGGTTTTATCAGCTTTGTAAAATGTTACTAAGTGCAGTATTCAGTTTATGAAATGTTTTAACTGTTGAGAATGTGATATTGACCAGAAAGGATAGAGTCTTTAGGTAAGATTGATCAAAGATAGTTGAGTGAGTGACTGTTTTAAAAGTAGAATGGTGGTGGTGGTGTTTGATGGTTTTGAAGGGAGATAAAAGGATTCTCTAGTTGTTGTTTTAAGATAAATGTTAAATTTTATGTCTTTTAAAAGGTTTTATATCATAACATTTTATGTATGGATCACAATGAATCAAGGAAATGTTTTTTAAAATATTCATTATTCATAGTTAACAGAAATATAATTCTGCTATCTAAAAAGGAATTTAATGACTTCCAATACATCTTAATGTTAAACACTTATATGATTTTGGAATAGTTCTTGGAAATTTTATGAATGAATATCCCAAGAATGTGCATGTTTCTGTGTGTACAGATATGTTTGTCTGTGTTTGATTTAATGGAAGCCATGGAAAAATTACTATCCCATATTTGAATAACTTGCTCAGTGTAAGAATCACTGAAAGAAAATAGGCATAGAAATTTTTAATAACTAGCTTCTAGTAGACTCATCAGGGAAAAATTGTGATAGAGGAACTGAGACTTAAAAAAGCAAGCTTGGTAATGTCCTACTTTGGTTTATATGAGATAGAAAAAATTAATTTAGCTTTTAAAATTATAATAACATTAACAGCAATAAAACACACCAATGATTCTGAAACTACCTGAGGTTAAGTACCAGGTTTTTTTGTTTTGTTTTGCTTTCATTTCCAGTTCCTTAAGGACCAATACTTCAGTAAAAAATCATAAAAATCAATAACTAGAAATGGTAATTTTTTTAAGAAAACAAAGCCATACAAAAGTAGCCAAGGATTTTTATTGTTTCATTCAGAAGATGTTATCAGACTGCTATAAAAGTTATTAAATGCTTACCCTCACTTTATATACTTCTTTTATGGAAGAACAATAAAAACAATTTGTAGACTAGCTCTGGTCTGTGGCCACATTTTAAATAGAATTGCTCTACAGCACCATGTATTAAACTGAGGACGTGGGTATATTCTCAGTGAGTTATGAAATACCTGCAGAAAAATAGTATATATTTATATATTAGGTATATCATATTTTATTTTGATGATAATATTAAAAATAGTATAAGTGCATTCTTTATTATCTGTCTGACCAGAAAGTACCAATGCATGATATAAGTGTCCACATCTGTGTTTGTGTTTTCAATCAAGTTGGCCACAAGTAATATTCTAAATGTCAAGGTCTGATGAATAAAGACAAGAGGATAAATAAAGAATGTGATATTTTGGAGAGTCACTTTTGTTAAATGGGAAAGCTGGGCCTTGAATCAAAGTATTTTAATTCCAACTTTAATGTGCTTTATTTTAGTTTTAATACAAATGCATACCATAAATGAATTGATTTATGGGAATCTTTCATTTTGAAGCAGATTTTATCACTTCATACCATATGAGAAAGTAATAAAACCAGACCCTTAATTCCACTGTTTTTCTATCACAACTTACATAATTTTCCCCTGTACTACTTTTATTTGTATAATTGCACATTTTAATGCAAAAGTAGAAACCAGTAATCAAATATTTGCGAACTCCACCATTGACTCAATGAGGAAGCACATTAAATGTAATTATTAGAGGCATGATCCATATTCTCAAGGTTTTTAATTTTCCTTCTTTTTTGGGGGTATGTAGGCAAAGAAGAGTTATAAGCCTGTAAATGCAGAATAAGATCTTATTTATCAGTAGGCCAACTTGTGTATTAATATTTCATAACTAAATATACAAGGAATTCAGAGAAGAGGAGGCTCAAGCTCAATGTGAACTGGCTTCATCAATGGTAGCCTCACCAAGGAGCCCAACCAAACTTCAGTATGAATTGTGTTTCCCTCCTTTAAAATAAAAAAAAACATAGATGTACAGTTGACCCTTAAACCACACAGGTTTGAACTGCACAGATCCACTTACACACAGATTTTTTTCAATAAATATGTATGACAGTGCTACATGGTCTGTGGTTGGTTGAATATATGGATGCAGAACCATGGACATGTAGAATCCACTGTAAAGTTTTATGTGAATTATTGACTCTATGAAGGGTTAGCACCCCTAACCCCTGCCTTGTTCACGGGTCAACTGTATATTATGGCTACTTGAATGATTTTCTAACACTGAACATCTGAACATTAATTGTGATGTAAAAAATAAAAATGGTATGGACCTAACAGAGCAGAAGATATTAAGAAGAGGTGGCAAGAATACACGGATGAACTGTACAAAAAAGATCTTCACGACCAGATAATCATAATGATGTGATCACTCATCTAGAGCCAGACATCTTGGAATGTGAAGTCAAGTGGGCCTTAGAAAGCATCACTACGAACAAAGCTAGTGGAGGTGATGGAACTCCAGTTGAGCTGTTTCAAATCCTGAAAGATGATGCTGTGAAAGTGCTGCACTCAATATGCCAGCAAATTTGGAAAACTCAGCAGTGGCCACAGGACTGGAAAAGGTCAGTTTTCATTCCAATTCCAAAGAAAGGCAATGCCAAAGAATGCTCAAACTACCGCACAATTGCACTCATCTCACATGCTAGTAAAGTAATGCTCAAAATTCTCCAAGCCAGGCTTCAGCAATATGTGAACCATGAACTCCCTAATGTTCAAGCTGGTTTTAGAAAAGGCAGAGGAACCAGAGATCAAATTGCCAACATCTGCTGGATCATGGAAAAAGCAAGAGAGTTCCACAAAAACCTCTATTTCTGCTTTATTGACTATGCCAAAGCCTTTGACTGTGTGGATCACAAGAAACTGTGGAAAATTCTGAGAGAGATGGGAATTCCAGACCACCTAACCTGCCTCTTGAGAAATCTGTATGCAGGTCAGGAAGCAACAGTTAGAACTGGACATGGAACAACAGACTGGTTCCAAATTGGAGAAGGCATAGGTCAAGGCTGTATATTGTCACCCTGCTTATTTAACTTCTATGCAGAGTACATCATGAGAAATGCTGGACTGGAAGAAACACAAGCTGGAATCAAGATTGCTGGGAGAAATCTCAATAACCTCAGATATGCAGATGACACCACCCTTATGGCAGAAAGTGAAGAGGAGCTAAAAAGCCTCTTGATGAAAGTGAAAGAGGAGAGCGAAAAAGTTGACCTAAAGCTCAACATTCAGAAAACGAAGATCATGGCATCCGGTTCCATCACTTCATGGAAAATAGATGGGGAAACAGTGGAAACAGTGTCAGACTTTATATTTTTAGGCTCCAAAATCACTGCAGATGGTGACTGCAGCCATGAAATTAAAAGACACTTACTCCTTGGAAGAAAAGTTATGAGCAACCTAGATAGTATATTCAAAAGCAGAGATATTACTTTGCCGACCAAGGTCCGTCTAGTCAAGGCTATGGTTTTTCCTGTGGTCATGTATGGATATGAGAGTTGGACTGTGAAGAAGGCTGAGTGCCAAAGAATTGATGCTTTTGAACTGTGGTGTTGGAGAATACTCTTGAGAGTCCCTTGGACTGCAAGGAGATCCAACCAGTCCATTCTGAAGGAGATCAACCCTGGGATTTCTTTGGAAGGAATGATGCTAAGGCTGAAACTCCAGTACTTTGGCCACCTCATGGGAAGAGTTGACTCATTGGAAAAGACTCTGATGCTGGGAGGGATTGGGGGCAGGAGGAGAAGGGGACGACCGAGGATGAGATGGCTGGATGGCATCACGGACTCGATGGACATGAGTCTGAGTGAACTCTGGGAGATGGTGATGGACAGGGAGGCCTGGCATGCTGCGATTCATGGGGTCGCAAAGAGTCGGACACGACTGAGCAACTGAACTGAACTGAACTGAAAAAATAAACTAAAAACTTTTGTAGGTCCCACTAATTTAGTAATAAAGACTCTGGCAATTAGTTGTTTTCCTTAATGATTGCAGAAAACTGATTAAATTATAAATCTTTTATTTGTAGATGAGTTTTCAGTATTTCTACTTTTTATATAATGACATCTCTCAGTGACAAAATATTACTTAGTGAAGGATTTGGGAACATATTAAGGTTATTTAGCATTCATTGCCATGGTACATGGTGAAATATGCACTTCCATTTGTGCAATATGTCAATCACCTTGACAAAGGAAACAGCAGTAAACATTTTATCAAATGAAGAATTCCCAGGGTCACATTGTAGCAAATGAGTTGGGACTGATATAGTTTCCCCAAACATCCCATTAAAATAGCTACACATAAACATGTGCTGGTATGCAATGTGATGTGCTTGTGTAAATGTTTCCATTTAGGGAACTGTCCAGCATTAGTACTAAAAATACTTGGCTTACTTTGTGCATATGCCAGGACTGAGTAAATCATTTCTCATCGGAAAAAGGGTCTATACCTAACTTTTCTAAATAGTATCTATTAAAATTGTTCTATATTATAAGAGAAAGGAAAGATTTTCCTGAAGGTTAAAAGTAGCAACATTCTTCTGACAGTATGTTCCCACTAAAAGAGGTGAAAAATTTAGTAGATATCTTGGTGTCCTCAAAAAGAAGTAAGAATACATGATCACTATTAATTAAAAATTGGGAACCCTAGGGAGAAAATTTAACGATGAAGGGCACAGGTGCAAAAGAACTTGTTAAAACAAGAAAGGAATGAGAGGAAAATCAAATGCAATGAGGAATCTAAAAGATGCATTTAAAGGTATTATAATATGAAATGATAGAGAAAACTGAACAAATTGTATCAGTCAATGAAGCAGTGTCTCCAGAATACAAAGTAAAATAAAAATATATAAGAGAATGAATGAGTTGTAGAAGGCAGAAAATAGATATGTAACCTCATAAACACATCTGATTTAAATGAAGAAACCATAAAGTCAAAAAGTGATCAGTATATTTGCAACAAATAATTACAAAGACGCAATAATGGGAGTGATGTAGTCCAGGAACATGGCTGCAGTTCCTGAAGCAGTCTTACGACCTAACTTCAATGCTGCTCTTCCTTAATCAGAGGCATACTTGCCCCTCCAGGGACCCACCCAATGGGCTAGGCAAAAGTCAGGTCTATGGGCACCCCTGGTAATAGGTCCCAAGACACGACTGTTCCCTGAAGCAGACTTGAACATGCAGAAGAAAACTCAGTGACCCCAAAGACAAGCCATTTGAAATTATCCTGTTGGTAAAAAAAAAGTGAAAAAGAATGAAAAAAACCTACGTGACTTATCGACCACCATCAGGATAACCAGTATATGTATTAAGGGAGCACATGAAGGAACAGAGAATGAGAAAGGGTCAGAAAGCTTATTTAAAGAAATAATGAGGGACATCTTCCAAAATCTGAAGAAGGTAATGAACATTCAGATCCATGATGTTCAGAGAACCTCTAGTAGGCTGAGCTCAAGAAAACTTCAGTGAGACACTGAGACACATTATATTGTCAACAACCTAAGACAGACTTCCAGTTTCTGATTCCACACGTAAGGAACTTGGAGGATGCCTCTCCATCCTCACAGCAACTAAAAAGCTGAACAGACTGAAAAACCAACAGCTCTTCATGGGTCCACAAGAGAGATGAAGAAAGAATAAAGACACAGACAAGGAAATACAAAAGAGTCATGGCTCACCAGAGCAGAAACTCATGAATAATAACTGCTACAGAAAACAGTACTGGGTAGGAAAACCTGAACTATAACTAACAAAAAGTTATCTTTTCTGACCAAAGTCATACGAAACTAGAAGTTAGTAACAGGAGGAAAGATACGAAATTCACAGTTATGTGGAAAGTAAACAACACACTTCTGAAAAATCAATGGAGCAAAAAAGAGAAGTGAAATTAGACAATATTTGAGATGATTAATCATACACTGAAGAGATATCTGCACTCCCGTGTTCATTGCAGCATTGGTCCTAATAACCAAGATATGAAACCGACCTAAGTGTCCATCGGTGAGATGAGTGGATAAAGAAAATTATACACATACACACTGGATTATTATTCAGGCGTAATAAAGAAATCCTGCTAATTGCAACAAATGGATGAACCTGGAAAACATTATGTGAAGTGAAATAATCCAAGTTTACTTCAGTTCAGTCGCTCAGTCATGTCCGACTCTTTGCGACCCCATGAACTGCAGCACGCCAGGCTTCCCTGTCCATCACCAACTCCCGGAGTTCACTCAGACTCACATCCATCGAGTCTGTGATGCCATCCAGCCATCTCATCCTCGGTCGTCCCCTTCTCCTCCTGCCCCCAATCCCTCCCAGCATCAGAGTCTTTTCCAATGAGTCAACTCTTCCCATGAGGTGGCCAAAGTACTGGAGTTTCAGCCTTAGCATAATTCCTTCCAAAGAAATCCCAGGGTTGATCTCCTTCAGAATGGACTGGTTGGATCTCCTTGCAGTCCAAGGGACTCTCAAGAGTCTTCTCCAACACCACAGTTCAAAAGCATCAATTCTTCGGTGCTCAGCCTTCTTCACAGTCCAACTCTCACATCCATGCATGACCACAGGAAAAACCATAGCCTTGACTAGACGGACCTTGGTCGGCAAAGTAATGTCTCTGCTTTTGAATATACTATCTAGGTTGCTCATAACTTTTCTTCCAAGGAGTAAGTGTCTTTTAATTTCATGGCTGCAGTCACCATCTGCAGTGATTTTGGAGCCTAAAAATATAAAGTCTGACACTGTTTCCACTGTTTCCCCATCTATTTCCCATGAAAGGAAGACAGATACTGTATTAGCTTACTGCATGTTCTCATTATGTGGAATCTAAAAAAGTCGGATTCACAAAAGCAAATAGTAGAATGGTGGTTGCCAGAGTTGGGGAGTGGGGAAAATGAGGAGGTACTGGTCAAAGGCTACAAAGTTTCAATTATGCAGGATGAATAAATCTTGTTGTTCAGGTCGTTCAGTCATGTCTGACACTTTGCGACCCCATGGACTGAAGCACGCCAGGCCTCCCTGTCCTTCACTATCTCCCAGAGCTTACTCAAACTCACGTCCATTGAGTTGGTGATGCCATTCAACCATCTCATCCTCTGTCATCCCCTTCTTCTTCTTGTCTGACAAAATGTGGTCCACTGGAGAAGGGAATAGCAAGCCACTTCAGGATTCTTGCCTTGAGAACCCCACAAACAGTATGAATAAATCCTGGAGAAGTATTATATACATCATGATGACTATAGTTAATAATATTCTATTGTGTACTTGAAATTTGCTAAGATAGTGTATCTTAAGTGTTCAGTTCAGTTGCTCAGTCATGTCCAACTCTTTGCAACCCCGTGAACCACAGCATGCCAGGCCTCCCTGTCCATCACCAACTCCTGGAGTCCACCCAAACCCATGTCCATTGAGTCAGTGATGCCATCCAACCATCTCATCCTCTGTTGTCCCCTTCTCCTGCCCTAGATCTTTCCCAGCATCAAGGTCTTTTCAAATGAGTCAGCTCTTTGCATCAGGTGGCCAAGGTATTAGAGTTTCAGCTTCAACATCAGTCCCTCCAATGAACACCCAGAACTGATCTCATTTAGGATGGACTGGTTGGATCTCCTTGCAGTCCAAGGGACTCTCAAGAGTCTTCTCCAACACTTCAAAAGCATCAATTCTTCAGTGCTCAGCTTTCTTTATAGTCTCACATCTAGCTCAAAAAAAAAAAAAAAGGTAACTATGCAAGGTGATTTATGTTAATTAGCTTGATAGTGGTAATCATTTCACAGTATGTATGTTTATCAAAACATCATGGGAACGTTCCTGGACGTCCAATGGTTAAGACTTTGCCTTCCATTGCAGGGGAGGCAGGTTTGATCCCTGGTCTGGGAGCTAAGATCCCACATGCCTCATGGTCAAAAAACTAAAACATAAAACAGAAACAATATTGTAACAAATACAATAAAAGGCTTTAAAAATAGTCCACATTAAAAAAAAAACCTTAAAGAATAGTGTTGTACACATGAAATACATACAAGTTTTATTTATCAATTATGTCACAATAAAGATGCTGGAAAAATATGGGTCTAACTTATCTTAAGATGAGCAGACAAGTCAATGGATAGGACAAATGACCCTGAATTAAATAAGTTAAAAATATAAGTATTTGTACATACACAGACACACATATATAGAGACATACATATATGTGTGTATTTTTATATAATAATTTAAGGAGCTTATATGAAAAAATGAAACCATAAGACATGTGGGAAAGTTACTAGTTAATGAATCTCAAGATAGATAACAATTTTCCATGATTATTTTTTAATTAGAAGAGAGATGGTCCCCACAAGAGAAAAGATTCTGACTACATTAAAAAGAACAAAATCAAAAGATAAAAAACTTAATGACTAACTAGGTTAAGTATATTCAACAGGCATGAAGGAATTGAATTTCTAACACAAAAATTGTTCTATAAATCCACTTTTTAAAAGCAGCAAAACTGTGCTCGCTTCAGCAGCACATATACTAAAACTGGAACAATACAGAGAAGATTAGCATGGCCCCTGTGCAAGGATGACATGCAAATTCATGAACTGTTCCATATTTTTATGAAAGAGAAACACCTACAACCCAGATTACTGTACCCAGCAAGGATCTCGTTCAAATATGAAGGAGAAATCAAAAGCTTTACAGACAAGCAAAAGCTGAGAGAATTCAGCACCACCAAACCAGCTCTTCAACAAATGCTAAAGGATCTTCTCTAGACAGGAAACACAGAAAAGGGTTATAAACTCAAACTCAAAACAACAAAGTAAATGCAAATGGGATCATACTTATAAGTAATCACCTTAAATGTAAATGGGTTGAATGCCCCAACCAAAAGACAAAGACTGGCTGAATGGATACAAAAACAAGACCCCTATATATGCTGTCTACAAGAGACCCACCTCAAAACAAGGGACACATACAGACTGAAAGTGAAGGGCTTGAAAAAGATGTTTAATGCAAATGGAGACCAAAAGAAAGCAGGAGTAGCAATACTCATATGAGATAAAATAGACTTTGAAATAAAGTCTGTGAAAAGAGACAAAGAAGGACACTACATAATGATCAAAGGATCAAGAAGAAGATATAGCAATTATAAATATATATGGACCCAACATAGGAGCACTGCAATATGTAAGACAAATGCTAACAAGTATGAAAGGGGAAATTAACAGTAACACAGTAATAGTGGGAGACTTTAATACCCCGCTTACACCTATGGATAGATCAACTAAAAAGAAAATTAGCAAGGACACACAAACTTTAAATGATACAATGGGCCAGTGAGACCTGATTGATATCTATAGGACATTTCACCCCAAAACAATGAATTTCACCTGTTTCTCAAGTGCACACAGAACCTTCTCCAGGATAGATCACATCCTGGGCCATAAATCTAGACTTGGTAAATTCAGAAAAATTGAAATCATCTCAAACATCTTTTCCAACCACAGTGTGGTAAAATTAGATGTCAACTACAGGAAAAAACTATTAAAAATACAGACATATGGAGGCTAAACAACACACTTCTGAATAACCAACAAATCACAGAAGAAATCAGAAAAGAAATCAAAATATGCATAGAAATGAATGAAAATGAAAACAAAACAACCCAAAACCTATGGGATTCAGTAAAAGCAGTGCTAAGGGGAAGGTTCATAGCAATACAAGACTACTTAAAGAAACAGGAGAGAAATCAAATAAATTACCTAACTCTATACCTAAAGCAACTAGAAAAAGAAGAAATGAAGCACCCCCAGGGTTAGTAGAAGGAAAGAAATCATAAAAATTAGGGCAGAAACAAATGCAAAAGAAACAAATGAGACCATAGCCAAAATCAACAAAGCTTAAAGCTGGTTCTTTAAGAAGATAAATAAAATAGACAAACCATTAGCCAGATTCCTCAAGAAAAAAAGGGAGAAGAATCAAATCAACAAAATTAAAAATTAAAATGGAGAAATCACAACAGACAACACAGAAATACAAAGGATCATAAAAGACTACTGTCAGCAACTATATGCCAATAAAATGGACAACTTGGAAGAAACAGACAAATTCTTAGATAAGTATAACTTTCCAAAACTGAACCAGGAAGAAATAGAAAATCTTAACAGACCCATCACAAGCACAAAAATCGAAACTGTAATCAGAAATCTTCCAACAAACAAAAGCCCAGGACCAGATGTCTTCATAGCTGAATTCTATCAAAAATTTAGAGAAGAGCTAACATCTATCCTTCTCAAACTCTTCCAGAAATGCAGAGGAAGGTAAACTTCCATGCTCATTCTATGAGGCCACCATCACCCTAATACCAAAACCAGACAAAGATGCACAAAAAAAGTGGCATGGCTGATTCATGTCAATGTATGGCAAAAACCACCGCAATATTGTAACGTAATTAGCCTCCAGTTAAAATAAATTTTTTAAGAAATGAAAAGAAAAAGAAAAAAGAAAAGCAGCAAAGCACATGATTGATCAGGTTAGAAAATGATAAGAATAAATAAAATGGTCAAGAAATTTCTGGACTATTTTCAACATCATGAATAATTTGGTAATCAAAGATATGCTAATCAAAATGATAAGATTATAATTTTTCCTGATAATATTATCAACAGTTTTGTAAAGTAGACACCTTCATATCCTGCTGCTCAGAGTAAGATTAGTAAAACTTTTGTGCAACACCTACAGGGAATTTTAGGTCTAAAGATTCACAAACATGATCTAACGTTTCAAATACAAGGAATATACGCTTAAGAAAGTAATTAGACTTTTACAAAGACTTATGTAATAGGAGCTTTGTCCCAGTGGTATTTAAGTAGCAAAAAATTTAAATTACCCAAATCACAAGCAATAGAGTAATTATGCCATGATCATTCAATGAAAATTTAAGATGCCTTAATAGTATGCAGCATGATAATTTACTTTTTTCCAATAAGTGAGCTGTCCCTTTTTTTTGGATTAGGAATTTTTTAAAAAATATGATCTCACATATAATTTTAACATTAGCAGATAAAAGCAACATTGTATTAGGGTAAATTTATTTAATGATTACTAATCTTTTAAAATTTATTGAGTTGAAATAAAGCTCATCATATTATTTTCAGTAATGCTCCATGTGTGTTTGAAAAGCTTTCGTGTTCTGAAATTGTTGGATACATTAGATCAAGCTAGTTGGTTGCATATCTCAAATTTTATATATTGTGCTAATTTTTCTTTTTTTTTTTTTAAATTTTTCCTTTTTGTTTTTGCCTGCTGTATCTATCAGTTGGTAGGAGGAATTTTGAAAAGATTTACTCACCTGGCCTATTTGTGTATTTGTCTTCACAATCTGTCAAGTTTTTTTTTTATATATTTTGACAGTGTATTTTGAGATACATAATTTTATAGTCTCAGTATGTATTCTAGATATGTCTTTCTGATAAGGTGAAATTCTTACTATTATATGGTGGCCTTCTTTATATCTAATAATACCTTTTCTTTAAAGTCTATTTCATTTATTATTAATATTGGCAGGCCAGCTTCATTTTATTTGTATTTGCTATATATGAATATTTTATATTCTATTTTGTGCACTTTTAATTTAGATGTGCCACTTATGAAGACATTTAGTTGGATTTGATCTTTCTGTTCCTGTCTGAAAATCCTTGTTAACTAGAATTTTTAGTTCATTTTTAATTGGTATTTACTGGAAGAAATGAACAGATTCTTAGAAAAGTTCAATCTTCCAAGACTGAACCAGGAAGAAATAGAAATTATGAACAACCCAATTACAAGCACTGAAATTGAAGCTGTGATCAAAAATCTCCCAAAAAACAAAAGTCCAGAACCAGATGGCTTCACAGGAGAATTCTATCAAACATTTAGAGAAGAGCTAATGCCTTCTCCTTCTAAACTCTTTCAAAAAAATTGCAAAGGAAGGAACACTTCCAAACTCATTCTCCGAGGCCACCATCACCCTGATACCAAAACCAGACAAAGGCAACACAAAAAAAGAAAACTACAGGCCAATGTCACTGATGAACATTGATTCAAAAATCCTCAACAAAATTTTAGCAAACAGAATTCAGCAACACATCAAAAAGCTCACACACCATGATCAAGTTGGGTTTATTCCAGGAATGCAAGGATTCTTCAGTATATACAAATCAATCAATGTGATACACCATATTAACAAATTGAAAGATAAAAACCATATAATAATCTCAATAGGTGCAGAAAAAGCCTTTGACAAAATTCAGCACCCAGTTATGATTAAAACTCTTCAAAAAATGGGCATAGAAGGAACCTATCTCAACATATAAAGGCCATATATGATAAGCCTACAGCAAACATTTTTAATTGGTATTTGGAATCATCTCTACCATATTTTGTGCTTTCTATTTACCTGACATTTTTTATGTGTCATTTTCTCTGACTTTTTTCCTTCTTTCATACTGACTGAGTTTAGAAGTTTTATACTTTATCTCTGTTCTTTCCATTATATCCTAGAAAATTTGCATATACACTTAATTTAGGGAAGTTTACTTTTAGCTATATTTTTATTCTCCATCAGAAAAAAAGTAAAAACTTTGGAAGACTTTATTTCTGCTGCTTTTCTCAACTTTTCTTATTGCTGCTCAGTATCTTAGACTTTTTTTAATTCATGAAAGGTGGATTGTTATTGCTTTATACAGCCAATATTTGTTTAGGTAGGCACTAGACTAGAAGTTCCATGAAGGCAGGAATTTTCATTGTAGTGGTTATTCTTTGCTATACCTCGAGTACTTAAAACAAGGCCTACCACATAGTCATTACTCATAAATAATTATTGAATCTGTTGATTGAATATACTCAAGTATTTAATACTTTTTCTCACATCATACCTTCCTGCATCCCTCTGTAATCATTTTATTAGTGCCTGAAGATTAATTCTTTATACTTTCCTTCAGTGAGGGTTAACTGCTACCAAATTCATTCTGTCTGTTGTCTAAAATGTGTGTATTTTTCATTCATGAAAGGTACATTTAGTTCTAATTTCTTTTCATCACAGTGAAATATTATTCCACAGGCTTTTGACTTCCATTACTGACTCTGAGAATTTGTAAATTTCGATATAAGTACTCTGTCTCTTCTCTATTTTAAAAGTTTTCTCTTTGTATTTAATTTCATATAATTTCATTATACATACCCTTCAGAGGATTTCCTTTTATTTATCCTTTCTGAGAGTCATTAGTGTTCATGAATCTGGGAATTGGTATCTTTCATCTGTTATGAAAATTCTCAGATGTTATCACTTCAGATATATGTCAGTCCCATTCTTGCTTTCTTTTTCTCTTATGGAACTCTGCTTAGAATAAGACATATCTTCTTACTTTATTCTCCATATCTCCAGCCCTATTTTATATTTTCCATGTTTTTGGTTTTCTTCTGCATTGTAGAATATATCTTCAAATCTAACTTTCAAATCACTAATTATTTCTTTAGATGTTTGTAATCAGCCATTAACCTAAACATTCAACTATTCAATCATTTTTATATTCAATGATAATATTTTTATTTCTGAAAGTTATAGTATTTTCATTTCCAAATCTGCTTTGTCATTTTACATAGTCTCTTGCCTCTTATTCATATACTCACCCCTGCCTTTTCTTTTCATAGCATGTTAAACATATTTTATACTCAGTCTTTAATGATTCAAATATCCCAGTAATTTGTTAAAAGTTACTGTCTATATTTTCTTCTGGTTCTCAGTATGCTGCCTGGGGAGGACTTCATGATGGAATGTTGAGTAAGCAAAATAATACACAACTTAATTGTTCACCCTATGGTAACAATTTTATAAACATTCAAAGACAAAGAAGACAAACCAAAATATTTACAATTGTTAGTAACCTTAGGAAAGTGGAATTGCAGGTAATTTTTATTTTCTGTTTTATTCTTTTATTCATAGTCCATATTCTCTACCATGAATATGCATTCACTTCTCTCATAAAAAATATTTTAGAAAATGACTCGAAGGAACTTTCCCAAATAATTCATTTTATCTTTCAATAAGATGGCTTCTTAAAGAATCCTCTCATAGAGGATTTCAAGCAGGTCAAGAAAATTGTTCCAGACTGCTGAGAGTCTTATGATGAATGTGACAAGGTTATATTCCAACTTTTGACATGTTCATCATTAACGTTTCACTGGTCCCTGGCCTGTCTGAATGAAGAGATGAATTCATTAGAGATGGGTAAATAAAAAAGTGATTTTCTCTCTAAATTAATATAATGACATACTTTCATGATGAATTTTCTAAATCATTTCAGGTTATACCTTCCTCTCTGTGAGTTCAATTATCTTTGTCATAAAAATCTTTTTTTTTCCATAGACAACCTTTACCCATTTTTCATAGCCTAATTTAACTGTAAAGCTGTTAACATCCCATTTTAAAGCTGATGATAAATTGCCTTTTAACCTATTTGAAATTTTTGAAATTAGGTGGTATAATATTCATAGATATAACCTTACCAATTATGAGAAGAAAAAAATGAAAACATAAATATGGCTTTAACCTTGAAACCTGACAGGCGTTTGGATAAGAAAGAGATGAGCTTTTTCATGTATTTAAATTTGTCTAGACTCATAGCCCTGTGTGTCCCTGTTATGATTAGACCTTCTTAACATTTGTCTCCTACTAAATGTGTGGGAAACATATGTTTCCTATTGTTGGTGACTCAATAAAAAAAATTGCATAATCTAACAAAGTTTCAACAGTAAAGAAAATTAACATTAGCATTTCCTGGTTATTTGAATATATTTTTCTTCACACTTTTTTCTTTGTAAGCAATCAAAATAGTGTGAAAATTCAGACTGAGGCTTAGAACAACAGTGTCTCTTACCCTAAGTCTCTTAGAAAAGGTCCCTAAAATTAATCACAGTGAGCACCATATCTTACATTTTAAATGAATACCTTCTAACACCTTTTTAAATTATACCATGCCATCTACTAACCAAATCCATTATTCTGACATAAAATAGTAAGCAACTTATAAAACCATAAGAAGAATATCTTTTTAAAAATTAATCTGTTTGGGGCTTTTATTTTTGTGAGCCATTATTTTCTAGCATTTTAACAATTCATGTGTATTCCAACTATCAATGATGCATGTTCATATACTATTTTTTTAAGGGCTTTTTTCCTCCTTTTTCTGACATTTGCTTCTACCCCATGGTTTTTGTTGTAGTAATCCAATATCACTTTGTAAATGAAGTTCTGCAGTACCCTGTATGATAATATCATTTATCCTTCTGTCTTGTTACCAAGAACTTAGTGTGAGGGGTTTTATTATAGTCATTTATTCTCTCTCTGTCTTTCTCTCTCTCACTATGGTACATCTGAGAACATTAAAGCCCCAATCAGGTATTTCAATTCCTACATGCCATCTCAACTATAATTTGGGAACAGTGGGAGCATAGGACACATTGTCCATTTCTTCCTCTTTGCTTTTTGCACAATATCTTTTGGCTTGAATGGAGTCTTCTTCTATTTCCTGCACAATTAGCGTAGCATTCACTTCAGTTTCAAGGATCCCTTAGCCTGCGTTGGTGGTATCAGCCTGTTGGCCTCATAGATTACAATGCATCTCACAGTATGTATTTCTTGGTTGTCCCCGTATAATGTGGCTGGTGAAGTTACACTTGCTTACCAATTTTGTAGAAATACTTCCCAGTTGATCTGCACTGTACCTGTGGCTCATTTCCCTGGGTTGGTAAAACCCTTAACTGGAAGGAGTGTGAGATATAATGCATTTTCTTAGCACATTCTTGGTAGCAAGTTGGCTCTAAATGTGCTGATGCATATAGTGTATTTCTACATTGATGTCTCTATGGGAAATCCCATTTAATTTGAGTTACAAGCAGCAAAGATAACAGTAATAGCATAAATGCAAAGAACTTCTAGAGGACAAAAATTTCAGATGATTCATAAGATTTAAGGTATTTTTGGCCACAAGTAACAGAAATTGATTCCAACTGACTAAAAAAATAAAGAACAAAAGATCTTACTTGACTGGAAGGAAGTTCAGTGGTGGAGTAGGCTTCAGGGCAGAGGGATTCAGCAATGTCATCAAGGGTCCCAGTGCTTTCTATCTCTCTGCTCGTAATTCCAAGTGTGGCTTTATCCTCTGTGTAGCAGGATGACTGCAGCAGTCCTCAGCATCATATCTACATCCAGTAATATCCAGGGGATATTCCTATGGCTATCTCATAGGGGCAAGGAATTTTCCTTTTCTCACTGAAAGAATTCCCATTCAGGTCAAAATGGGAACATATGCTTATTCCAGAACCAATCATAGGCAAGATTACTCTTGAAAGAATCCCTTCCTAAAATTGGGGTGAGTTCAGTTTCCCTTGAGACCTATGGCTACACGGAATTAAGGATATATCTAATTGAAATTGAGTTTCTAAGATACAAAAAAGTGGATAAATGAATGCTAAATAGACAAAAATAGTCTCTACTACCTGGTTGTATCACTAACATTGGACCCTGAAAAAATACAAAGGGAAATGAGAGTCACTGTAGCCAACTTGCTATGATCAGCATGTGTTTTCTGAAGCATAGGTTGACAAAAAGAAAAGGACAATGTGATTGCCTATCTTTTAGCTTGAAGCTCACATAATTAATATAATTCTTTGGTGAGCAGATACTATATAGCTTGGCTCACTCAACATCCTTTCTATCCCCCTTTTCCTGTTCTTTAGTGATTGTAAAGTACTGTCCTTGATTTCACAGCCTCTCAAACAGCTTACGTTGGCCATGAGCAGAGTTATGACCACTGAAGTTTGAGAAGTCACTGGAACAGGCTGCCTTTCCAGGAAATAAATGTTACATTTGGGTATGGTGTTCAGAAGTACAATGTCTGCCTTGAAACCAGGAAAATAAACATCACATATTAAACATGGTGGAATAAGAAGGAGCCTATGGTCTCAATGGTATCACTGAGCTGCCCGACGATGAGCAGCCCTGATCTATTTACCCTCAGGGTTATGTGAGGAGATACCAGTCACAGTAGTAGCTGAAAGTGATAGTAGAAAATATAGATTATCCAAATCATTTCTATACATGTATTCATTTTATCTCACTGAATTTAGCCTTTTGTTGTTTCCCAAAGGCCAAATTAGAGAAATTCCTTAAATAGCATGTATCACAAATACCTTAACTAGTAAACCCAGGAAACCAACTAATCATGCTCTTGGTGCCTAAGCAGAGATAATGGCCATTTATATGAATAAAACTTTGCAGGCACAACTGCCACGTGAACCACCACAAGCTTCACAAATCAGCAGTCCAGTTTGAGCCCACATGTCAGACTTACTGAAACACTGACTGCAACTTAAGTGAGCAAAGAACAGTTAATTATATTTTATCATGTAAACTGATCCTGAGATAGGTCTGAAAACATTAACACACATGAACGGGGTTGTATGACATCAAGGAAATGAAGATTTATTTAAGGATACTTTGTTCCACAATAATATTTGCGCTCCATAACAGCCAAATAGTAAGCAGACTGTCCTCTTTTACTTGGTTAAAAGCACATTGCTTAGAAAATAGAACTTTTTACTACATGCAACCAGATGATAAAGATGTTAGCTGGAGGGAAATTTGTTCTCTACCAATACATAAAAAGTACCTTTAAAATACACCATTATGGCACAGAGAAACTATTTTTAGTTTAGTATTGCAAACTCCTCAACTACTTTTATACCACAGTTTCATTCCATTTGCCTCTCAGCTCTTCCTACTGGGGCTTCTGCAGTCTGTTGAGTATTTCCATTACCTTTGAAAAACAAAACCAGCAATCGTTTTTCAAAAGACATTAATGTTGTCAGTATATAATTATTGCTGGTATTAAGCATTCAATATGTTACTGAATGTAATGCACACACAGACTACCTACTCATTGGGATAAACTAACATCCCACGAAGGGGGGGAAAAGCTATTAAAAGAAAGACTTTTTAAAAGTTCTCCAGTATAAATATGATCTTAGGTAAAATTGGGACAAAGAGGTCCCTGTGAGATATTTTACCAGAATAGTTCTGTTAAAGGTAAGATTCTGCTATATTTGGAATCTGATTTCCATCAAAATAGCTCATAATTGTCTAATTTCCTACAGGTAAAACAGAAATGGAAGGATGAATCTAGATAAACATGAAGGGGCTTTTGTCCATGCTCATTTACAAAGTTGGGCTTCCCTGGTGGCTCAGATAGTGAAGAATTCAGTTGCCAATGCAGGAGACCTGGGTTTGATCCCTGGATCCGGAAGATCCCCTGGTGAAGGAAATGACAACCCACTCCAGTATTCTTACCTGAGAATTTCCATGGACAGAGGATCCTGGCAGCTACAGTCCATGGGGTTGTAAAAGAGTCAGACATGACTGAAACGAGTAAACAACAAACAAATTCATAACCTTAAAAGTGTTAATATAAGCTGCTTCATGGTACATGGATAGTTTATTCTCCTCAGGAATACCAACCATTAACATCGTATATCACAAGAGAAAGGTAAAGTGTTCAGGACTCAATAATATACTGGGGAATCTGTCACTAATAGATGTATGTAAAATTCAAAGACAGTGACTTTAAAAAGTTTATATTACTATTGTTAGCAGTGTAATCGTTTCTTGAAACCAGAGATACAGAGAAGCCAGTGCAGAATACAGATAAAAACAGAGCTTATGGTACAGCAGAGCTGGCATTTAAAGTCTGGCCTTCTTAGCTCACACATCCCCTGAGCAGGCTCCTGAGGCACCTCTGGAGAAGTATTAAAATCCATCATAAGGTCCCAAAGACATTTGAGACACTAATGTTTCCTCCTCTATCCCTAATCATTGTACCTATTTTAGCTTCCCCGTGGGGATGATTTACGTGGCCAAGAACTGGGCAGAAGGATCCCTCTCCTGGGAAACAGGAAGAGTCCTGAGTTCTAAACTGCACTTCTTACTGTCTCTCTAGTCCTCTTAAGATATCTGATTAGTGGTATACAGGAGGTGTCTTAGGGTTCTTTGGAATTTCCTAATTGGAAGTTCCAACTCACGCTTACTGTTTTCATAGCTGTATAAAGTTGATACTGCTATCAGATGACTACACAATAGAGATCTTTTTGAAAATATTGATTTACTTATTTGGATGTGCCAGATCTTAGTTGAGACCTGCAAATTCTTAGTTGCAGCATGTGGCATCTAGTTCCCTGACCAAGGATTGGACCCAGGCCCCCTGCATTGGGAGCATGGAGTCTTAGCCACTGGCCCACCAGTGAAGTCACCCCAAAATAGAGATCTTTTTCCCTTCTTTTTTTTCCTGTTTACTTTTTCTCATGTATCATATAGCACCGGATACTCTCGTAGTCAGTGTGTACGTTGTACACATACATGTGTGTTTCCTGACTTGAAGTTTAAAACCCTCCAGTTAGCTTTGGGCCAATTCTGAGAAGTCCACAGAGCTTATATTAGTATTGCTTTAAAACCCTGCTGTTGAAACCTATAAAAACGGAGTGAATTTTAGAAATGGAGTAGCTATGCTCTTTTGTTCCGTTGCCCTAAGTCCTTTAAGCAGAGAGACTAGCCTCTGTGGGAAGCATAAGGAACCACACGAGATGTGGTACTGTCACGGATGCTGTTTTCCTGTAAACTGCCTGAAAACCACTTCTTCTATTTCAAGCCACCTGGAGTCCCGTTTATGCCTTTACTTCAGGTTGAATACACATCTTCATTTTTCCTAGTGAACACTTGGGCTTCTCTTGGATACATTAGGCTTTTTGTACCGTGCCAACAGTATACACACAGACTCTCATGTCTTGGGGTGCGTTCAGTTAGAGTTAGGTGGCGAACTCAATGCGGTTGTGGGGAGAGAGAACATGATGTGGCTGCCCAACTTGACCTGTGACCTTTGATAAAGGGACACAACCAAACAAAGAATGCTGAGCAGAGAGCTGGAAAAATAAATGTCTTGACCCCATTCTGTCCCACTCTTCTGCTGGCACTTCCCATGGGTCATACCCAAACTAAAGCTGAAGTCATCTTCTGGGGCAGGTAAAGAAAGATTGAAAAGTAGAGTAGTAAACTGGGGTGGGGGGAGGGAAAAACTAGCATTCTTGTAAATGCCTTTTCTGTCTAAACCTTCTTATCTGGAAACGTGTGTGTGTGTGTGTGTGTGTGTGTGTGTGTGTGCAGGCTCAGTCGTGTCCAACTCTTTGTGACCCCATTGACTGTAGTCTGCCAGGTTCCTCTGTCCATGGGATTTTCCAGAAAAGAAAACTGGAGTGGGTTGCCATTTCCTCCTCCAGGGGATCTTCCCAACCCAGGGATCAAACCCGTGTTTCCTGTGCCTCCTGCTTTGGCAGGCGGATCTTTTTCACTGAGCCATCTGAGCTTCCCTAATATCAATAATAAAAGCTATTATTTATCTCAAATTTGCCATATTCCAGTTTCTATAGTAAGCATTCTATAGGCACTATTTAAAATCTGAGTACTATTTTTCTTCTCATTTTACCTACAAAGAGTGTGTAAATTACAGAGTTTATTTTTCAAGAACTTAAATATGAGTCAGGTCTTGAACCTAAGTAGGACTCTAAAACTCATGCTTTTCATTAATTTTTATGTAGTCTCTGATTGGTACCCCAGTTGCATTCTCAGTCAGCTGAGAATGGTTTTCTCAGTTGCAATTCTTGAAATCTTAGACTGCATTGGACAATCCCTTCCTTTATTTTTTTATTTTTTATAAAGTTTTATTGAAGTATAGTTGATGAACAATCTCTTTAACATATAAGGTTGAAACTATAGAGCTCCATATTGTCACTTAAATGTGACAACATTAATAAGAAAACCATAAAGCTTTTCCCTTTTGTAGGAGGATGATATAACATACAGAAGTTTGGGGAGAAGACTAAAGAAATCCAGTAGTATCCATAGATCTAAGCACTTAGCAGTTAAAATGATGAATGTGTGACCATCCAGAAATTGAAAAAATCCTTACCTCTTATTCATACAGGCAAATAGTAATGTAACCAACCTGATATTGCCCCATTAGTAATCAATTATTTCTCTCTGAGTCAGGTACCATAGAGAATGAATTTCAAAGTCACATCCTTACTTAGAACATTAGTTTATTTTCCCCAGGTTACTTACAAAATACCACTTATTTATGACAAATTTTAATCATGACACAACCCATGTCATTAGCATGGCATTTAAGAGTCTAGTTTCAAGCTCTTTCTATTCAAATGGCTAGGACTAGAGCTATATAGAAAATTAATTTAACTTTTTAATATGTGAAACTATTTTCTGCAGCAATAATGGCTTTCTTTTCAAAAGGGAAAGTTTTGTTATCTAAAGACACTCATTTTTCTGAACTAGAATGGACATAATCCTATACTTTAGACATTTTATTGTTAGCACTCTAGCTTTCTATTGAATTACACTGAAAGATAGGTTGGCTTTCAATGGGACTTCACTTTCTGGTGAGAGCAAGTTGACACTGATCTGAATTATCTTGTATGCTTGTTGAATACGCCATCCAAGCTTCCAACAATGTGTGTGTGTGTAACATATAAGTATCAGAGTGAGGGGAGATTTGCCTTAGTTATCTTCCAAATCCTAGCTTACAATCATTCATATAGAATCCAAAAAATGAAGTCTAAGATTTTAGTTTTCTTATATTTATTATTCTTATATTTAACATCATTTAGAATAACAATCTGGATACTTACTCTCATGTCTTATCAGTTTTTTTGAAATCATGTGAATATGATTGTCAAGAAAATGCATTTAATTATTACTGCCTCTAAATAAATTCAGATTAAAACACATGTGGTCAGTATTTGCAGAAAATTATTGCATGTAGCAAGCATGTAAATATTGTAATGTTAAAGAACTAATAGAATTAATTAACAGTGGAGGTTTATCATGTGTAAATCAAAGACGATCAAGAAATTATTGACAGTAGAGAAATGTATATATCTGTAATTATATAAAAGGCTTAAAAATTTTCAAACTTCTTTTGTCTTCATGTTTAAAATATAATTTTTTTCTTTTTATATCTGCATACTATCATTTAGATATTCTGAAGGTTAATCTGGTAAAAATCTTCTTCCTGAATAGAATTTCCTGTTAATTTAATTTATTGTGTTATGAATCAGAACTTACATTATTGAAAATGAGATGGACTACTCATTATTTATTCCACATATATTTTTTCAGTACTGACAATGTGCCTGACATTGTACTGGACAGTGGGAAGACAAAGATTAGATTTTATTCAACTTGGCAGCTTCCATAGTGTCTAAAACATTGTTTTAAAAGCTACTGGTGTTCTGTAAATATTTGTTGAAAGAATGAAGACAAGGTCCTTGACTCTGGGGAATTACACATGCAGATAATGACAGTGTCGTACTACAGGAGAAGGATAGTTCTGATACTTACAGAGCTCAGAACTTCTGGTGGAAGCAAGGGGAAATTTCCATGAAGGGGAGATATTATGACTTGACATTTAAAAGATGGGTAGGAATTTGCTATGTGGATATGGTAATAGGAGATAGTGTGGTCAAAGGCACAGCTTCAGAAAAGAATTAAGTATGCATTTTTAATATTTATTTATTTGACTGCACTGGGCCTTAGTGCATCATGTGGGATCTGGTTCCTTGACCAGGGGTGGAATCCGGGCTCCCTGCATTGGGAGAATGGAGTCTTAGCCACTGGACCAACAGGGAAATGCTTAAGTGGGCATTTTTGAAAAAAGAAGTGCAGACAAGTTTGGCTGGACAAAGTCCCATGATAAAGGGAACACATTTGGAAAGGTTGTTGATGTTTTCAGATGCAAGCTGAGAAGGTTGAACTTTATTTGGGAGTCACTGGAGGCTTTTGAGCATAAGCATGGTACCACCCTTCATGAAGATGACTCTAGCTGCAGTGTACAGGATGAGTTATCGCAACAGGAGATGAAAATGGGGAACTCCACTATGAGATGAACGTCATTGTTCAGGTGGAAAGTAATAATAGTCTGAGTGGCGAAATAGTGTTCCTATATTTGAGACTGATTTTGTTTCTCCAAAGGGCTTCAGACTGTTTCAAAGACATTTCAAGAAGTTTCAAGTGTGAAGCAACCTGTGTTACTCTAAAATAGAAACATACTATGTAAAGCTACTTCATTTACTCACTTCTTTAGGATATCAGGCATTCTAAAATGTGCAAAACACTGGAACACAGTTATAAATCTGAATTTTTTGAGAGTCTCCAACGGAGACTATCTTAGACCCTCACCAAGCATCTATTTAAACTTTTAAATACAATTTAATGAACCATGTTACATCAATTACTATTCAATTGTGTCCGACTCTGTGTGACCCCAGAGACGGCAGCCCACCAGGCTTCCCCGTCCCTGGGATTCTCCAGGCAAGAACACTGGAGTGGGTTGCCATTTCCTTTTCCAAATATATGAGATTAGAATAATAAGAAGGTGGCTGAAGCTATCAAGAAGCATAGACCATTCTGTGTGGGCAGAGAAACACCTGAATAAATGCTGATGCTATTAGTGCTCAGTTTCAGTTCAGTTCAGTCTCCCCTGGTGGCTCAGGTGGTAAAGCATCTGCCTACAATGCGGGAGACCCTGGGTCAGGAAGATCTCCTGGAGAAGGAAATGGAGACCCACTCCAGTATTCTTGCCTGAAAAATCCCATGGACAGAGAAGCCTGGTAGGCTACAGTCCATGGGGTCACAAAGAGTCAGACACAACTGAGCGACTTCACTTCACTTCACTTCACTTCAGTCTCTCAGTCGTGTCCAGGCCTCCCTGTCCATCACCAACTCCTTAAGCTTGCTCAGACTCATGTCCATCGAGTCAGTGATGCCATCCAACCATCTCATCATCCTCTCTTGTCCCCTTCTCACACCTTCAATCTTTCCCAGCATCAGGGTCTTTTCAAATGAGTCAGTTCTTCACATCCGGTGGCCAAAGTATTGGAGTTTCAGCTTCAGCATCAATCTTTCCAGTGAATACTCAGGACTGATTTCCTTTAGGATTGACTGGTTTGATCTCCTTGTGGTCCAAGGGACTCTTGAGAGTCTTCTCCAACACCACAGTTCAAAAGCATCAATTCTTCTGCACTCAGCTTTCTTTATAGTCCAACTCTCACAAGCATACATGACTACTGGAAAAACCATAGCTTTGACTAGATGGATCTTTGTTGGCAAAGTAAGGTTTCTGCTTTTTAATATGCTGTCTAGGTTGGTCATAGCTTTTCTTCCAAGGAGCAAGCGTCTTTTAATTTCATGGCTGCAGTCACCGTCTGCAGTGATTTTGGAGCCCCCAAAAATAGCCTCTCACTGTTTCCATTGTTTCCCTATCTATTTGCCATGAAGTGATGGGACCGGATGCCATGATCTTAGTTTTCTGAATGTTGAATTTTAAGCCAACTTTTTCACTCTCCTTTTTCACTTTCATCAAGAGGCTCTTTAGTTCTTCACTTTCTGCCATAAGGATGGTGTCATCTGCATATCTGAGATTGTTGATATTTTTCCCAGCAATCTTGATTCCAGCTTGTATTAGTGTACTTTGGTAAATAATATTCAGAGTGATAATAGTTATCACAAAGTACTTAAAATGTTTATCACAAGTTCTTTTTAAGAAAGCTAGAATATCCTCTTTGAGGAAACTGAAGTTGTATATCTTGTTTTCACTTTGTAACCAAAACCAATGTCTTGAAGAGTGAAAATTGAAGTTGGAGAGGCAAATAAGACTGTCTATAAAATCATCACTTTTTAAAATGTCTGAGTCTTAAAAATACATTCCAGCCTCCTGGAAAACATATTTCCAGCATAGAACTTAAAATAAAACAATGATGAATGTTGAGGTGTCGTGACTCCATATTCATGGAAGCATTGTTTCTCCATGCAAATGCCTTACTGTATCATTTGAAATTTAAAAATTAAGGAATTTGATTTCATTCACTGTCATTTAAGTTCTCTTATTTGATTTTTTCTTCCCTCTGAAGATCAGGGGCTCTAAAGTACAGTCAATAGTTCTCCCATGGTGATAGCTGCATGCATGCTTGCTAAGTCACTTCAATTGTGTCCGACTCTTTGTGACTCTATGGCCCATAGCCTGCCAGGCTCCTCTGTCCATAGGATTCTTCAGGCAAGACTATTGGAGTGGGTTGCCATGTCCTTCTCCAGGGGATCTTCCCAACTCAGGGATCGAACCCAGGTCTCTTAAGTCTCCTGTATTAGCAGGTGGGGGTTCTTTAACACTAGTGCTAGCTAGTCCTACTCAAAATTTTGATATTGGTAAAATTTGTTATGGAAGGGTGTGTGAGTGTGTGTGTATGTGTGTATGTACTCAGCCTTCCTTCTTTTTCTCACTTCCACAGATAACCAATATCTTTATGACTTTCATCAGTTCTCAAACCTTCAAATACATACATATCACCAGAAGCAATTCTGAAAAATATGTATTCCTGGTCCTACACTCCCTGGAGATTTGGATTCCATAGTGTGGGAAACCTGAGACTATGCATTTTTTTAAAAATGCAGCTCTGTTTTTATTTATTTATTACCGCGTTGGATCTTCACTGCTGCGTGGGCTTTCGTCTAGTTGCTGCGAGTAGCGGCTACTCTCTAGTTGCGATGTGCAGGCATCTCATTGTGGTACATCTCTTGTTGCAGAGCACCGTCTATGGAGATCACAGGCTTCAGTAGTTGCAGCTCCCCGGCTCTAGAGCTCAGGCTCAATAGTTGTGGTGGCTTAGTTGCTCCATGGCATGTGGGATCTTCCCAGATTAAGGATAGAACCTGTGTCTCCTGCATTGGCAAATGGATTCTTTACCATTAAGCCACCAGGGAAGCCTGGGGATGCTACATTTTGATCAGCCCCACTAGGTAATTCTGAGGCAGGGGCAACTTAAGTTTTCTGTAAGTGGCTACAAGTTAAGCCCTCTGTCTCTTTTCTTTTGTTGGGTGTCATGGTCCTGATTTTCAATAACTACTATCAATTCCTTAGGACTTCCCTGGTGGCTCAGTGGTAGAGAACCTGCCTGCTAATGCAGGAGACCCCAGTTCAATCCCTGGGTTGGAAGCTCCCCTGGAGAAGAAAATTGCAACCCGCTCCAGTATTCTTACCTGGAGAATCCCATGGACAGAGGACCCTCGTGGGCTACAGTCCATGGGATTGCAAGAGTCGGAGACAACTGGGCAACTAAGCACATCAATTATTTAAATCAATTAATGAGTAAAGTCAAGCAGTGTAGATAGCCAGGAAATCTTCTCTACTGAGTCAGAAAAATGATGTTCCCATATAGAGTCCAATCATTATTAGCATCACCCCACCTTGAGAACTGCAGTTTTACACTGTCAATCCCTGGATGTTTTATAGTAAGTTAAATGATCTGATTTATACTAGGTGCTGAGATGTTTCCAAAGACAGATTACTTCCAAGGGTAGTTCCTTTTATGCATTTAATTACATTTGGGTTCCAATCCAATTCAAAATCATGTCTACAAAGGTTGGCATTTAGTCAGCTAAACACTTGAACACTTCTTTGTTCCTAAGGAAGAAAGTACAAGACTAATTTCTGTTCAGGTAATTGCAGGTGCAGGTTATGTTTGCAGTCTTGAAAAAGGAAGTGTCTCAGTGAAGGAAAATTAAATGAGAGGGTTAAGTGCATGACCTGGAAAGGATATTTGAATCAGCTGTGATTTTCTGTCCTGGTTTAGAACTCATCTTTCCTTTGAGCTGGGACCACATTACCAGCTGTGTTCCTCTTAACAGGAGCAAATTGGGTACTGGAGGAAGACAAAAGATAGAAAAAACTAGCCAATTACAGTTGGCTTTTAAAGATCTATACAATAAAGGGATAAAAACACATTATGAAAAAAATAATGGAATGCTTCCCCATCCACTAAAGACGGTGACACTCCATCTTTAGGTCTCCCTTTAAACAGTTTGCTTTAGAATGAACTTTCTCAGCTACAATTTCAGCTGTCATTTTGTTGTCAGAAAATATATCCAAATTATTCAGTCTGATAAAGAAGTGTCTCTGGGGAATATCAGCATTACTAAGACAGGTAACTGGAGACCCTCTTCCCTTCAGTGTGGAGACCATGAGCACCTTTGTCCTTCTAACAAGTTCCCAGGAGGTACCCATGCTGCCTGTCCATGGGCCACACTTGGAGAAGCTCAGATTTAACATGTACTGCATACTCCTAGTAAATATAGTATGCAGTGCATAATTAATTTTTCTTTATATGCATAGTCATTGAGCTGTACTTCAGATATTGAATATGGAGGAAGAATTTATTCCACAAGATTTTACTGAGAACCTGCTATGTACCAGGCACTATTCTAGACATTGGGAAATACATCTCTTCATAACAGACAAAAGTGGTGCTTATGTTCAAGTGGGAGAAGATAGACAGTAATAAATAAGCATGTAACATATCAGGGGACGATATATCTTATTAACAAAAGTGAGAGAGAATGTGAGGCTAGAGAGGGAACAGTAGGAGAGAGTAAAGTGACCATCGAAGGTCTCTCTAAAGAGGTAATATTTGACTAAGGATTTGCAAGCAGTGAGAGAGCAGGCAATGCAGACTTGATGCATGTTATGGTCAGAACCTGAAGTCAAGCCAGGCAGAGTTCAAATCCCCAGTCTATAAAATGGGGGATAATAGTAACTCTCCCCACAGTATCATTATGGAAATTATTATTTTTTTAATTTATTGAAGTAAAGTTGCTTTACAGTATTGCATTAAGTTTCTGCTGTTCTGCAAGGTGAATCAGCTGTATGTATACATATATCGCTTTTTCTGGATTTCCTTCCCATTTAGGTCACCACAAAACACTGAGTAGAGTTCCCTTTGCTACACAGTAGATTCTAATTAGTTATCTATTTTATAGATACCACTATAATAACATAGTATATTAAAGTAGTTCAAATAGTGCATAGTGTATATAGTATCATATGTGAGGTAGATTCACTGTGAGGGTAATGAAGCTAAAAGTTCAGTTACCTGACTCATATGTACCTCTTCTGAAGCTCTCTATTGAATTTTGTATATGAAATGTCATATTCTTTCTTTTTAAAAAATACCCTAAATAGTATGAGCCCTAGACCTTACATAACCTGAACCTAGTCCTGATCTTAGCTATCATTTGTTTATCTCTGGGATAAATGATTCCAGACAAAGGCAACAAGATGTGCAAAGGCCCAGAAGGCCAGAAGAAGACATTGTAACTGGAGGAAAGTCCATGAGAGACAAAGAGAGTGAGTGCAGAGGTGAGTCAGAGGTGACCGAGGGTAGATCATGAGCTGAGGGATATGGGAAAACACTGGAAGTTTTGAGAATAGGGGAGATATGAATTGATTCATGTTTTAATAGGCCACTCTGACTAATGTTTAGAAAATAGATCATTGGGTAGGATAGGATTAGAAGCTGAAGTCCCATGAAGAGGCAACAAATTAGGAAGGAGATAATGGTGCCCAAGGCTAAGGTGAAAGTGGTAGGTGTTGATAGTCTCTGAATTTATTTTGATAATGGAAAAAACAGGATTTGCTGACAGAACGTGTAAGTGAGAGAGCTGTTACTGAAGATTGGAAAGTTTGGATCTGATTATGTGACTGAGAATCAGGATTGGACATGTATGTGAAATGGAAATCAGGTGTTTGTTGTGAGATGACCATTTTATCTGTAAGATTATGGCTTTTTCATTCCAGGATATATATATATATCTCCTTGATGGACATTTTTCACAATCACTACAATTAAATTACTTTATAGTAATATGCATGTTATAAAATTCTATCTAGAATGTACCATATAGGCTTTTTGGATGATTTTATGGCAAATTAATTTTTGAAATACAATGGAAGTAGCTTTCTCCTAATAAAGTCTATACTACATATATCATTACCTGTTGACTTTTTAGGAGCATCTAAAACATTCTTTATTACTTTTCCATCTAACACAGCATTTGAAGTCCATCTCAGCAGCTTCAACACATTCTATTTTGTTTGAATTTAGTTCTTCCACCTTGCACAGGCTTTAAGTTTTGCCATGGGTATGAGATTTTTAAAGATACTTCATAGTATCTTTTAAAGATACTATGTCTGAAAAAGCTAAGTTTGTTTTTATTTAAGAAAATACTTATTAAACGATATGATCATTGATCCCAGAGTTCTAAGCATTAGCTGTTCTCTACACAGAGAAAAATCCATTGAGTTTCTTTTCTTTTTCTTAAATTAAAAATACTAAATATGTCAAACTTGTAAAAGATAAAAAGAAGGATTTAAAGAATAGGCTTATATTTTCTCATTTCTCTTGGCCTTTATCAATTTACCCTCCATAGCACTATCATGAGTCCTTCCCTTTTATGTCCCATGATATGGAAGATTTCAATTTAAAATATCTTATCTACCTAGATAATACTATCCATATTATTAAAAATATTTTATTCTGTTAGACTCTAAGGCCCTGGGGAGAAGGTTCATGCTCACACATCTACAGTAATCTACTGCCTGCCTCTGTGCTTGACCACTGTGCTGTGCTGTGCTGTGCTTACTGGCTCATTCATGTCCAACTCTTTGCCACCCCACACCTTCTAGAACCACAGTAGGTGCTAAAGATGTTACATGAATAAAATTTTTAATTATTTGTATTGAGAATGAGCTCTTTGTAGCATTTTATTTTTGTCTAAAGGAGACCTCAATCCATAAGGCAGTGACTATCAAACAGCTTAAGAATGGATGGTGTGTTAATGGCTTGTGACTTCAAATTCCAAGTCGACCCATTTTTGGTTTTATTAATTTGTCTGAACTTTATTTCTGGAATGGAGTTAATAGTATTTGTCTTACTTCACAGTGTTGTAGTCAGAATTGAGTAAAATACTATCTAGAAAAACATGATCTAGAAAGTACCAAAGATTGTATCTGGACCTATCTAATCTGGAAGAATTTTTATTGACAGTGTCTAATCCTTATTCTGAGAATAATGTACTTTGCTATAGTTTCCAAACATTGTGCATAGCAGTGGCAAAATGGACTTTCAAAAACTGCATTTTCCTTAATATAATTTACAAAGGTTCAATCATTTAACTTCAACTCCCATTACAATATAAGAGTCTTTTTAGGCTAAATTAGCTGTCTTTTGAGATTCATATGTGGAAAATAATCCAGTACAGGAAGGCTTACTGAAAAAGTCCTCTGACATTTGATTTTGAATTTGACATTTCAATTCAATTATTCTGAACTTAGGGTTTGTTAAACCAATGAATAAATTTGAGGGATAAAATATCCCTGTACCTTTGCATATCATTCATAACCTCTTATACATTAGCCAGAATTAGAAAAATAATCATCTACCCTGCCTTAAACTGAAATAGAATAGTTGACACATTTAAACAATAATGATGAAAATAGTGACACTGATCAAAGTTTCACTGAGTCATTATGAAGCCCATCATAGTTCTATTGGGTGATCATATACAAATTTCCATATAATTCAACACTTTATCCTAATTATGGGCTTCCCAGTTGACTCAGTGGTAAAAGATCCACCTGCCAATGCAAGAGATTCAAGAGATGTGGGTTCAATCCCTGAGTCAGGAAGATCCCCTGAAGGAGGAAACGGCAACCCACTCTAGTATTCTTGCCTGGGAAATCCCATGGACAGCGGAGCCTGGCAGGCTACAGTCCATGGGGTCTCAAGGAGTCGGACACAACTTGGTGACTAAACAACATCCTAATTATACTAATATTTCAAATATTTATTCTTTACATGTCTTTTCTTATTTTCCCATCCTTCAACAAGTATTGATTCACCATTAACCAACTCTCAGACTCTTTGAAGAGATAGTTGAATGGAGTTGACGCAATGAATACAGATTCTAAAGAGCAGAAGCTGAGAGCTCCTTATGTCCATATCTCTACTTCTCAAGTAGCAGAAAGACTAAAATCGTATTCAGAAGAATTTCAGGCTACAAGGCTAGAAATGGCCTTTAACCATCTGCATTTTCAAAGCAAGGACAATATGAATCAGGCTTTAGGAGATGGGTTTTGGAAGTGGGCCTGAGAGCCAATGAAGAATGGAATAAGATATAATGCTTCTAAATTAGAATTCATGAGAAAAATTAGAGACAATGTCTCTGGAGACTGAGGACCCTGTTGCTCTTATTCACTATTGTAATTTCCATGGGTAGTACATGGAACATAAATATTTATTGGCTTGCAAAATGCTGTTGTTCAATTGCATTTGTACATGCTCCTGCTAAGATGTCATGTGAGCAAACCAGATGCAATGAGTAGATTAAGGAAAGGAAGAACAAACTGCTGAAAACAAAAAGGTGAATAAGGTGTGGTTCTTGCCCTCCAATTCTAGGGAATTAATCTCCCATGGAGCTCAGCTTAGAGAAGCAGCACTTCTCTAAGAATGTAAGAAGCAGCACTTACATTTTCTGGAAGAGAAGGGTCTCAAAGGATAAATAGAAACTGGCCAGAAGACCAAAAAAAAAAGGAATGAAATCCCAGAAAGAAGCAAAAGGATGTGCAAAATCTTTGGGCTGTACAAAATGACAGGTTGTTTGGACGATGTCTTACAATTTAATATGAATGTGATGACAAATGAGTGTAGGAAAATAGACATGAATCAGATTATGAGGCATCTTCAACACTGCGTGAAGGAATTTGGAGTTTGTTAAGACTAAGCCTCAAATAGTTCTAGTTTAGGTATGACCCAAATATTTCACTCTTTTTAGAGGGAAATTTAGTTTTGTAGTAAAAGTATTAAACTGACTTAAAGGAGCATACTTTTAAGTCATGAAAGTGGAGAGCCTTTAGTTCTAAGGAAGAAAGAAAGTTTATACTTTGTCAGAAACAGTGATAAAACAGTCACCTTTCCCCTCCCTTTCCAACATTATCTACTTAAAAATCTTTTATCTCAGCCTCCAGGGATATTAGGTTCCAATATGTGTGCCCTCTAGTTTTATTTTATAAGAGTATTAACCTCATGTGTATTTCTGATTATGATTAATATACATAAAGGATTAAATTTATGGTAGTTCACAGTTTTGGTCATTGTTCATACAGTGTTCTTTTTCTTTTTTTTTTTTTTGTCATGTTGTCAATCTGTAGAACCACTGATGATATTATCAGGAGCCAGCATCACAACTAAGAGGGTATGTGAACCTAAAGTAGCAGAAGGAGATATAAGACATGGTCATGAGACAAAAAGAAATTATTCTGTTTCTCTTATATTATTTGCAAGAACTGAGAAAACATTGTACTCTAGGTATATTTGGTAGGAATGATTTAATGTGTGCCATTGAGAAGAAAGGGATTATAAAGGATGAAATGAAAGCCATACTCTATCTGCCTTACAAATAAAATATCTATATTATCTCTGCATTCCAGAATATCTCTCATTCTTATATAAAGGAAAACAGTTAACAGGTAATTATTTCTTTCTTACTCATCATATCCAAGCCATCAAATACAAGCCCTGTTTTCAGTTTGAAGAAAGAAGGAATAGTCACCTACTAAACACTGGGGTGGAAGAAGCACAAGCTGGAATCCAGATTGCCGGGAGAAATCTCAATAACCTCAGATATGCAGATGACACCACCCTTATGGCAGAGAGTGAGGAAGAACTAAAAAGCCTCTTGATAAAAGTGAAAGAGGAGAGCGAAAAAGTTGGCTTAAAGCTCAACATTCAGAAAACGAAGATCATGGCATCTGGTCCCATCACTTCATGGCAAATAGATGGGAAAACAGTGGAAACAGTGTCAGACTTTATTTTATTGGGCTCCAAAATCACTGCACATGGTGATTGCAGCCATGAAATTAAAAGATGCTTACTCCTTGGAAGGAAAGTTATGACCAACCTAGATAGCATATTAAAAAGCAGAGACATTACTTTGCCAATAAAGGTCCATCTAGTCAAGGCTATGGTTTTTCCTGTGGTCATGTATGGATGTGAGAGTTGGACTGTGAAGAAGGCTGAGTGCTGAAGAATTGATGCTTTTGAACTGTGGTGTTGGAGAAGACTCTTGAGAGTCCCTTGGACTGCAAGGAGATCCAACCAGTCTATCCTAAAGGAGATCAGTCCTGGGTGTTCATTGGAAGGACTGATGTTGAAGCTGAAACTCCAATCCTTTGGCCACCTCATGCGAAGAGTTGACTCATTGGAAAAGACTCTGATGCTGCGAGGGATTGGGGGCAGGAGGAGAAGGGGATGACAGAGGATTAGATGGCTGGATGGCATCACCGACTCGATGGACATGAGTCTGAGTGAACTCCGGGAGTTGGTGATGGACAGGGAGGCCTGGCATGCTGCAATTCATGGGGTCACAAAGAGTTGGACATGAGTCAACTGAACTGAACTGAAACTTGAGGATGTAAGTAGGCAACTAGAGGTAAAAAAAAGATGGGGAATTGGAAAGAGAAATCTTTATGAACATCCCTGACTTTCTACTACAAAGGAAATTGAACATTTCATGCATAAAACTAAGTATCTTCTGTTAGGCAGCGTATGATCAAATCAAAGGAGTAGCAAATATCACCTGCCACTGACTGACTGGTAAAAGGAAAATGTGCTCATGTAGGTCAGAACTCACTTCTCAATGCCTCACAAGCTCTCCCACCCTGCTCTTATTTCTTCAGCAAATACCCACTGTCACTTTTTTGGCAAGCAAGTGTGCACACATGTGTGCTTACACAAGCACATTGTTACATATCACATTTCCTTCTAGATCTGTTCATTGTTTAAAGTCCTGCCTGGATTCTTCCTTAATGAGTATCTTTTGGCTTTGATGTTCACTGTCGGGGATAAAGGATTTTTACAAATGTTTGATGCATGCTGCTCAAACCTGTGACACTGAACAAGATGTTTTTCATTAATAAATGGTGGGGAAGAAGCTCAAAGATTAATAAATGCTGTCATGGTTGCTGATGGAATAGGAAACACACACAAAAAATACATACCCCCTATTGCCCTCTTCCAAGTTTAAGTACAAATATCAATACAAAATAATGCGTATATTTAAGGTACTAGGTCTAATAAAAATATTTTCAGATAGAAAGTAATCATTCTATTGGTATAGACTAAAAAAAATTCAACCCCATAAATTCTCCCAGAATTACCTTATATGATAAGATAAAAATATAAAGTTCAGAGTATATAGGTGCATATATATATATATATGCCCACATACATGCACATATATGTGATTAAATGGATGATAAATAGGTAGGTAGATAGTCTTCATTCTTCCTTGCTGAATTAGAGGCAGAAAATGAAAACTAATTGTACTTGTATGGTGGTCAGATTTTCATCATATGCAGTAAGGGGCATGAGAAACGCTGGTCTGGATGAAGCACAAGCTAGAATCAAGATTGCCGGGAGAAATAACAATAACATCGGATATGCAGATGATATTACCCTTATGGCAGAAAGTAAAGAAGAACTAAAGAGCCTCTTGATGAAAGTGAAAGAGGAGAACGAAAAAGTTGGCTTAAAGCTCAACATTCAGAAAACTAAGAGCATGGCATCTGGTCCCATCACTTCATGGCAAATAGATGGGG
The DNA here is from genome assembly GCF_014754425.2 of Oryx dammah. NCBI lineage: Eukaryota > Metazoa > Chordata > Mammalia > Artiodactyla > Bovidae > Oryx > Oryx dammah. The sequence continues at coordinate 104,905,153 of NW_024070207.1, read as the reverse complement.
AAACAGTGGAAACAGTGTCAGACTTTAGTTTTCGGGGCTCCAAAATCACTGCAGATGGTGATTGCAGCCATGTAATTAAAAGACGTTACTCCTTGGAAGGAAAGTTATGACCAACCTAGACAGCATATTAAAAAGCAGAGACATTACTTTGTCCACAAAGGTCCGTCTAGTCAAGGCTATGGTTTTTCCAGTGGTCATGTATGGATGTGAGAGTTGGAGTATAGAGAAAGCTGAGCACCGAAGAATTGATGCTTTTGAACTGTGGTGTTGGAGAAGACTCTTGAGAGTCCTTTGGCCTGCAAGGAGATATAACCAATCCATCCTAAAGGAGATCAGTCCTGGGTGTTCATTGGAAGGACTGATGTTGAAGGTGAAACTCCAATATTTTGGCCACTTGATGCAAAGAGCTGATTCATTTGGAAAGACCCTGATGTTCAGAAAGATTGAAGGCAGTAGAAGAAGGGGACGACAGAGGATGAGATGATTGAATGGCATCACCTTCACAATGGACATGAGTCTGGATAAACTCTGGGAGTTGGTGATGGACAGGGAGGCCTGGCGTGCTGCAATTCATGGGGTCACAAAGAGTCAGACAGGACTGAGCGACTGAACTGAACTGAACTGATCTATTTTTATTTTTAGATCCTGGTTATTCTGACCCCACACTTAGGTTCTTGGCTGTGGAGCTGAAGGTTGCCTAAGTGGTCTTGCAGTATCACACTTTCTTATATGAATCACCTATAGACCACTTTCCCAGAATGTCCTCAAACACATCCCAGAGATTTTAGGGACAATGTTCTACTTTGAACACTTTTAAATTTAGAAACATTTAAAATCTTCTTCTGGGACAACTGTGTTTATTCTACTTGGAGCTGACCTCAGGAATTGTGCTTATTTCTGAGATGACAAATATAGATTTTGTCTCTTGAGAAAAGTCCCACTAGGAATAGCTGGCTGGAGTGTCAGGAACAATTCTAAGGTATTTCTCATCAAGGAGAACCGCTGTGATCTATTAGTGACGCCTGCCTGCCATGGGCAGGGTATAGGACTGGCTAGGTTTGGATTGAGTCTAAAGCTTCTTCCACACAAAATTCTCGCAACTATGTGGCTAGAGCAGTCATTCTTTTTAAGGAATATCTTTTACCTACATCTGAAATCTAGCTGCCTCACAATACATGGTGCACATCCTTTCCAGCCTCCCAACAAGGTAAAACTACTTCTGTGACTGGCCTTCCAATTAGATTGGTGCAAACATAATTGCAGCTTTGGACCATGAATTTTAAATCATTATAATTAGGCTCAAACACATCTTTATGAATCAGACTCGGAACCATTACAATCAACACATTTTTGCCAATGAGAAATAAGGTGGTTTATTCCTGTAGTGTAACACTCCATGCTTTAGGACTCGATGAACTCTTGGAAAGCATTTTCTGCCTCCTGCTGGCTATGGAAGTATTTTCCCTGCAAAAAGTTATCGAGATGCTTGAAGAAGTGGTAATCGGTTGCTTGAGAGGTCAGGTGAATACTGTGGATAAGGCAAAACTTCGTAGTCCAATTTGTTCAACTTTTGAAGCATTCGTTGTGTGACATGTGGTGGGGCATTGTCGTAGAGAAGAATTGGGCCCTTTGTTGACCAATGCCAGCTGCAGGCATTACAGTTTTCAGTGTATCTTATCGATTTACTGAGCATACTTCTCAGAGGTAATGGTTTCACTGGGATTCAGAAAAGCTGTGGTGGATCAGACCAGCAGCAGACCACCTAACAGTGACCATGACCTTTTTTCTGGTGCAAGTTTGGCTTTGGGGAGTGATTTGGAGCTTCTTCTCAGTCCCGCCACTGAGCTGGTCATCACCAGTTGTCGCAGTAAAACCCACTTTTCGTGGCACAACACAATCCGATCGAGAAAGTGTTCATTGTTGTCGTGTAGAATAAGAGAAGATGACACTTCACAACGATGGCTTTTTGATTTTCAGTCAGCTCATGGGGCACCCACTTATCAAGCTCTTTCACCTTTCCAGTTGGTTTCAAATGCTAAACGACCATAGAATGGTCAACATTGAGTTCTTCAGCAGCTTCTCGTGTAATTGTAAGAGGACCAGCTTTGATGATCCTCTTAGTTGGTCATTGTCAACTTCCCATAGCCGGCCATTACACTCCTCGTGTTCAAGACTCTCAGCTCCTTTGTAAAACTTCTTGAAGGAGCACTGCACTGTATGTTCATTAGCAGTTCATAGGCCAAATGCGTTGTTGATGCTGCAAGTTGTTTCCACTGCTTTGCAACACATTTTGAACTCAAATAAGAAAATTGCTCCAATTTGCTTTTTGTCTAACATCATTTCCATAGCCTCCAATACAATAAATAGCAAGTAATGTCATTAGCAAAAAAAGCATAAAGCAAGAAATGTGCATTAAAATGATGTATGACATAACCACATTTATTTAAGAAGGTATTCCAATATCAAACAGCATAGTTCAACAGTGCAAAACCGCAATTACTTTTGCACCAACCTAATAATCATTCCCCTCACCCATAAAGCACAGAGCTGTTTCTCTACTTGCAGAAGTTCCCCAGGAAAACCTTTCTTTCAGGGTCGCAAGTGAAGCTTGAACACTTAAAATTCCTCTGAGTTCATATCTATATGCAATTCAGTGTGCTAAAAACAAAACATCATCTTGTCATTTGACTACTAAGGTAGCTTGCCATAACCATCAAAAATGTGCTTAAAATTGCATTTTTCTGTTTTACTCTGCTTTTAAAGGGCATTACTGATCAGCTACATATTCTGTTTCTACCTTGAAGATTTTGTGTCCTTATATGTCTGTATGGACATAGCTAAGGGTATATTGATGACTCTAGTAGTGAGTGTAAAAGCATAGTTGACACAAAAACTGCTTACACATGTTAAATCCAGCTCTGGAAATATCACAGCACAGCCCCTCACCCCTACTCCCTGCCAAGAGGGTGGGAAACCAGCATGAATTTTTTGTTTGTATTTCTATTGGGATGATATTCTTTTAAGAACTAGTGAGACAAAGTGGAATGTTACCACCTTTAGTTCTACTCAAGTCTGGAGTCCAGATGACCTCATGTAATGGACTTCTGGAATAGCCCTGCATCAACCAATGAAAGATCAAATGACATACTTTGAATTGCAAACTTATCAGTGCAAAATGATCCAGTTGCAAATATCCTCTATTCATGCTGCATTACTGGTTAAGTAAAACCATGTTGACATTATGATGGACTTCCATTCATATTTTATTTTTGATGTATGTTTAGGATTTTATCTTTCCATTGTATGTGCTGGGTTATCTTACATCAAAAACATACATAAAACTGTTCACGTTTCCTGTTGTGACAGCTGTACAAAGTCCATGTCTTCAAGCTGTATATCAAAGCGGCAAACAATAACAAAACACAGATCTGTTTTGACACTAATCTGGATTTCATGCTTGTTCACAGCCCCTTGGCCAAACATTCAAAAACATTGTAGTACACAGTAAATAACAATCCAGAAACAAAATCCAGAGACTGTATCTATTATTTCAGATAAAAAATTATGAGATACAAGAATGTACAATACAAGATACAATCGTTTTCTACATTTTGCACTTTATTCTGTATCCTGTTTTTCAGATTAAAGTACTTTGCTCCCCAAATTAAAAATGTGACAAAGGTGCGATCAGAGGCTTCTTTAGAGGGTTCTCTTACATTTAAAACAAAAACACTGCTGTTTTGCCACTAGTCATCTTGATTTCTTGTCAGCTTACTATGCTAGGCACCTTTTCCTGAATTTTTACAAGACCTAGGTTGTGTGAGTCTTAAGAATGACCCTATTAGGTAGATTATATTATTGCTCCGTGTCACAGGTGAAAATAAAGAGGCTCAGAGGGGTTTAGTGACATGCTGGAGATTCCAAAATAGTAGTAGTATGGTCAGGATTTAAATCTGGAAAGTATGGCTCCACAACCCACAGTTACCAACATATCATGCAATCTGGTATGTACAATATAAGGAACTTGAAGGGTTGAGTAAGGTACTTAAGTTTGTTGAGTCTCTACTTTAAACAATTATGACAGTCAACATCAATTATCTTAATCCTCACAACAGCCCCTGTTAGGAACCAACATTGCTTTCTTTTGTAACTACAATTTGAAAGATAAACCAAATAGGCAATAAAATTAAAAAAGTGAAAATGACCTTAGTCACACATCTGGTAAGGGGAAAAAGCTGGATGTAAACTCCTATCCACTTATATCTGAACATAACAGTTCTTTCAGCTTTTACATCACCTCTATTCTAAAATGAAGTTTCACCTTAATAAAGTTATCGACTATGTTTTCTTATCTCCTTTCTCATCTTCATTATCTTTCTATATTGAAGTCCAAAAAACTGAATGAACTTGGATGAAACAGAACCTACCCCTGTGTTTGAATATCTCCAAGCCACATCAAAGTCATTTTAGAGTCATCTCATGTTAACTTTTTCTTGGAAGTGGAGTGACATTGTTAGTGTTTTGAAAGGTGGCAAACATAACTGCATATTATGTCATAAGAATAGACGGTTATAAAAAATATAAGATGAAGTACCTTTACACAAGCTGTAATTGCAGCTAGTAATTAAACTGAAGTGTTTCATTTTCCCAGTCAGCTCATCAGTGACACCAGAAAATAAACAATTTGAAAGTGAAACCTTAGGGGCAAACAATTGTAATTAATTGCATTTTCCAAGGGAAAAAAGCATTACTAAAGCCCGTTTGCGGTGACCTCTTGAGCAACATACACAGTGATTTACGCTGTGAGCAGGAGTGTGGGGTTCAGAACCAGACCTGATTTAATTTGAATATTCATGAAGTCCCCAGCATGATTTATACTTCAAATCCATCTCCATTGTCAAATTTATTGTCCCCTAGGTGCAAAAAGAAAGCAGATTTATATTCTGAATAATTCACATTGCACAATGAGATGATCAGCATGGAAAGACTTTACCATGGTGAAATGCATAAAGTGAGGCTGCTATTCATTTGTTCCAACATGGAATCGCCTCAAGTATTAAGAGTATTTTCCTTGAGATGCTTGGGAGGTGAAACAAAAATATTTATGCATATAAATGTAGGTCTGTATCTCATAGCCCAATTGGATTAGAATCATAAAATTCAGGCAGTCTGGTGTCATTTGCACAGAAAGCGACATTTGGGATTTGAGCACATCTTTTTGGCCATTCAGATCACAGGGAACAAAGTACTGAGACTTTAACTCTGATTTGTGCTACTTGCTTTGGGACCTGACCTGGGCTTTCTTCAGTATAATTTCACATAATTTAATCAAGAGCTCTAGCATCTCACTTCTCTTATTTATGTTGTGAACATGGCCTTTCAGACACAGAGAGGCATGGATACAGAGCTCAGCTCACTGAATCAGTTAGCTTTTTCCATGTAACAAAGAACCCTACAACTTAGTGGCTTAAAATAGTAGCTATTTATTTAGCTCATAATTCTGTAGGAAGGCAATTGGGGCTGGGTTCTACTAGGTAGTTCTTCTGGTCTAGGCCAAACCCACCTGATCTGACATATGTGTCTGGAAGGAACTGTCAGGTTGGGTGGGGTAGGGTGGCCTAGGGAGGCTCTTGCTGGTATCACCTATCTCTGCTCCATGTGGTCTTCTACTTTTTAGCAGGCTGACCTGAACTTTGTCAGATAGTGGTGTGGCCAGGATCCCTAGATCATTTAAGGAGGCTGAGTCCAAAAACACATGCATTTTTCAAGTCTCTGCTGTTGTCCCATTGGCCTCATGGCCAATCCCACAGACAGAGTGAAGGTTGCTACCAAAAACTAAGTATACCGAGAGGCATGGACAGATTGGAAGCTATTACTACAACAGCTTGACTACATACCAATATAAGAAACTATGGACTAGTTTCTTAATCCTTCATTCCCAATTTCAGCATCATCTCATAGGGTTGCTGGGGGGACTAAAATGAACTAATGTAAGTAAATTTGATGGGTAGACTGCCTGGTGCATGGAGGGTACTTAATAAAAGAAGGATGCTTTTCTCTTTAAGAAATCAATGTAGTCTCATTTATTAGTTACACAAAGCAAGTGTTTTAAATGTGAGAGCAAACTGTTAGTGACATGTCATACCACTCACCTCTGTTTAGTATTTAGTTGAGAGGCTAGCATCTCCTTCTTCCTTGACAATCTCATGTCAGTCTCTACTGAAGCTATGCATTAAATGGGAGGATAAACTTCTGCAAAGCAATATATTCCTGAACCTAATGTATAGCACAGGGAACTCTACTTAATGCTCTGTGGTGACCTAAATGGAAAGGAAATCCAAAAAAGAGAGGATGTAAGTATACAAATAGCTGATTCACTTTGCGGTACCGTAGAAACTAACACAACATTGTAAAGCAATTATACTCCAATAAAAATTAACTTAAAAAAACAAGGTTGGAAATTATTAATACTAGTATATAAAAAAACTCCAAGCTTATTATACACTGTAAATAAAGGAAAAGACTCAAAAATAAAGAAGTATATCCATAAAATAGTATGTGACTGCATATATCGATATCGATATAAATTGTATTTCCATTAAAACTGAACATTTATGAACCATTTATTTAGCTTCTCTCTCTCACTCTCTTTTTTTTTTTTTTTGTAACCTACCAATCAGGCAAAATTAGGCCAACACAATCCATGCCTTGCACTGGGAGTCATGGGGTAGAAGAGGCAGACCATAAAGGTTCAAAGTTTTCAAAGTGTTGACCATGGCCATTGAGGCTGTTAAGGCACTTTAAAGTTAGCTTGATGCTGTAAGCAAATAATCAAAACAGCCCTTAAATTGAGCTCAACTTTGGCCTGATTGTCTTTAAAACCTGGCTCTGATATTAATGCACGGATGTTCACATCTTTAATTTGGAACTAGGCCACCAACACAATAGAGTAGATGAGCTTCTTTAATTTTCAAGTGCACCCATCCTTTTTCCCATTGATCTGTGGATAATAGATCACTCTATTGGCATCACTGCAGCATTCAAATATAGTCTGCATAATTCAGAACTGATCAGTACCTTGAACTGATTCAGAACTGAAGTACCTTGACCTGAAGATCAAATAAATGAAAATCATTAAAAAAAATCAAAATAGTTCACTGTACTTGTCATATTTACTCTGTGAAATACACAAGTTGTTTATTTGACAAAAATACACTTCTCATACATCTATTATTTTCTAGGTCATTGACGTAGTGCAGAGCATATCAGGTTTATTTCAGTGTGCAAAGCCATCTTATCTGTATCTCTTGGATCTTTTAGGATTGATGGAACCTCTCTGATCTTTGCTGACTTTTTAAACAAAAAGTAAAAGAGCATTTGGTCAGCATGAGCTAAGGCAAAGAGCTGTGTTTATATACTTGACAGTGCTTTGCTATTGACTGTTTTGACCATAGGAGAGTGAAAGAATTTCAAGACTTCTTTGGGATCTTATGTTTATAGGGGAAAAATCAAAGAACTACTTTTTAAAATATAATATTGTGCATGTCTAAATATCCTTTTCTATTAGTCCAATAATAATTTAACATATATATATATTCAGTTCAGTTCATTTCAGTTCAGTCGCTCAGTCACGTCCGACTCTTTGCAACCCCATGAATCACAGCACTCCAGGCCTCCCTGTCCATCACCAACTCCTGGAGTTCACTCAAACTCATGTCCATCGAGTCAGTGATGCCATCCAGCCATCTCATCCTCTGCCGTCCCCTTCTCCTCCTGCCTCCAATACCTCCCAGCATCAGGGTCTTTTCCAATCAGTCAACTCTTCACATGAGTTGGCCAAAGTATTGGAGTTTCAGCTTCAGCATCAGTCCTTCCAGTGAACTCCCAGGACTGATCTCCTTTAGGATGGACTGGTTGGATCTCTTTGCAGTCCAAAGGACTCTCAAGAGTCTTCTTCAACACCACAGTTCAAAAGCATCAATTCTTCGGCTCTCAACTTTCGTCACAGTCCAACTCTCACATCCATACATGACCACTGGAAAAATCATAGCCTTGACTAGACAGATCTTTGTTGGCAAAGTAATATATCTGCTTTTGAATATGCTATCTAGGTTGGTCATAACTTTCCTTCCAAAGAGTAAGCATCTTTTAATTTCATGGCTGCAGTCACCATCTGCAGTGATTTTGGAGCCCTCAAAAATAAAGTCTGACACTGTTTCCACTGATTCCCCATCTATTTTCCATGAAGTGATGGGACCAGATGCCATGATCTTCGTTTTCTGAATGTTGAGCTTTAAGCAAACTTTTTCACTCTCCTCTTTCACTTTCATCAAGAGGCTTTTTAGTTCCTCTTCACTTTCTGCCATAAGAGTGGTGTCATCTGCATATCTGAGGTTATTGAGATTTCTCCCGGCAATCTGGATTCCAGCTTGTGCTTCTTCCAGCCCAGCATTTCTCATGATGTACTCTGCATAGAAGTTAAATAAGTAGGGTGACAATATACAGCCTTGACATACTCCTTTTCCTATTTGGAACTAGTCTGTTGTTCCATGTCCAGTTCTAACTGTTGCTTCCTGACCTGCATACAGGTTTCTCAAGAGGCAGGTCAGGTGGTCTGGTATTCCCATCTCTTTCAGAATTTTCCACAGTTTATTGTGATCCACACAGTCAAAGGCTTTGGCGTAGTCAATAAAGCAGAAATAGATGTTTTTCTGGAACTCTCTTGCTTTTTCCATGGCCCATATATATATATATATATGTATATAAACTTTTGATTAATCTGTTTCACTGAGTCGGTGCTAAAAACCAAACTGATTGGCTCTCTCATCTCAGAGCTTTCTGAGAGGAAAAGATTTTAATTTTATTTTTGTAGTTGAATGAATCACTTCTAACCAGATACAGGATTCCAGGTAGTAATACCTGTATTTCTTATTGCAACCTGATTAACACCAAGGAATGAAAAATCTGTGAAAAATGACCAGTTGTGGAGTCTGTTCAAGGGGCTTAACAGAAACATTAATAGGGTAATGACTGATTTGTCAGCATTTATTAAGAAGCGAAGTTTTGAAACAGAACTATTCATGAATTTGCTGAGATTCTATCTTAAAATACTACATGAACACCACAAGATTTTCTGAGGTGTTTCCTATATTAATTTGATTATTGTTGACTTCAGTCACCATCTCTATGGTAAAACAGTCTTTCCCCAAACATACAGTGATTTAAAAGCAATCAATTTAAGGGAAAATGTATAATTGTAGTGCTTTACAAAGTGTGTACATCTAATCAGAGAAGATCAAGCATATAGGAAATAAAATGGCAATTACTTTTATTTGCTAGTTACAAAACATGACAAATGCCATTCTGAAAATAAAATTCAAAATTTAGATCTATTTGTGTGGACAGTATATGTGCTTTATTATATTGTCATGTTTTGCTTTCTAATCAAAAGTCTGTTTATATGCTAAATAGTTGGCTTATGCAAAAATGTCTTTATTTATAAAAAAAAAAAACTAAGAATATAAGGATGCCAAAATTTGTGCTTTTGGTTTTATTCCTGTGATTGTATTTGACCCTCTTCTTACAAGTTGCACCTCTGATGACCACTCCACTGAACTAGTATTTATTGAGCAATTATTTAGTTTATAGTCTCTGTACTAGAACACAGTGATACAGAGATGAGTAAAGCATGACTCCTGTACTTACAGGAGATGGACATATACACAGCAACTGTAATATGTCCTTTAAAATCCATGCAAGCAGTATAAATTGGGTTATTCAAAACAGTCGAGGGTGTGAGTCTTTCAGGGTGGGAGAAATGGGAGAATGTGACATTGGAGCTGAGAATACAGGGAAGTGTGTCAAGGGTCCCCAAGGCCATCCCTAGTTTCTGTGGTTCACTAGACGGATTCACAGAACTTTGCATATAGTTGTTTCCATGGATGTGATTTATTATGGCAAGAGGATACAAAACATGAACAGCAAAGCAAAAGGGGGCATGAGGTGAATCCCAGAGGAAACCGGGCACGATGTTCCAAGAGTCCTCTCCCAGGCAAGTCACGCAGGATGCACATAATTCTTCCAGCCAGGAATTGTGACAACACAGGTGAAATATTGTCTGTCAGGGAAGCTCATTAGAGACACGCCGTCCAGGGATTGTATTGAGGGTTGGTCACATAAGCACCCTCTGCCTGGCACATCAAAATGCCAGACTCCCAGAAGGAAAGCATGATCAGATGCTCAGCAGGAAGCATATTGTTTGCACAAACCATTTAGGCACAGTGAGCCATACTTATCAGGGAATGATGGGAGCTCTCCCAAAATCTACATTACCACAGGCGGGTAGAGAGCTAACCTTGAAATCCAGCCTTTCTAAAGGAAAGCAAGCTCAGTCCTGGTAGGTTAACTCTTTTCTGCACAGGTGAACAGGACCTATCCAGACAGAGTTGGTGGAGAATTGATTTCAGGCTGAGGAAACATCAAGAAAGGACTCAGAGGTATGAAAAATGATTCAGAATATTTCCTTCAGCAAGATGTTAAAGCCTAAATACAATAGGAGCTGCTCAGAATGTAAAATCCACACTACTCAGGCCCTGAGGTGATCCCAGTGTCTCTAAACAGGCATCATCTTATAGAGAGGAATAAAGCAGTGATTGTGTTCATTCAAAACATTTTCCTCCTTTGTCTGCGTCATTCATATAGAGATGTATTTCTAGTTTGGAATATCTAGCTATTTGTCTTGGTTCAGTGTTTTTTTTTTTTTTTTTTTTTTTTCTCACGGTGTGTAGGGTTTCTGACCATCACACATTTGAACTGTTATAGTTCAAAGATCTTTCTCACAGTACAATGGAGAGTGTAATGTTGTCCTGGGTGAGGAATATGTACTATCAGAGATGACACTTCAGAACAGAGTACATTTATAAAAGTGATCGACGCAAAATGTTATTTTTATCACTAGTACTTACTGCATTAACTATAAACTGTGGAATTGTGCTCTGTTTTTTTCCCAGCCAGATGAAGACATGCTTCAGTGTCTATCAGATCCTATACTTGTACAATCAAAAGCTGAACCATCCCTCCATTTCACTAAGAGAGAAATGAAAACTGTTAAGCTCATAAATATTTCACTACAGATTGCTATGTATTAGCTGCTCACTGTTGAATGCAGCTGCTGTGAAATGCAGATAATTCTCTACTGAGGGCTTGAGGACAACCTCTGTTTCAATAAGTATTATGACTCGTACTGATTTATGAGTTCCATGCTTCCCCTGACAGGCAAGATGGAATATGTTAGCCTTATTAATGCAATTGGTATAATGTACTCAAAGAACTAGGCCTCAATTTTAGAGATTTAGCTGCTTGGGTATGTTACCATTAAAAACACGCATGGGCCTTAGTGGTATAGAAATATATATCAAATAGTATCTCTGATTTAGTTCAGAACTATATTAGAAAATATATATTGTTTATCTTTCATTTTGTTAAACTTAGGAAATTTTGAAGGAATTCCAAAACTTAAAAAAGGCGTAAAAATAAAGGTTTCTTATCTTTTTTGTTCTCTTCTTTATGGAAAGTAAATTAGGACTCTGAAAGAAATGTGTGTGTGTCCTATTGCTGGTTTAACAAATTACCACAAAGTTAGTAGCTTAAGGGCTTCCCAGGTGGCACTAGCGGTAAAGAACCTGCCTGCCAATGCAGGAGACACAGGTTCGATCCCTGGGTCAGGAAGATCCCCCTGAGGAGGGCATGGCAACCCACTCCAGTATTCTTACCTGGAGAATCCCATGGCCAGAGGAGCCTGGCAGCAACCCAAATATAGTATCTTACAGTTGGGGAGTCAGAAGTCCAAAATGGGCTTTACAGGGCTACAGCCAAGGTATGGGCATGGCTATGTTCCTTTCTGGAAGCTTGAAGGAAAAATCTGTTTCCCTGCCTTTCTCTCAGCTTCTAGAAGCTACCTGCATTCCTTGACTTGTGACCCCGTTCTCTATCTTCAAAGCCAGCAGCATAGCACCTCTAAATTTCTCTCACTCTCACCTTTGTTTCCATTGTCACATCTTTTTCTGACTCTGATACTCTAAGAAAGATCCTTATCATTAACAGTGGGCCCACCTAGAGAAACCAAGTTTATCTCCTCATCTCAAGATCCCTAATTTAATCACATTAGCAAATTCCATTTTGCCATGTAAGGTGTCATAGTCCCAGGTTCTGGAGATTAAGATGTGGACATCTGCGGACTTCTCTCGAGGTCCAGTGGTTAAGACTCTGTTCTTCTAATACAGGGGATGCAGTTTTGGTCCCTGGCTGGGGAACTACAGTCCCACACGTTGCATGATGTGGTCCAAAAGAAAAAAAAATGTGGACATTTTGGGGAAGTCTTTATTCTGTCCATAGCAACCCCCATATCTCTATTTTTTTTATCCACCCATACCTCTATTTTGTATAATCATAAACTGTAAAAGTGATAGTGAAAGTGAAGTCACTCAGTTATGTCTGGTTCTTTGCGACCCCATGGACTGTAGCCTACCAGGCTCCTCTGTCCATGGGATTTTCCAGGCAAGGGTACTGGAGTGGGGTGTCATTTCCTTCTCCAGGGGATCTTCCCAATCCAGGGTTTGAACTTGGGTCTCCTGCATTGCAGGCAGATGCTTTACCATCTGAGCCACCCGGGAAGCCAAGCACTATGAATTATTCAAAGCCAATTAATGGTATTCAACCAAATTTGAGCCATTTAGTAAGTTTTGACTGAGTACCTCCTACTTGCCTTGTAATATTCTAGATGCTGAGGAAACAGCAGGTAGCCAAATAAAATGTATTCTCATGGAGATGACATTCTAGAAGGAGAAATAGATAAATTGATGTTTGAAATACTCTGAATATTTGGTACTATGAAGAAAAGTAATTCAGAGTTAGATGGGAAAGTGTGATAGTATATGTATTATAATTACTGCTCATTTACCATTGAATGTGGTCAGCAATGACCTCTCTGAAGGTGCAATCTAATAAGTTGAACAGTGCCCCCCGCCAAAAGATATAGTGTGTTAGTCACTCATTCGTGCCCAACTCTTTCTGACCCCGTGGACTGTAGCCTGCCATGCCCTTCTCCAGGGCATCTTCTTGACCCTGGGATCAGACCTGAATCTCCTGCACTGCAGGTAGAGTCTTCACCATCTGAGCCACCAGGGAAGCTCCCCAAAAGATATATCCAAGTTCAAACCCTGGTATTTGTGAATGTGACCTTATGTGGAAATAGTTTCTTAGAAGATATAATTAAAGATCTTGAGATCATTCTGGTTTCAGAGTGGGCCTCAATTCCAGTGATGAATGTGCTTAAAAGAGACAGAACAGGAGATGACACAATGATGAGGGTCATTTAAAGACAGGGGCAGAGACTGGAGTGACCCGTCTACAAGCCACGCATCACCAAGGATTCCTGGCACTGCCAGAAGCTAAGAGAGAGGCAGGGAAGGGATTCTCCCACTCAGCCTCCAAAAGAAACTAACCCTGCCGACACCTCGATTCTGGACTTCTGCCCTCCAGAATTGTGAGAAAATACATTTCTATAGTTCTAAGCCACCCAGTTTGTGATCATTTCTTACAGTAGCCTTAGGAAACTAAGACTGTCAGCTCTTGAACTTAGACCTGTTTGGAATGAGAAAACAAGTCATAGAGATGTTTGAAGGAAAAGCAATATAGACAGAGTATACAGATATGGGAGCAACTTTGTACTATCCAAATAACCACTAGGGGGGACAGCATGAATGGAACCCAGAAAGGAAGGGGGGAGAAAATGTTTGAAGATGACTTCCAAACTCCTCTACAAACCAGATCTGGCAGGGAGTACCTTGTGAGCTATAGTAAGGATTTAGGATTTTACTCTGTTCTGTACTTTAGTATGAGCTTCCCTGGTGGCACAGATGGTAAAGAATCTGCCTGCAACGCAGGAGACCCAGGGTCTTTCCCTGGGTCGGGAAGATCTCCTAGAGAAGGAAATGGCAACCCACTCCGGTATTCTTGCCTGGAGAATCCTATGGACAGAGGAGCCTGGCAGACTTAGTTGTGACCTAGTAATAGGTAGAACTCTAGATTTAATACTTTACCTTTTTTCTTGTACGTGATAGTTTTTAATAGCCAGAGGAAGTAATTGTGACATAATTCACTAATCACAAAATCAGATTATATTCTGATAGGCTCCAGCAAATTCCAATAACTTAACTATCAAATTTCTAAGTAATATTGGCTTTGGCCTGAACTAAGATTGATTGGTTCCTCCACCTCCAACACACAAGTGTGCCTTTCCTTTTGTGACTGCTTATAGAAAAATCTGTTCAGCTTCTTAAGCAGCACTATTCTGTATACAGTAGTACCGCTGATACACTTTGATATTCACACAAGATAACCCTGCCTATCAGTGAGACCAGAGGTCACAGACTGTACAGTGAGAATTCTGCACAAAATCTAAAAGCTTTACTTGCTCATCAAAGTGGCAAACTGGTAACAAAATGAATGAAACTGTTTCACCCTCCCCTGCTGGTCTCCACTAATGCTGACTCAAGAAAGCAGAAAACTTTATCAAAGAGGTAGCTGAAGAAATAGACTCAAAATTAATGAATGACTTATTAAAATTTGCAATGTGTTATCATAGTTGCTAAGAAAATTATAATGAGATAGGAACTTATATCTCTAATGACGTCTCTAGGTTAAGAAATAAAGGTCAAGTCTTAGAAAATGAAAGATAATGTTCTAATGGCTTTAAAACTATGTAATTTGGTAGGGTCATCTCAAGGAAATAAGTAATGCAAAGAAACATTATCAATGTGAGTTTGCTAAGAGATGCTTTACTTCTGTAACACTTGTCCCTCCCTCTACTGTGTACAATGTGAATATTTGCATTGTATGTCCATCAATGAAACTAAAATCAACCATCCTCCAACTTCTGTCTCCATATGTGTATATATACATTGTATACATATATATATACAGTGAGTTCTGTGGGCAGGAAAAAGAACAAAAATGCAGTAAGATTGTATCTCTGCTCATTTTCCAATGCTCTTTCATTTTGCTTTTTATCTCATATTAAAATGTTCTGTGTGACAAAAGAAAATTTCAGTTGTGTGAAATTAAACATCAAAAGAAGACTGAGTCTTGATTTTAAAATCTTAGCTGTTACTTAGAACGTTTCACACCCTTTTCTAAGGGAGCACCTGCTAGGTTCATTTGATTCCAATGTGGAAATCTCTGTAACACTTTGAGTAGATAAGGATAATCTAGAAATGTGAACTTGAGTAGAGGAATGATGACAGTTCTATGCCTACAAAATCTTTGCTTTAATAGGGGCTATTACAATCCAGTGAAAGGCGCTCAGTCATGTCCAACTCTTTGTGACCCCATGGATTATATAGTCCATGGAATTCTCCAGACCAGAATATTGCAGTAGGTAGCCTTGAAGGAATCTATCCGTATAGCCCACTAAATTATCCTGAGAGATCGTCACCATACAGTGATGCAGTTATACTGCGTGCCAGGGTTAGCATTGCAAAACCCAGGGTTCTAGTTCTGCCTTTATTATTAGCAGGATGAGTGACCTCATGCAGGTCATGTAACCTCACTGTAATTCTGGTTCCTTAAACTTAAACTGAGCTGTGTGTTGGGCGGGCGGACGGACGGACAGGAAAAAAAAACCCACATTGTCATTTTAGGCTGTATAAAATACGGAAAAGGTTTCATTTTAAAACATCACCAATGTTATCAAAACCATATATCTAGATACCTACAGGTGACCTAAGTACAACTTATTCATATAGATGGTGTATCTAGACTACATATACTACTTATGTGTCCTTTTGAATGTGAAGGGGTTAGCCAGAGATGTAAATTCTGTCACTGAGGAAAGTTAGATACCTTGAAGAAAAATATAAATCAGTCTTTTCAGTTTTAATTTTCTATCTCAATCTGTGCTATCTTTGGTTTGACATAGTTAAGTTTTTTATCCTATGCACAAAAGTGAAAACCTTATGATCTGAAACCATTTTTAGTTATTTCTCCCATGCTTTTTCATTGTTTATAGTTTAATATGCAAATAAAATGTTTTAGAAAAATTATTGCCAAATTTATATATTTTGAAGTTTTATTTCATAAATATGATCCATTCTGTTCAACCATTACATATTTTATTTCAAATAATCTGATATAAAGAGAAGGAGATGCATGTTCCTGCCCAGTAGACACAATTCTTCAATAGAATTCAACCCTTTATGAGTGAGCAGAAGTATATTTCACTGAAAAATGTGAAACTTATCATAAATTTTCAAATGATGGCAACTAACAGTAAAGAAAAGAAAAGCTATGAAAAAGAAGAAAAGCTATGACCAACCTAGACAGCATATTAAAAACCAGAGATGTTATTTTGCTGACAAAGGTCCATCTAGTCAAAGCTATGGTTTTTCCAGTAGTCGTGTATGGATGTGAGAGTTGAACTATAAAGAAAGCTGAGTGCCAAAGAATCAATGCTTTTGAACTATGGTGTTGGAGAAGACTCTTGAGAGACCCTTGAACTACAAGGGGGTCAAACCAGTCCATCCTAAAGGAAATCAGTCCTGAATATTCATTGAAAGGACTGATGCTGAAGCTGAAACTGAAATACTTTGGCCACCTGATGCAAAGAACTGACTCATTGGAAAAGACCTTGATGGTGGGCAAGATTGAAGGCAGGAGGAGAGGGAACAATAGAAGACAAGATGGTTGGATGGCATCACCAACTTGATGGACATGAGTTTGAGCAAGCTCCGGGATTTGGTGATGAACAGGGAAGCCTGGTGTACTGTAGTCCACGGGGTCACAAAGAGTCTGACATGACTGAGCAAATGAACTGAACTGAACAGTAACCAAGACTCTTGCCAGTTAGGTTGTAGGAGAATGAACACCTATTATCATGCATGTAAATGAAAATTGTTGACTCAGCCTCATACTCTATATGATCTGTGTAGAGTATTTTCCTCCACTTTGGGTTATCTCCAGTTTAATTATTTTTGGTCATACTTTTTCATTGGAACAAATATTTACTTCTGGTTGCTTCCTAATCTTCTGTGGCTAAAGCTTGCTAGATGCTATGTGGAAAACTAAAATCAAGTCAACACATCTGTGAGTTGAAGCTTTTGTTTTTTTCTCTAAAAGAGCAAGAGTCTATTTTATTATTTTATCCCCAAAGGAATAGCCCTTTTGACATATGTGTAGACCCTCTCACCTCAGGGATTTCAAATAGTGGCACATAGGACATTGGTGATACAGACTTTATATAAAAGGCAAAAGCAACTTTTGTTTGTATTTATGCTTTTGTTTGTATTTAATATTATTTTTGTTTGGGATACTTTAGCCATGTTTTTCATGGAAGCAATAAAGTTTGATAGAAGTTGGACCAAACAGAGACTGGACCAATCTCAAGAAAGTTGTGCTCTGGTCTGGACTATACCACTGACTTATCATGTACCTCCAGTTTACCTGTCGTTAAATAAGAACATCAAAACTTGCTTTTGTCATCCTCACTAGGATAACTGCAAGAAAAACTATAGTAAGCTGCTAGAAAATCTTTTATTTTTAAGAGGAAGTACAATTTAGCCTTTGTTGCTATATTATGAAATTCTCACTCATGTTTCGATTTATATTAAACTTTTAAAATGTACCTGAATATTGCTAGCCTGCCTCGAGGCCTGTCTCTGATACTAGAAACTTGAAGACTAGTCCCAGTTATACAATCTGTATTTTCTAAGATGTAGTATAAGGCAGGAACTTGTCTAGGTGCTGGAATGCCTGATGACCAAGAAAAAACAGTTCCCTTAACAGTTTGTATTTCATGGAGTAGACAGAACTCTGTACTCTATATAATGAACCATTTTCTCCTCGGGTATTGATAAGTACTCTGAAGAGAAGAATGCCGTATATTGAATTAGAAGTGTCAGGAGAAGGGGATACTTCAGTATAGAGAGATAAGAGAAGATCTTTCTGAGATGTGTGACCTGAGAGTTGAGACCTGACAATTGAGAACTGCTGAGCAATCCAAAGGTCTTAGAGACAAGCATTCCAGGCAAAGGAACAAAAGGGCCTAAGACTCCCGAGACCTGAAGGAGCTTAGCAAGATAGAGGAACCTGAGGCTTACTGGACTGGACAGAAGTGAAGTGGGCCAAGAGTATTGGATCAGGTTGGAGAGACAGCCAGAGGCCAGATCAGATGAGACCTTGCCAGCCAGGACAAGGTGTTTGCATTTTATTCTTAGTCCAAAGGAAAGCCATTGGGGAAATCTGCAGATTGTTTAAATGAATTTCCTCAACATGACAGAATTGGGGCGGGGAGTGTTTACTCAGCATATTATCTAGAAAACTTCACCCCAATTCCTCTACAGCTTTCTCTGTCTCTTTCTCAACAAGAGTGAAACTGTTCCATTTCCTTCCCCACCCCCTCAAAGTCCTTCTTCTTTGGCATTGGTGTACCTATTCTCAGCCCCCTTGGCTGAGGATAGTCCATTGGGAATATTATTTCTCTTCTCAACTCTTCTTCTTGCAATGAGAATCCTCATACTTTTCAAAATGGGAAAAATTCAGGTGAGTAAAATTCTTCCATTCTACATACCATCTACCTACTTAAGCCTTTGCTCAAGGGCACGGTATTTATTTGTACATTCAAGAGTACTTCCTGTTCCTGGCCTTGTGGAACTCTTCCTTTGGATTTTTCTCAAGGGCCTTTGGAGATACTTCCAGGTTAGGCATGACCATGTATTTCAAAATTTGGTCCATCAATTCTTGGGCCTCGGACATGTGCCAACTCTCTGTGCCAAATCTCATTCGGTTTAATCAGGACCCCACCAAGGCCTCTCTAAGGAACAAGAAGATGTGATTACTTTATGGAAAGACTCAAGGTATTGGGTTGGCCAAGAAAAGTTTGTTTGGGTTTTTCCATAAGCTGTTGGCCAAACATTTTTGGCAAACCACTACAAGATCACCACAAGTGAGCTGGTATGGATCATCCTCTCCCTTGCTGGAATTCACAAGGTGATCTGGGGTGGGTGGCAACTGTGGAAGGCAGGACAAGAATATAGTAACCTTCCAGAGGGCCCATAGTTTCATTGAGTTAGACAAGGCTGTGGTCCATGTGATCAGTTTGGTTAGTTTTCTGTGACTGTGGTTTTCATTCTGTCTGCCCTCTGATGGATAAGGATAAGAGGCTTATGGAAGCTTCCAGATGGGAGAGACTGACTGAGGAGGAAACTGGGTCTTGTTCTGATGGGTGGGGCCATGCTCTTTAATCCAATTTTCTCTGTTCCCTCCCTGTTGTTTGACCTGAGGCCAAACCATGGTGGAGGTAATGAAGATAATGGCAACCACCTTCAAAAGGTCCCATGCATGCACTGCTGCACTCAGTGCCCCCAACCCTGCAGCAGACAACTGTCAACCCACGCCTCCACAGGAGACTCCTGGACACTCACGGGCAAGTCTGGGTCAGTCTCTTGCGGGGTCACTGCTCCTTTCTCCTGGGTCCTGGTGTGCACAAGGTTCTGTTTGTGCCCTCCAAGAGTCTGTTTCCCCAGTCCTCTGTAAGTTCTGGTGGCTCTGGTGGGGTTAATGGCGATCTTCTCCAAGAGGGCTTATGCCATACCCAGATCTGCTGCACCCAGAGCGCCTGCCCCTGTGGCAGGCCACTGCTGACCCGTACCTTCACAGGAGACACTCAAACACAGTTCTAGCCCAGTTTCTGTGGGGTCTCTGGGTCCTGGTGCACACAAGGTTTGTCTGAGTGTCTCTGGCAGGTAAGGTATTTGATTCTAAACACGATTTTGCCCCTCCTACCATCTTGCTGGGGCTTCTCCTTTGCCCTTGGGCATGGGGTATGGTGGGATCCAACATTTTCCAGTCGAAGGTTGTTCAGCAGCGAGTTGTAGGTTTGGAGTTCTCACAGAAGAAGATGAGCGCATGTCCTTCTACTCCACCATCTTAAAAGTCACTATACACATGGACATCACCAGATGGTCAATACCAAAATCAGATTGATTATATTCTTTGCAGCCAAAGATGGAGAAGCTCTATACAGTCATCAGAAACAAGACCAGGAGCTGACTGTGGCTCAGATCATGAACTCCTTATTGCCAAATTCAGACTTAAGTTGAAGAAAGTAGGGAAAACCACTAGACCATTCAGGTATGACCTAAATCAAATCCCTTACAATTATACAGTGGAAGTGACAAACAGAGTCAAGGGATTAGATCTGATAAACAGAGTGCATGAAGAACTATGGACAGAAGTTCATGACATTGTACAGGAGGCAGTGATCAAGACCATCCCCAAGAAAAAGAAATGCAAAGGTTGTCTGAGGAGGCCTTACAAATAGCTGAGAAAAGAAGAGACACTAAAGGCAAAGGAGAAAAGGAAAGATATACCCATTTAAATGCAGAATTCCAAAGAATAGCAAGGAGAGATAAGAAACCCCTCCTCAGTGATCAATGCAAAAAGAAAATAGAAGAATATAATAGAATGGGAAAGACTAGAGATCTCTTCAAGAAAACTAGAAATACCAAGGGAACATTGCATGCAGATTTGGGCACAATAAAGGACAGAAATGGTGTGGACCTAACAGAAGCAAAAGATATTAAGAAGAAGTGGAAAGAATACACAGAAGAACTGTACAAAAAAGATCTTCATGACCAAGATAATCACGATGATGTGATCACTCAGCTAGAGGCACACATCCTGGAATGTGAAGTCAAGTGGGCCTTACAAAGTATCTCTATGAACAAAGCTAGTGGAGATGATGGAATTCCAGCTGAGCTATTTCAAATCCTGGAAGATGATGCTGTGAAAATGTTGCACTCAATATGCCAGCAAATTTGGAAAACTCATCATTGCCCACAGGACTGGAAAAGGTCAGTTTTCATTCCAATCCCAAAGAAAGGCAATGCTAAAGAATGTTCAACCTGGCACACAATTGCACTCATCTCACACGCAAGCAAAGTAATGTTCAAAATTCTCTAAGCCAGGCTTCAACAGTACGTGAACCATGAACTTTCAGATGTTCAAGCTGGTTTTAGAAAAGGCAGAGGAACCCAAGATCAAATTGCCAACATCTATTGGATCATTGAAAAAGCAAGGGAGCTCCAGAAAAGCATCCACTTCTGCTTTATTGACTACACCAAAGCCTTTGACTGTGAAGATCACAACAAACTGTGGAAAATTCTTAAAGATATGAGAATACCAGATCACCTGACATGCCTCCTGAGAAATCTGTATGTAGGTCAAGAAGCAATGGTTAGAACTGGACATGGAACAATAGACTGGTTCCAAATTAGGAAAGTAGTATGTCAAAGCTGTATATTGTTACCCTGCTTATTTAACTTTTATGCAGAGTACATCATGCAAGATGCTGGGCTGGAAGAATCACAAGCTGGAATCAAGTTTGCTGAGAGAAACATCAATAACCTCAGATATGCAGATGACACCACCCTTATGGCAGAAAGTGAAGAACTAAAGAGCTTCTTGATGAAAGTGAAAGAGGAGAGTGAAAAAGTTGGCTTAAAACTCAACATTCAGAAAACTAAGATCATGGCATCTGGTCCCATCACTTCATGGCAAATAGATGGGGAAACAATGGAAACAGTGAGAAACTTTATTTTGAGGGGCTCCAAAATCACTGCAGATGGTGACTTCAGCCATGAAATTAAAAGACACTTGCCCCTTGAAAGAAAAGCTATGACCCACCTAGACAGCATATTAAAAAGCAGAGACATTACTTTGCCAACAAAGGTCCTTCTTCTCAAAGCTATGGATTTACCAGTAGTCATGTACTGATGTGAGAGTTGGACCATAAAGAAATCTGAGTGCTGAAGAATTGATGCTTTTGAACTGTGGTGTTGGAGAAGACTGTTGAGAGTCCCTTGGACTGCAAGGAGATCCAACCTGTCCATCCTAAAGGAAATCTGCCCTGAATATTCATTGGAAGAACAGATGCTGAAGCTGAAACTCCAATACTTTGGCCACCTGTTGTGAAGAACTGACTCATTTGAAAAGACCCTGATGCTGGGAAAGACTGAAGGTGTGAGGAGAAGGGGATGACAGAGGATGAGATGGTTGGATGGCATCACCGACTCAATGGACATGAGTTTGAGTAAGCTCTGAAAGTTGGTGATGGACAGGGAGGCCTGGCATGCTGCAGTCCATGGGGTTGCAAAGAGTCTGACATGACTGAGTGACTAAACTGAACTGAATTCCAGAGGACATTTACATCATCACTGCTCACAGAGGCCATGCTGATTTGGAGTCCTGTGGCTTCAAGCAGCTAAGGCACTGCACACATTTCTCTCCTTCAGACTTGAGCAGCTTTGCAGACAGTGCAAATATTGCCCATGTTCTTTCATTCAAGGAAGTCTAAGATTACTCAATAATACTTGACTATTCATCATTCCCGTAATAAGTGGAACTCCCCACCTTCTAAACTCAGTCTACTGTGCCCTTCTGGGTAGCCCTTCATGGGCATTCTCCCAGTTCTTTACATGTAGAATAGAACGGACTCCTTCTTTTTCTTCTCTCTGAGATGAAATTAGGAATTTGACATCTGAGTCCTAGTATCTGTCCACATCACTATGCTACCTTGCTTTAAGTCAGTAAGAAAATAAGCCACCAAATTTGTAGTTTTTATTAGTCTCTTTGGGGACACCGGGGAAAGTGCCTAAAAAAAAAAAATCTAGATGATTTTCACATAGGCATTTCTCAGTATTTCTAACTTTAAAATCATCTTGACCCAGATTTCTCTATAGCTCTGGTTGTGTTTTCAAGACCATCAGGGCTCCTGCCTCATATGTCATGCCACTTTCTACCTAAGTTCTTGGGATAAGTCAGTCATGATGAAAATACACAATTAGCTTAGCATTTTATCTAACTTGTCGCTAGGTACCTTTGGTCAACCCTGAGAAAGTGGTCCTAAATATCACTTGATTATGTAGTTCTGTTGTGTTGTGTTACTTGCTTAGTTGTGTGTGGCTCTTTGCAACTCCATGGACTGTAGCCCTCCAGGCTCCTCTGTTTGTGAGATTTCCCAGGCAAGAATACTGGAGTGGGTTGCCATTTCCTTCTCCAGGGGATCTTCTCAGCCCCAGGATCAAACCCACATCTCCTGCATTACAGGCAGATTCTTTACCATATGAACTACCAGGGAAAATATAGTAAATATATAGAAAATATAGTACTGCCCCTAAGAGGCCTATTGATCCACCCATAAAAACAAAAAGCTAGATTCAATTCCAGATTCCTAAAAAATAGATTCTATGGACGGTTTTTTTTTTTATTTTTTTAGTTTTCTGCCCTGTATTAAATTTCACAAATATCCAACTAAGGAGGGTTTTAATCAGTGCATCATACTGAAATGGTCTTAAGAATCCTTCTTTAGGTATTTATGACTCCCTCTGAAGTTCCCTCTTCAAATCAGCCCCTCAAATTTCTCACCTTCTCTGTGATCTGGACCCCTCCCAGCTCACCTCCATTGTCTGTGCACAGTTTTCCTCAGTTAAGCCTTAATCTGCACCCAGGTTATGCTCTGACATGCAGCTTTGGGTCCTTTCCTGTTCTGACAGATTTTCTTGTGAGCCATTTCTTTTTTTTTTTTTTTAATATTTAGTTATTCATATGGCTGTATCAGGTCTTAGTTGCAGTGTGAGAACTCTTAGTTGTGGCATGTGGAAATCTAGTTCCCTGACCAGGGATTGAACCCAGGCCCCTGCATTGGAAATACAAAGTCTTAGCCACTGGACCACCAGGGAAGCCCCATGAGCTGTTTCCTCTTCCCTCTTCCCATCCTCACCTCCACAACTCTGGTAAAGAAAAAATTAAAATAATAATAAAAATAAGAAGCCTTTCTTGGCTCTTGCTTATTGCTAGCACAAGGTTCTGATTAATTCAACAAATATGTATGGACTGCCTAATGAATATTATGGATGGCAATAATCAGAATTACAAGGTATTCTTAAAACATTGTTAAGCTCTTCAAATATTTTAGTGTGAGCTGTTTGCTTCAATTGAAATTCACACAGAGGCTGCTCTTGAAAATTTTCCCACAAGCCCAGGGAACACTCCTCAGATTTACAGCAATGAAAACATATAGGAAGCCACTCACTTAGGGGCGACCAAGCTGTAGAGAAATGATGAATGCCAAGCCAGGTTGCCAGAAACTGATTTATAAACCAGAATGCTGATTCATCAAATGAAATGGGAGATGAATCTGGTAAGATAACTGGCATCAATCATTTGAACAGGGCACACTCCCTGTTAATGAATAAGTCCATTGAAGAGACTAAATTGCAGATCTGAAGGCTTCTTGAGACAAGTAATTAGAAAGAAGAGGAAGGAATGTTAAGGGGCATTCTTTTAAACTCAGGTTGCTCAGGCACTGTGTTCCTCCCAATCCTGAGGGTTTTATGATCTGAAAAATCTGGCAGCTGACACTGCCAGTTCTTACCTTTCAGGTGGTTTTTGTCCCTTCCTCATTCAGGCCACCACCCTTGTCTTGAGACAACAAAGTCCCAATACTGTTAGAAACATTTAGGTTAGAGCTTACTTTGCATTCATGATACTTCGTCTCTTCTGCTTTTAGGAGACAAACTAGAGAATTCAGTACAAATATCTGGGGAGCACCTTAAACTCATCTGCCACCTTTTAAAAAATCTATTTTATTGAAGTATAGTTGATTTCCATTGTTGTGTCAGTTTCTGGCACACATCAAAGTGATTTGTTATATATAACAGTTTGCATCTACTAATCCCAGATTCCCACTCCATCCTTCTTCCAAGCCCCCTCACATTTGGCAAACATGAGTCTGTTCTCTAGGTCTGTGATTCTGTTTCTGTTTCATAGATAGGTTCATTTGTGTCGTATTTTTAGATTCTATCTGGAAGTGATAGCGTATGGTATGTGCCTTTCTCTGTCTGACTTGCTTCACTTAGTATGATCATCTCTAGGTCCATCCATGTTGCTGCAAATGGCATTCAATCAGTCAGTTCAGTCGCTCAGTCGTGTCTGACTCTTTGTGACCCCATGGACTGCAGCACGCCAGACTTCCCTGACCATCACCAACTCCCAGAGCTTGCTCAAACTCATGTCCATAGAGTCGGTGATGCCATCCAACCATCTCATCCTCCATTGCCCCTTTCTCCTCCTGCCTTCAATCTTTCCCAGCATCGGAGTCTTTTCAAATGAGTCAGTTCTTCACAACAGGTGGCCAAAGTATTGGAGTTTCAGCTTCAGCATCAGTCTTTCCAATGAATATTCAGGCAAATGGTTTTATTTCCTTCTTTTTATGGCTGAATAATATTCCATTTCATTTATGTACCACATCTTCTTTATCCATTCATATGTTCATAGACATTTAGGTTGCTTCCATTTCTTGGCTACTGTAAATAGTGCTTCAGTGAACATTGGGGTGCATATATGTTTTCAAAGTATGGTTTTCTCCAGATACAGGTCCAGGAGTGGGATTGCTGGATAATATGATAGCTCCACTTTTATTTTTTTAAGGAACCTCCATACTATTCTCCATAGTGGCTGTACCAATTTATATTCTCACCAACAGTGTAGGAGGATTCCTTTTTCTCACACCCTCTGCAGCATTTATTATCTGTAGACTGTTTAATGATGGCCCTTCTAACTGGTGTGAGTTGATACCTCATTGTACTTTTGCTTTGCATTTCTCTAATAATTAGCAATGTAGAGCATCTTATCATGTGCCTATTCATCAACTGCTTTTTATGTAGACCATTTTATAATGAGTTATTTCAACAAATGAATAACCATGTCTGTTTCAGCTTAATGCTTATTAGCTTTAATTTTCAAAAAGTGGCCGTTTTTCCCATTCAGTTTAGCAACTACTTAATAAGCTCCTTGAGAGCAAGAAAACTCTTGGGAGGAAACAGAAATAAGCAAGACAATCCTCTACAGAAATTTACAGAAAGGTTCAAGCAATAACAATAGCGACACAAGTTGGGAATAATTATGGTACAGAATTAAGAATCACGTAAGACCGTTTTTTCCAGAAAATGAGATCATCACGCATCTGAGTGTGAGAACGGGGTGAGTTTTGAGCTGGACCTTCTAAGGCACATAGTTTTTGGCCAAGAGGAATGGGAAAGAGGCTGCTCTGCACAGTCGAAGAGATCTTGGTAAGCCACATTCTAGAATGAGAACAGCCCCAGGCATATTCAGAGACAAGTGATAGCACGGACCATATTTGAAGACTGTAAAGAGGACACAGGTTGGGTTGGCCAAAATAAACCCAAACAAACTTTTTGACCTGCCCTGCCAACTCTATTATGGCTATCAAAAGTCTAAATAAACAAAAAACACCCTCCAAAACACTAATCCTAATTGTAACTACAAGTAAGTTAGCTTGTATATTTTTTACTTTTCTAGGTAACACCCAAATTTGAAAAGCCAGGACAATTAAAAGATAAGTATTAAGGCAATAACATAACATTTAGTGATTAAATAAATATGTTGGGAGCAACTTGATTATAATCAGTCATCAAATGCTGACCCATATTTAACCATTGTTCCTCAAAACTCTATTCTTAGTAAAATGAAACATGCAAAATTAGTATAAAGCCTTTAATTTCTCAACTTCTGGCAGTCCTGTTCAGCTCCAGAGTGCCTGGTCATATGTCATTTTCTATTGTGTAATTTCACTCAGAGGTGCTGTATTTTTTGGTGTTTTAATTGGTGAAAAATCGATAGTGAATCAGAAGAGAGTTGGAACTGTTAAATGGCAAGATTATCTTTAATTCATTTGTTTTTACTAATTAAAAATGAATAACGTATTTTCTTTTTATCTGTCATATAAATGATGGAAAGGAATCTCACTATATCTAATTTAGGACTTTTTTTTCTGAGTCTTCTCTCATCCTCCTTCCAAATTTCTGAGGTATAAAAAATGACTTTCTGCCTTCACATAAATTGCCCCTGAAATGTTTGTATAGTTTAGTGACAGCCATCTTCCACTTACTTCCAGGAGAAAGACTCTATTCACGCACTGTTCAGGCTCTTTCACTGGCTTGAGCAGCTTGCAACAGGGAAAAAAATGTGACATTATCAAAGACTTTCTTGTGGATTTTACTGTCTGCTGTCTTCCAGTAACACATACTCATACCTAAGTGCTGAGGGGTGAGAAGATGGAGTGAAGAGACCAGAATGAATTGACCTCATGGAGACAGGGGCTTTCTAAGATGAAGTAGGAAAGATGTTGATGAGGTAGGAGCCACTTTAGGAATAAGTGTTTCATATGATATGTATTTTTATTTTAATTCATTCTTGATTCAGCTCAACGTAAAAAAAATATTGGAAGAATGTTATTCTGTGGTCATTAGAATTGACAAGCCATGCCAGGGCAGGATTGTGGGCTGATCAGATTCTGAAATGCAGTGGCCTCACTTGCCTCCCAAATTTCTGTTCTTACTGTGACTTGAGCCAGTGACTTACTTCTCTACCATTAGATCAATTTTCTAACTTATCTAATAGAATTATACATTCTTGGTATTATAGTAATGATTAAAGTAATGCCATGTATAAAACATTAGCACAATACCTGGCACAGAGTAATCAGGCAATCCAACATCATGGATTGATAAGAGATATCAATCTCTTAAGAGATGATAACAGATAAGAGATGATAAAAATAGATGTTGTTTCTTTATGGCACCTATTTCTTTGGTGTAGGTGGTTGTATACCTCTTTTATAAAAAGTATGTCTTCATAGACTATAGGGAACCCATGGCTGTTTCTGGGACACAATGTAAATAGATCCATCATCATGCACAGTGGAGAAATAGAAGAATTTGGGAACTGGCATCCAAACCATTGAATCATGAAGACATTATTAGTATAGGAATTTCCAACTAACAAATTTCTCTCTCTGAGAAGAATGTCCTTTCATGTCAGTACAGAAGGAGATTACCCATTAATTTTTTAGAGACAAACAGTAAGCATCCACTGGAATTCACCTACCACCAAGTATAGATAGTATGTCCATGTATGTATACACACACAAGTACAGCACCTACCATGTATGCTGATATAACATGGGATGGGAAAGGGATTTGTTGATGAATTCTTATATCTTTAAACACACTTGAAAGCTCTTGAGAGAGTTATCTTGTATTTAGTTATCTTAAAAGTTATCACCACAAAAATGGTAATTATGTGATCATTTTGATCATTGGTGATCATTTTACAATATATTCATGTATCAAATCATTTGTCTACGTTAAACTTACATAATGTTATATGTCAAAAAGCTAGAACAATAAAAACAATAATATATATATATATATGTTCATATATATATATATATGTTCAAGTCCCCTAGGTTTGATTTTAGAAAATACTAGTCAGCACACTTAAGCTGCTGCTGCTGCTGTCTCTTCAGTCATGTCCGACTCTGTGCGACCCCACAGACGGCAGCCCACCAGGCTCCCCTGTCCCTGGGATTCTCCAGGCAAGAATACCGGAGTGGGTTGCCATTTCCTTCTCCAACGCATGACAGTGAAAAGTGAAAGTAAAGTCGCTCAGTTGCGTCCAACTCTTAGCAACCCCATGGGCTGCAGCCTACCAGGCTCCTCCGTCCATGGATTTTCCAGGCAAGAGTACTGGAGTGGGGTGCCATTGCCTTCTCTGACACTTAAGCTACTCTCTTGAATTCTTTCTCTTGAATCTTGAGATCAAGCTCAGAGTCACTGATGTGCTGGTAACTCTTCAGACTTCCTAAAAGTACTTCACAGAGGAAAGGGGGCAATGTTGAAGTTGATCAGCTTCTCCTGAGGGTCTTGGACAAGTTGTCGTTCAGAAGTCAAAATTATTAGAATGCAGTAAAATAATTGGTTGTATCTGTATCATGTATGACATTCCATCCTAAGAGAACTCAGGGGGCAGAACCCCATAATCAGAGTACTATTTCTGCAGGAAAACCTATGAATATTCACACTAAGTATGATGTTTTAAAAGATCATAAATATCCTTAAGCAGTTTCAAGGACATTTCTGCCACCAAATGATTTATATTACTGAAAAGCAGCTTTCAGTTTTTAGACCTTCTGGAATTCTGAATTACAAGTGAGGAACTGCAGATCCATAAGTGAATTCAACTATCCAGGGAATCAGTATAAGACTCGCATTCCTCTCTGTTTTTCCACAGCCCCTAAAAGATTGGAAATTATTACTAAAATAGCCCTATATCTTGTAGTTTAATCAAGATGGAGAATTTGTGAATTATGTAATCACAGACATGCATGCATGCTCAGTCCCTCAGTCATGTCTGACTCTTTTGCTACCCTATGGACTGTAGCCCGCCAGGCTCCTCTGTCCATGAGATTTCCCAGGCAAGAATACTGGAGTGGGTTGCCATGTCCTCCTCCAGGGGATCTTCCCAACCCAGGGTTCAAACCCAGGTCTCTTACATCTCCTGCACTGGCAGGCGGGTTCTTTACCACTAGTGCCACCTGGGAAGCCCCAATCACAAACATAAGCACCTAAAAATTCATATACATATTGCATTATATTTATTGTCCTGTATAATTCTTCTTTTAGCAGCATTTACCAATGCATCCCAGTAGCCCCACTTGAACTGATATAGATTGCTTGCCTGGCCCAATGCAAACATCTAAATCATTGAAAAAAGACTTGGAAACCACAGCTGGAAATTACACACCTATCTCTGCAACGAGATATTATGCAAAGAGAAAATGAGTTGAATACTTGAATCTGGAGCCCCTTCTCAGCTTCACTTGAAATAATTCTGCCTGAAAATTGCATAACATGAGTTCACTGATAAGAAAAGCAATGAGTTTTAATAAAATAAGTGTGTCTAAATTTAAACTACCTTTCAGATTTCAAATGGTGTAAGGGAAAAAGTCCCTCAAAGGTTTAAAACCTACTGAAAACAAGAAAAGAAATGCAGAATAAGAATAAAGCAAGCCAAATCTCTACATCTATATCCTGATTTATTTTTAACAATCCACCTATCTATTTATCTAGCTAGCTAGCTCTCATATTTTATTCAAGCCACTGTTAAAATGCAGAGTTATCAATGGAAAGCTAAAGACAGTTGCTCTTTTTCAAGTAAAATCTGACTTTTATGTATGGAGAACACCGTCTTATGCCTCCTGCATCTTCTGTCTATCAAAAAAACATTATATACATACTGATGCTCCAAATGTGGCTTTGTAAAGCTTTGAATCTAGGAGGGGCACCAGAAATCCCCTTCAATTAGAAGAACTTGCAATCTAGTTAGAAAAGATGCTACTAGGGCCATGTGGATTGAGAGGGCACACAATATGCCATAAAGTGTTATGCCCATGATAAGAGTTGCTTGATTATCAAGCACTCACATTCACAGCTAGTACCTCAGAACCCTTATTTTCCCATTTGGACTCTGTTCAGATCCAGAGACCACATGTGCCTTGGTGGAGAAAAAAAGATTTATTACACTGAAACATGAAATGACCGCTCTGTAGGTCTGAAACTCGGGCAGTTCCATATGGTGCGCTGTAACCTAAGATGACTTGATCTGAAATCTATTGCCCTAGGTCAGTTCCTCTTTTGTGCCTCTTCTAACCTTGGTCTTGGACATTTTGTCCTGGGGCAACAGCCACTCCCTGCTGCTGCTGCTGCTGCTGCTGCTAAGTCACTTCAGTCCTGTCTGACTCTGTGCCACTCCCTACCTACCCTAAAATCTTTGTGCTTCCAGATTTCCCAAATGCTACCTACTTAACCTGGAGTTTGGCCATTGCCTAGGCATCTGACCAATGGGCTTTTATCTGCCAACTCTTCTCTCCAAACTTGCAGGACTCAGAGAGTGAGTGCTTTCTTAAATCTTCTTCCCTAGACACCCTGTTGGACTCAGCCTAGTTCCAGCTCTGCATGACATCACACTTGATCATCAATCCAGAGCTGTCTGAATTCAACCATCACAATTCAATTGAAAAGGTCTCGATCCTAGGAAGATATTTTTCACCCTAATCACATTACCTCCTCTGCTGCATTTGACCCTGTGAGTCACTCTGTCCTTCCCGAGATTCTTTTCTTACAAGTTATCATGAAGTAGCTGCCTTTGTTCTTTGTTTTTGGTCCTTTGTTCTTTTGTTACTCTAACCAAACAATTGCCACTCACCACTTGGAGCTCCCAAGCCTTGGTCTCCTGTCCTCTCCTCTTTTTAAACTCTCTCTGGACAATGACATCCCAGAATGGCTTTGACTATCAACTATGTGCTGATGGTTCTCTTAACTCCAGACACCTACTCTCCATTACCATCTAGACCTGGAGATGCCACAAGGGTCACAGATTCAATTCTTCCTCCTCTTCCAGTGCTTACTTTCTTTTTTTTTAAAAAAAAAAAAAACATAGGTTTATTTATTTTTCCATGCCTGGTCTTAGTTTGGGCATGTGGGATCAAACCCAGGCCCCTTGTATTGGGAGCGCAGTCTTAGCCACTGGACCATCAGGGAAATCCCCTCTTCTAGTGATTTCTTTTCCAGTTGGTGACACTATGCGTGCATGTGTGCTGTCGCTTCAGTCATATCTGACTCTTTGAGACCCCATGGACTGTAGCCCACCAGACTCCTCTGTCCATGGAATTCTCCAGGCAAGAATACTGGAGTAGGTTGCCATACCATCCTCCAGGGGATCTTCCCAACCCAGGGATCAATCCTGAGTCTCTTCTGTCTCCTGAATTGGCAGGTGGATTCTCTACCACTAGCGCCTCCTGGGAAGCCCAGGTGATGATATACAGTCACCTAAGTTAGGACTTTGGTATTCATCTCTGATCCCTCTCTCTTGCTTCCCCATGGACCAATCCACTACCAAGTCTTTTCTTTCTATTTTAGTTAAGGATTTCTTAAAACTGTTTCTTCCTCCCCATCTTTTCTAAAATGGAGTGTTGTTGTTTTTTTTTGCAATGAAGTTCACTATAGTTTACCTAAAGTCCTTCTCCTATAAGACCTCTGAATATGATATTTGCCCTTTCCTCTGACAACAGCATCAGAAACATCTAGAAACTGATGTCATGATAGCATCAATGATTTTCATACCCCCTTGTATAAACATAATTTCCACATAACAAAAGATTTTCCATATTGATTTTTATTACACATGTTAAAAAATGAGATAAAATACTTGTGCTTTTAAAACAATTTTGAACAGTGTTTCTATAAGAGGTAAAGATACACCGTATGTAGTGAGTCCAATTGCCATTTGTTTTGACTATAAAACTCTATTAAATCTAAATCTCTAGGGATATAACCCAGGCATCTGCAATTTAATAAATGCCCAAAGCAGTTCTAACATATAGTCACAGTGGATAGCCATGTCCCAACAGATTTGGAAGAGAGATGGCAAGGAAGACTTTAGTGAAGAATTTGAGAGGAAGTAAATATATCATCAGGCTTCCATGGTGGCTCAGATGGTAAAGAATCTACCTGCAATGCAGGAGACACCAGTTCGATCTTTGGGTCAGGAAGATCCACTGGAGAAGGAAATGGCAACCCACTCCAGTATTTTTGCCTGGAGAATTCCATGGACAGAGGAGCCTGGAGGGCCACAGTTCATGGGGTCACAAAGAGTCAGACATGACTGAGTGACTAACACACACTCAGGTATATCACCTTCAGCTCGTGTTACCTACCCAGCCAATCCTGCTAAAATTGGTAGGAATATAGCAGCCAGATTTATCAAGGAGGCCCTCATATCTTTACCAGTAAAAATGAGAGGGTTGCTTTCTATGATCTCAAAAATTCTCAGTAGTGTTCTGAACTGAGTAAAACTGAAGAGTTATGTATAGTAAGGGGGGAAAACTTTTCCTAGCTCTTAGATACCTGATGTGTTATTTCTTCTTCTAGCCTGCATCTAAAATGCTTGGTTCACTAATAAGCATACATTCACTGTAACTCAAATTAAATGATCTAAGCATCCAGGAAGATGGTAATATGGAAAGTCAGCTGCAAGGCTGGTATGTGGATGGGTGATTTCAAAAGCTCTTAGCTCTTGATATCAGTAACTGTATTATATTTTTCCTTCCTTATAAAATTCATGTACTGTTTATTGCTTCTATAGTCCTTCTGAGTGTGTAAAGGCACCTCTCACTCATTCTCATTCTTAAAATGCGCCAGTTCCTTGGTGTATAAGAAGGAAAGCTACAGTTGGTTATAAAAACGTGATGGATGATTTAGGTGGCTGTATTCAGCTGTAAGCAATAAACGCTGAGCTTGGCAGAAAATACTATAGGCAAAACGCAAATGATTTACTAGCTATCTAAAGCACATGAGATTTGTAATGCATGAGGCCCTCAGGCCCATCACTTCTCTTCAGTAATGGGAAACAATATTTTGGTGAAAAATGACACGTTTAATTTCAACTCTGTGTTGTAAAACAAAAAGGCAGTCTAATTTTCATTTTATTATTATTTTTCTTTCATAAAGCATCTTTGCATCTTATTGAAAGTACAAATGGTTTCTTAAGAAGCAGAAACAGTAGAGCATGTTAGAAAAAATATCTGCAGTAGACATTTATTATTGGCTGCATGTTTGCACATGGCTGGTGAGATCAAAATGAGAAACTCAGAGTGCTGTGACGGATCCATGGTATTCTGAGACTCTCTGGAGAACTGATTCTAATAGCTTAGCTCTTTGAGGCAGATGTGTATGTATCCAGGTGATTGCCATGGTTACATATGGATACTGAATACAGTTTTGGCATTTTCCCAAAAAATTAAAAAAAGGAAAAAGCCAGAGTAAAAACATAGTAAGAGAAGTAATGTTACCCACTGAACTGAGGGTAAAGCAATGTGGTTACAAAGGACCATGAGCTCAGATCCCACCTCTATTAATGATATATAGTCTGAAGGCCATAAACTTTCTGCATCTCATTGTATCAGCCTGTGAAATACTGATCTATTTTGCAATTTCAGTGTGAGAGATAAATAAAACCTCTTCCAAGGCACTTTGAAAATAGAGTCTGCATTTCAGAATAAATGTTAAACAATAATATGATGATGGAATAGCTGACACAATGCAAAGTTTAAATAGAGCAGAGTAACTTTCTAATTATGGACTACATTTTATTCTTTGTAACTGTAATTAGAAAGCGACCATATTCCCTTAATTAGAAAGTTAATTAGATTGTGACCTCTTTTCCTATCTTATTGTCTTGGACTGTAGGCCAGAAGTAAATTACAAATTCCACTACCTACATGCCTAACCTCCCCCCAACCCCGCCCTCCCCCAGTAAGACTGTTAAATATGATTACAAGGAATAAATTAGGACTTACAAGTCAGATAGGCTATAGAATAGATCTCCCACTAGAGAAAAGTTGATCTGGATAAATGAAGAAGATACTTTTCGAGGTCAGGTGTACAAAGTAAGATCCCTAAATTTGTTCTTCAGGATGCTGGTTCTCATATTTTTAGTATGCATGCATGATGATCACCTGAAGGACTTGTTAAAACACAGATTTCTGGGCTCCACACATAGAGGTTCTAATTCCGTGAATCTGGAATGAGTGGGACTTAAGAGTTCCCATTACTAACAAGTTTCTAGGTGCTGCTGATGCTACTTCTCTAGAGGGCATACTTTGAGAGCTATTGCCTTAAAATATTAATAGTGTTAAGCTTCACTGTTGTGTTATCAAATACGTTTGAGAGTTTTTAAGAGTTGAACAAAGCTAAGCAAAGCTCTTTAATGTGTGAGATTGCAGAACCTTTTATAGGTTATTACCAAGAGTCCAAGAGTCAGATACAACTGAGTGACTGAAAACACACACACACACGCTTTGGGACTCTTAAAGAAGGATCAAGTGTGCACGCATGCTCAGTCGTGTCCGATTCTTTGTGACCCCATGGACCATAGCCAGGCTCCTCTGTTCATGGAATTCTCCAGGCAAAAACACTGGAGTGAGTTGGCATTTCCTCCTCCAAGGGACTCTTTCTGACCCAGGGATCAAACCCGCATAGTGTCTCCTGGTAAGTCCTTGGATAAAGTATGCATTGCTCCTCAAATAGTCAAAGCTATGGTTTTTCCAGTAGTCAGGTACAGATGTGAGAGTTGGACCACAAAGATGCTGAGTGGTGAAGAATTGATGCTTTTTTGATTGTGGTGCTGGAGAAGACTCTTGAGACTCCCTTGGATGGTAAGGAGATCAAAGTAGTTAATCCTAAAGGAAATCAATTCTGATTATTCATTGGAAGGAGTGTTGCTGAAGCTGAAGCTCTAATAATTGGCCACCTAATGCAAAAACTTGACTCACTGGAAAAACCCTGTTTCTGGGAAAGACTGAGAGCAGGAGGAGAAAGGGGTGGCAGAGGATGAGATGGTTAGATTGCATAGACATGAATTTGAGCAAACTCTGAGAGATAGTGAAGGACAGAGGAGCCTGGCATGCTGCAGTCCATGGGGCCGCAGAGTCAGACATGACTTAGCTACTGAACAACAACCTGTTACGATGTCTATACAGTAAGTCCCCTATATAGGAAACTTCAAGTTGCAAACTTTCAAAGACGTGAACGAGTGTTCATATGTCCAATCACGTCTGGAGTACACTGTCACATTTGTGCATCCTCTACAAATCGTTGTGTTTTGTGTGATTTACTGCACAGTAAAGTATAGAGTAAAGTAGTACAGTATCTTTCTTTATTTCAAGCCCAGGATGTCTGAAAACAAGTATAAAAGAGCAGTATATAGCCAATTGTGTTAGATACCTTGGCTAACTTTGCTGGACTTACGAACACACTCTTGGAACAAAACTCATTCGTATGTAAGGGACTTACTGTAATTTTCTTTAAAATATGTCAGCATTGACAGTATGACAGGCCATCTGTATTACTCTTAGTTTATGCTAAACTCTAGAGGTTGTGAGTTGCCCTTATAGTTAGTGATAATTTCCAAAGGAAATACAAGCACTTTGACTCTTTCCTCAGAACTCCACCAGAGGATTTGCTGTGAGAAGGGGCTGTTAGAATGATTGGTTAATTAGCACCCAGGGATCGAACCTTGGTCTCCCGCATTGGAGGCAGATGCTTTAACCTCTGAGCCACCAGGGAAGCCCTTAATTAGCATTAACAGCAGAATATTAAGAGTTTTCATTGGTGTAATTAGTGATTTTTCCATGTTTGTACTGGTTCAAATATTATAGAGACACTCCCTACCCTTGTATGAACAGGGTATACAAATCTACTAATGTGAGAAATAGTGTTCATAATTTGATTCCTAATTCTGGAAGCTTCTTGAGTGCCTGGTTCCTACTAGCCTAATTAACTGAATTCTTTCCCTCTAATATTATCATATTTGCCTCGGGTGAAATTTTTATGCAAAATGATTTTGGATCACTTTAAAACAGATTTGTGACTCCACAGTGTAGACTAGATGTTTTGTGATTGCTTCTTAATAAATGTCTAAAGGAGAATTTGCTTTGCCATTTGCCCACATTACAGTTTAGGAGTAAGCTCCTAGAGGAAGAGGCTAACCCTTCTCCCACTTCTAGCCAGTAGCAGTTATGGATATCTACAAGAAAAGAATGTAATAGTTGTGCCAAATGACATTGCCTTAAGTCAGATCAAAACACTCCCCTTGCTCCCCATTCCTATTCTTGGTGGAGTCTTTGTGAAGCATTTCCTAAAACCAGTGCTCTTGAGAAACACTTGAGGAAATGCTGTGTAATTATTTTCAACCTCTTAGAACAAAGGAGGCCTATGTCACAGGAAACCAAACAGCATTAGTAAACTGTTCTGTAACATCTCTGTTGTGGTCTATGTGAAAATTCCATGCAAAGCAAAATAGAAGCACAAGAATCACACAGAAGCAGAGAAGTGGAGGAGGGGCAAAGATTTCATGTTTATGTACGTGGTAGCAGTTACCTAGGGAAATAATAACTTGGGAGAAATAATCAGTTTGCCTTACTTGGTGGTATAAATTGCATTTGTCTGGAAAAAAAGTGCTCTAGAGCAGTGGTGTTTGGCAAAAAAAAAAATTGTGCACATAAATCACACTTGGAAATTCAGAGATATTCCTCTGGTCTGCTCTTATTTTGCTTCATTGAAAGCGAGATGCTCCCTTGTACATAATCTCAATATTGAGTGAAATGTAGAAATCTCATATCTAATATGATGTTACATACAAAATAGATGCTCGGTAGATGTCTGTATTTGCTTTGGGAATCACTGCTGTTCATACACTGCTGTCATTTCAATGTCAACTTATATGAGTTTAGATTCTGTTTTTAAAGACAGGTATTTTGATGGTACAATGATCCTGATCTAGGCTGTTGAATGAGTGCTAGTTTAGGCCAGAATTAATGGAGAACACTCTGTTTTGGAGTTAGACTTGAGTCTAATTGTTGCCCATATCATTTACCAGCCCCAGAATACTCTGGAAAATTCCCTGATTTACTTGAGTTTCAGTTTGACCCTCCCAAAATATGACTAATAGAACCTTACCTCATAGGGTGACTCATTCATTCATTCAACATCTGTTGACTATCTACATGTGACAGGCACTGCTCTGGGACTTGGAGGGGGAGAGTACAGCACTGAACAAGCATAGTAACTATTGTCATGGAGCCCCTGTCTAGTTGAAGACAAGAAGGACCACCACCAAATATGTTGTATCATATCTGAGGATGGTGAGCACCATGAAAAAAAAGAAGTCGGGATAAAGGGGCAAGAGAGAATTATAAAGCTGCTCTCTTTATTAGGAATCAAACACAGCCTTTGTGATCAATGGACATTGAACAGACTTGAAGGAAGTGAAGTCTTCTGTGCTGCAAGAATAAAATCAGGTAGAACGTAAAATACATTGTAAAATATCTGACCCAAGATAGGTATGCAGCATATGGTATATATCCCATTTTATTACGATTATCTTTATGCACGTGACCATGGATGTTGATGCATGTTCATGAGCTCATGCCATCGTTCAGTAGACAAACCTGAGGAAGGAATTCCTAATAAACAAAAGACGCTCATAAATGAACTATCACTTAAGGAAAGCACCAGACTCCTTGACATCACTGCAAGAGGAGGATCACAGGAGTCTAAGCTCTGACACTGCTTGAAGTCAGAGCCTTTTATGATCAGCAAAATAGTTTGTGCTTCCAGGATTGTTGGTAGGGAAAATGTGTGGGATAGTAGCTATTAAAAATATTATTAGGGACTTTCCTGGCAGTCCAGTAGTTCAGACTCCGTGCTTCCAATGCTTAGGCCATGGGTTCGATCCCTGCTTGGGGAACTAAGATCTCACATGCCATGCAGCATGGCCAAAGGAAAAAAAAAGTAAAAAATTATATCAGCCACCACCATCAGTTACTTTTTATGCATCATGGAATGTGCCAAGTTTTATGTTCACTCTCACTTTGAATTCTCCCAGCAATCCTGTAAGGTAGATATTGTGAGCATGCAACTTGCTCAGGATCACCCTGAAAGTATCACGCCTAAGATTGGAGCCTGGAGAGATGTGAAAACAACGTCCATGTCCTTAGTCACTCCATTCACAATGTAGAATGTAATGGCAAAAAAAGAAAATTATAAAATTGTATGTGTTAAAATTGTATAGATTCCAGTTAACATTATGGAATAAATAACTAACCTTTTGCTCCTGACTTTGGAACCCAGATTTCTACATGTTTTTGGTTGGGTTTTGTTTTGTTTTATTTTGTTTTTGCTTGTTTTTAAATGAAAAGTGTATTTTTGATGGGACTTCCCTGGTGGCTCAGTGGTAAAGAATCGCCTGCCATTGCAAGAGATGTGGATTCAATCCCTGGGTCACGAAGATGCCCTGGAGAAGGAAATGGCAACCCACTTCAGTATTCTTGCTTGGGAAATCCCATGGGCAGAGGAGCCTGGCTAGCTACAGTCCATGGGATCACAAAAGAGTCAGACACCACTTAGGGACTAAGCAACAACATTTTTTTTTTCATCATAAAATAACAACAATTTTTGATACTATATAACAAACATAAAAATTAAGTTTTGAAGAACATATTTGTTCACCCAGAACTTCCTAGAGATGATAATTCTTGGAATTCTAAGCACTGAGAATAAACATTGTGCTTTGGCTTTTTCAAATCAGGCAGCCTCCCTTCAAATCTATATTTATCCATCATCTCTCCCCATTGTTGTAGGTCACAAACTCTTGAATAGAATCATTCATACCACTCTAAATCATCACTAAGACCTATGTAAGATGTGGCTATTTTATAATTTAGGTGTTGTTTGAGAAACTGAATACCTAAGACAGTTCATTCGATTTTTGAACTTTATTTAGTGGAATGATCTCTAGTAGCACAAATAATATAAATTGGTTTTGAATTATTATTCAGGGTAGCTTGTGGCTGGCTATGAATAAACAGACAGGTAGCGAATTTATTACAAAGTAAACCCCTAGTGACCTACTGTTTTTCTTTTAAGTGAAGTTTCTGCAAGCATAATCCTATCACTTTTGACCTGAATGAACTAGTCACTGTCTCCAGATGTGAATTATAGGACCACATAGAGGTTTAATTTTCTTTTTCTTTAATTTGACCTTGGGCAATCATAAAAAGGCAATATGATCTCCAGTTCTAAACTTTATGCATCTTGTAACTACTCCACCCAGAATGATTCCCGAGAGACCTTGTGAAGTAAAAGAAAAAAATTGGCCACATTTTCCTCCTCTACTTTTATTACCCCAGATATTTTGGCATCTCTTTCTTCCTATCAGTCAGTGCCTCTCACACTCTAGTGCACAATCTAGATGGACAACCCTATGCATGGGGAGAAACTTACAATAATAAATCCCAACTTACAATAATCCCAACATCATCTTCTGGCTGGATCCCCTGCTCTAATGCTTACCACAATGCTTGGCACATAGTTGAAAGTCATGTGGTATTAGTTGTTTAAACTACTAACTCAATGAATTAATGAGCAGAACTGCCACCCAAAAGACAAACAACAGAGTTCACCTTCCACTTTCATTTGTTTGGCATTCAATTCAGGGCCAGAAGACAGCTGGAAAAAGTATGGTAGATACTGACAGTTTCTACAGTAAAGAATCTGCCTGCAATACAGGAGACCTGGGTTTGATCCCTGGGTCAGGGAGATCCCCTGGAGGAGGGCATGGCAACTCACTTCAGTATTCTTGCCTGGAGAATTCCATGGACAGAGGAGACTGACGGGCTACAGTCCATGGGGTCGCAAAGAGCCGGACACAACTGAGCAACTAACACACACATCATAGATATAGTAGCAAATGATTAATGATTGACATTTTCTGGAAACATGTCTTACTCTGACTTTCTGTAAATATCATATTAAAGGAATGCTTAATTGTAAATTTCAGTTCTCACTGGCAAAATCAAGAGGGAGGCAGTGTGGAAAGGTGACTGTGTGCTATTTTTTTTTTTTTTGGTCTCTTTTCACATCTTAAAGAGTAAAGTGTGAGTTAGATTTCCACTCAATCAGTGGGAATTTCAGGTTTCCCGAACTGTATCCTCTCTATTTCCTCTTTATACTTTCATCTGCAGATAGAGAGTTCACTGAAAGTAAAAGTGAAATTCGCTCAGTTGTGTCCAACTCTTTGCAACCCCATGGACTATACAGTCCATGGAATTCTCTAGGCCAGAATACTGGAATGGGTAGCCTATCCCTTCTCCAGTGGATCTTCCTGACCCAGGAACCGAACCTGGTCTCTTGCATTACAGGCAGATTCTTTACCAACTATAGAGCATAAAATGATCACCACCTTAGGTAGACAATGGACAGGACAAGGGAAACTGCTAAGAGCCTTCTATGATAAGATAATTTCTTAGTATATGCACCAACACCCAAGAGTTTACCTATCCTAGAATTTCAAAGTGGTGATTATAGTGACAAAGCAATAGTAAGTAATTAAATGCATTTCAGAGCTTTGAAGCACACTTCAAAATACATCCATACCCATTATTTTATCATTATGAGATTAATATGCATCCAAAAATATCCTTGGCATTTGAGTGTTGTGTAGTGTCAAATACTTTTTTCAGGTTAAAACATCAGAGGATATAGCTGATTCACATTATTGTACAGCAGAAAGTAACACAACATTTAAAGCAATTATACTCCAAGAATAAAATTTTTTAACAAAAATTTTTAAGACATCAGTAGTCCCTTATCTTGATGGAAGACTACAAGAAGGGGAGCCACTGTCCTGCAGCTTCTCAGTAGAAGGACTGGTGATGGTTAGTGCTGTCGATGAGCAGCTAAATGGAGGTCACCAAATGCACCTCCATAAGCTGAGGTAGAACCCAGAGCACTGGGCCAAGCCTTGTGAGCCATGGGCTTTAGCAGAAGCTGAGTCTCATTGTAGAAGTCTTACATAAAGTCAGACTACTTTGAGCAAGAATTAGGGTAGTGACATGAGCTTCTTGCTTTAGTCCCCTCCCAGTTGTAAAATTTGTTTG
Organism: Oryx dammah; assembly: GCF_014754425.2. Classification (NCBI taxonomy): domain Eukaryota; kingdom Metazoa; phylum Chordata; class Mammalia; order Artiodactyla; family Bovidae; genus Oryx; species Oryx dammah. Next base: position 104,863,683 of record NW_024070207.1, on the reverse strand, counting down.
ATTTCAGAGAGAGGTACAGCAATGCTGTTATTCTGCGGACCACCAGGGTGAGTTCTACATTATCTGTCAATTACTATGAACTATTTGAGAATTGTTGAGTTACTTCTTCTTGTGAATTAGAACAAAAGGCCTTCCTTGGGTCAGTTGGAGGATGCTGCACAGGGCAGAAATGGAAAAATGGAATGGGAAGACTTCCCTAAGTATGATAGAGTGTTCACAGAAGAGTTGGAGCATTTTTATAAATTTGGACATAGTAGATCAGTATGCCTTCTTTGGCTTCATTATGGAAATGTGATAGAAAACTACTGTGGGAGTGAAAGATAGTAGTGACATACAGCAGGTGTTACTGACAAGATGACAGCGACTCAAAGAGGCTGCCTTAGAGGGTGGCCAGTCAGGCTCAATTCTGAAAGAGGACAGGTGGCAGATATTCAGCATGCTGAATGGACATGGCTCGGTGGTAGATTGGCTAATGAGAGCAGAAGATAGAATGATGTAAAACATCATTCAAAGTCAAGGAATCTGCCTCTTGTCAGTTACACAAAGAGATGAAGAAGGAAAGTGTGAAAAGGAGGAAAAGAAGAAATTTTCAATGATTATTTTCAGTTTCTTCATTATTTCTTCTACTTCTAGTTGTAGTTCTTCCTCTTCTAGTTCCCTACAGCTGGGAGGAAAGAGATGGTCTCACTGAGAGGACCCTGACTGAGGCAGAGGGTATCGAGGCTGTTCTGGCCCCTCACAGTCGGTGGGAGGTTTAGCATTACTTAGGGAATATGGGATGCTGATGCTGAACTGCTAAATCTACTGCCTCTCCTCCAGGCCTCCCTACTCACAGCTCCAATAGACTGTGTGTTCCACTACCCAGGAACCTCTTCCAGTCTCCTTCCTAGTTATTCCAGCTTGCCTTCATCAGAATTTCACAGAGAAAGAGCCCCTCCTTGTGTTCTGATGGTTGTGCTTTGTGAATTGCTCTCCTCATGATGACCCTTATTTAAGATTCTAACCATTGACCAGTGCCAAGCATAGGAACAAATTGTGGCTTGAAAGGATGTGATTTTCAGAAACTGTGTCTTGCCTTCTGGCTATATGTCTCCAATTCTGTATTGGTCACCTGGTCATTTTCTCCAGCTTCTGCCTCATCCTAGAAAGCTGCTGTGGTCAGTAATAGTTAACAACCTACTATGGATGACAATAGGTGGAAGACTCCCTGATAGGTACCCTGCATATGTTATCTCAGTGGATCTTAAACTGGGTATTCTGAAAAGTAGATCTCATGACTTTTGCAGATGACAAAAACTGCACCTCCCAAATATTAAATAAAATAACATAAGGCAGAAAATAACAGAACCAGAACTTCAAGTGGAGTCTGTTTGAGACTTGCCTTTTGTCCAGGGCATTACAGCAAAAAATTGATGGGGAAAGCTGTTAGGAGATAGCTTCCTGCCTGTTGCCACCTGTTCTGTTTGCCAGAACCAACCATGAGACCTCATATCTCAGAGTCAGTATGACTGTATTATCCAGTTTAATTCAAAAATTACTAAAGGATATATTTAAAGCTTGATATTCTGTAATTAAGAAGAAAGTGAGAAAAGAGTAGGTAAAACCAGAATACTAGAAACATGGATTGGAAATTTGTCTATATGCAGATTATGTTAGATATCTATTGCTTCTGTAACAAATGACCACAGTCTTAGTGGCTTAAAGCAACACATATTTGTTATCTTATGGTTTAGTATGTCAGAAGTGGGTCTCATTGTGATAAAATCTTGGTGTCTACGGGGCTGAATCCCTTTCAGGAAACTCCAGGAGAAACTTAGTTTTCTTACCTTTTCCAGCTTTAGAGGCTGCCCACATTCCTTGGCTTATGACCCCCTTTCTCTGTCTTCAAAATCAGCAATGTCTCATCTCCCTTCTCCCTTCATGGTATCTATTTCTGACTACAGCAAAAATGATTTTTTGCTTTTTAGAACTCATGTGATTAGAATGGGCCCACCAGGATAATCTCCCATCTTAAAGTCCATAACCTTCATCACATCTGCAAAGACCCTTTTCCCATATGAGGTAACACAGTCAAAGGTTCTATGGGTTAAGATGTATATGCATCTTTGGGTGGCCATCATCTGCTTTCCACAAAGATGTTTTCTGAACCCATGAGAATGTGTGAGAGTCTCATATCCAGTATCAACATGAGCCATTTTGATACACAACACAGCCACCCAAATGACAAAGATGTCCTCTGAGGCTGTGTAGACAGTGATACTCCATCTTTAATACTACTGAACTATAACTTTTACCTCTATGGGAACATGGTGTCTTGCCTCAAAGTGATGGTGACTGGCATACCTTGCTAGATAATACCACACACTTCACTTCAGCCCATCTAGCCATTAGAAGGCAAACTTCTTTGTTTAACTAAATGAATCAAAGAGATTTCTGTCATTTTCTGTTGTTCTTCCCATAGTTATCTGATTTTATGGTCATTTGAAATCTAGATCTTTTCCTAAGTTACTAAAGTTGACATATTTCCTTCCTTGCCAATTTCTCCCCATCTGGGTAACAATAGGCTAGGAGAACACATATGATGCCTTGAAACTTCTACCAGTTGAGTCTATAGGAGAATGAGTATTGGTAGTGTCTTCTAACCTCTTCTCAGATTCATGGGTTATCTGTTTGGCCTGGTCATTCATGATAGTGATTCAATACATCCTAAATATCATGAGAGCAGAGCATTACTCAGAAGGAATGTTATGTCAGGTAGCTTTTCAGCTATCTGTAAATATAAAGCCTATAAATTATCCTACCTTATATAAGAAGGAAGTTTGTGGCAAGTGCTGGGTTATCTGTCATCAGCAACCACCTAGCATGTCTTGTCTGCAAATAATCCTTCACCATTTCTTTTTTAACTAATTGTCAGATTCTGTCAACAAGTCCTCCCTTTTGCCTTGGTGAACTGCTTTTCCACGATTGACCCCCATGTGCCTACACAGAGCACAGCCCAGCATTATTTCAGACATTCAAACTAGGTCAGAATGGATTCAGGGCCTTCATCACAAAACACTCATCTCAGCTGGATGTCACTATCAAAAGCACAATTCTAGGTCTCCCTCATATTGGCCGAGAGAACAGAGTTTCTAATTTAAAAGGTGAAAGAATGGAAGAGTGACAATAGAGGACATAAGCAACATGTATACTTCTTTCTGCTTCCTTTCTTTTTTCTCACTAATTAAGACAGGAAAAAGAGCCCTTTGGTCATGACCACCCACCTTTTCAGGAGGTTGCCTTTGAGGATGCAGTATCGATGGTCAATGGTGGAAACGAGAGCAGTGATGAGCTGGAAGACTAGGAGGGCAAAAGAATCTCAAACAATGTGAATGAACCTTAGTAGCAACCCTGCTCCATGCCATAACTGACATCACTTACCAAAGAATGCCTGTTAGATAGGCAATCTTTTTATCAAGGATGTAATTAAATACCAGGTGATTCTACTTTAGCATCTGTGATCACCAGCAAGTGTGTGCTGCCTTTTCGTTGGTATGGGTCGCTTGGTCCTGCGGTGGTGTGCCTGAATATCTGCCATTGGTGGGCTCCAGTGGCCATGTTTCTAGAACCTGGGTTGTTTTCCTGTCACTTTAACATTAATCAGGATAGCAGTGTTTGTCTCCTGTGGTACAGTCCCTTGTTTACAAATCAATATGGATAAAGGTAGAAGTAGATGTTGACAGGTACCAATTAGTGCCTTTCTAGTCTACCCTTTATGTTACGCAATTTTTATGTTAGGGTCATCTTCCCATATACTATTAACCACCCATCTCATAAAAGCACAATACCAATTCTAGCCCCCAAAGGTCATTGCTCTGAACCGCTATTTCCCTCCACCCATTAATTTGCTTGCAATTGAATGTATTTTGAGTCATCTGCATATCCCAGGTTCCTGGCACTTATATTCCCCTTTGGACTTCCTCAGTTAAATCGATTCTTTGAGATTACCCTTTGGCTAGTAAACCCTTGGGTTATCCCTGTCTGAGTGTCTTATTCCCTAGGTGACAATTACCTGTTCTAAACCCTTATCCAAGTGGAATTCCACTCCTATCCAGGGCATATATCTACCCTCTCCCTACCATTTTCAACAAGACAATTAGGTGTTTCATGTTTACTGTTTTGTGGAAAAAGATATGTGCTAAGATGGTTTAAATCTCTCCCTCAAAATATGTTAGCCTCTCAATCATGTCTGCAGAGAAGGCAATGGCACCCCACTCCAGTACTCTTGCCTGGAAAGCCCCATGGATGGAGGAGCCTGGTAGCCTGCAGTCCATGGGGTTGCGAAGAGTCGGACACGACTGAGCAACTTCACTTTCACGTTTCACTTTCATGCATTGGAGAAGGAAATGGCAACCCACTCCAGTGTTCTTGCCTGGAGAATCCCAGGGACGGTGGAGCCTGATGGGCTGCCGTCTATGCAACCCACTCCAGTGTTCTTGCCTGGAGAATCCCAGGGATGGGGGAGCCTGGTGGGCTGCCGTCTATGGGATCACACAGAGTTGGACATGACTGAAGCGACTTAGCAGCAGCAACAGCAGCAGTCATGTCTGACTCTCTGCGACCCCATGGACTGTAGGCTGCCAGTCTCTTCTGTCAGTGGGAATCCCCAGGCAAGAACACTGGAGTGGGTGGCTATTCCCTTCTCCAGGGGATCTTCCCAACCCAGGGATCAAACCTGCATCTCCTGCATTGCAAGAGGCTTCCCTGGAGGCTCAGAGGTTAAAGCACCTGCCTGCAATGTGGGAGACCTGGGTTCGATCCCTGGGTCGGGAAGATCCCCTAAAGAAGGAAATGGCACCCCACTCCAGTACTCTTGCCTGGAGAATCCCATGGAGGGAGGAGCCTGGTAGGCTACAGTCCATGGGGTCACAAAGAGTTGGACACTAGTGAACGACTTCCATTTCACTTTCACTTTCTTTACTCTCTGAGCCACCAGGGAAGCCCATAGATTGATTTAGATATTTAGCTATAGATATCCATTCCAAGACATTGCTCTGCCCGCTTTCTTCTCTTTACCTAACATGATAATGTGGAACTTTGATGTTTTCTTCCACGAGTTCATGCTTTGTTATTCCATTCTCAGGACCATATCAGATTATATTATCATTTCTGAGATCCTTGAAGTGAGATCTTTGAGCAATTACAGTACCAACAGAAATTATAAAATAAAGGTACTTACCGAAGAGGAGTGATCACATGCCAAGCATTTGTGGATTTACATCGAAAATTTTACCTCTCAGTTTTACTGAACAGTGAGTTCCATTGTTTCAGTCACAATAGACGATTGGTACACTTTGGGGGAAGATTTTGCACAGACTCTTTCAGCAACATGAACAGTGAAAGAGATCCTGAAATAGGTGCTGGGAGTATCTTATGAACACAAAAATCTTACTCTAGCATTTAGCTTTGACTTAGAGTGGTCAACTTGAAATATAACTGGCTCTTTTAATAAAATAGATTTCTTTCAACTTTTTTCTTCTTCTTAAAGAAAATACCACTTTAAGGACTTTGTCTCTTTTTGTAAAGTCGGTGTACTGGCCACAATACTACCACCACTGTTTCCCTGATACACACACACACACACACACACACACACACACACACAGCTTTTAAATTCACAGTTCTTAAAAACAGTCTCTGTTCAAAATGCTTATTTACATGGTGTGAATGCTTTGTACACACTGCCTCCTGGTGGTATGCATCAGTTCTTTTCCAACTATCTTTTATTGTCCCCTCAAAGTGAATTCTAGAAATCCATCTGGGATAGAATCATTATTTAGTAATGATTAAATATTCAGAAAACTGGTGGTTTCAGAAATGTGGGGAAATTGCCTTGTAAAAGCAGACACTGAAAGCAGCTGTATAGATTTTAATCGTAAGATGTTCTGAGGAACCTTCTTTATCAGCTCCCCCTGAGATTCTTGCTACCAAAGTTCATTTCTAGGCCTCTTACATACATACCAAACAAATGCCTTCCAGAAGGAGGCCAAGAAGGGGAGTCTTCTTTGGTGATTTTCATGCACACTAAAATTGGAGAACCATTGTCCCTCAGAGCCATTAGAAATCCAATTTGCGACACCCTGGAATTCTTTATAAAGCATTCACCACAAGGCATCTGAAAAAAACCCCATATTGATAATCCTCGACCCAAATCTGTAAATTTCAGTTGTTTAGTTCCCCCTAAGTCCCTTATCCCTAGAATACAGACAGGAAGGGATAGTGGGAAAAATACTGAAGCAAACGTATGGCAATCAGGTAGCATGAGTATGATCTTTCACTGTTTTTTTCCTTTTATTTTTTCCTTTGGCCACACCAATGTGGGATCTTAATTCCCAGACCAGGGATCAAACCAGCACCCCCTGCAGTAAAACCGTGAAGTCTTAACCACTGGACGGACAACAAATTACTGATCTGATGCTTTTATTAGCTCAAGGGAGAGGTGAATGATAGAGAAAGCAGATTGTGAACAACTTCAGCTCACAGTTGGTTCTGCCCTCTTTGACTACGTGACTGAGACTCAGACAAGTGAAATGATGTGGATGGTCAAAATATGAATGGTAATATATGTCATCATATTGTTGGGAATGTTAATGACAGTAATAGACAGGTAGCATGCCTCCACACATTAGTTACGTTTCTTCTTGTTCGCTATCACTTCTAGTCAAAAGGGAGACTTTAAAGCTTTGAGGGAGATATAATGGCAGAGTCTAAAGTTTGTTATTTATTTATTTGGCTGCAGCAAGTCTTATGTGGTTGCAGCACTCAAACTCTTAGTTGCAGCATGGGGTTGTAGTTCCCTGACCAGGGATCAAACCTGGATGCTCTGCTTTGGGAGCCTGGAGACTTAGCCACTGAACCACCAGGGAAGTCCCTTGACTTTGTTTGTTGACTGCATGAGTTCTTATGTGAGAACCTTGTAGAATATATTCCTTAAAAATGCAATTCACTTTTATATACTAGTGGTAGAAATAGAAATAAATATTTTTAAAAAAAAAATAAAGTTCCTTTCGGCTGTGTCTGTAGGCAATAAAGAGATATACTTTGTTTGCCAAAAAAATGTAGTCTTCTGTACAATTCAGGAAATGAGTACCACTATGCTTTATTGACTAACAGCAACAGTACTCTAGTATTTGCTGACCTCTGAGTGGGGCTCCTTTGAAACCTTCCCAAGGGTACATCTCATAAATGAAAAAAGACTAGACCTACAGATTAAGCTGCACAGAGGAAAGTCTTAAAGGAGGAGAAATAGCATTGTAGTCTCCTATGGTCCTTACTTTCACTTTCTGAAAAGAGAAACTAATAGGAGAGAGAAGAGTGAACTGCCCTGGAAAATGGCAGCCCAGAAGAATAAATAGGATAAAACAGACTAATAAAGTGAATAGAGTGTAGAGAACCTAAAGTAGGCTGACAACTCATGATAAATGGTCTTCATATTTTGACTCCTGATTCCTAAATCAGAATACTCCACTAACAAACTGCTAAATAGATCAGCCCAAGTATGCTTTAGCACCCTCTGCATGGTACAGTGTACTCGACAGAAGGACCCAGAAATAAACAAGGCCCACCCTTGCCTTGTAGTATTTTGCCAAATAGCTGGAAACTTCAACCAGTTTGGCACAGGAAATAGGTAGCTAATCAGAAAAAATTAAGCTTCTATCAATGTACTTAAGCTAAGAAGAAAAAGTCCCATACTTCTTGTTAAAAATAAATGTGGTTTAATTGCTGAAAGAGATCCCAGTCCACAGATTATCACAGTAAATAATTGCACACCCATGTCTTTTGCAAATCACAGAGCAGCCTGTTCCGTGCACCTCACATGCCTTTCCAAATCACCGCAGAGGGAGGCTTTTAATCATTTTGACAATCAGAGCCTCAACTTTGTTTTTGAATAATGCTGGAAGGTTTCTAACCTCTCTGCTATCTGTAACGCTATACTTTTTTGGCTTTACATAGGCAGGGTTTCATTTTGTTTGTTTGTTGTTTGATTGGCATTATCATAGTCCACAAATAAAACAGGCCTGCAAATCAGTACCTCAGATACAACTATGCATATATATTCCCTTCTTCAAATTTCTGGTTGCTTAACTACATAGTGGCTAGAGGTATTGCCTGCCTCTGCCTTTCATCCTTAATTTGGGCAAAATGAGTGGAAATGGACTCTTATACATGCTTTTTTAAATTGAGGATCTGAAATTAGCCCTGGCTGTACAGCTCACAGTGTGAAACTACTTGGTGAGCAGCATTGCTGAAGAACCAGCATCTCATCTTGTTTATCCTTAGGAAAGATGACAAATTATGGACAAATTAGTATCAATATGAACTATTGTGTAGAAGGGTCAGAATACAAATACAATACAAAAACCACAGAAGTGACTCTTTTTAATCACTACAGTTTCAATAACATTCTACTGAAAAGAGTAATTAACAAATGACATTAACCTAGAAATTGGACATAGTCACTATATAATCACTAAAACACTAGATACTAATAAACAGGTGTTGGCATGTCCACACATACACATATTCTTATCTCAGGAATCAGATTCATTAACCCATAAAATGAGTGAGGTATTAGCTAACTGGTGAATTCTTGCAGTGATAAATGCCTAATGTGAGTCCAAGTTAGCTCTGATTTTCAAAATTATTTAAACAGAAGTCAAAATTGTTTTAATAAATTATGAGTACATTTCTACACCTTAGAGTTTGGTTTAAGGCTTAGACCAGAACCATCATGGAAATACACAAATGTCTAGTACTAAGTCACTTTGACTTATATGAGAAACTCAGATCCAAAAGGACAGGGATTTTTGTCTATTTTCGATCACCAGTGTATCCACAGTGCCTCAAAGAATACCTGGAATATTGTGAGCTATTAGTGAATTTTCATGAAATGGACAAAACTTAAACATTTCATTCCAATTTCTCTGACAGAAGTACTATCATCAGTCAAGCCAGATAATAGGCACAGAAATTTTTCTTGGGAACTAATAACCATAGGACGATATGGTCCTGAAAGCTAACTCAAGGAAGGTGTGGATCAAGGTGTCTCATGGCTGTCCCATGTCATAATGAGCTCTATGCAACTCTAAACCCAAACTAACTAGACAATTAGGACAGCCATTTCTCTGTCATTTCTCTGGCAGCTTTCAGACTCTGTTTCCATCTAGACACAACTCAGGGAGCTCACCTTCCCATTTTTTTTGCCCCTTGGTTTCTTTATTAAGAACTATTTACCTTTCAATTCTCCTCTATTATGTTTATAAGCATTTAGGAGGATGATGTGTGCTGTCCTTATAACTTCATTTTTGCAATGATACAAAAACAATTTAAAGCAATTGAGATGAACAAAAATGCGGCAACTTGCCTGAATCCCCCCTTTATTTCCCAGCCCATTCTTAACCTTAACTAAATCATGAGGATGTCAGAAAAGTTCAGGAGACATTCTTACCACGAAGAGAACTTTGAAATAACTAACCATGCTTTTGTGTTATCTACAGTCATAATCCTTTTTATTACCTAAGTAATGAGGGGAAACATTTTTGTTTCTAAATGAAAAGCAACTGTGTTATTTTTCTGAAACGTTCTAGAATTTCACATCTCAGAAATGGCATGAAGATATATCCATTACAGAGGAGGACTTTTGTTTGTCTTTTTCATATTATATCAGTGAAAGTGAAGTTCGCTCAGTGGTATCTAACTCTTTGTGACCACATGGACTATACAGTCCATGGAATTCTCCAGGCTAGAATACTGGAATGGGTAGCCTTTCCCTTCTCCAGGGGATCTTTTCAACCCAGGGATCGAACTCAAGTCTCCCACATTGCACCAGGGAAGCCCAAGAATACTGGAGTGGGTAGCCTATCCCTTCTCCAGCAGATCTTTCTGACTCAGGAATTGAACCTGGTCTCCTGCATTGCAGGCAGATTCTTTTTTTTTTAATATTTTATTTAATTTTCAAAATTTATTTTAATTGGAGGCTGATTACTTTACAATATTGTGGTGGGTTTTGCCACACATTCACATGAATCAGCCATGGGTATACATGTGATCCCCATCCTGACCCTCCCTCCCCCCTCCCTCCTGATCCCATCCCTCAGCGTCACCCCAGTGCACCAGCCCTGAGCACCCTGTCTCATGCATCAAACCTGGACTGGAGATCTGTTTCACATATGATAATATACATGTTTCAATGCTATTCTCTCAAATCATCCCACCCTTGCCTTCTCCCACAGAGTCCAAAAGTCTGTTCTTTACATCTGTGTCTCTTTTGCTGTCTTGCATATAGGGTCATCGTTACCATCTTTCTAAATTCCATATATGTGTGTTAATATACTGTATTGGTGTTTTTCTTTCTGACTTACTTGGCTCTGTATAATAGGCTCCAGTTTCATCTACCTCATTAGAACTGATTCAAATGCATTCTTTTTAATAGCTGAGTAATACTCCATTGTGTATATGTACCACAGCTTTCTTATCCATTCATCTGCTGCTGGACATCTAGGTTGCTTCCATGTCCTGGCTATTGTAAACAGTGCTGCGATGAACATTGGGATACACGTGTCTCTTTCAGTTCTGGTTTCCTCAGTGTGTATGCCCAGCAGTGGGATTGCTGGGTCGTGTGGCAGTTCTATTTCCAGTTTTTTAAGGAATCTCCACACTGTTCTCCATAGTGGCTGTACTAGTTTGCATTCCCACCAACAGTGTAAGAGGGTTCCTTTTTCTCCGCACTCTCTCCAGCATTTATTGTTTGTGGACTTTTTGATAGCAGCCATTCTGACCAGGACCGGCGTGAGATGGTACCTCATTGTGGTCTTGATTTGCATTTCTCTGATAATGAGTGATGTTGAGCATCTTTTCATGTGTTTGTTAGCCATCTGTATGTCTTCTTTGGAGAAGTGTCTGTTTAGTTCTTTGGCCCATTTTTTGATTGGGTCGTTTATTTTTGTGGAATTGAGCTGTAGGAGTTGCTTGTATATTTTTGAGATTAACTCTTTGTCAGTTGCTTCATTTGCTATTATTTTCTCCCACTCTGAAGGCAGTCTTTTAACCTTGCTTATAGTTTCTTTTGTTGTGCAAAAGCTTTTAAGTTTAATTAGGTCCCATTTGTTTATTTTTGCTTTTATTTCCATTACTCTGGGAGGTGGGTCATAGAGGATCCTGCTATGATTTACGTCAGAGAGTGTTTTGCCTATGTTTTCCTCTAGGAGTTTTATAGTTTCTGGTCTTACATTTAGATCTTTAATCCATTTTGAGTTTACTTTTGTGTATGGTGTTAGAAAGTGTTCTAGTTTCATTCTTTTACAAGTGGTTAACCAGTTTTCCCAGCATCACTTGTTAAAGAGATTGTCTTTTCTCCATTGTATATTCTTGCCTCCTTTGTTGAAGATAAGCTATCCATAGGTGCATGGATTTATCTCTGGGCTTTCTATTTTGTTCCATTGATCTATGTTTCTGTCTTTGTCAGGCAGATTCTTAATACCAACTGAGCTATGAGGGAACCCCATTATATCAGTGCTTTGATTTAATGTTTAAAATATCATATTGTATCTTGTAAACAGTTAAACATACACATACCATTTGACCCAGCATTCTCACTCCAGAATACTTATCATACAAAAATGAAAACTGATGTTTATGCAAAAACCTATGCACAAACATTTGTAGTAATGTTATTCATAATAGACCCAAACCAGAAACAGCCTAAATTGCTTTATTTGGGTGATTGGATAGATAAACAGTAGTATATCCGTGTAACAGAATAGTATACAAATGTAAAAAAAAAAAAAAGAAGAAGAAAGAAAGAGAGAAAAAGAATGAAATACTGATATGAAAAATAACTTGGATGGATATTAAATACATTATAATGAGTGAAAGAATCCAGTCTCAAAAGATCATATACAGTATGCTTTCATTTATGACACTCTAGAACAGAACAGAGTGGTTGCCTGGGATTAGGAGTAGAGGAGGAGTGGCATTCTAAAAGGATAGTACAAGGGAGATTTGGGGGTGATGGGACTGTTCTGTAACCTGATTGTAGTGATGGTTACATGTATCTGCATATGCATTAATACATTTAGAATTGTTATTGTTTAGTTGCTAAGTCACGTCCAACTGTTTTGTGACACCATGGACTGTAGCCCAACAGGCTCCTCTGTCTGTAGAATTTTCCAGGCAAGAATACTGGAGTGGGTTGCCATTTCCTTCTCCAGGGGATATTCCCAACCCAGGGATCAAACCCATGTCTCCTGCATTGGCAGGCAGATTCTTTATTGGATTGTACACCAAAAGAAAACAAGTCAGTTTAGCTGTATAAGAATTTTAAAAGTAAAATTTTAAAGGTTAAAGACATCATAATGTTCCTTATGAATCTATACACACAGAGGGATACCTAGAAGGGTGTACCCCAAAATGTTATGATGTGTATGAAGAGACTCCAGAAAAAGAATATATTTCTTTTGTTATTTGAAAGTAGCTATTTCTCTTTTTAAAATATTGTAAAGTAGGTTTAATTTTATTTAGAAATGGTCAAGATGCTTTTTCCATTTAAGTCATTCTCATAGCTTTTGATTAATACAAAGACCCAAATCACTAATAATTATTTTTATACAGAATTTTTCTGGTAACATTAATACTATTTGTATATGGTGAGTGTTATATTACTTCTTGCCAAGCTTGGAAACCAAGATGACAAGTGTCATTAAGTGTTAGAAATATATAAAATTAATAGATTCGTGCCTAAGTGCCTCTCTGCACATGAGATTAGTACACCATTCTTAGTTTAATTTTGTAGTATAATTTGCCTCTTCAAAGAGCTCACTTTATTCCATTCAGTTGTAAAGCTGGAATGATTGCTATGCCTGTAATAAATTTAGAAAATTAAGTTATTACTACAGTGAAGTTTTCAAAATTCCATCCACTCACAAGTATTTTAGCCATACTTTTCATAAGAGAGTGAATAGAAAAACAGGTACTATTCATATTTCTTTTTTCCCCGGACTCATCTTGCTGCTGCTGCTGCTGCTAAGTCGTGTCAGTCGTGTTCGACTCTGCGCGACCCCGTAGACGGCAGCCCACCAGGCTCCCCCGTCCCTGGGATTCTCCAGGCAAGAACACTGGAGTGGGTTGCCATTTCCTTCTCCAATGCAAGAAAGTGAAAAGTGAAAGTGAAGTCGCTCAGTCGTGTCCGACTCTTCGCGACCCCATGGACTGCAGCCCACCAGGCTCCTCTGTCCATGGGAGTTTCCAGGCAAGAGTACTGGAGCAGGGTGCCATTGCCTTCTCTGGAACTCATCCTCTAATGCCTTAAAAATGAGAGCATGATATGACACCACATATGAAAAACATGTGTGTGCATATGAAAGAAAGATAAACAACATACCTTTGTAGTCATATCTTTTTGCTCTATACTTTAATTTCAAGATATAGTTACCTTTTCTTCTGTTACAATTTCTAAATATAAATTTATTTATTTGGTTTTGCCATACATCAACTACCAAAGAAAATTGAATACCCTATATAATTAATGCTTCCTTTTTATCCCAGAGTAGGTTTCTTCCTGTGTTTTGCATATACTATAACACAAGTTTGTCAGGGGTGTTTTCATTGACTTATATTAAAATAAATCTTTAAAATGATCATGAAGCATGGTCTCTAGAACTATATACATATGCATCTTATACTAAACAAGAATAATTAAGTGAGGTATTCAAGTGGATACTGAGAGGTGAATGAATTGTTATGTTTATTTTATGACAGCAGTTAAATTTTTCATGTTTCCATTTTATGTCACAAGTTAATCTTTAACTGGAAAAAAATTTCCTTTCTTGTAAACTCAGTTGATTTAGAAGTTTTATGCATGAATTGAAGCTTTCAATTAACATGTTTTTCTGTCAAATTTCCCTTTTTATGGGAATTTCTGTGCCTGGTTCCTTTTCCTTTAAACATCATTGAAAAGAATAAAAGAGCACCAAATGTCTCTTTTGGTTGAAAGAGTTTTTAAAGAGTCACCACAATAACCCTTTATGTTCTTGTTTGGAAGTTACCTTTATGAAAAGGGTAATTTTATACTGGAATCTACTGTGAATCAAGGTCACAAACAGGGTCATTGTATATGGTACTGTTGAGGGGTGCTTGTCAACACCATTCAAAAATAAATATTTGAATGAGTTTTTGGTTGCATTTCCCCTATTTTCACGTGAAAGATCCCCCTCATTTCTTTTTTCTCAAAGCACCCCCTTGCACCTACCCTTGGTCCTCCTCCCATCTGAGCTCTCCTTTTCCAACAGACTGTGATCCGCTCTGCAATCCATGGCCTGTGAATCTGGGGGCGTTCCTGAGGCACTTTCAAAGTTCGATTCCTTTATAGAGTCTTTATGACAGCCCACAACCTAAAGCAAAACAAAAGTGAGGGTTAATTGATAATGAACAGGGCTGAGACCACCCAGAGGAGCTGTCAGGGGCCAGGCTACTGAGTGGATTAAATTTCCAAAGTCATAGAGGATGTGTGTGTAGCCAGAGGGAGACTGCTTTACTTTGCAGTCATGAGCTGAGGGCTAAGGAAAAGAATATTCTGTGGCTTTTAGAAGAAAATGGTAACTTCCCTCATAGTTCAGTTGGTAAAGAATCCGCCTGCAATGCAGGAGACTCCAGTTCGATTTCTGGGTCAGGAATCGAATACAAGAATACTCCAGTATTCTTGGGTTTCCCTTGTGGCTCAGCTGGTAAAGAATCCGCCTGCAATGTGGGAGACCTGGGTTCCATCCCTGGGTTGGGAAAATTCCCTGGAGATGGGAAAGGCTACTTACTCCAGTATTCTGGCCTAGAAAATTCCATGGACTGCATAGTCCATGGAGTCGCAAAGAGTCGGACATGACTAAGTGACTTTCACTCACTTAGAAGAAAATAAGAACATTGATTTTCCCATAACAAGACTTTCAGCGTTTACTTTTGCCTTTTGCTAAACTTCTTGCTATTCTGCTTTTTCTTTGATTTTGTTCCATTCTCATTATTTTTTTTTAAACTTACATATTTGGCTGCACCAGGTCTTGGTTGCAGCATGTGAGATCTTCAGTTACAGCATGTGGGATCTAGTTCCCTGACCAGGGATAGAACCTGGGCCCCCTACATTGGGAGCATGGAGTCTTAGCCACTGGACTGCTAGAGAAATCCTCCATTCTCAGTCTTGATTTTCAGAAATCTCTGGTCTATATTACTAGAGACTTAGTAATATTTATTGATCAGAATATAACATTTGAATAATTTACTCTTTTTTTAATACATGCAAAGCAGTGATTAACTAGGAAGAGATTTATGTTCAAATATTTACTCTGGCACCAGCTACTTGGTGACTCAATCAAGTAATCCAAACCTGGTATCCCAGCTCTGAAATACCTACATACTATACTGTGAGAGATAAGTGATTTCATAGATGGGAAATTTTGCGAAACTTATTTGTTTTCTACTAATATATCTGTATGTAGTGAGACTGGTAGTAGATTGTTTCACTTATATAGCATTGATTACAGTTGGACTGGGGCTTCCTAGTTGATGCAATGGTAAAGAATCTGCCTGCCAATGCAGGAGACGCTGTTGATGCAGGTTTGATCCCTGGGTTGGGAAGATCCCCTGGAGAAGGGAATGGCAACCCACTCCAGTACTCTTGCCTGGGAAATCCCATGGACAGAGGAGCCTGGCAGGCTACAGTCCATGGGGTCACGCTTAGTGACTAAGCGTGTAGGCATGCAGAGTTGGACTTAAATTTCTCCCACTAAGCAGTTGAAGTTGCCTGCCAAGAAATAGTCTGTCTATATTCATCACATTTCTTTGAAACTGAATAGTAAAATGTTGCTAAGTATATCTAGGGTCATCCTGTTATTCTGAACACAAGTTTTCTCTGCACTGTGACACTCGTATTACTTCTGCATACATGGTGATCTTCAGACATTTGGGGAAGGTATTGCACGTGGTAATTAGATCGAAAGTTTGGAATCTAGTCTTAGATTCAAATTTTGGGTCTATTATTTTCTAGCTTGTGATATTAGGCCATTTATTTAACTCCTCTGAGGTTCAATTACCCTTCTTCCATAATCTTGGATAATATTAGTATTTACCTCGGGGGTCAACAGATGTTTTCTGTAACAGACCAGACAGCAAATATTTTAGGCTTTACAGACTATATCATCTACTGTCTTTCGCAGCTACTCAACTCTGTCTTTGTGGTGCAAAAGCAGACCTCAACAGTATATAAAAGAGTGGGCATGGCTCCAATAAAACTCTATTTACAACACACAGACAGCAAGCCAGATTTAGCCCACTGACCCTAGATTTCTAACCACTGATCTGCATTAATGCTTGGCACAGTTCTAAACATTAATTTTAATGAATGTAAATTAAGTTATATTAATTCTGTGACATAAAGGTAAACTTTTACCATTATTCAAGACTGTGTCACAATCAGATGGGGATACAAATACTGTATTAATCACAGGCTATATTACATCAAAAATGAAAACTAGATCCTAAAGGAAAATACCGTGGTTTGAAGATTTATGTTTGTGCAGAATTCTGCAGTAGAATCTGCTGGTCTGATGAAAGGGAAATCATAATCATTGAACATTCTACCATGCTTTCTAATCAACTAAATAGACAGGGAATGCTAGAATGTTAAACAGAAGTCTGTTAGATGAAATTTTCAGTAAGCCAGGATCACACATTTATTCATTCTTCAAAGTATTTATCCTTTGACTGTCATGTCCTTCCTAAATGTTGCTAAACATATGCACCTAGTGGAAGCCTAATGTGCTGAACTTGTACCATTAGCATCCTGTTCCTTGTCTTCATAATATAATGAAGCTGATTATATTCCTTGTTTTATAACGTTCATCCTATTAGGATAAAGAAATTCATTGACTACTGAACACAGCCTTATGTTCACGTTCTTATCATTAGCACTGTTCCGGCTATGGGCCTGTCAGCATTTTCAGCCTAAATGCTGCTTTCAGGGCTTTGCAACTCAGTCATAAAAATTAGCTGCAGGCAGTAACTTGACATATAAAGTTCAGACCCAAGAGAAAAATTTTATTATATTGTTAACCGGAAGAGGGAAGTACATTTGGCTACTATAGAAAGCATAAAAATCATTGTGGTGGACTTGCGCTGGATCCTTTGCTGTCCTGGCATAGTTTAAGTTTGCATTGTAGTCTACCTCCTCCATTTTCCATATATCCATGCAGGAACCCTACGGACTTCCCATTTTCGAGGACTTTACAACAAGTTCCCTTAAGGCTACTGTCCCATTTAAGATTGAACCAAACCAGCTT
This sequence comes from Oryx dammah, assembly GCF_014754425.2. Classification (NCBI taxonomy): domain Eukaryota; kingdom Metazoa; phylum Chordata; class Mammalia; order Artiodactyla; family Bovidae; genus Oryx; species Oryx dammah. The sequence goes on along the minus strand of NW_024070207.1, from coordinate 104,846,326 downwards.
TTTGAGTACCATTTGTCAATGGGAAAAGGAAATTTAAACCCTTACCATAGCTTTCTATGAATTCAAAATTGGAATCACTCTTCCACCATAATACAGCACAGGGTATGACCTGCCTCAGACTTCATGTTTTATACTTGAGTTTTAGAAATGGCTTGTGTGTACAGAGACATTTCTTTGATGCAAGATTGAATTAAGGAAGCTTAATTAACATTTTCTAATTAAATACTGCATGGTGAACTCAATCATATTGTACTCTGCAACTTTGATGAGATTACTCTGTCTTTAAATAAACAAGATGGGATCTAGCTTTGAGAGCATGGATGATAACCATTCCATCCCTTCTTTGGCTGTCACCCCTGTTTTTCAGAAACATTTTTAGCCATTCATCTAATTTTAGGAATTTGGTAGAAACGCATTTCTCAGAAGTGCTCAAGGATATTTAAAATTATACCTTACCTAGGAATTGACAGGCATCGTTTTCAACCCATTTAATACCTAATTTATAGTTATCCTATTCATTGGCAATTAAGTCTATTTTTCTTCCCTCTAAGCTTATATTCAGTATGGAATATATGATATATAATATGTATCATGTAATACATAAGATGTGATTTCCAGTGATCCCCATGGTGTTCAGTTTAATGGCCAATGTACCAGCCTCATGTCACATGGCCTGAGAATAGCACCCCTGCGTGAAATGCCTTTGCCACTGGCTTCCAGGACACCACAGTCTCTGGATTTCTCTCCTGCCTTTCTTGTCTCTCTCTCTCTCTCACTTTCCTTTGGTTAGTCCTGTTCCTCTGGGGCTTCCCAGGTGGCTTAGTGGTAAAGAATCTGCCTGCCAATGCAGGAGATGAAAGAGACCTGGGTTCGATCCCTGGGTTGGGAAGATCCCCTGGAGGAGGAAATGACAACCCCCTCCAGTATTCTTGCCTGGAGAATCTCATAGACAGAGAAGCCTGGCGGGCCACAGTTCATGGGGTCGCAACGAGTCAGACATAACTGAGTGGCCGAGTGCTCATGCACCTGTTCTTCCAGCCTCCTCATCTTGCAGAGCCCAGGTCTCCTCCACTCTCATTCTGTGCATAATCTCATTCCATCCAAATGCCAGTGACTTCAAAGTGCATATCCTCAGCCCTAATATTTCTTTAAAGTTGCATCTCTAACCATCTACCCATCCCCACTGGAATAGATAGATACCCCTCAATACCACACCTCCAAAAACGAGCTCCTGGTCTTTCCTTCTGGACCCATAGCCTCCTCTGTCTCAAGGACAGAAACTCTAGTCCCTAGTCTCTCAGGCCAAAATCTTTACAATCATCCTTGACCTCTTCACATTCAACCTGTCAGGAAATTCTGATGGCTCTAACTTTACAATTATCCAGAGTCAGATGACTTTACTTCCTCAACTGTTACTGCCCTGGTCTGGGGCACTTCTCATTACTCATCTGCTCAAAAGCTCCCATTTCACGTTGTGAGCAACAATCCTTACAATGGCTTACAACAGCAGTCCTCAACCTTTTTGGCACCAGAGACTGCTTTTGTGGAAGATAATTTATCCATAGACTGAGGTAGGGGGATGGTTTCAGGATGTTTCAAACACATTGCATCTTTTATGTACTTGATTTCTATTACTGGGCTTTCCTGGTGGCTCAGGCAGTAAAGAATCTGCCTGCAATGCAAGAAACCTGGGTTCGATCCCTGGGTCAGGAAGATCCCCTGAAGAAGAGAATGGCAACCCACTCCAGTATTCTTGCCTAGAGAATCCCATGGACAGAGGAGCCTGGCAGACTATAGTCCATTGGGTTGCAGAGTCGGAGATGTCTGAGCAACTGATGCTTTCACTTTAAACTTTTATTTCTATTATTATTACATCAGCTCCACCTCAGATCATCAGGCATTAGATCCCAGAAGTTGGGAACCCCTGGTTTACAAGGCCCTACCCAGGTGAACTCTCCACCCACTGTGTGACCCCATCTCTACCTGCTCTGTCTTCCTTATTCCACACCAGCCCCTTGGACTCCTTCCTGGTTATCTAACATGCTAGACACTTGTCCTTCTTAGGGCTTTGAGCAGTACACTGTTTGTCTTCTTGTAATGCTCCTCCATGGCATATCCACCTGACTAACTCCTTCACCTCCTTCAAGTCTTTTCTCAAATTTCAATATTTCAGTACATCCTGTTTTGATCCCCTCTTTAACATCATAGACTTACCCTACTGCCTGCATTCCTGGGTCCTACTTTTTCTCCTTTTCCCATATATCTGATCACCGTTGAACATGCTATATCGTTTTTGTCCATTCCCTGTCATCCCACAAAAGGATACAAGTCCTGTGGGGGCTAAAAGTGTTGTTTTGTTCTTTTACATTGCCCAAGCACCAAGAGTAATGCCTCACACTGAGAAGTAACTCAATAAATATCTAAACTGCTAAATGCATGCATAATTATTTTAAAAAATCATAATATATAGCCATAAAAATTCAAGCATTCATAACAGATAGTAACAATGCCAAATGATTTGTTAAAGATTTTTAATTTAGGGGATTGATTTTATTTACAAATAATATAATTAACATTTTAAAAGATGGATTTTTTATATAATTAAAGATGGATGGTGACAGTCTATATCAAGCAAATTTCAAAGAAATAATAGTCACATTGTCATACGGTTCTAAAGAAAATTGTCACATGGAAAATTAAGCATATAAAGCAATTGCATCTTCATGATTTAGTTAATAAAATGTCCGAAAGAGATAAGCTCAGTGGTAGATCTAATTGCCTCACCACATGAGCCATTTTTTACATTGACAGCAAAAGCAAGAACTTTGGAAAATTTTTCTCCAAATTTTTTGATGTTGTTATTTCTTCAAGAACTAAAGTACAATAAGTTATATAGCTATACATGCTTACCAGAAGCAAGCAACGAGGAGTCCCTTTCATCTTTCATTTATAGAATCTCCTGCTCTATGGGTATGTTTTGTCCCATGTTCTTCTTTCTCCACTCCAGAGGTGTTGATCATATCAAATTTCTCTTAACGAAGATGATTAGAGAGTAAAAACCAATAAAAATTATCTGGGGGAGGGGGAGTAGAAGGTTCCTTCAGGTATTGAATTCTAACCAAGTTAGTTAAAGCTATTATTGATACTCAGAATATCATATTAAAGCACTGCAAATTTTTAAGAATGAAGATTGTGGAGTCACTGCTAATAACGTAATGGCAATAGAATGTGTTAAGTGCTGAAAAATAATGAAATAGGCCTAGATGGCAACTCCTGACTCAAATAACTATAATAGTTTTTTGATAATCACCATTCTCAGAATACAATTTAGGAAAGAAATAAAAGCAAGAGTTAGATGCAATACAGAGTAGACTTAATAGGACCTAGAAACCAGAGTTAAGTTGAAAATTATAGTTCCTAATGTAATTGTGTTGCAGAAGCCTTTCAAGAAAAATATAAACCATGAAATAAAATTTGTATGGAGTTCTTACTGAAACCTCATCTTCATACACTCACTATTTTGATGATTTACACTTCTAATTTTACATCTTTTGTTGAGTGTGCCCTAAGCAAAATTATGAAAACATGTTTCTCATTAGAGTACTTGGAATCCCCTGCATATAAGTTGTCCCAATCAATGAATAGGAATGTCCTTTCTGTAATGAATATTGCTGCTATCCCATAACTATATTGTACTTGGAGGAATTATTAATTCTTTAGTTATTAAAATAGCCTAATCAAGTCTCACAACTCTCACTCATAAGAACACAAAAATGATCAGAGTAAAATCACTACAGATTATCTCTTCAAATTATAAGAACAAGAAAATTGTACATTTTCAGCCAAATATGCTTTTAGTATCATTCAACTGTTTTGCATAAAGCACTTAATGTTAAGAAACAAATTGTACTCTGGACAGTTTGCGTAATAACTTACTATGTTTGAAATATGTGATAGCTGTGTTTCTTCAGCTTTCTACACCAGCAGACTTGACAGTGGAGCTAATTTGGGCCTTTTATGCTTATTTCCACATTAAAACTTTTAAAAATAATCTACCACTGTAAGCTTATTTTTGCACTGGTTAATGAGTGAGATCCAATTACATTGAATCTCTCAATTTAAAAAACATGGTGCTGACGCTCATTTCAGGACTTCTCTGATGGAGTGTCACAATATTTTGATTCAAAAGACTTATATAACATTATGAGGATACAAATAGCAAGAGACTGTTTTTGTTTTTCAATCTTTTGATCTTAGTCAGAAAAATTTCTAAACATAGTTACCCAAAATAATGCTAAGAGGTGGAAAAGAGCTACTTTTTCAGGCTATGGGTAGAAATTTTAATGTCTACCTTAACCTTTCTTAATAGGTAAAGTCACCCAGAGTCCAGTTCAGTTCAGTTCAGTCGCTCAGTCGTGTCCGACTCTTTGAAACCCCATGAACCACAGCACGCCAGGCCTCCCTATCCATCACCAACTCCTAGAGTTTACCCAAACTCATTTCCATCGAGTCGGTGATGCCATCCAGCCATCTCATCCTCTGTTGTCCCCTTCTCCTCCTGCCCCCAATCCCTCCCAGAATCAGGGTCTTTTCCAATGAGTCAACTCTTCGCATGAGGTGGCCAAAGTACTGGAGTTTCAGCTTCAGCATCAGACCTTCCAATGAACACCCGGGACTGATCTCCTTTAGAATGGATTGGTTGGATCTCCTCGCAGTCCGAGGGACTCAAGAGTGTTCTCCAACACCACAGTTCAAAAGCATCAGTTCTTTGGTGCTCAGCTTTCTTTATAGTCCAACACTCACATCCATACATGACCACTGGAAAAACCATAGCCTTGATTAGATGGAACTTTGTTGGCAAAGTAATGTCTCTGCTTTATAATATGCTGTCTAGGTTGGTCATAACTTTCCTTCCAAGGAGTAAGCGTCTTTTAATTTCATGGCTGCAATCACCATCTACAGTGATTTTGGAGCCCAGAAAAATAAAGTCAGCCACTGTTTCCATTGTTCCCCATCTATTTGCCACGAAGTGATGGGACCAAATGCCATGATCTTTGTTTTTCTGAATGTTGAGCTTGAAGCCAATTTTTTCACTCTCCTCTTTCACTTTCATCAAGAGGCTCTTTAGTTCTTCACTTTCTGCCATAAGGGTGGTGTCATCTGCATATCTGAGGTTATTGATATTTCTCCCGGCAATCTTGATTCCAGCTTGTGCTTCATCCAGCCCAGCGTTTCTCATGATGTACTCTGCATAGAAGTTAAATAAGCAGAGTGACAATATATAGCCTTGATGTAGTCCTTTTCCCATTTGGAACCAGTCTGTTGTTCCACATCCAGTTCTAACTGTTGCTTCCTGACCTGCATACAGGTTTCTCAGGAGGCAGGTCAGGTGGTCTGGTATTCCCATCTCTTTCAGAATTTTCCACAGTTTATTGTGGAAATAAACACACCGTGTTTAATAATCCACATAGTCAAAGGCTTTGGCATAGTCAATAAAGCAGAAGTAGATATTTTTCTGGAACTCTCTTGCTTTTTCCATGATTCAGCAGATGTTAGCAATTTGATCTCTGATTCCTCTGCCTTTTCTAAAACCAGCTTGAACATATGGAAGTTCACAGTTCATGTATTGCTGAAGCCTGGCTTGGAGACTTGTAAGCATGAGTTTACTAGCATGTGAGATGAGTGCAATTGTGTGGTAGTTTGAGCATTCTTTGGCATTGCCTTTCTTTGGGATTGGAATGAAAACTGACCTTTTCCAATCCTGTGGCCACTGCTGAATTTTCCATATTTGCTGGCATATTGAGTGCAGCACTTTCACAGTGTCATCTTTTAGGATTTGAAACAGCTCAGTTGGCATTCCATCACCTCCACTAGCTTTGTTCATAGTGATACTTCCTACGGCCACCTTGACTTCACATTCCAGGATGTCTGGTTCTAGGTGAGTGAGCACACCATCGTGATTATCTGGGTTGTGAAGATCTTTTCTGTACAGTTCTTCTGTGTATTCTTGCCACCTCTTCTTAATATCTTTTGCTTCTGTTAGGTCCCTACAGTTTCTGTCCTTTATTGAGCCCATCTTTGCATGAAATGTTCCCTTGGTATCTAATTTTCTTGAAGAGCTCTCTAGTCTTTCCCATTCTGTTGTTTTCCTCTATTTCTTTGCACTGATCACTGAGGAAGGCTTTTTTATTTTTCCTTGCTATTCTTTGGAACTTTGCATTCAAATGGGTATATCTTTCCTTTTCTCCTTTGCTTTTCACTTCCCATCTTTTCACAGCTATTTGTAAGGCCTCCTCAGACAGCCATTTTGCTCTTTTGCATTTCTTTTTCTTGGGGATGGTCTTGATTCCTGTCTCCTGTACAATGATGGATGTAAATGGTCTATGATATACTGGCTAGTCTTCCTTATTGCCTCAGGGAGAAATTAAAAGGCTTCATCTTTAAGAAAACAATGACAGTTGGAGTTCTGTTTTTAGGACTTATGGTATAATTTTGAATATGTCAATCAAATAAGAATCCTAAACAATTCATAATCCTCATGAGCTCTTGACCCAACACTCAATATTCACTTTCACTGCAGTGAATTCATCATGAATTATAAAAATATCCATAGCTTTGTTTACAATTGTTAATGACGGGGCGTAGTTTGAGGGGAAAGTCTTATCTAGGTTTCTACTCTTTCTTACTGTATTGCTTAAGATAATAATAACTGTTCTAATGCAGGAATACAAAGCAATTCCCTGGAGCTTAATATAATACAAGTTATTTTTGGATCACAGGAAACAAAGTCCATTGGGGGAGGAACTGTTGGTAGAGTGCTCTGTTCCACGCAGTCATTTAGAGACCCAGGAACATAGAGACTCTGTTACACTCAACACCCAGCTTCCAAATTCACCTTGGGTGTTGAAATCCTGGATGGATATTAGAGAAATGAGTGAGTTTTGCAGGGAGGAGGAATAGAATGAATAGGTCAAGGCTAGAAGTTTCATTGAGAACTTCTGCCCATTTTCCATTAGCCAGAACTCAGTCATATGGCTACACTTGACTGCAAGGAAGGCTGGTAATGTTATTTGGCTATCTGCCTAGAAGGAAAGGTATACAAGGCTGGTGAATGGCTAACCAGTCTCTGCCACAGTCATGTTTTATTTGTTGTCTCCATAAAGATAATTAACAATTATGCATAGAGTCTGAAAATTCTTCCCTGTGCCGTATATCACACATTGTGTGATAAATGGGCTTTTAAGGTTACTTCACATTATGATAGTAGTATGTCTAAAGGATGGAAATTTCAACCACAGTTTATGCAATTTATTATTTTTACCACTGTGTTGAGCTCCTTGAAAGAATCAGAAGGTGAGTTCTTTGAGATGGTACCTTTTGTGAACAATACAGCAGCTGAGAAATTTGGTGTAGAAAGTAGCTCCAATGATGAATACCATACTTTACCTCTATCTTTTTTGATGTGACTCTTTCAGTGTACATATCCTTATAGTTACTTTTCCAATTTCCTGCTCACTAAAAAATTATATACCTTGCTGAAAAACTTCTCAGCAACTATTTTCCATCAGTTCTTCACAAATCTTCATAGGAATCATCATTCTCGATAATGGGAATCAAAGACTTTATTAAATATCAAATCATCTAGAGATTTAGTATAGCCCTTTTGTAGTCTGTAATAAAACTATAAGATAAATGATAGAAGCAATCTGAATCTAGCAAGCAATTGTTCTACAGTGATTTTGAGTACTTTAAAAGATGTCCCTTCTTAGTATTAAAAAAAGAAGGGCACATATTTTTTTTTTTTCCAGCTAGGCTACCTCCTTTTGTCTCCAAATAGATTCTAGCATCTTTACAATCCAAGTTTTCAGCCAAATTTTCTCTTATAAGAAATCCACTTCCAAAACTGATACTTCCAAGATGAATTTTATATTCTCTCTCTTTTTTTAGCCACCCCACAAAGCTTGTGGAATCTTAGTTCCCCAACCAAGAGTTGAACCTGGGACCTCAGCAGTAAGAGTGCAGAGTCCTAACCACTGAACCACCAAGGAATTCCCAAGATTTATTTATTTGCTTTTTTTCAATAGCACTAATTCTCTTTTTAAACTGTAAAAAAAAAATGGCTCTTTTTTTAATGTGTGTGATTGATTTTAAAATGTCAGTGAATAGTGATGGTTTCATGGAACATAGCTTCCTGTTTTGTTTTTGTTTGGTTTTTTTATGTGCCAGATGCTAAAATGGAGCCTCATTTACATCACCAAGTTAAAAATCCTATTTGAATTAAGAAACTAGATTCACTGCTGTTTATTACTGATTGGAATAGTGTGGGTATGAAATTTCATGACTGTCATAACCTTTCATCATTTCAGATTGTTATTCCTCATTTATCTTAAGTATGTTCACCAGTTTCAAATTTATTCTTCAAACTTCCTATTTTTATCCATGACCCATTTCAAAATATATGCTATACTTTACTGTAAAGATATCTATTCAAAGAGGTTGAGTACAGCCCTTTTGATAACAATAAGTACTGAAAGTTATATTAAAATTTTCATGAATATGGATTGGTGAAATAAGCTCTGATTCACATACTAGAATACTCTGTAGCTGTTGGAATGATAAAATAGAGCTACTTATGCTGATATATTATAACTTGTACTTTGTAAAGAATATATGTGTATGTGTTCATATACACACATGTGTGTATACTGCTCATGCATGTTCAAATTTATATAAATTTATGTGCATATATACATATGTTTGGGTATGTATAATATTAGTTGAAAAACATACAAAAGAAACTGTTTCAGTGGTTATGTCCAGAAGGGTGAAGCTAAGGCATGGAATGTGGGTAGGAGCTCTTTACTCTTTATCTTATACCTTTTTTAACTCTTTGAATCTTTTTTACCATGACCATCTGATTTAGCATATCCTTTATTTCATATATGTGTGTATACATATATATATATATGGAATTCATGCATATACATATATATCATATACACATAATACAACCTTGTAGCACCTGTCATTAAAGAAGTTTTAATATAACTAAGGAATAAGAATGTTAAAGGTGCAGGAAAAGTTCAAGGTCAAAATTATTTTGTAGTGTTTAAATTCTCCTCCCCCCCCCCATTCTATCACTGACTATTCCATTTATCAGCTAAATTCATTCCCACCTGAGAGTTAAGAGAAGCAGCTTCTGTAATAAATGGGAAACTTGTAACTGGGGAGCACAGCCATAACTTTAAATCGGTTGGTATCCATTGAAACTAAATACCAGAAATTAGCAATAATTAGAAAATAGCCCCAGCCCACTCCCCCTCATGCACCCAGGTTGCAGTGATTGGAGTACAAAGAGTGAAGAACTTTTTGGGTAAGGCAGTGCTTACTGTGGAAAAACCAAAAACCTTGATTGTAACTAATATTAGATAAGGGTTCCTACTGTTGATATCCTTAGAAGAAATGGAGTAGCCATCATAGTCAGCAAGACTGAAATGCAGTACTTGGATGCAATCTCAAAAATGATAGAATGTTCTCTGTTCGTTTCCAAGGCAAACCATTCAATATCATGGTAATCCAACTCTATGCCCCAGCCAGTAATGCTGAAGAAGCTGAAGCTGAACGGTTCTATGAAGACCTACAAGACCTTCTAGAACTAACACCCCAAAAAGATGTCCTTTTCATTATAGGGGAATGGAATGCAAAAGTAGGAAGTCAAGAAACACCTGAAATAACAAGCAAATTTGGCCTTGGAGTACAGAATGAAGCAGGGCAAAGGCTAATAGAGTTTTTCCAAAAGAACGCACTGGGAATAGCAAACACCCTCTTCCAACAACACAAGAGAAGACTCTACACATGGACATCACCAGACGGTCAACACCAAAATCAGATTGATTATATTCTTTGCAGCCAAAGATGGAGAAGCTCTATACAGTCAACAAAAACGAGACCGGGAGCTGACTGTGGCTCAGATCATGAACTCCTTATTGCCAAATTCAGACTTAAATTGAAGAAAGTAGGGAAAACCAAGAGACAATTCAGGTATGACCTAAATCAAATCCCTTATGATTATACAGTGGAAATGAGAAATAGATTTAAGGGACTAGATCTGATAGACAGAGTGCCCGAAGAACTATGGATGGAGGTTCGTGACACAGTACAGGAGACAGGGAGTAAGATGATCCCCAAGAAAAAGAAATGCAAAAGAGCAAAATGGCTGTCTGAAGAGGCCTTACAAATAGCTGTGAAAAGAAGAGAAGCAAAAAGCAAAAGAGAAAAGGAAAGATATGCCCATTTGAATGCAGAGTTCCAAAGAATAGCAAGGAGAAATAAAAAAGCCTTCCTCAGTGATCAGCGCAAAGAAATAGAGGAAAACAACAGAATGGGAAAGACTAGAGAGCTCTTCAAGAAAATTAGAGATATCAGGGGAACATTTCATGCAAAGATGGGCTCAATAAAGGACAGAAATGGTATGGGCCTAACAGAAGCAAAAGATATTAAGAAGAGGTGGCAAGAATACACAGAAGAACTGTACAAAAAAGATCTTCACAACCCAGATAATCATAATAGTGTAATCACTCACTTAGAGCCAGACATCCTGGAATGTGAAGTCAAGGTGGCCATAGGAAGCATCACTATGAACAAAGCTAGTAGAGGTGATGGAATTCCACTTGAGCTATTTCAAATCCTGAAAGATGATGCTGTGAAAGTGCTGCACTCATTATGTCAGCAAATATGGAAAACTCAGCAGTGGCCACAGGACTGGGAAGGTCAGTTTTCCAGTCCCAAAGAAAGGCAATGCCAAAGAATGCTCAAACTACCACACAATTGCACTCATCTCACATGCTAATAAAGTAATGCTCAAAATTCTCCAAGCAAGGCTTCAGCAATACATGAACTGTGAACTTCCATATGTTCAAGCTGGTTTTAGAAAAGGCAGAGGAATCAGAGATCAAATTGCTAACATCTGCTGAATCATGGAAAAAGCAAGAGAGTTCCAGAAAAACATCTACTTCTGCTTTATTGACTATGCCAAAGCCTTTGACTGTATGGATTACAATAAACTGTGGAAAATTCTGAAAGAGATGGGCATACACAACCACCTGACCTGCCTCTTGAGAAACCTATATGCAGGTCAGGAAGCAACAGGACATGGAACAACAGACTGGTTCCAAATAGGAAAAGGAGTACGTCAAGGCTGTATATTGTCACCCTGCTTATTTGACTTCTATGCAGAGTACATCATGAGAAACGCTGGGCTGGATGAAGCACAAGCTGGAATCAAGATTGTCGGGAGAAATATCAATTACCTCAGATATGCGGATGACACCACTCTTACGGCAGAAAGCAAAGAGGAACTAAAGAGCCTCTTTATGAAGGTGAAAGAGGAGACTGACAAAGTTGGCTTAAAGCTCAACATTCAGAAAACAAAGATCATGCATCTGGCCCCATCACTTCATGGCAAATGGATGGAGAAACAGTTGAAACAGTGGCAGACTTTATTTTGGGGGACTCCAAAATCACTGCAGATGGTGACTGCAGCCATGAAATTAAAAGACGCTTGCCCCTTGGAAGAAAAGCTGTCACCAATGTAGACAGCATATTAAAAAGCAGAAACATTACTTTGCCAACAAAGGTCTGTCAAGACTATGGTTTTTCTAGTAGTCATGTTTGGATATGAGAGTTGGACTATAAAGAAAGCTGAGTGCCAAAGAATTGATGCTTTTGAACTGTGGTGTTGGAGAAGACTCTTGAGAGTCCCTGGAGCAAGGAGATCCAACTCGTCCATCTTAAAGGAAATCAGTCCTGAATATTTATTGGAAGGACTGATGCTGAAGCTGAAACTCCAATCCTTTGGCCACCTGATGCAAAGAGCTGACTCATTTGAAAAGACCCTGATGCTGGGAAAGATTGAGGGCAGGAGGAGAAGGGGACAACAGAGGATGAAATGGTTGGGTGGCATCACTGACTCAATGGGCATGAATTTGAGTAACCTCTGGGAGTTGGTGACGGACAGGAAGGCCTGGCGTGCTGCAGTCCATGGGGTCGCAAAGAGTCAGACACTACTGAGCAACTGAACTGAAATGAACTGAACTGAACAGTTGTTATTTAGTTGCTCAGTCGTGTCTGACTCTTTGTGACCCCCGGGATTGTAGCCCTCCCTGCTCCTCTGTCGGAGGGTTTCCCAGACAATAATACTGGAGGGGTTGCCATTTCCTTCTCCACAGGATCTTCCCAACCCAGGGATGAAACCCACGTCTCCTATGTTGGCAGGTGGATTCTTTACCACTGAACCAGCAGGGAAGCCCTCCACCAAATTCATTCTGCCCCCAGAAAAAGATGATGATTTGATCCTAATTATGCTAACTACATTTCAATAGTCTCCAGAGAAAATGTCTGCTTTCCAAAATACAGATCATTAGACTTTATTGTACTATTTAGCAACTCCTACCACTGAGAAATCAAGGCTTATCCACTTATCCCAATTTTACCTGATTTTAGCCAGTCCATAGTTTTCTCATAAATTCTGCCCACCCTTTAATCAGATCTACCTGCTAGTCTTGGAGGCTCTCCTTGAACACCATTTCTAGGCTTGTGAATCTTCAAACCTTCGTGGTTACTCTGATCCACTCAAGACAAATCAGGTTCCAGCTGGGAATTGCACTGTGGCATATGCAATTGCTGGGCATTGCACACACTCTGAAGGCCTCATCCAGTGCCTCTAGTATTTCAGGTTCATTCATTTCTGTCACAGCAGATAAAAACCCAGAGGTTCCAAAACCTGCTATGCACCTGAGTCATCATGAAAGTTTATTAAATAAATAGTTCATTGGCTTCTGGGCTACAGTGATACACAGCCAGGTTTGAAATCTCTTCTCTTGGTTCACTGCCCCTGAGTCCTGTGTACTGGAGCACCATGAGGGCTGCCTCAGTGCTAGCCTCCTCCTCTTGACAAAGGGGTTCCTATGTTCCATTGTGTATAACCATCCTTTTATACATAAGCTGCTTTCTCTTCTTTTCACTCCCAGTTTCTTTTTTATGATATTCAAATCAACTCGTTAAAAATAGTATAAAAGATGCCAGTACCAATAGAAAAACCCATGGAGAAGAGAATGTCAACCCACTCCAACCTGGAGAATCCCATGGACAGAGGAGCTTGCCAGAGGAGCCTGGTAGGCTACAGTCCATAGGGCCGCAAAGAGTGAGATACCACTGAGCGACAAACACTTTCACTTTACACCAGTAGAATAACAGTCAAGCCTTTGCTTTAGGTCAGATTTCGCTCTGTTCCTCTGCTCCCTGAGGAAGGTCTAAGCTTCCATACTCTCTTGATTCAGGATAGGAGTCCTATTGATACTTTCCCAATGACCATGAGCAGAGACTGAGAAGTTGTCGCCATTAATATCCACTGAAAGGCTTTTTAGTCCAAACTGAACTTTAGTCCTCATAAGCTGTGAGTCTCAGGATTCTTTGAACCTCCTCTAAGAAGTCTCATTTAGATGGATGTGTTGGTGATGTCATTGTTGGACATTGTTATATTCGTGTAGATTTTAAGAAGGAGGCTTCTATTCCCTATGACTTACCCAAAAGATAAAGATACACACTCTTAGGAATGAATAGGAAGCCAATATGAAAATGAAAATCTTCACTTAAGAGGAATGAGTGTGATGGTTTGATTTATAATGTGAGTTGCAACACCTATGAAAATCTTCCTCAGTTTACATAGAAGGATATGCTTTTTTTTTAAGCAGAAAGGAGATGAGTCAAATACCAATGTAATGTATCTTAAAAAACTTTAAATTGTAGCCAGTGAAGATTTGGAAATTTTTTCATTAATTTTGAGTAAGTAAATGTTAGTCGCTCAGTTGTGCCCGAATCTTTGTGATCCCATGGACTGCAGCCCACCAGGTTCCTCTGTCCATGAGATTTTCCAGGCAAGGATACTGGAGTGGGTTGCCATTTCCTTCTCCAGGGGATCATCCCAACCCAGGGATCGAACCTGGGTCTCCTGCACTGCAGGCAGATTCTTTACCAACTGAGCTACAAGGGAAGCCCTCATTAATTTTATGTGACTATTAATACCATTTCGATGAATTTGTTAAACATAGAAAGTCTTTAGTAAGTAATTTTACACATACCTCATGGGCCTTCCCAGCTGGCGGTGGTGGTAAGAACCCATCTGCCAATACAGGAGACTCAAAAGACACAGGTTCAATCCCTGGGTCAGGACGATCCCCTTGAGTAGGCCACTCCAGTATTCCTACCTGGAGAATCCCGTGGACAGATGATACAATCTGTAGTGTCAAAAAGAGTCAGACACGACTGAGCGACTAACACTTCTTTTCCCTTCATAATCATTCGAAGTCCTTTATTTTGTTTGCAGCATGCACACACGCACGCCTACCTCATTCATACTCATTCAAATTCATACAGATTTGAAACATAATGCAAGAGAAGACAATGGCACCCCGCTCCAGTACTCTTGCCTGGAAAATCCATGGACGGAGGAGCCTGGAAGGCTGCAGTCCATGGGGTTGCTGAGGGTCAGACACGACTGAATGACTTCATTTTCACTTTTCACTTTCATGCATTGGAGAAGGAAATGGCAACCCACTCCAGTGTTCTTGCCTGGAGAATCCCAGGGACGGAGGAGCCTGGTGGGCTGCCGTCTATGGGGTTGCACAGAGTTGAACATGACTGAAGTGACTTGGGAGCAGCAAGCAGCAGCGGCAGAAGCAGGGAAATAGTCCATTGGGCAGTTATGAGTCTTTGCACTAATCTGGGTATAGTTGCTCATAGGTTCTGAAAGTGTTAAATATAATATCATGGCTTTGATTACATATCACATTTTATTTTCTCAGTCAAGTGTGATTTGATATAGTTGCCTAGATTTAGCTTCTAATTTACCTACCTTAGACTCTCACTTAAGTATACAGTTACTTTTTCAGTATTGACAAGAATGTGTTACTGTAAGTAGTTCCTAAGAATAGGACAGCATTTTCTAGTTCTCTGGCATTGAAGGCTTTTTGTTTGTTATCTTGTTTGCTTATTTGTTTGTGAATCCTCATAGGACAAGGAAAAAGCTCTTGTGTTTCCTTATGGACTTAATCTCTGAAACTTTTACACTGTCACTAATGATTGTTTGGAGCTCAAATAAGAGGGTGTACAGTTCATAAATTTTTATTTAAATGCAACTCTTGCTTTTATATAAGTTTACAATCTGGTAAAGAGACAAGGAGATAAAAAAGATGTAAGAGAAAAGCCCTAGCCAAAGACTTAAATTTGGAGATCAGTAAAATGTGGGTGGTAAAGACATTTAGCTTATTGATCCTTATGAACCCATCCATGCATGCAAAGCATGTGAAGAGGGTTAAAGGGAGAAACAGCCAACATAGAAAATGTAAACATACATGTATATGTTTATACAAGCTTCTCTGGTGGCTCAGCGGGAGAGAACACCTGCTAGTGCCGGAGACAGGTTCAGTCTCTGGGTTGGGAAGATCCCCTGGAGAAGGAAATGGCAACCCACTCCAGTATTCTTGCCTGGGAAATCCCATGGACAGAGGAGCCTGGCAAGTTATAGTCCATGGGTTTGCAAAAGAGTCTGACATGACTTAGCAACTAAAACATGTTTTTACATTTAAAGTTACTTTTGTGCAGGGAGGGTTAACCAAGCAGTCTTCACATGGCTGTCTCTGCATCTCATGCTGAAGCCTGAAGTTCACAGGCAGGAAGTCAGGAAGAGTCCGATAATAAGTGAGATAGAACCCAATGAGCACAAGCTGGAATTGCAGTCCACAGGGCAAGCCATCAAGTGGGGAGAGAATGAGCAGGCTTGAATTCCCCTCGGATGGACTGAAACCCATGTCAAGTTTTTGTTGCCTCTGAGCTTACCAAAGAGAATGATCCAGGGCCCTTTATCAAGCTAAACACACACCACTGGCGCGGGAGTCAGAGACACTGGCAGAAGACCCAGGGGAAAAGAGCAATTTCGGGCCCAACTGCTACTTCATGTCAGCGAGGCACGTCAGCTCATCAGTAACAATGTACACATGGTCAGACACACATACACACTCACACTCCAAAATGGCTGCTCCCTCTTTTCCATCCTTCCACTAGTGTGAGAGAATCTCTCTTGTAGCCTACCCTAATTAGGCACATACAAGACAATGGAATTCTGGGAAATGCAGTTCAGCCTAGTCAGGTCAGACAATTCACTACAAAGCGGTCACAATGTGCAGTCTCAAAGGTGGCAGGCCATGGTGGGTGCCAGGGTGAGGGGTCTGGTAATCATTGTATTTCATGAACATACTGGCACTCGGAGGATCAGTGAAGGAAGTAATGTAGAAATTAGAGGATGGGATTAAAAAAATCAGCTTATTTATCATCACAACTGTTCCAAGGGCACTGCTTGCCTGTATGTATGCAAATAATTCATTTTGCCTTTCTCTCTCTCCCATCCCAAATAACCATTCCTAATATTGAAAGGAAATATGTCTACTTTCCACTTTTTTTCAGGCCATATTTTTCTAAGATGAATAGTCTTGATTGTTACAGTGAGAATAGAGGCTCTCTGAAAATTTTAAGAAAGTAATTGAACAAAGGGAAGTGACAGTGCTTGCCTTAATAAAGTAGAAAGCATAAATACTGTTCACACCTCTTGTTTGGCTCTCTAAGAATAACAAGTGTTGCTACAGGTTATAACCTTATTTCTTGTTGGGGGAGAAAAAGAACTCTTAAGTGGAAGGGTTTCATTCATACTGTACCAAACCCCTGTTTTTGGAGTAAGATGATGAAAAGAGGAGAGCTAGCCTAAAAATGAACACACTTTCAACAAGGCTGATTTTAAAATTTTACCTGTGTTGGAAAAACTCATAGTCCCTAACTATGGATGAGAAAGATGTCTCCTCTATTAATTAATTGATTACGTTTTAGCTGCACTGTGTCTTCAGTGCTGTGTGGGCTTTCCCTCTCGAGTTGTGGTGAGCAGGGGCTCCTCCTCGTTGTGGTACGCACGTGGTGCACAGGCTTCTCGTGGTGGTGGTTTCACTTGTTTCAGAGCGTGGGCCCTAAGCATGTGGGCTGCAGTAGCTGGGTCTCTGGCTTAGTTGTTCCACAGCAGGTCGGATCTTTCCAGACCAGGGATTGAGCCTGTGTCCCCTACATTGGTAGATGGATTCTTAACCACTGGACCACTAGGGAAGCCTGAAAGGTGTCTTCTCTAATACATATGTTAATGCTGTGATTCCAAGGAGTATCACTAATCTATAGTCTTTACAGCTGTACTTTTCTCAGCATATTTCGAGTCACAGAGCAGATCTAGATTGAGGGAGAGGTGTTTCTTCAAGAGCCTTCTATGACTGTAAACTGTTGGAGAAAGTTAGAAGAAGATGGTGCATGGTCTGCTCTGCTACCTTGAAGTAGAATGTATGATGACATGTTAATGCTATTGTTAACTTTTTTCCTAAATTATAAAAGCGTTATTTCTACATTATATAAATTTTGCAAAATACAGGCAAAGAAGACAAGAAAGAAGTAATCAAGATATGTCAAAATGCTTTAAAGCTTCCTCTGTGGAATCTTAAGCATCTTTCTCTTACTTCAAATGAATAAGTCAAGGAGCATATCTTTGGATTAAGTAGTGCTAGAAATAAGTGTTAATTAAGTAATGTTTTAGCACTGCAATTTTCTGCTCACAAGAACCTGGTTGGGTTTAATAGCTTTATTAATTTTGTCTTAACTTTTGCTATAATTATGTTGCTTTACTGTGTGATGGGCATGGTCATGGCAAATTAAAATATCAGAATGATCAAGTGAATCAGATCGATCAAGTTAATCAGATCAATGAGTATTTTGATTAACTCAAGATGCTATTTGATTCAGAAGGCACATCCTATTAGCAAAACTTGCCATTAACTTTTCAATACAGCATATTCCAACAGCTAGCACCAAGGAGTGAATGTTATAAAATATTATCCAGATATGAACAAATGACTTTATTTTTTTCCTCTATCGTGGGCTGTGTAAAAGTAACCAGGGTTTCCTGATTCCAGAAATATGTGGAGGAAGCATTCATCTGTCTTCAATGATACAAGTGGTCATTTTTCTAAAGACAAGATTCCGTTATTTTCATTTACTTCTATAACTTTCCACCTAGAGAGTTGCCAATATTAGAACATAAATTAAAAATCACAGAATAATAATAGTGGGCACAAAAATAGACTTCAGAAAATCATATACCTTCTGTAGGTAAGAAAGTTTAAAGATATTCTCCAGCGATAACCTTTATTAGATGCTGGCACGTCTCAGATGCTACATTATAGTTTCTTTTATTGAAGACATCTTGACGGTTATAAAACTGGATCAGCATCTCATAAGCCTTGCATAAGGCAGTTGTGATTAAAAAGCACATGGAAAACCTCTCAATAGCTTACAGAAAAGCAACCAGTCTGGTCTGGTATTGGGGTATGTGTGAGTTTTAATAAGATGCTGGTTTTTGCTAAAAGGGCCAAAAGTAAAGATAACCCCATGAGGGAGAATTGAGTTATAGAAAGTGAGATTGGGAACTCCAAAAGGAAGGAAAAAATTAATAATAACACCACAGCTTCAGAAGAAATTGCAGGTTGAGAGACAATAAAAATACTTTTAAGCATGGGGGGAAAATATCTCCTTGAACCTAAGGTTCTGAGATCAGGAAAGAGGCATGAAAGTGAGAATAGCAGGGTTGCTTTCAACTGATTTTAAAGACACCAGTAGTAGAATAGACTGAGAAGGGAGATACAGGTTCCAAAGAGAATGACATGTCTTTTTCAAGAATGAAAAGAACTGAAAGAAATAGCTGTTTTGCAGGTTGGAAATGAAAATAACAGTGAATTTTTTTAAAGTACTGAAAATATGAATGCTATCAACTTCTGAAACTTTTCCTGATTAACTCAGCACAAAAACTTCAAACTGCTGTCATTTCCCCTTCAATCAAATGTGGACCAAGAAACCAAGCCTCATAGTATAGTTTAGGCTCAGAAGCTGTCAGAAGCATTTTACTAAACCACTGTGGAGGAGAGACAAGCACACAAAGCATTATATAAAACACCAGCAGTTACACTGAGTACTTTTAACATAACGCTGACCAACAATAGCCCATCTAGGCAGGAACTAAGAAAACACAAAATTGTGAGTTCACTGAATGTTCATTTACATTTTAAATAAACATCATGCCTAAGCTATCATTATGTCCTACACTAGCTATGTTTTAAAAGCTTATAAAACTTCCTGGAGAATATTTCGTTAACCTTGAAAGCTACATAAACCTAAGGATTATGGCTTATATTTTTTAAAAGATAAGAAAAGTAGGCTTTATGCCTATCCAAATTATCTCTTAAGACCCTGAGTGTTAGGAAACTTAGAGAAGGGTGTTTCATTAAAATGCAGCTATAGCAAAATGTAACTGGAATTGGACCTTTTATTTCAGTGCAGTCAGTCTATTTAAGAAGCAATGAAGCAAAATACCCTTTTTAAATCACAAGGTATTATATGTGTTTTAGAGCAGATGATATTGGGACTTCCCTGGCAGTCCAGTGGTTAAGACTCTGCACTTCCACTGCGAAGGTTGTGGGTTTGATCCTGATCAGGAAACTAAGATCCCACATGCTGTGTGGCCCCTCAAAAAAACCCCAAACCAAAAGAAACAACAGCAAAAATAGAACAGATGCTATTGACTGTATTACTGTTGTTGTTTAGTCACTCAGTCATGTCCAACTCTTGCGACCCCATGGACTGTACCCTGCCAGGCTCCTCTGTCCATGTAATTCTCCAGGCAAGAATACTGGAGTGGGTTACCATGCCTTCCTCCAGGGGATCTTTCCGTCCCAGGGATCAAACCTGCATCTCCTGCACTGGCGGGCGGCTCCTTTATCAGTGAGCCACCAGGGAAGCCGACTGACTATGTTACCCTTAAGTAAACCAAAACCTAAGTAAACTCCTTATAGTTTTCCTCCAGTTAAAGCTACATTCTTTCTTAAAAAGAGATTCATTTCTATGTTATACTTTCTTCCTCAAAAAGAGCATTTGTAGTCTTCTGTTTCTGTATTTTGTATATAGGTATTGTGGGAAATTATTAGAGGATTAGCAGGAGGTAAATGTGGTTCTTGTCTATATCACTAAGTAGATTAAATTATTTGGTATAGTGGCATGAATATTATCCTGTCACACTGCAGACTGGGAGAGAAGATTTTTTAAAAAATCCTTTCTAAGGGTATTGGATAACAAGGTACCCCCAAATACAATGTCTTTAGCAAATTAGATGTGTATTTCTCTCACCAAATTGACTAATATAGAGAAGTTCAAACCGGTGGATGATTCTGTTTCATGATGTCATTCAGGGACCCAGGTCCATTACATCTTATTGCTCTACCATTTTTGTCTTCATCTATGTGACCGAAACGAGTTCACTGGCACATCTGCTTTCCAGCCTACAGGAAAAAGGGAGAAAGAAAGTCCAGGGCTGAGGCTTCATCATAAAGGAGATGAATGCGAAATTGTATACATCACTTCTTCATACATCTCATTGGCCTGATCTCTGTCGTTTGGCCACATCTAGGGACTTGCCTGGTGGCTCAGATGGTAAAGCGTCTGCCTACAATGCAGGAAACCCGGGTTCAATCCCTGGACCAGGAAGATCTCCTGGAGAAGGAAATGGCAACCCACTCCAGTATTCTTGCCAATCCAGTATTCATGGATGGAAGAGCCTGGTGGGCTACAGTCCACGGGGTCGCAAATAGTCGGACACGACTGAGCGACTTCACTTTTTTCTTTCTTTCACCTGCAAAGGAAACTAGGAAATATCGTCTGTAGCTTGGTAGCTGTGTGTCCATCTAAAATTTGAGGGGTTATATTACTCAAAGGAAGAAGGATAATAGACACTGAGAGGCATTTATTGATCTCTGCCTCAATAGATATCAGTTGGTATTTGGAGAAGACAGACTAAGCACATCTTCACTCAAGAACATGGCAACCTCAGTGTAACACTTACCCTTGCATAAGCTGTTGGGGCCAGTACTCTTCACCACCACCACTAAAATGCCTTCCTTTCCTCCTCATTTCATTTTCCTTTTCTTCTCATTCCTCCTCTTCCTATTCCTATTTTTCCTCTACCTCTGTTATTTTCTTTCTTGCTTCAGTTGCTTTTGAAACTAAGGTCTACTGAATTTGCTGGCCAGAGACAAATGCTTTCTCTATGTATGTTAATGACTGATTTAAATATCCCTGGAGGCTGAAAATGGAATAAATTGTTTTAAAAATGTGAATCTTCGGAAGGATGAGAAAGCATCACAAGAGTTAAAAAAAAATCGATGACAGATTTAGTACCATGGCTATGTAATTAATGGAGCAAAAATAAAGGAGATGTCTTCTCAAGATGCAATCACAGAGAGTTGAGATTAGTTAAGGCCTTGACAACAAAAAACCTAAAAATGTTTGCATTGCCAAAAAAAGTCTACTTTGTGGATGACTCAAAACAATTTTAGAAATGAATAAAATTATAAGTGATTCTGATGTCTTTGGCAGAAAGCAAACCACAAGTCTCTTTTCCCATCTACTTTTTTCAACTGATGAGCAAAAATGGCCCTACTTCCCTGTTGCATTTAAAAATGGCTAGGCTGGTGAATTTTACATGTATGTTGACTCAAAAAAATTCCCCCAAATCGTTCTTCCCATACACCATCACCACCAAGAGTTTCTGAATAACCTTTTGGAGTAAATCCATTCCTTGGCAATTAAATGTTTTCCACTGAGCACTTATCAGTTTCTTACTTCTGTTATATAATACCCATTTTCAGGACTTCCCTGGAGGTCCACTGGTTAAGACTCTGCACTTCCACTGCAGGGGGCATAGGTTCCATCCCTGGTCAGAGAACTAAGATCTCACATGCTATACAATCAAAATAATAATCATAATTCCCATCTTCTCAACACTCAGGTACAACATCATACCTCCCAAGGATGAAAGAATCAGGTGGCACCAGGTATTTGCTGATTCCTGATGTGTCCCTCCTCTTCAGCTTGGTGACCATTAATTGTTCTAGATGCTTCTAGGAAGGGAGAAATTGCCTTCTACCCTTTTAGTTTCTTCTGGCTGGTCTAAGAATTAAATTGACGTGAGACAGTTCAGCAGGAGAAAATCAAACAATAGTATAATGACATGTATACTTGGGAGAGACCCAAGAAAACTGAGTAACTCACCAAAATGAACAAAACCATCGCCTTAAATACCATCTTCAGCTGAAGACAAAAGAAGATATTGGAGGTAGTGGTTTGGGACTTGACAGGCAATGCATATGGTAATAGAAAAAGAAAGGTTTTTAAACAAATGTTTGCTGCTCCAGGCAGAGAGCGTGGAATGTAGAGTGAACTCTAATCTCTAAGTGCTTCCTAAAATCCCCACCACCACACCTCGCCCATTGCAGATATCTCTGGTGATAGCTCTATTCCAGGAACAGGCCCTCTATCTAAATTCTTTTAGACAGTTACCGGGGAAGTCAGATTTTCTTGCTGTCTTTCAGGCCTTGATTTCAGCTTGAGATAATCCACAGGCCAAAGAGATATTTTGGGTTGACAAATGTGGCTCTCCTAACATGTGACAAACTTTTGGATCATTCATCTAGAAAGCAGCCCTCCTGAGCTAGCATACAAGTCCTTGCAAGAATCTTTGAGTTATCTAAAAACAGTACAGTAATAATGTTACCATTTTGTTCACCCTTTCCTCTCAAATGCCTGAGATTTCCTCTCCATTCTGGAGAGGCTCTGCCACTGCCTGCCTTTCTCCAGTTGATGTGGGAAAAATCCCAATAATTAATTCAAATTCCACTATGCAACCCCCAGGCTCCTGAAGGGCATGCTGCTGCTGCTACTGCTGCTAAGTTGCTTCAGTCGTATCCAAGTCTGTGCGACCCCATAGATGGCAGCCCACCAGGCTCCCCCCCCACCCCCGCCCGGGGTTCTCTAGGCAAGAATATTGGAGTGGGCTGCCATTTCCTTCTCCATAGTTTGGCCTAATTCGATGCTTGAACTGCAAGTCATCACTTATAGAAAAGTTTAAGTCACAGTGTAATGATAGCAGTAGTAATAGTAATAATTGCTAACAACTTGTGAGCACTCACTCACCAGGGGTACTGTGTATGTTCAGTTCAGTCTCTCAGTCGTGTCCGAATTTTTGCAACCCCATGGACTACAGCACACTAGGCCTCCCTGTCCACCCCCAACTCCTGGCGTTTACTCAAACTCATGTCCATTGAGTAGGTGATGCCATCCAATCATCTCATCCTCTGTCGTCCCCTTCTCCTCCTGCCCTCAATCTTTCCCAGCATCAGGGTCTTTTCAAATGAGTCAGTTCTTCGCATCAGGTAGCCAAAGTATTGGAGTTTCAGCTTCAGCATCAGTCTTTCCAATGAATATTTAGGGTAGATTTCCTTTAGGATAGACTGGTTGGATCTCCTTGCAGTCCAAGGGACTCTCAAGAGTCTTCTCCAACACCACAGTTCAAAAGCATCAATTCTTCGGTGCTCAGCTTTCTTTTATAGTCCAACTCTCACATCCATACATGACTACTGGAAAAACCATAGTTTTCACTAGACAGACCTTTGTTGACAAAGTAGTGTCTCTGCTTTTTAATATGCTGTCTAGGTTGGTGATAGCTTTTCCTCCAAGGAGCAAGCGTCTTTTAATTTTATGGCTGCAGTCACCATCTGCAGTGATGCTGGAGCCAAAAAATAAACTAAAATCTCTCATTGTTTCCACTGTTTTGCCATCTATTTGCCATGAAGTGATGGGACCAGATACCATGATCTTCATTTTCTGAATGCTGGGTTTTAAGCCAACTTTTCACTCTCCTCTTTCACTTTCATCACAAGGCTCTTTAGTTCTTCTTTACTTTCTGCCATAAGGGTAATGTCATCTGCATATCTGAAGTTATTGATATTTCTCCCGGCAATCTTGATTCCAGCTTGCACTTCATCCTGCCCAGAATTTCTCATGATGTGTGTGTGTTAGTCACTCAGTCATGTCCGACTCTTTGCAACCCCATGGACTATACCCACCAGGCTCCTTTGTCCATGGGATTCTCTAGGCAAAAATACTGGAGTGGGTTGCCATTTCCTTCTCCATATGTACTCTGCATATCAGCTAAATAAACAGAGTGACGATATACAGCCTTGACGTACTACTTTTCCTATTTGGAACCAGTCTGTCGTTCCACGTCCAGTTCTAACTGTTGCTTCCTGACATGCACACAGATTTCTCAAGAGGCAGGTCAGGTAGTCTGGTATTCCCATCTCTTGAAGAATTTTCCAGTTTGTTGTGATCCACATAGTCAAAGGCTTTGACGTAGTCAATAAAGCAGAAGTAGATGTTTTTCTGGAACTCTCTTGCTTTTTTGATGATCCAACAGATGTTGGCAATTTGATCTCTGGTTCCTCTGCCTTTTCTAAATGCAGCTTGAACATCTGGAAGTTCATGGTTCTTATACTGTTGAAGCCTGGCTTGGAGAATTTTGAACATTACTGTGTATGTACATGAACTCATTTACCTCCAGGTTATTTGTGGTTGCTTAAATCCCCTTGCAATTTACTGACCAGCCAAATAACTTGTTTTGTTCTTCAAATCGACAGAAATATGTTGTAAGATAGTATAAAATGCATTTTCATAAGGAAATCTGACACTACAGCAGAATTATGGTTAGCAAATTTAAAAGTGCATGTCTTGTTTTTCTGTAATTTTTTCCCTTGAAATTTGAGCAGACGTTGTTACATCCTGCAGGAATAACATCCTCAACTCTGAGCTTAATATAACCTATCTCTTCCATTTCTTTCTTCTCTTTTGGGATTCTTAGCTAAATCTCTGATTTTCAAAGAACTCTCTGTGGTTAGATCCTGGCAACTGTTACGTGCCATAGGTCCTAATACTTATTTGGGTAAAATGTCTTGAGCAATTTCCAAGGGAACTTTGTGTGTGTGAGAGAGAGAGAGACAGAGACAGAGATTCTTCATTTCAGAATAAAGCTTTCTGGAAGAAGAGCCATTCTGTATAACCAATGACACAAGATAAATATGTTTTGTAAACCACTTTGCTTTTATCTTAAATGGAAGGGCTTTGGCAAAACATTCATCTTTACTGTGACTGTAGAGTAATTTTAATATCCATGATTAATGGTGCAAATGAAATTAAACCCCCCACTACTATTCACCATCTTATTTAAGAACAAAATGCTCACTGTTTCTTAATTCCAACTAGTAAGATCTCTGGATGCTGATGCTTCTAATTAGGGAAGAAATTTTCTTTTAATTGAAAAAAAAAGTTTGTTTTTGTTTTTGTTTTCAATAAGTTAGAGAGTGTCCTCTAGTGGAGAGAGAATCTCTGCTGTCAGCAGTTTTAGAAATGGCCAAATGATATCTAATTAGAAGAAGGTCGCACTAAATAACAAGTGTCCCTAGCGCTGATTGGGATCTGTGGGTTGAAGAGAAATGTATTATTTTTCCTCTAAGTTCCCCTCACATTATAGCCTACTTGAAAGCCTGCCCTATGACAAGCATTGTTCTCATTTTAGACAGCAAATGATTTTTTATGATCAATTTTAGAGTGCTTCCTTCGGAACCTGGTAAGATTGAGCTGAAGCATTTAGTGCAATTTACTGAAGCTTTTACAGATATCAACTTGAGACAGCAAGAATACCATTATCTTCAGGGCTCCAACCCTGGCTGACTGATATACTTGATGTGTGTGACTCCCGAGGCGATAGCTTAAAGTGTTCTGTTATTATTTGAAGGAAAACAAAACCAAAAAAAAATCAAAGAGGAAATTAAATTATTGTGACTCTTTTCTATAACCTGTGGAATTCTAATGCTATTTTCCTATATTTCAGATTAAGTAAGGTAAATAGTATTAACGTTATCACTTGGGTATCTGAGATCAGACTGGAGGATTTTTTTGTTTTTGTTTTTTTTTAACCTTAGAAGAAGATAAGGCAGAGCTTTGGTGCTTGGCTCTCTAAATCTCACGCTAGGCTTGGCTTAATAGAAATTGCATGTTATAGCAAATTAGAGAGCAAAAGATAGAAAAGATGGATAGTTTCTCTTGATAACAAGTTAAATAGTTTGGACTTAGAGTAAAGATAAAATTACATTGCTTATACTTCTATTTGAAAAAAGAAAGAGGAATAAGGAGAGTGTTTTTAAATCTTTCAGTAGTTATACAGATGTCAGAGACATACTGTGAACATATGAATACCATGTGTGTGGCTTGTATCAATGGTAATAATCAGCAGTGAGTCTAATATTGTATTCCTATTAACATCATTTTCAGAAAAAAAAATGTACAGTTGTGACTTTCATATAGATATTGAAATGAATACATGTTAAAGTATAAAAAGAATTTTTGCTCATATGATAGGAAGGGAACAGACAGATGTTATGATCAATTCAAAGTAAAGCCAAAATAGTTTATAAAACAGAAGAAAGCAATGCCGAGATAAATTCCAAGTAGAGACAAAATTGATTTTTCCCTGAGTTGAGGCGGAGAGCAAGGCTAGGGGAGCAGGTGGGAAATTAAGTCAAATGGCTACCAGATATGAGACAATTTTTACATTGATATGTTTTATTTTCATTTTTATTCCATTCATGGGCTTTTCTTTCTTTTTTTGGCCTTGCAACACATGGAATCTTAGTTCCCTGCCCATTCCGTGACCAGAGTTCTAACCCAAGCCCCCTGCAGTGGAAATGTAGAGTCTTAACCCCAGGACTACCAGGGAAGTCCCCAGACATGAGAGCATTTCCATATCAGTTACCTACAAAGAGTTACAAAGAGTTGAAGAATAGCTCAAAGACAGGGAAAGGGCTAAAAATCTGGTAACTCAGAATGGTGTGAAGTAGAAAAATGAGTAGTTTTCCATTGGAACACAAACATTTTTCCAACATCCCTTTGGAAAGCTGGCATATTTCTGTAGCTTGGGTTGGCTCATCAGTGACCCAGTTGTACAAGCTACTTCTTGTCTATGCCAGTTACCTCGCTACCTACCACTGTCATTATGAACCCTCTTTCCTAGCCACCCAGTCCTTGCCTCCTGCTTAAGGACCCTGACGGAATGTTTTTCAATCTTGTTGCTTTTCTCAGCCTCAACTCCAATTTAAAGAGTCCAAGGTAAAAAGAAATTGTTCCAGATGGTTAACTGTAACCACTTGCATGAAAAGCACCTAGGAGTGCTTGTTAAAAATTAAAATCCCTGGAACCTTCCGCACTTGCTGAGTCAAAATCTGGTTTGGGTGGAGTAAGTTGGTTTTTTTTTTTTTTTTTTTTTTTTGACAATGAGTTCAACAACACTCAGTGGATTAAGTAAAGAAATATAACATCTGAAGCCATATTCATCTAAACTAAATGATATTGTAGAAGATATGAGTGTATAAAATAACCTCTGACCTGAAAGTTAGTGAAAGTTTGCTAGAAGGAACAAGGTTAATGGTAGCATTAGGAGTTGCAATAGTAATAATAACTGTTCCTCTGTTCTCTGTCATGTCAGACTTTTGGCAACCCCGTGGACTGTAGCCTGCCAGGCTCCTCTATCCATGGAATTTTCCAGGCAAGAACACTGGAGTAGGTTGCCATTTCCTTCAGGGAATCTTCCCAATCCAGGGAATGAACCTTCATCTCCTGTGTGTCTCCTGCATTGGCAGGCGGATTCTTTACCACTGAGCCACCAGGGAAGCAAACCTGTTCCAAGAGGAAGAGAGGAGAAAAGACAGAGTTGACTAACGATTCCTAGAAAAACCAAGTCAGTCTTTTGTAAGAGGTGCTATTTCAAATAGAACTTAATGGAAGAGAAGGAATTTGCTACGTGGAAGTGAGGAGACTTTGAAGCAAAGAATATAATATTAAAAAGTGTGAAAATGTGGAGGGAGGCTCAAGAGGAAGGAGATATGTGTATATGTGCAGCTGATTCACATTGTTGTACAGCAGAAACTAACACAACATTGTAAAGCTATTATACTCCAATAATAATTTTTTAATAATAATAAATAAATTGTTTAAAAAGAACTCTAAACCATTAATCACAATTTTATAAAAAGCATGAGAATGTAAAATAGGTCATGGATTAACTACTCATAAAATTCAGATGCTAAAATCCTATTATGTAACTGCATATCCTGCTTCATCAGCCCGAGGTACAAACACAGTCATATTATTTTTATTTTTCCTAATTCCTCTTTCTTAATTGCCTAATTAGCTTTCTAAACAAAATTTGCTAATTATATTTTCCTAATTTTCCTAGTTACACTTATGAATTCCTATCTACCCTTATTGAGTAGAAGTGCATCATCTCTCCCTGGGCCCCACCCTGCCCCATGATATTCTATTCACTCTTGTTTTTATTTAACCTGAGGGGAAGGAATTATAGTCATTTATTTCTGGTTTCAAACACAGGCAGTACACACTTGGGGTCTGAGGTCACAGCTCCTAACAGATGCTCATGTGATTAGCCACCATTTCCCAAATGAAAAGTATTGGGTTGGCCCAAAATGTCATTTGGGTTTCCCTTAAGCTATTAAAAAAAAAAAAAAACACCAACAAATGAAATTTTTGCCCAACCAAATACTAGATGGATTCAGCTTTCCTCACCAACACTTAAGCGGTTGGTGAGTCTCAGGTGAGCTTGATGTCACCTGGCCTTCTCTCAAGATTGACTCCACTGGGCTTCTAGTGTCCTTTCTTGAGAAACAGAGCTTTGCATAAGAATGGAAGTAGTAACTCTGTTCAGACACACAAATAGGTATCATTAAGAGAAACAATTTTAAAAATCCCTTCAAGAAAATTAGACACCGAGGGAGCATTTCGTGCAAAGATGAGCACAATAAAGAATGGAAACAGTATGAAACTAACAGCAGTCCATGGGGTCACAAAGAGTCAGACATGACTGAGCAACTGAACTGAACCAAACTGAACAGAAGCAGAAGACATTAAGAAGAAGTGGCAAAGATACACAGAAGAATTGTACAAAAATGGTCTTAATAACCCGGATAACCATGATAATGTGATCACTCACCTAGAGCCATACAATCTGTAGTGTGAAGTCAAGTGGGCCTTAGGAAGCATTACTACGAACAAAGCTAATGGAGGTGATGGAATTCCAGCTGAGCTATTTCAAATCCTAAAAGATGATGCTGTGAAAGTGCTGCACTCAATATGCCAGCACATTTGGAATACTCAGCAGTGGCCACAGGATGGGAAAAGGTCAGCTTTCATTCTGATCTCAAAGAAGGCCAATGCCAAAAAATGCTCAAACTACCACACAGTTGAACTCATTTCACATGCTTGCAAGGTAATGCCCAAAATCCTTCAAGGTAGGCTTCAACAGTTCGTGAACTGAGAACTTCCAGATGTTCAAGCTGGTTTTAGAAAAGGCAGAGGAACCAGAGATCAAATTGCCAACATCTGTTGGATCATCAAAAAAGCAAGAGAATTCCAGGAAAACATCTACTTCTGCTTCCTTGACTACACTAAAGCCTTTGACTGTGTGGATCACAACAAACTGTGGAAAATTCTGAAAGAGATGGGAATACCAGACCACTTTACCTGCCTCCTGAGAAACCTGTATGCAGATCAAGAAGCAACAGTTAGAACAGGACATGGAACAACAGACTGGTTCCAAATTGGGAAAGGAGTACATCAAGGGTGTATATTGTCACCTGGCTTATTTAACTTATATGCAGAGTACATCATGAAAGATGCCAGGCTGGATGAAGCTCAAGCTGGAATCAAGATTGCCGGGAGAAATTTCAGTTACCTCAGATATGCAGATGACACCACCCTTATGGCAGAAAGCAAAGAGGAACTAAAGAGGCTCTTAATGAAAGTGAAAGAGGAGAGTGAAAAGCTGACTTAAAACTCAACAAGCAAAAAACTAAGATCATGACATCTGGTCCCATCACTTCATGGCAAATAGATGGGGAAAAAATGGAAATAGTGACAGACTATTTTTTTGGAGTTCCAAAATCACTGTGGACAGTGACTGCAGCCATGTAATTAAAAGACGCTTGCTCCTTGGAAGAAAAGCTATGACAAACCTAGACAGCGTTTTAAAAAGCAGAGACATCACTTTGCTGACAAAGGTCCAAATAGTTAAAGCTATGGCTTTTCCAGTAGTCATGTATGCATGTGAGAGTTGAATCAGAAAGAAGGCTGAGCGCTGAAGAATTGTTCCTTTTGAACTGTAGTGGTGGCAGAGAAGACTCTTGAGAGTCCCTTGGACAGCAAGGAGATCCAACCAATCAATCCTAAAGGAAATCAACCCTGAATATTCATTAGAAGGACTGATGCTGAAGCTAAAGCTTTAATACTTTCCTCACCTGATGTGAAGAGCTGACTCTTTGGAAAAGACCCTGATGCTGAGAAAGACTGAGGGCAGGAGGAGAAGGAGGCGGCAGATGATGGTTGGATGGAATCATTAACCCAATGGACATGAATTTGAGCAAACTTGGGGAGATAGTGAAGGACAGGGAGGCCTGGCATCCTGTAGTCCATGGAGTTGCAAGGAGTCTGACATGACTGAGCAACTGAACAACTTCACAGAACAGATCTCTGCTCAAGTTGACGTTCTCTCCTGATTGTTTTGAGAAGCAGCTGGCAACTGTTTAATCTGTCTGTCTCTCTCCTACACACACACAGTGATACAGATAAATTATAAAAATGAAAAATGTATTTTCTACCTTATCAGGCTTCCTTGTAATCTGTGCTTTGAGAGGCTTCCTACTACCACATTGATAAAAAGCACAGTGATCTGTCATCACTGCTATAACCTGTACTTTGTCCTTTTAAGAAACTATGCAGAGGGACTTCCCTGGTGGTCCAGTGGTTAAGACTCTGTGCTTTCAATGCAAGGGGCTGGGGTTCGATTCCTGGTTGGGGAACTAAGGTCCCACATGCCAAGTGGTACGGCCAAAAAACAAGTAAGAAAGGAAGGAAGAAATTATGTGGAAATAATCCTCTCTTTGCCGTGATGGTCCCTTATATGGTCCTGAAGTATCATAAAATTCTCAATCTTTCTCAGTTCTCTTGGAACTCTCTCCAATCCCAGTTTGGCAAATACAAAAAGAGTGATTTCTTTAGACTGCAAGTGGGCCCATGTCAATCTCCTACCTGAAACCCTTCCCCAACTTAGAATCGCCCTTAAATGGAATTCCCACATCTTCAACATGGCCTTCATGGGAGATCAGGGCTGCCACTGCTCTGGCCTCATGATTTTCCCCCAAATCCTCACCCCAACACTACCCACTACATGTAGTTTAGCTTCAACGACTCTGAAGTTACTGACTTCCTCCAAAGTTCCCTGACATTCTGTCACTCAAGTTCTTTCCTCTCTACCTGGAGTGCTTTTCTGTTTTTCCCTCCACCTTCTTTTATTCTTTGCATGAATTCCACTCTCTAACCCACAGTAAGCCCAACCCAGGTCTGAGTAGAGGTCCTCTGGGTGCCCCCATAGCACTTGGGATACCCCCAGCACTGGAGCTCAAGGCATGATAAGTAGTCAAAGACAAGGTGAGCGAAGATGGTTGAAAAAGCCAATCGTTTCTTACATGGGTGCAGGAGCCATTTACTAGGTGTGGCGGCACAAAGCCAATAGTTGAGAAAAAGGAGGAATTATATAATAGCAAATCAGTTGATCTGGGAAGGTAGGAGGGTGACAAGAGAGAAAAATTCAGTTCCCAATGAGGGATTCAACTGACTTCTCTGCTAAAGAATGTCAGGCTGAGTTGCTAGTGACATGATCATTATTTATGATTCCCCCAAATTTAGTAAAACTGTAATGGAAAATGAGATAATTTCTGGAGATTTCTATTTATGAGTTTCAGTCATTAACTCCTACCTAAAAGCTAAATCTTGCTCCCTTAAAACACAGATTGTGTAAATTATTGACATGTAAATTTTTGGACTCTGTAATATATGCTGATTCTCTTGGCATATGATATTAATCATCACACTATGTAGTATTTTGAGATTTACTGTTGAATTTCTGACTACCTTGACACTGTAACAGGTAGTTGAGTTACATAAAAGCCAGTGCTCTTATAAAAACGTAAAAGCAAAGAATACTGGATTTAAAAGTTGTTCTGAACCATTGGATTGACATTTCCCATAGAAATCTGTGGTTTCTAATCAGTAAGATTGACATTCAATTATCCATTGTATAAGGTAAATTATTCTCTCAGGGAGGGGGTAGCATATTAAAATATTGACAAAATACTTATGTATCAAAATTAATAATAAAGGAGATCATTTAAAGCTCCATTTGCCTTATAAAAGTTTGTAGACATTTTCTGAACTTGATTTATCTGGTCACTAATAATGATTATCGCATATAGAATCAAAGTCTCTAAGGAATCACTTACTCGGAGGACATTCAGACATAAAGAAGGATAAGATAAAAAGAAAGACTGTATCATGCCATCTTAAAAATATTAGAAGAGCAAGAATTCAGTTATGAACTAGTCTTACACAATGGACATAAGATAATTTGAATTTTATCCAATAAAAATTTTCTTGTAGAACTTAGAGAATAAAGTTTACATACAGGTTGACCCATACCAGGACTTACAAAGAGTGCACCTGTAAGTGAATTATGCTTTTCTCTAGGTTTATATGGTAGAATCACTGATAAGCCCAGTTTCAGGCAATGTTCACTATTAACTCATAGCTTAGCTCTTAGACTTTAGGAACCTCCTTCTCTTCACCTTAAAGTCACAGATTTGTCAAAGTCCTCTCAAAGAATATTCTCAGGAATTTATGAAATGAATAAACTTGCCTTACTTAAGGTATCCTTAAGAGTTCCCCTGCTCCAGTCCATTCTGGAGTAGGTCCCTATAGGTCTCTTTGCCATCCCACATTTTCTAGCTCTACTTGGAGGCAGCAAGATCTTAAAACTATAATAGTACTGGAATATTTCAGTTTTCTAATGCTGCCTGAGGCTTGAGGAAATCAGGTGTTTGCAAAATCACGTTACTTGTCCAGAAATATACCTCAGTTTCTGTTGGCATTAAATTCGCTCCCACTTTTCAGTCAGGGACTTCCACTTAGCTTATTAAGTAATCAGTCTGTATTCATCATTACAGTGGCCTCTCTTGAGTAGTACACTGGAAGAAACTCATCTCCACAGTAGTATTATTGATTTTATGTTTTATAAACAGCCCAAATATTTATTATCAGGTGTTGTCCATTTGTATTTTAATAATGTGTTTTTTTTTTTTACCTGAATGTGTGCTGGTTTCCTTAATTAAAATACTATTCCTCATATAGTACAAATATTTTAGTAACATTTGTATGGAATCCTGTATTTTGCAGTTCCATTTCTTTCCCATCGAAACATTTGGTTCTCTTTCCCACATTCAGGACTGAGAAACATCTTCTAACTGCTTTATAAAATCTCATATTATCAACATTATGTACTTGTCTAATATTGCAGTAGTAGAAAACCTACCTGCCAATGCAGACCCAGGTTCGATCCCTGGGTTGGGAAGATCCCCTGGAGAAGGGCCTGGCAACCCACTCCAGTATTCTTGCCTGGAGAATACTAAGGACAGAGGAGCCTGGTGGGCTGCAGTCTGTAGGGTGGCAAAGAGTCGGACAGGACTGAAGCAACTGAGCATGTGCTTTGAGAAGTGCACATCACCTCTGAAGTACCCTTCCTGATAATTCATAGCCTCAATCTATTCATATGGAAACATCAAGCAAACTTCAATGAAAGTAAAATTCTGTAGAATAACTGACCAGTGTTCTTCATAATCTGATAAGTAATTCACATTCCATTAAGCAAGATGCCAAAAGCACATTCTGTTAATTTGACAGATAGAAAATATGTGAAAAATATTGCTTTAGAGAGATGTTTCATTAAATCAATGAAGTGATTAAAGTTTTACGTGCCAGTTTGCCTAAAATAAGAGTGTATCAACAGTTTTACAACACGTTCCTATCACTTCTCTCCACAGGTGATTCAGCTAATCTCACCTGCAGAGCTTTCTTTGGGTACAGTGGAGATGTCAGTCCTTTAATTTACTGGATGAAAGGAGAGAAGTTTATTGAAGATCTGGATGAAAATCGAGTTTGGGAAAGTGACATTAGGTAAAGTAATTTGTCTCTTTTAACTTGTACAATCAGGATTCACATTTGCTGTGTTAGTGAATAGAAAATGAGCTAAAAAAGAAGGGGGTTGGGGGTGTTTTACTATCATACTAAAAATGTTACAACATTTAATGGCAAGAAGGAAAAATATCCTTGAGGAGTGACTATGAAATTGTAAAACCTGAGTGCCATTTGCAAAGAATTTAAGAGAAATAAAAAGGAATTTTCCACTAAGGAAAAAACTGAATGTGAGATTACCAAAATAGCATCAAATATGGAAAATGTGGTATTGTACCTTTAGTTGATAAGAGCTCTTTTTTTTTAATTGTTGAGAGGAAATATTAGGTGGCCAAAAAGTTTGTTTGGGTTTTTCTATACCATTTTCTGGAAAAACACAAAGGAACTTTTTGGCCAACCCAAGGTTAACAGGTTTTTAGGATTCAACATCATGTGTTTTAGGATTCAAACATCGTCTCTGTCACTTCCTTTTATATGTTGCTACATATTTGAGGCATCGTGTAGACTATAAAACACTTGATAGGAATGGTAATACAAAACATGCTTTTATTACCATTTTTAGGCTAACTTTAAGGTCTAAATATTAATATAGTGGAATAATAGCAAATATCATAAAAATATACTTATTTTGAGGGCATAATGCTTATGCCTCTTCTTTTTTAAAAAATAATTAACATATTTGTTTGCTTACTTTTAAATATTGAGGTATTCAGTTATGACTAAAAGTACACTTATATACAGGTACTCATTTTTATTCATAATGTAAATAAGCAAATATATTAATTAATAAATTATAAGTGAATCAAAATGCAGATCATTTGTAAACATTCTCCAATCTAAAGATCACCTCTTTTGGATATATTTGAGCATTTTAACCAAATTCTTCTTCTTAAATGTGAAGACTTTTAAAACTTGAGGAAAGGTATAAGAGAAAAAGGTTTTCAATAGAAAATAAAAACCTATAAAACTGTCACAGAGGGTTATTTCTACTGGAATTTTCTTCCTAGCAACAAATACCCAGGAATATAACATTGCAGTCAGGTTCTAAAATGCCCAGATGAGCAATTCTTCAATACATACTAAAATGTTCCTCTGCCATTTTTCATGTTTAAAACTTCACTATTATCTTATACTCATACACTCTGAAATGCTAAGGTTATAGGACAATAAACCTCCTAACTTTACCCCTCTCTACTTTTGTGGGTGCTCAGGGAATGTTCTAGAAAGGTATTTTTTTCTTTAATTCTTCATGAGGAAGTATTGTGCAAGCATGAGTTACCAAAGGAGCGGGAGAGTAAAGGTGGAATCTTGGTGAGCATGGCAAGGGAGCCCTACTTTGAAGTTTTCCATTTGTTCTAAAAAGATTGTTAAAATCCTTGACAGTGAGGTTAGTGAGCATCTACCGTGAATTTTAAATGTCAGAATTAAATGCTTCATCAGAACATTTAGTCTATGGTTTTGTAATTTCATATTTCTTTAAAAATAGGAATTGATTTGTACCTTTAAAAAAAATGCCAGGCTAGAGGTTTCACCTGTAATGTCAAAATAGCTCAGAAATTTTCCATCCTTCCTTTCTTTAAAATTAACCTGATAGATAATTAGTCCTCCAGCCTAAGACATGAGAATTTCTTATCCCACCCTTAAATCATATTTCTTCTTAAAGGGAAAGCAATTTGTAAACTTTTCTTCAAGGTCTCTCTCACCTCTTTATTATGACAGTGTGATTGTCCTGCTAAGAGAGATAATTAACTGCAACTTCATTAGCATCTACAAAGACAAGCTTCCTTATTAGAAGTGAAGAAGAAAAGGGCATGATATAATTTAATTAAGATAGCATCAATCCATGACCAAATTTGAAGACAGATGCTGTAGGTTTTTTCATATCAGATTCATCTAAATTTTTTTATTTCATGTGTGTGTATGTTTGTGTGGGGTTTTTTTGTTTCATTTTGCTTTATATTTTAGAATCCTCAAGGAACATCTTGGGGAACAGGAAGTTTCCATCTCATTAATTGTGGACTCTGTAGAAGAAGGTGACTTGGGAAATTACTCCTGTTATGTTGAAAATGGAAATGGACGTCGGCATGCCAGTGTTCTCCTTCACAAACGGGGTGAGTGTAACCTTCTAAGTTTGAGTAGTTGACAACCTTTAATGAAAGTGAAATAATTGGAAGGTTAAAAAAAATGTTTTTTTTTAACGTAAATTTATCCCAAATAAAACAATTACATTAGCAGTAAGGCCATCAATGCAGATAGCACAGTGGATGGGTGACTAGGTCAAGCACTGTAGTCAAATTTAGATATTCAGATTCCTTTTTCTTCCCCTCCCTCAAGCTGTGCCATTAGGTATGCAGGATCTTAGTTCCCCAACCAGGGATCAAACCTGTGTCCCTACAATCAAAGTGGGGAGTCTTAACCACTGGATCACCAGGGAAGTCCCCCTTTCATAATCTTGGGAATGATATCTAGCTTCCTTCAGCTTCAGTTCCCTGATAATATGGAATGGGAAAAATAATGATATCAACTCTTAGTGGATTTTATGGACGAAAGAAAACACTAAGTGTGAAGAGCTTGGCACAGAGCCTATGCACAGGAAGTATTTAGTTAAATGCTATTAATAATATTAGAAGTAAGCAAACCACTTAAAAATAACCAAGAGAGTTTTAAGTCAAAGATTATGCTCTTAATTGAAAGGTTGTTCCTTGAGTGTACAAATTACATCCAATGGATTCCCCATTTTATTTCATTTTTATTTTTTTCTGCCTTAGATAACTTTTACATGTGTAATATCCTCCTATGATTAATAATAATTCACTAGTGAATTATTTTTCAATTATTTTTCATCATTAGCAATTTAAGTAAGGTATATTTTGGTTGAGTATAACATCGGCTACAATAAATCTGATTCCACAGCAACCCCAATACCTTACACACAGGGTTAAAATATATATATAAATATATATTGAATTGTTTGAAATTATAGATAATTGTAAAATTTGAGCCATGCCTTTTTGTTGGTGAAATTTTTTCATGTACGTTATAAGAGAAAAAAATTTTTTTCTACATTATGCTAAGTGAAAACATTCTCTTACTCAGCAAATTTACAGTGATTTTAATTTCAAAGCCCATGTTTCATCCTAAACTCTTTGAGGTTGGAAAAGAAAGAGAATGCCAAAGACTTTATTGGACAATAGATTCCCTTTGAATAGCGTTACTGAAAGCTATTAAAATAGACACCTCTGTTGTCAAGGTGACTATAATATTCAAATAGTTTACTTTTGGGGAGATGTTAATGGAGGGAAAAGATAAGCAGCAGCTAGTAAGCAGTCTGATTGTTTGTCAGTCAATGAAGGGACTTAGAGTAGAAATATTACACATATAAAAGGACAGAAATAGTCCCCGGGTTGGAAGTAGCCTAGATGTTGTATAATTGAACTATTCCGCAACATCTTCCCTAGTGATCTGTCAGCTTATACTGGATCACGTTCCTCCTCCAGGAAGCCAGTTCTATCTTTGGAAAAATGTAACAATTAGAAAACATTACTATTTCACTATCTACCCCATGACCCTGTTTTTAATCTCTCTTCCCCAAAATAGCCCTTCAAAAGTTTGATGACAGTCCCCATAATCCTTCTGGGCCTTCACTTCCATAGATTCAGCTTCTTTAGTTCCTTTTATTCATTCTTCTTTTATGTGGATAAAATACTTTCACCATTCTGATCACTCTTTTGAACTGAAGAGTCTAATTACAGAGTCTGAATTATTCTTCCAGAAGGAAGGTAATAGAGAAAAGATAGAGGGCTCATCTAAAAATCTGTTGGCTTTAATGACATTTATTTCTTTTTAGGATAAAGTAGGAGTGACAGCTAAGTAGAGATCATAGGAAGAAGGAAGGAAGCTGGATCATTTCCAAGGAGGATACAACTATTAAAGCTCTTATCTAGCAGACAGGCACACAAGGGTCAGGAAGGGTCAAACACCGCCAGGCTATTTTTAGCATGTGTGGCCTAAGGTTAAGTTGCCCATAGCTAAGAAAGCTTCCAGTACTACAAACATAAATGACTGAGGAATCAAGGAAATCATTTGAAAAAACTTTTCCAATACTGATTTGCTAAACATGAAGAAGAAAGTGGTGGGCAGTGTTAGAGCACTCTTCAATACTTACATCTTCCACAGTGTTTCTCAAATATGTATTTATGCCACCATCATTTTATCTTCAGTAAAATAAAAGCTAAAGCCAGAAAATGTCCTTCAAGGTCATGTACTCCAAAAGCCCCTCTTAAAGTTAGTATTCACCTTCCTTTTAAGGGAGCTGCAGCAAATGAGTCATCAATTCACAATGGTAGTCAGGCATCTCCTGCCCTGGAGACGCTTATCAGCATGTGCAATGATCTATCCCAACCATCTGTGGGAAAAAACAACGGACTCTGGTTAATAGATGCCATAACTACAACTTCCCCAGCCCTGAAAGGTTCAGAAGCTCAAGGAAGGCACAGCATATGGGAGCTGATAGTTTTGATCACAGGGTCCCTGCGAGAGTCAAATTGCTGTCATTCTAGCAATTGTGTAATGACCAAGATGACTGTATTGCTCAGAAGCCTAAAGCTCAGAGAAGAGCTGGAAGCTGTTACTGTGAATCATATTCTTCTGCTGTTGACTTATAAATCCCGTAACTAGCTTACAGGCCTTCAAAGTCTTTCTTCTTAAAACTTGCATACAGAGATATGTTAAAGCATTTGATGAATACAGATCTCATAAATCAGTAATTATCCATTCTTCTGACAAGCAAACTTGCCAGGACGTACCTTTGCCAAAATAACTTAAGTTTTTTTTCCCCCTTCGCTGTTACCTTTAGTTCAGTATTGTTAACAAAATAAAAATGATGTCAGAACCCTCCAGTGGGTGTTGTGGATTCTTTGAGATATCACCACCTGTATCAGCTGAGTTGTCCTTAATGCCAAGACAATACTACAATAAATAGTACAGCTAGGATTGAGCTAGGCTAGATTCTGGGCCAGCCTTTTCTTTAAAAAAAATTTAATTTCCAAAAAAACTGGCTGAAAATTTACTAGGAAATTTGACTTTCGTTGAGAAGATTCAGGGTTGTTGATTCCTACAGCCAGGGAAGTTACTGGGACAGTTAGGGTCATGTCACATGCTCTACAGAGAACTAGGTCATAGAATAAAACAATGGCCAATGGGCCACATTAGTGTATGACTGCCTTGCGCCCTATTCCTCACTCTAGTTCCTGGCCTGAGAAGCTTGAGCACTAGATCCTTGTCCCAAAAAGAACCAAAGCAAAGAGTAGATACATTTCCTGCTGTGTTATCTCGTCTCCACCGTTGCCTGTTGAATTGAATTCCCTGTGTAAGTCTCTGAACATTTTACCCAGATGCCTTTGCGTAGGTTCCTAATCACTGCTCCCCAGTTTGACCATGCATCCAACACTGACTTTCAGCTTCCCTCCAAAACCCCAGCCTTTTATTTGCCCATCATTTGTATGCTTTCCATGTCTCTAACACAAGCAATTCTCCAGGCAGATAGCCAGCATCACTGTGCTCTGACTTTGGCCTAGCCACTCTTGCACTCACCAGGCCATCCTAAGTTTCTTTTTCATTCTCTGAGTTCCTTGTCCACACTCTAATTCTGGATGACTTCACAGTGTGGATGTGTTTACTCTCTGGAGCAAAGCAGTTTAATATTTAAGGGTGTGGACTCTGGAGTAAGGCTGTCTGTGCAAAACGCACTCTCTTCATACTAGCTGTGCTATCTTGGACAAACCCCATACTCTCTGTGTGCCTCAAATTTCTCTTGTATAAAATGGGGAATAATGATAGTACTTTCCATATAGAACAGCTATGAGGAATAAACTTAGTATGTATCAATATGTATTACAGTGTCTGACATATTTATCACCATGTTAGCAGCTATTACATGATTTTTTCTACTCCAACCATGTGATAATCTGGATAATTTAGGATGCAGCAATAACATGTCTCATTAAAAATTCCCTCACATCTAATTTATCTTTCATTTAAACGGTCAGCTTTAGCACTGGAAATTTTGCTCTGTTGATTCTATATTTTTCCTTATAATAGATTTACTTTAGTTTGAATGTGCTGTCCTACAGGAGATCTTCATTAATTTATTCATGCATTTAATGGCAATTGGTAAGAACCTACTATGTGCCTGGCACTCATAAAATTAAATGATCAGGAAATCAGAACCAATATAATTTGAAATGCCATCATATGCTTTTTAAACTACTTTGATATTAAGGATTTCTAATGTAGAATTGTGCTTCTAGGGGACGTTTGGATTTAAAACTGTCACATAAAGGGAGTGTTCATTAACAGTCCTGTTGTGAATTGTTTAGATATCTTGATTACAATAATATGGCAATTCATTCATCATGAAGTAGTTTGGAAACTGGCAAAGTATCTGTCTCAGAGGCTAGCACTGGTTAATAATGATAAACATCTAGTTTTCCTCGATTCCTCCTCAAACCCATTTTAACTCTTGGATGCAAAGTCTCCCTCCTTTACCCTCTCTCCCTCCCTCTGAAGAGTGCCTGTGTTAAATCACTTCAGTCCTGTCCCACTCTTTGTGACCCCATGGACTGTACCGCCAGGCTCCTCTGTCCATGGGATTTCCCAGGCAAGAATACTGGAGTGGGTTGCCATTTCCTCCTCCAGGGGATCTTCCTGACTCAGGGCTCAAACCCACATTTTCTGCACTGGCAGGCAGTGTCTTTACCACTGAGCCACCTGGGAAGCTCAAATTTCAGCTCCTTACTACAGGAAATACTTGTTTTTAGAAGGTATGTGTATGTTAGTCCCTCAGTCAGTCATGGCCAACTCTTTGCAACCCCATGGACTATACCGCCAGGCTCCTCTGTCAGTGGAATTCTCCAGATAAGAATATTGGAGTGGGTAGCCATTCCCTTCTCCAAGGGATCTTCCTGACTCAAGGATCGAACCCAGGTCTCCTGCATTGTAGACAGATTCTTTACCATCTCAGCTACCAGGGAAGCCCCCCAAAGAGTGAAATCCATGGGAATTAGACTTACTCTCTAACTCCCTAGTCCTTGGAATATATTCAGTAACGTAATTAACATGCACATCATTTAGGATGCATTGTTTTAAAGCCAGATGAATTTAGACCCAGTGGACTCTTTATCCCTTCTTATAATGGATCACTTTTGTAATATGTGCCACCATCCTTATTAGTATTTACCTCGTGCATTTACTTGCTGCAAGATACAGGGAGACAATAGAACTGTGTCAAGCTCTTTGGGGGCTCATCCTTTAACATCTTTTACCACTGATTTCAAAATATAGAAAAGCCAAACTAACCCTAATTCTTTGTGACCCCATGAACTGCAGCACATCAGGCTTCCCAGTCCTTCACTAGGCATATACAGAAGAGTCATTTTTTTGCGTTGTTGCTGTTGGGAAGGAAAAATAATTTTCCCTCTACCCTTCTAGGTTCTTGGCTATATAAGATAGATTAATGGGAGAAAAGCAAACATAAATTTACTAACATATCTTCCTCCTAAATACATGTGGAATAGCCAGGAAAACTGAGTAACCCCCTGAAATGTCCCAAGCCAGCACCTTCAATACTATCTCCAGGAAAGACAAAAGAGTTGGGGAGCATGGGAGGCCAGTTATGGGAGGTGACCAAAAAAAGTACAGTAATGATGGGCATGGTTGTTATGCAGATTTAAGCCTCTGCCTTCTCCATTGATGAGTTTCTGGAGATTCAAAATCATCCTCTTCCTGGTACAGGAAGGGAAATACCCTTACAAGGGAAGATTTCTTTTATAACTGTAAAGATCTCTTACAAAGAGTAACTTCTACTGGAGTTTTAGAGCTTCTCCTGTGTCTGCTGTTTCTTAAAAATGATCAGCCTTAAATTACCTTTATAGCAAAGAGACATATTTTGAGAGGTCATATGTTATCCGTCTTCTTTGCTTATGCAATACCAAAACGTTAAAGAACTTTAGTTATGTCACTGCAGCATCTCCAAATGAGAGCCATCAGGTTTAACAGATTCTCTCTTTGGATAAGATCTGGCAATCAAAGTTTTATTCTATCCTGTAACATTTTTCTTGCTTCTTTGCTCCTTACATAAGACATGTAAGCTGACCCCAGTTCTTTTTTTTTCTTCTTGATAACTAACACCAAAGCAAAGAAACAAGCAAAAACTACATCGGAGCCTATTATGAATGCCAGGAGCCCAAATTGTCTAGTATTAGTGATTTTTATGCTGCTGAACTTCTTGATATGGACATCCCAACAAGGTCATTTGACAGCCATCAAAATTACAGGCATGAAAACTAAACTTCTGAGCTATTTCCTCAAATATAGAATGTATGATTTAAGTGAAGTTAACTCCAAGTTATTTTTGCCTCAGCTATGAAATATCTTTTCAAAGGTCTGTCAATCCCAGTTTTTCCTGATCAGCTACAGCATGGATATTTGTTATAAAGTATAGTTTTGCCTTTCAGTCATTTTGATTATTCAGTTTTCTTAAATGTGAATTGGAATATCTAAGCAGCATCTTTGTTAGGAAAGAAAGGACCACTCTTAGTTGATGATTAGCATATTTCTCAAGTAATGAATAAAAAGGGAATGATCCTGGATAAAACCAGTCCTTCCATTTTTATTATTCCTGTTGAATTAATCATGTGGTTCAAAGCTCTTAGTATTTAATTTATATATGGACGTGGTCATTGGAGGGCTTCCCTAGTGACTCAGACGGTAAAGAATATGCCTGCAATGCAGGAGACCCAGGTTCGATCCCTGGGTTGGGAAGATTCCCAGGAGAAGGGAATGACCACCCACTCCAGTATTCTTGCCTGGAGAATTCCCATGGACAGAAGAGCCTGGCAGGCTACAGTCCATGGGGTCACAAAGAGTCGGACACGACCAAGCAACTAACGCTTCACTTCCATTCATAGTCATTGGAAGTCTTTATTTTGTTTGTGTTCCTAACTATACATTAAATTCTGAATAAAGATTTTTAACTTGTACTTCTCTCTTGTATCTTTAACTTGTACATCCTCACAGAAATGTGATGAATGGAATGGTTACCTTTCAGTAA
Source organism: Oryx dammah (assembly GCF_014754425.2). Classification (NCBI taxonomy): domain Eukaryota; kingdom Metazoa; phylum Chordata; class Mammalia; order Artiodactyla; family Bovidae; genus Oryx; species Oryx dammah. The sequence goes on along the minus strand of NW_024070207.1, from coordinate 104,803,050 downwards.
GGAATCTCCAGATTGAACTTTTAAATCTCTCTTGAGGTGAGGAAGCCCAGCAAAAGACTTGCCATCATGCTTGCCTGTAATACCTATAGTTTTGGGTGAACTGCTCTCTTTTTGAGGTCCCCAAAATATCCTAAAGTTTCTGCACCTGCAGGAAATGACCTTCTTTACTCACCTGGTAAGGCTGATGGGAACACTGTAAGCAAGGTGCCAGGCTGTTTTTCCAAGGGCTTTGTCAGCTCCACAAAGTCAACCTTAGTTCCTTAAAGCTGTCTGGCAATATCTGAGTCTATACTTGTCTATCTGAAATAGGACATTCCAGTCAAAACCTTGGTAATATAACAAGTTTCCAGTTGCATCTTCTTCTAAGGAGAAGAAATTCTTATTTAACTTATATAAATATAACTATAATGGGCTTCCCTGGTTCTTAGGTGGTAAAGAATACACCTGCCAATGCAGGAGACATGGATTCAATCCCTGAGTTGGGAAGACCCCCTGGAGAAGGGAACGAAAACCCACTCCACTATTCTGCCTGGAAAATCCCATGGACAGTACATGGTGTTGCAAAGAGTCAGACATGACTTAGCGACTAAACAAGAACAAAATATAACTATAATGCCCTGAAAAAAAGAGTATTCACCATGAGTTTCTGAATTCTGGAGGGATCAGGCAGGGAGAAAAATATAAATGTTTCAGTTCTGCTTATAATGATATAATTTACTGAATTACTGTAAGTCATGATGTAAGATCAAAGGTTTTCTTATATCTGGAAAACAAAGTAATATTTCAGACAAAAGAGTCATAAAATTATAATCATATTCATCAGTTTATTCAGTCCCATGTGGTTAATTCTTGTTGATCTTGTCTTCTGTTAGCAGTTTTGTAAAGCCATTAGTTTTTCCATTAGAGTTCTATTTTTTCTTACCCAGTTCAGTGGTATCATCTGAAAATTATCAGAAACCTATGTTTGTCAAAAAGTCCTAAGGAGCTTCTTTACCAATTGAGCTAAAGAAGTTCCTTAGAAAGGATCATTGCCCAGTCATTAATGTGACTGGTGATATAAGTAAAGCCCAAAGCTGTAAAGAACAATATTGCATAGGAAGCTGGAACGTTAGGTTCATGAATCAAGGCAAATTGGAAGTGGTCAAACAGGAGATGGCAAGAGTGAACACTGACATTTTAGGAATCAGTGAAGTAAAATGGACTGGAATGGGCGAATTTAACTCAGAAAACCATTATATCTACTACTATGGACAAGAATCCCTTAGAAGAAATGAAGTAGCCCCCATAGTCAACAAAAGAGTCCAAAATGCAGTTCTTTGGTGCAATCTCAAAAATGACAGAATGATCTCTGTTCATTTCCAAAGCAAACCATTCAATATCACAGTAATCCAAGTCTATGCTCCAATTGGTAATACTGAAGAAGCTGAAGTTGAATGGTTCTATGAAGACCTACAAGACCTTCTAGAACTAACACCCAAAAAAGATGTCCTTTTCATCATAGGGAACTTGAATGCACAAGTAGGAAGTCAAGAGATACCTGGAGTAACAGGCAACTTTGGCCTTGGGGTACAAAATGAAGCAGGGCAAAGGCTAACAGAGTTTTGCCAAGAGAACGCACTGGTCATAAACACCCTCTTCCCACAACACAAGAGAAGACTCTACATATTGACATCACCAGATGCTCAATACAAAATCAGATTGATTATATTCTTTGCAGCCAAAGATGGAGAAGCTCTATACAGTCAGCAAAAACAAGACAGGGAGCTGACTGTGGTTCAGATCATGAACTCCTTATTGCCAAATTCAGACTTAAATTGAAGAAAGTAGGGAAAACCACTAAACCATTCAGGTATGACATAAATATAATCCCTTACTATTATACAGTGTAAGTGACAGATTCAAGGGATTAGATCTGATAGAGTGCCTGATGAACTATGGACAGAGGTTTGTGACATTGTACGGGAGGCAGGGATCAAGGCCATCCCCAAGAAAAATAAGTGCAAAAAGGCAAAATAGTTGTCTGAGGAGGCCTTACAAATAGCTGAGAAAAGAAGAGAAGCTAAAGGCAAAGGAGAAAAGGAAAGATGTACCCATTTGAATGCAGAATTCCAAAGAATAGCAAGGAGAGATAAGAAAACCTTCTTTAGTGATCAAGGAAAACAATAGAATGGGAAAGACTAGAGAGCTCTTCAAGAAACTTAGAGATACCAAGGGAACATTTCATACAAAGATGGGCACAATAAAGGACAGAAATGGTATGGACCTAACAGAAACAGAAGATATTAAGAAGAGGTGGCAAGAATGCACGGAAGAACTATACAAAAAAGATCTACATGACCCAGATAACCACAATGGTGTGGTCACTCACCTAGAGCCAGACATCCTGCAATGCGAAGTCAAGTGGGCCTTAGGAAGCACCACTACGAACAAAGCTGGTGGAGGTGGTGGAATTCCAGCTGAGCTATTTCAAATCCTGAAAGATGATGCTGTGAAAGTGCTGCACTCAATATGCCAGCAAATTTGGAAAACTCAGCAGTGGCCACAGGACTGGAAAAGGTCAGTTTTCATTACAATCCCCAAGAGAGGTAATGCCAAAGAATGTTCAAACTACCACACAATTGCACATACTAGTGCAATCTCATCTCACATGCTAGCAAAGTAATGCTCAAAATTCTCCAAGCCAGGCTTCAACAGTATGTAAACCGTGAACTTCCAGATGTTCAAGCTGGATTTAGAAAAGGCAAAGGAGCCAGAGATCAAATTGCCAACATTTGTTGGATCATAAAAAATGCAAGAGTTCCAGAAAAACATCTACTTCTGCTTTATGGACTATGCCAAAGCCTTTGACTGTGTGGATCACAAAAAACTGTGGAAAATTCTTCAAAAGATGGGAATACCAGACCACTTGACCTGCCTCCTAAGAAAATCTGTATGCAGGTCAAGAAGCAACAGTTAGAACTGGACATGGAACAACAGACTGGTTCCAAATAGGAAAAGGAGTACATCAAGCCTGTATATTTTCACCCGGCTTATTTAACTTCTATGCAGAGTACAGCATGCAAAATGCTGGACTAGATGAAGCACAAGCTGGAATCAAGATTGCCAGGAGAAATATCAATAACCTCAGATATGCAGATGACACCACCCTTATGGCGGAAAGCAAAGAGGAACTGAAAAGCCTCTTGATGAAAGTGAAAGAGGAGAATGAAAAATTTGGTTTTAAACTCAACATTCGGAAAACTAAGCTCATGGAATCCAGTCCCATTACTTCATGGCAAATAGCTAGGGAAACAGTGGAAACAGTGAGAAACTTTATTTTGGGGGGCTCCAAAATCACTGCAGATGGTGACTGCAGCCATGAAATTAAAAGACGCTTGCTCCTTGGAAGAAAAGCTATCACCAACCTAGACAGCATATTGAAAAGCAGAGACATTACTTTGCCAACAAAGGTCCATCTAGTCAAAGCTATGGTTTTCCTTGTAGTCATGTATGGATGTGAGAGTTGGACTATAAAGGAAGCTGAGTGCTGAAGAATTGATGCTTTTGAACTGTGGTGTTGGAGAAGACTCTTGAGAGTCCCTTGGACTTTAAGAAGATCCAACCTGTCCATCCTAAAGGAAATTAGCCCTGAATGTTCATTGGAAGGACTGATGCTGAAGCTGAATCTCCAATATTTGGCCACCTGATGCAAAGAACTGACTCCTTGGAAAAGACCCTGATGCTGGGAAAGATTGAAGGCAGGAGAAGAAGGGGACGACAGAGGATGAGATGGTTTGATGGCATCACCGTCTTGGTGGACATCAGTTTGAGCAAGCTCCGGGAGTTAGTAATAGACAGGGAAGCCTGGCATGCTGCAATCCATGGGGTCACAAAGAATCGGACACGACTGAGCGCCTGAGCTGAACTGTAGGATATTCTTGCAGTTGATGTTGAAGTTTTGCTTTGTTTGCAAAAGCATCAGAGTAACACTGTAATTTCCTGTAAATGACAAAAGACTTAAAATGGCATGGTTAAAGATCTGAGTCTTTAGAATGCAATTGAAGATGAAATTTGGTTATTTCTGTGACACATAAAATTTTAAAATAACTAGAATTATGACTAATAACATTGTACAAGGACATATCTGAATTTTACAAATTTTATAAATTTTTAGAGCACTTATAATAATGTTTACCCATATAATATAACCTAAGAACATTTATCATCACTTATTTGACAATGCTTCCCATGAAATTTAGCCTACTCAATAAGCCTAATTATGTTCATATCTGCTTTTATTAGGAGAGAAAGTGAATATTTTGCTGTATTCCAGGGGCTTTTGGAAAGCCCCCAAATTATTTCCAGGTCAATAAGATTTCATTTGAATTTGATTTGAGGGAAGTTTGTCAAATATTTCAAAAGATTTTAAAACACTTTTTCAAACAGGGTCATAGGTCACTGTGACGCTATAGTTAGTTATCTATTTAATCAAAATGACAAAGACTTCACAGGAAAATACAGAAAGTTAGATAGTTAGCTCTTCTAAATATTGAACAATCTCAGTTTTTCTCCTAAATAGTCAAAGATCTGATGAAGATAAAAGATTGCATTTTTATTTTTATAGACAGATGGCATTAATGACAAAGAAAATCTTTGTTTACCACTGCTTATTAAAAGCAAAAAGTGAAGGGGGCAGCAGAGCATGAGATGGTTAGATAACATCACTGACTCAATGGACATGAATTTGAGCGAACTCTGGGAGATAATGGAGGACAGAAGAGACTGGCATGCCGCAGTCCATGGGGTTGCAAAGAGTCAGACATGACTTAGCAACTAAACAACAACATAGGTAGGCAGTGTACCTTTGATGCTGAAATTCATTCACATAATTAACTTTATTCCAATCTTAGCCAGGTTGATCACACATAAAATTTTTTTCCCAAGATCCCTTCTTCAGAAAATTTCAACAAATTTCTATGTCCAGTTTAGTCTGTCCCTTGATCTCCTTTCTGTTTTGAAATAGTCAAGTGTAGGACAAAAATTGCTCTTATTTCTCCAACAAAAGTGCATCTCCATACCTCATGCCTTTTCTTACCCAAAAATACATTTTCATTTCCTTGCACACATCATTTCCCTTATTATCTCTGGCACTCTTAATCATATTAACCATATATTAATTAGAAACCTTAATTTCTAGTGGAAATAAAGAAATAAAAAATTGTGAACTACATTAGGATTTTGTGGTGTAAAGAATTTATAAATACCTTTTATAATTTCTAGACATATGTGCCCTTTTAAGTAGTGCAGTCTTTCAGTGTGGAATGAGATCTGGTGACTAAAAAACTGAAATTCATCTTTATTCTCTCTGTATTAGGAAGTCAGAAGTAGATGAAACAATGTATTAATATTTTATTATTTTATCTTATTCAGAAATGATCTAGATATTTAATGAATTTCCCTCATTTAATTTGAGATAGCAAAACCCTAAGGGTTTAATTTCCCAAAAAGATTTGGGAAACTATTTAACAATCAGAAAACAATCATTTTTTAAAAGTTTACCTAAAAGTGTTTATCTCATTTGCATCTCTTTAATACATTTGTCTTTAATAATCACACTAAGATTATCCCTGAAGGTTTTATGAGACATTAAAGCAGTTAACTCTTTTAAGTTATTTTTCTTGTTGACAAATTTTATAACAGAGATAGAATGAACTTATTTGACTTTTTGTAAACCTAGATAGAATAAAAGCATTACACTGAATGCTGACAAATCTAAAGATAAACCTGTTTTAATTAAACCAGTAATTTTAAATTTGCTTTTATTGACTAAAGATGACTCTTAGATCACATGAACTTGAGGAACATTTGAGTTAATTCCTATTATATTTAGAAATAATTTATATAAGTGCTTACTAAAGTAACACTAAGTAAATAGAGCTTTTTTACAAATTGATTATGGTATTGCCATCTAGAGGTATAAAAATACCCTGTCTATAATGTACATACCAGGGAGAATATCCCCACTGGTTAAAAAGTCAAGCTCTCAGGACATGGAACAAATGACACAATAGATGAGGCAAAGAACAGGTTACCATCTTTAGGAGGAAAAGGATCAATAAAGCCAAGAATACTCTGCTGGATTTACCAGAGTTTCTAAGTCCAAGAAACTAACTCCACAAATATTTTCTCTTGCTAAGCTAATTTTATAAAAGAGAAAAAGAACTCTTACCACTCTCGTTTCCAACAGACCCACAGGCAGAGATCTGGGAGACCAAATGACATGGTAAGAACTCTTACCTTTGGCCAGTTTTGGTCAATTATTGAAGAATCTCTTAGCTACAGTATCCTTGGACTTAGTAGTGTCCAGCTAGTCAAGTTGAATCCTGCCTGCTACACCAACTGTCAGGGAGGAAGAATTTTTTTCTGTACCTATCTAAGTTCTTTTATCTGAGTTAAACTAACATAAGACAGATGAATAGGAGAAAATCTAAGCAAAAGTTTAATAACATGTATGGGCTTTCCTGGTGGCTAGATGGTAAAGAATCCGCCTGCAATGCAGGAGATACGGGTTTGATCCCTGAGTCAGGAAGATCCCCTGGAGAAGGGAATGGCTACCCACTCCAGTATTCTTGCCTGGAGAATTCCATGAATGGAGGAGCCTGGGGGGCTACAATCCTTGGGGTCACAAAGAGTCGGATACAACTGAACAACTAACACTTTCACTTTTTTTCACTTCATACATCAGAGAAACCCAGGAGAACTGAGTAACTCACCAAAATGACTGAAATCCTCACTTAAATACCATCTTCAGCTAAAGATAAACAAGGATATTGAGGGTAGTCGTTTGGAACCTAAAAGGATAGGAAGGCAATTCATGTGGAATTGGAAAGGCAAATGTTTGCTGGGCCAGGCAGAGACCAAGGGACACGGAGTGGACTTTGATCTCTAGGCCCTGCTAGGTTCCCCTCGCCACACCTGGCCCTTGTTCTTTGCAGATGTCTCTGCTGATAGCTCTCTTCTCGGAACAGGCCCTTTACCGAAATTATTGGGTTACCCAAAAATTTGTTCAAGTTTGTCCATAAGATGGCACAGAACACCTGAATGAACTTTTTCGCCACCCCAGTATTTTGGGCAACTAAGCTGGAGGAAACAAGAAAAACTTCCTGAGTTTCTTTTTCTTTAAAATAATCAGACTAAGTTAATCGTCATACCAAAGAGACACTTTTGGGGGTAGCAAAATTTGCTCCCCTATACCACTCTGGGAGAGTTAACTAGAAGTCCCCAGAGCGATGCTTTACAATCTTCTGCTGTTGCTGTTATCACAGTCTTTACAGTTCATAGAAATCACCTAGGAAGTTTGTTTAAAAGTGATTTTTCATGTTCTTATTATTTCCTTAGTCTAAGGTGAACTCAAGATTTGAATTTTGAATGGATTTCTTATTGGTGCTAATGCTGCTGGTCTGTGGATCACATTTGGCATGCCAAGGTCTTTGCCTAGACAATAGGTCCTCTAACAAACTTGGTAGAATCTAATAGGTGAAAAGCAACTAACGCTCTTGAGTTCACTGTTTCCATGACAGAGGAATGAAAGAGGGGTAGAGCCAGTCAGTGGGATGAATTCTAATTGCCCCATTCTTTTTACATGATCAACACCTTTGAACCTAGTTGAACATTTGCACATTGCCCTCACATCCCCTCTTAATGAGGTTGCTTGCCTCATGCATTCAATGAAATTGTGCTTTATAGAACACATTTGCTACTCAGGGCAATATCTGAGAGAACACTCTTCAACTATTAAATAATTACCCTCTTACAGGAAGAGGGCCTTTATTCTTGGACACAGTTCCTACATATCCCTTTTGAAAATGGAAATCCACTTAAGAATGTCTCAACAACCTATATATGGGTATATACATGTATTTCAGCCTATGCAAATAGGCTATATACAGAGTTCAGTCTGTGAAAATAGCAATTACCAAGGAGAAACAAGCTCTATGATGGGCAGTAAATACTGCTGATTTCCTGTTTTAAACAGCTGAATCTCAACTGTGTGTTGTAAGGAAGGGCAGACAGTGTGAAAACTGAACCTCCATGGTCAATGATATGATTACAAAACAGGCAAAGAAGAAATAACCCAGTAACAGAATCTGGATAAACAGGCCTGCATGTTTGGAAGTTCAAATCATTTTTTATAGGCATCTGTCTAGCATCTAAAGAGGTTGTAAAAACACAGACCTACAGTGAGAGCAGAGGGAATCCACTGGAACTGGGATCTTTGTCTTGGAAAGCAACACACTAGCAGTTTCAACAATATTAATTCAGTTTAAGATATTTGCAAGAAGCCACAGATATCATGAGGCACACACACTGCCCAATTTCACATATGTGATCAGAGATCGCAAACAGAATACCATCTCTGTGACCACTACCCACCGACACACCACTCCCTTCACTTCTCAGAACTACCTTCATGTTCTTACCATTTCTAGGTCAAAACAACCAAGTAACTGACAATTTTTCATATCCTGCTCAAAATCTTACTTCACCACTAAAAATGATTCATATATTCATATAATGCTATTGCATGAGAAAGCAATAAATCATTCCCATTCACTAAATATGTACTAAGTGCCAGCTCTGGACAAGGCACTGGGTTAGTTGTCCTTAGTAGTTGAGTCACTGCTGCAGGAAGAAGGTCGATCACCATCCTGGGCATTAAAGCAGCATTGTTGGGGAGAGGGAGATGGCTGTACCTTTTTATAGCTGTGAATTCTTGTGCTCAGTTGAGAAGTGGCACAACTGGGTCAAAAATGCAAGGTATAACTTTTAATAAGCAGTTCCCTGTATATCGAACTTTGACAACCAGGTTAGTAAAGTGAGAAATTAGACTTGACACATTAAAAAATGCTAACTGTTCTCTCAGGTCATATAGTAGGAAAAAAATGTGTTGATTTCCAATAAATTACCATGGTAACTTGTATTCGATTTTAGTGTTGAGAATTGCATTTGCCATCTGTAAGAAATATGTTAGCTATTTGTCTCTACTTTTAGGGTACATGTGCTATTCTTAGCATGTGTTCTGTGAGGAATGATATATCCGGAGGTTGATTTCTCTAAATTACAATTGGACATTCAAATGCTATTAAAATAGATTTTGTTTGTACTTGACCAAAAGAAATCCAGTGGTATACTTAAGAAAGCACAAAATGGTCATTTTAAAGATCACCCAAAAGTCATGATGATGAATTAGAGTTTGATATGAATGAAGATTGACTGAAAAATTGTGAACTGGGATGGAAAAACAGTTACTTGAGAGTGTTTTGTTTTTGACTCTTGTGCGACCTAGAGCAAGTCTCTTCATGTCATTGTTCTTCATTTTTATCATTTACCTAATTGTCTTTAAACCACAGTGCAGTAATCTTGTAAGAACATATTCAACCCTGGGTGACTAATAGTATATATTAGCCCATTCATCAGATTTTGCAGGTTCTCAGAGTTTTCTATCATTGTACCTCAATTTTCAAATCTTGAAAGTGGAATGGAACAGTTGCTCTTCCCAGGACTTTGGTTCAGTTTTAACTGTTTGTAAGGTTGATTCACATCTTTAGATGACAAGTTTCTCTAATGGCAGATAGAAATTAGAATTCCTTAAGATATGTGACTGCAGTTCAAAGTACTGACTAGTAACGGTAACCAAATTCACGAAAACTAAAATGGAAGAGGCCATTATCAAAACCTGAAGAATGATACTTAAATTACTTGACTTAAATCAGTTTGGAATTCTAATTCTAGTATGAAATATAAAATGAATATGACTTGAAAACTCATTTATACTATTTCACCATTTCCAGATAATGACTCACAACTGCTCGGGTGCATTTCTAATTCTCCCCAAGTGAACAAGTGTGTCTATATTATCTAAATATATCACTATTGAAAGTAGCTAAAAGGAATACATTAAAGATGTCACAACAAAATTCCATACTGGCTGTCTTTCTGGCAAACTAATATCAGTGGCAACTCAATAGTACCATAAAAGTTGACAATATTAGAATATATTTTCAACTTGCCATGTGGCATTCGGGATCTTCCTCCTTCAACCAGAGATCAAACCCACACTCCCTGCAGCGGAAGCACAGAGTCTTAACCACTGGACCACCAGGAAAGTCCCTCAAGTTTTAACTATTTACAAACCAGGTTAGTTTGCTTTTCAGTAAAACAATGCAATTAGATTAAATGTAACTTGAAATCCATATTTTCTCTAAAATTGGATTATGTTTTAATCTACTTTTTCAAGGAATATTTGTAAACTGTTGCAAAAAAATGATTATTTTGTATACAGAGAAAAGCTCCATGGTAGAGTTAAATAATTCCTGCTTGACTTGCCTTCCTGAATCAAGCATCTATAAATAATGATTGGGTTGATAGGTGAATGAAAAATTAATTAGGATAAAGAGTTTACCATGAGGACCCTCGGCAAAACAGATTTTAAACCACCGTGGACAACTCTATTCCAAAGTGTCCAGAGAAAAAGGCAAAATATAAGCTTTTTTGAAGTATTAGCATTTAAAGCTATAGGTCACTTGCCTCTGTTAAGTTCACTCGACATCTAACACATTAGAAAGAGATTCATTAAAAAATTGTAACTGCAGTAGTAATAGTGGTTATCTCAGGGTGGTCTGATTCCATGTGACCTTTAATTTCTTTTTCTTATTGTTATATGATTTTCAATTTTTTTACAATAAGCATATTTTATAGTCTGGAAAAAAGGTGAGGAAAAAATCTATTGCTACAGTCTGGAGTATTCAAAATGCTTATAGGAAACCTACCATTGATCTGTTTTCTATAATATCAAATTATTTCCACATTTTGAAAGTATATTAAAGTCCGTTTCCTTGAATGTACTCTTGCTTCTCCTTTGTATCTGTCTATATTAGAAAACATTGCATATTGGGGGACACATTGACTTCTGCATTTTCTCAAACCACTGCTAATTTTCATACACCAAAAACCAGTACATAGAGTGAGACAATAAGATAAGGCCTTACACTGTGTGAAGCAGGGCAGTGTTATTGCTTTTTTTTTTTTCTTTTTTAAATTTTTATTTTTACTTTATTTTACTTTACAATATTGTATTGGTTTTGCCATACATTGACATGAATCCACCATGGGTGTACATGCATTCCCAAACATGAACCCCCCTCCCACCTCCCTCCCCATAACATCTCTCTGGGTCATGCCCATGCACCAGCCCCAAGCATCCTGTATCCTGCATCAGACATAGACTGGCGATTCGTTTCTTACATAATAGTATACATGTTTCAATGCCATTCTCCCAAATCATCCCACCCTCTCCCTCTCCCTCTGAGTCCAAAAGTCTGCTCTACACATCTGTGTCTCTTTTGCTGTCTTGCATACAGGGTCATCATTGCCATCTTTCTAAATTCCATATATATGTGTTAGTATGCTGTATTGGTGTTTTTCTTTCTGGCTTACTTCACTCTGTATAATCGGCTCCAGTTTCATCCACCTCATCAGAACTGATTCAAATGTATTCTTTTTAATGGCTGAGTAATACTCCATTGTGTATATGTACCACAGCTTTCTTATCCATTCATCTGCTGATGGACATCTAGGTTGTTTCCATGTCCTGGCTATTATAAACAGTGCTGCAATGAACATTGAGGTACATGTGTCTCTTTCAATTCTGGTTTCCTCAGTGTGTATGCCCAGCAGTGGGATTGCTGGGTCATAAGGCAGTTCTATTTCCAGTTTTTTAAGGAATCTCCACACTGTTCTCCACAGTGGCTGTACTAGTTTGCATTCCCACCAACAGTGTAGGAGGGTTCCCTTTTCTCCACACCCTCTCCAGCATTTATTGCTTGCAGATTTTTGGATCGCAGACATTCTGACTGGTATGAAGTGGTACCTCATTGTGGTTTTGATTTACATTTCTCTGATAATGAGTGATGTTGAGTATCTTTTCATGTGTTTGTTAGCCATCCGTATGTCTTCTTTGGAGAAATGTCTATTTAGTTCTTTGGCCCTGCTGTTTTGGTAAAAGAGAATTCATTATGGAAGATGGGCTTTTCATATATCCTGACAACACAGGCCACTAAAAGATATAAGAAACCGACCTTATTCTCAACTTTGTCGTAGCTTAAGGAGCCTTAGGAGGAATCAAGGAATGGTAGGTCCTGCTATTGGTAGTTCCCAAGGCATGTCTATTCCTTCATAGAATGTTGATGGGAGGAAAAAAAAAAAACTTAAATATTGATAAATTCTTGATTAGCATCTCTTTACAAAATGAGAAAGGGAAAGCAAACTTACCACTATTTTCCTCAGCATTTTTATGTTTTCAGAAAACAGAGTGGTCAAAAAAGATTCAACAAGGATAAGAAATGGATTTTTCTGTTACTTCTATTGAGGGAAATGACCAAGCATGTGGTTTGATTATTTTTACCTTAATAGTCTCTAGCTCTGTTGAATCACCAAGATTTTGAATGAAACTTGTGAGAGAGACAGCTTTTGCCAAACACATTTTATTGTAATGCTTTCAATAATTAAGAAATATGTTGCTGCTACTGCTGCTAAGTCGCTTCAGTCATGTCCGACTCTGTGCGACCCCATAGACGGCAACCCACCAGGCTCCCCTGTCCCTGGGATTCTCCAGGCAAGAACATTGGGGTGGGTTGCCATTTCCTTCTCCAGTACATGAAAATGAAAAGTGAAAGTGAAGTCGCTCAGTGGTGTCAGACTCTTCACAACCCCTAGACTGAAGCCCACCAGGCTCCTCTGTCCATGGGATTTTCCAGGCAAGAGTACTGGAGTGGGGTGCCATCACCTTCTCCGAAAATATGTTAAAAATCCTAAAAAAGAAATCCTAAAGGGAAAAAGTTGTAATAACAACATAGAATTCTGAAGTTTATCAAAACATCCCATCTTGTCTATTGCAGTGCAATTCGTTTCTACATGTGTAATATATTTTATAAATCTATTCTTAACAACTCAATATACTGAATATACTGATAAGAAAGCCTTCTTCAGCAATCAATGCAAAGAAATAGAGGAAAACAACAGATTGGGAAAGACTAGAGATCTCTTCAAGAAAATTAGAGATACCAAGGGAACATTTCATGCAAAGATGGGCTTGATAAAGGACAGAAATGGTATCACCTAACGGAAGCAGAAGATATTAAGAAGAGGTGGCAAGAATACACAGAAGAACTGTACAAAAAAGATCTTCATGACCCAGATAATCATGATGATGTGATCACTAATCTAGAGCCAGACATCTTGGAATGCGAAGTCAAGTGTGCCTTAGAAAGCATCACTACGAACAAAGCTAGTGGAGGTGATGGAATTCCAGTTGAGCTGTTTCAAATCCTGAAAGATGATGCTGTGAAAGTGCTGCACTCAATATGCCAGCAAATTTGGAAAACTCAGCAGTGGCCACAGGACTGGAAAAGGTCAGTTTTCATTCCAATTCCAAAGAAAGGCAATGCCAAAGAATGCTCAAACTACCGCACAATTGCACTCATCTCACATGCTAGTAAAGTAATGCTCAAAATTCTCCAAGCCAGGCTTCAGCAATACGTGAACCATGAACTTCCTGATGTTCAAGGTCGTTTTAGAAAAGGCAGAGGAACCAGAGATCAAATTGCCAACATCCACTGGATCATGGAAAAAGCAAGAGAGTTCCAGAATATACCTCTATTTCTGCTTTATTGACTAGGCCAAACCCTTTGACTGTGTGGATCACAATAAACTGTGGAAAATTCTGAAAGAGATGGGAATACCAGACCACCCGACCTGCCTCTTGAGAAATCTGTATGCAGGTCAGGAAGCAACAGTTAGAACTGGACATGGAACAACAGACTGGTTCCAAATAGGAAAAGGAGTACGTCAAGGCTGTATATTGTCACCCTGCTTATTTTTCTTATATGCAGAGTACATCATGATAAACGCTGGACTGGAAGAAACACAAGCTGGAATCAAGATTGCCGGGAGAAATATCAATAACCTCAGATATGCAGATGACACCACCCTTATGGCAGAAAGTGAAGAGGAGCTAAAAAGCCTCTTGATGAAAGTGAAAGAGGAGAGCAAAAAAGTTGGCTTAAAGCTCAACATTCAGAAAACTAAGATCATGGCATCCAGTCCCATCACTTCATGGGAAATAGATGGGGAAACAGTAGAAACAGTGTCAGACTTTATATTTTTGGGCTCCAAAATCACTGCAGATGGTGATTGCAGCCATGAAATTAAAAGATGCTTACTCCTTGGAAGAAAAGTGATGACCAACCTAGATAGTATATTCAAAAGCAGAGACATTACTTTGCCGACTAAGGTCCGTCTAGTCAAGGCTATGGTTTTTCCTGTGGTCATGTATGGATGTGAGAGTTGGACTGTGAAGAAGGCTGAGCACCGAAGAATTGATGCTTTTGAACTGTGGTATTGGAGAAGACTCTTGAGAGCCCCTTGGACTGCAAGGAGATCCAACCAGTCCATTCTGAAGGAGATCAACCCTGGGATTTCTTTGGAAGGAATGATGCTAAAGCTGAAGCTCCAGTACTTTGGCCACCTCATGCGAAGAGTTGACTGACTGGAAAAGACTCTGATGCTGGGAGGGATTGGGGGCAGGAGGAGAAGGGGACGACCGAGGATGAGATGGCTGGATGGCATCACGGACTCGATGGACATGAGTCTGAGTGAACTCCGGGAGTTGGTGATAGACAGGGAGGCCTGGCGTGCTGCAATTCATGGGGTCAGAAAGAGTCGGACATGACTGAGCGACTGAACTGAACTGAACTGAACTGAACTGCAAATCAGCATACTGGTATTTTTTAGAAGTGTTCAGTGTTTCTGTCAAAAACATGGTTCTTTCTATTGGTTATCTAAACAGTCCAGATGTTCTGGGTTCTTTGGCCAATCCGAAGCAATCCCAGTGGAAGACCAAATTCTTCTAAATGTGACAATATATCCTTTGGTGGAGGGTTGCATCCAGAATAAACACTGCAGCCCTTAACACAAAGGAGTAAATGGCAATGCCACCTTCACTCTGACAGTTTTCTCTCCAGAGATGTTTTGTAACACTCCATCTGTGACTGTCTATTTGTATGACATGTTGAAAGGAAATTCATAGTAGAGGTAAAGCAAATACTTTTTCTTCTCAGAGATTTTCTTTTAGGCATCAGTGAAGTTTGACACCTTGATGTACAATGGCTGTGTCTTTTCTAAGCTGGTCACATGAGGCCCATTTTGTTGTTCAATATAGCAGAGTCTTCTTTTGTCTAGTTTCTCCCCATCATGCTAAGTCCTACACAATCTAAACAGAAGGGGCCCCCATCTGAATATTTGGTATGTTTCTGGGTGTGCAAATAATTGGTAGTCTGTGCACAGCCCACCTTATGGTCTCTGGATTGACCTGTTTCAAACAGTGCTTTTAGAATCCAAAGGGGAAATGTTTTCAGTGATAAAGCTCTGTGTTAGTAAGACCACATGGTACATTTTGAAAATATGTCAATTTTCCACTGGGGAGAATCTTTGTCCTATTTTTATGACCTAATTTTAAGAAACCTGACTTAATTGACACCATGAATCCTTCAAATAAATATTTATTTTCAAGATACATGCTAGTTGCTTGGAAAAGGAAAAAAAAAAAGATAAACGATACATACCAGCTGAGAAATCAGAGCATAAATTTGCTGACCATCACCCATCATACCATATACTTGCTTTCCCTGTTCTCCACACTCAACCTTGCCAAACTCATTTGCAGCCTCTGTCCTACAGTGTGCCATACAGTATCTGATCTCTGTCTCTAAAATCCCCCAACAGAAACACAACATGCATACACAAAGCACCCTGAGTGAGATGTTCATTTGGTCCTTGATTATTATTCTTACAGTAGAGCATTTCTTACCCCTATATAAAAGGCCTAGCAGAGTGATACTTAGGTACACAATAAAGATTAGCTTTTTTATTTTTTAATAGTTTTTTATTTTTTAAAAAATGTTTCCATGCATGCCTGACTCTGCAACTACACATCAGCTCCTTCAAGGCAAGGAGTATATTCCATCCATCATTTGATCACTAGAACTCAACACACTATACCTGGTACATTTAAAGAACAAAAAGAAAGTGAATGAAGGAGTGAGTGAAAAGACAAAAATGATTAATAAGTAATATAATAATATTAAAGATGTAAAACAATACAAGATTGATTCCTAAATGCCAAGTGAATTCAAACACTCCTAGTTCTTTAAGTCTACAAAGACTATGTATGTTATCATTGGGTTTATAGATGAAAGAATCATTTTAAATCTGTACTATGAAGTTAGCCATTTTTTTATAAAATGAAGTTTTATCAAGTTAATAGACTGTGTATTAATAATTATATATCAGTTGCTTGAACCTCATGACACATTGTCTGGAAAAATGGCTCACAGAGATATTATTCTAAGTTTAGAGTGGAATACAAAAAAATCTAACTTTTCATTAGAAAATTGTACTTTTTCTTAGCTATTCAGTCATCCACTTATTCAACAAATACACTGAGTTCTTCTATGTGTCAGGTTGATTTCAAGGCACTTGAGATAGTATCAGTAAAAAAAAAAATAGGACAAAATAGACAAAAAAAACTTGCCCTGATAGAATTTAAATTCCAATGGGAAGAGATAGACAATAGATAATAAATATAATAATTAGAAAATTAAATATTATATCCTATAATGATAAATGCTATAGTGAAAGTCTTTTAGTTTGAAAAAAGAAACCTACAGACATTCCAGAAGAGCTGTACGAATAATACAATAAACTTCCATATAGCCTCTTCAACTAGATTCACCTGTTATTAACATTTTGCCACACTTGCCTTTTATCTCTTCATCTAGACAGGTTAGGTAAGATAAATCTACGCAATGTATATAAACACATATTTCTGAATCACATGAGAGTAAATTGCAGACATCATGATTAAATTTTTCAACATGAATCTTCTAAAAACAAGGAAATTTTCTTACAACATCAGAGTATATTTATCAAATTTAGGAAAATTGAAAATTGATAGACTGCTATTATCTAATATATAGTTTATATTCACATTTCAAAGGGTATTCCCATAATATTCTTATACCACTTTTTCCATCCAGAATTATGCAGTTCATTTACTTGTCAAGTCTTCTTAGTCTCTTTTAATCCGGGATTGTTCCTCAACCTTTACTTGCCTTTTATGCCTTTGACTTTTTCAAAGAATAGAAACCAGATTTTATTTTTTATACCATGTCCCTCAGTTTGAGTTTGTAATTTCCTCCTTGGGCAGATATTTTCTTATATGTGGCTGGAATACTGCATAAATGTTGTTATACCTTCTTAATGCATTACGTCAGGAGGTACATGGTGTCATGTCCCATTAGTGGTGATGCTCATTTGGTCACTTCCTTAAGATGCTGTCTGTTTCTCCCTTAATCATTAGTAAATAATCAGTAAGGAGGTGCTTTAAGATAGCATGAATGTTCTACCTCATCAATCTTTTATCCATTAACTTTAGGCTCTGTTGATAATTCTTTCCTGAGTCATTTATTATTAGGATGGTAGAAAGTGGTGATTTCCAGCTCTATTATTCCTTCTATATTTGCCAATTGGCATTCTGCTCTAAAGGAGAGCTTTCCTTTTTATTAATTTGCTTATAATTAATATAAACTCATGGATTCATGTTTTACTTGATTTCTATCATTACTTGTTGTAAATTGTCTTTTAATACATACCACTTATGAACATTCCCCTACTTCACAGAAAAAAAAAAAATACAAAAAGAAATTTAGCACCCTTCCTGTCTGGTTGGAGAAAGAAAAAGGACATTCTGAGGGTAACTATATAAAGAACAATGCATTTCTTCTGTCTAGTCTTTCATTTAATTCTTCATTTTAATAGTTTATGAATGTATAACATTTCAGATCCAAGGGCTTGTGGGAGCTTAGTCTAACTAGGCCTTAATCATGGGTCTCTGCCAAGACCCTATTTGCATTCTCAATTGACACTAAATTAAAGTTAATTTGATACTTTGGCCGAAAAACCTCTTTCCTAAATGGCAAAATACACTACTTTGAAGGTCATCTTTTGCCCAAATGTTTGGCTGCACAGATCAAGTTGTTAAATTCAGAGACCATTTTCATTTATTATTATTACTATTACTATTATTATTATGTCTACCCTTCTTTCTTCCAAAAAGCACTTTTTCAAGAGCAAAACTACTATCTTTACATACCAGTTTATACCTTCTGAAAACATTTTCTTGCTATTATGTGAATAGCAATTCAGTTTCTTAATGTGTCACCAAAAAAAATTATAACTGCTTCTAAATTGCATTGATGTATTGTAGAATTGAGTTGAATATCTTTGTAGGCTGAGTATAATTATCCTCCTGCCAGGAACAAATAAGTTATACTGCTCCAGAGAAATAAATATGCATGTGAATTTAGGTGGATGGATAAATCCTTATAAAGTTTAGCTCTTTATAACACAATGAGAGAAAAAGAAATGTACTTGGTGAGGCTAATGAATAAACTAAGATCATTATATTGTCTATCAGCCATTTCCCCCACGAACTTACATTTTACTGCATATAAATCAGGGCAGAGCATTTGAAAGGACTTTATATAGTGAACAAGGCAATTTTAGGATGAACTATAATAAGTCACCTAAAATCTTCAGCTATACTTTAAACAAGATGATATGTATAAATAGAAGAAAATGGATACTCCAAGAGAAGAGTTCAAAATTATAAACTGTGATTTAACTCTGTTAACATCTTTACCTCTTCAAAGATACCTAGCAGAAAAAGTTTGCAAGCAATAACACCAGGTACAGGCCAATAAAAAAAAAAAAAATAGGATCCCAGACTACACTAGGTAATTGCAGCAAGATTAGTGTAAACCAAATGCATTTATTATTTGCAATGTAATCCAATATACTAGCAGATGGCATGCGCTTTATTTTAATTAGCTGTTTCTTTTAAAGAGTTGCTTGGTCCAACTGTCTTGATAAGAAAAAATTGTAGTCATTGCTCAAAATGCTTGTAGCAAATCTAGTTTTAAATTGAAGCAATTTATTCCGAAACAGTCTACTACTGCAGCAATAATCAATGTGTTTTCCCTTAGTCCATTCTTGAGCTTTCCATGGACTATTGTTAATTGCCTGTAACTAAATGACTGCTGGTGCCCTTAAACGTTAACTCTTTGGCACTTGTTCATTTGTTGTGTTTAACCAAATGCCTGTTTCCCTTAGGTTTTGCCTAGCAATTTTGCTTTACAATTTTCCGTATTCCATCTCAGTCCCTTAAAGGGGGCAGAGTCTATCATTTAAAAAAAATAACACAGAGGCTAAACAGAGTTTTAAAGGTTTGCATTTTCTTTTTCCATCCTCTGATGTTGAATTGTGCTGAAATGGAATCTTTTTATTTTTTAAATGCTGCCACTCCGGGCAGCTTGAACTTGAGCTGAAAAGTAGATCCCATTTCAAAAGGAAATGACATTTGCTAGGGCAACACCATTCACATTGTAATGTAAAGATAAAATACAGCAGTGGGTTCCCATCATTTCTTTTAACTGTAACAGAATTTAACCCCTAGTAATTTTGTCCTCACCTAATGTGTAAGCATTATTGGCTGGCACTCATATTAATGAATGTGTCCAGCTTAGAGCAAAATAATGTGGAACTGAATCTAATATATCATTTTCTTGGGGAGAATTTACACATGCTATGTAAACCAACATAAAAAACCTAAATGGAAAAATTTTTAAGCTGCATACATTTATACTACCGAAGTAGTATAAATGTCTTGCATAAAAAATCTTGCATAAAAATAATAAAAAATAAAAATCTTGCATAAAAATCTATACTTGATTAAACACTAGTTATATGTATCTTTTTATTCAACTGTTGAATTAGAAATTAATGACTAGATAAGAAGAAATATGGCTGAGGTTTTTTATTTTCCCTGTAATCATCACAGGATAAGTGACATCACATGCAAACATACACACAAATAAAAAATGTCCTTGTGAGAAAATGATGGCCATACTTTTCAGATTATCACTGATACTGCGTTGCACCCATGATGGTTTCACCCCATTAGTAAGATCTCAAGAGTGATCTTGGAAGCCAAGAGTAGTTGTCACTGCAAAACCATAGATTCTTTTAAAATTCTCAATCTAAGACTACGTCTACTATTACAGAGTTATATAATCCTTTGGTGGATTGTAAATTACAGAATTGAAAATACTATTACTTTAGGGCCATAATTTCAGGAATAGTTATCTTTAGTGGTAATTAAGGAAACTAGTACTTTTCAAGGTAGTTGTCAACTGCAAGGAACAATAGCAACCCATCAGTAATATTTGGTCAAAATACATACACAGGCAGTTTAAATAACATTTTACTAAAGAGGACTTCAAAATCTGTGCATTCTGGCCTAATGTTTAAATACCAGTATCATTGAATTTGTTACATTGTGCATGAGCTCTGAAGGAGAAAAGAGAAGTGAATGTTTTATCTCTAAAATTGTCTGATCATTTCTTATGTTGTATAGACATTCTATAGTAATAAAAGAACTTGTATACAGAGGGTGGCAAGAAAATTACTCTTTTGGATAGAATGTAGTAACATACCAAGTCGAAGGGGAAAGAAAGGATAAGAAAAAAATATTTAGTTCTGTTGCTGCTGTTTGGTGGCTAAGTCGTGACTGACTCTTTTGTGACCCCATGGACTGTAGCCCACCAGGTTCCTCTGTCCATGGGATTTCCCAGGCAAAAACACTGGAGTGAGTTGCCATTTCCTTCTCTAGTGAATCTTCCTGATCCCGGGACCAAACCAGCATCTCCTGCACTGGCAGGCCAATTCTTTACAACTGAGCCACCCGGGAAGCCCATTTAAGAGCTTAGTGAAAGGAAAATATGACCATGTAGTCCGGTGTGACATCCACTAAGGAGCCTAGTTCTTAATCCCAAGTTAGCACTCAGCCTCCAAGACTGTGGTCAGCCATATTGGCACCACTCTGTTGAGAAAGACAAGTGTTAGTGCTTCTGGCAGGAGCCAGCAGACAGTATTCATTAGGTGGTCCACCCAAACTCTATGCGACACTCCACACTGCCCTTCAGGAACTGTGCTGTTCACCCCTCATTTCTCCTCAGCCCTGACCTCCAGGTGACAGCTGAGGTGGGAAAGATTAAGATTCAGATTGGGTGAGTTCAGAAACCATCCTGGCTTAAAAGCTTCGTCTCCAGAGGAACCAGTATTTCTTTTATCAACTCCAGCGTACCTTGCAGGATTCCCACAAGAATATGTTTATGTGTAAGAGTCATTTTCACTCCAGCAAGCCCCAAATTATAGTTTCCAATCAGGTATTTACAAATCAGTCCAAATGCAATCTACCAATGTAGGTTCATTCTTACCATAAGCAATGTTGCTTAGCAACACAGTTACCACATACCACCTTATCGGGTTACCAAGGAAACAGCTAGAAAGTTATCAAAAGGTCACATTCTACTGCAGAAAGGAAAGGGGTCGTGTCAATCCATTACCCACATCTGACCTCATTCACAAAAGTGTGAAATCAAGTTGAATTTATGATTTTGTAAGTGAATATGGTATAATTCCCTGTGGTAATTTTTTTTTTTCTAGAGCTGATGTATACAGTTGAACTTGCTGGAGGGCTTGGTGCTATCCTTCTGCTGCTTGTTTGTTTGGTGACCATCTACAAATGTTACAAGATAGAAATCATGCTCTTCTACAGGAATCATTTTGGGGCTGAGGAGCTAGATGGAGGTAAGCTGAGTCCCCTCTTTTAATGTTCTTTCTATTCATATTTGTTTACTGCTTTTGTTTTGCTGAAGGAAAGAAAAGTTACCTGAATAACCATTTGCAGCATCTCTTAGAGTCTTTCAATGTTCAGTTTGTAAATTCATCTTTTATATGGAATGCTATGTGTGATGCTTTGGAGCCAATAGGTATTATCCTCTGAAAATAGGAAAGCAACACTTACCGGTTTTAGAATGGTGTTCCAAAGAGCACTTCTGAATTACAAACGCTGACTACAATGTTATCAGAGTGTTCATTTCTCTCACCTTGTAATCAGTACTGAAAAGTCCAGCTTTACTCCTGTATAGGTAAGGAGTGTCTCTTTTAATCGTACTCCCTAGCTCAGTAGTTTGAAGTGAATCTTAATTTGTCTCTTGTTTAGCCTGATCAGTTATAATAAACAGTACTGAGTATTTTAGAATTCATCCAGCAGTCTTTCAACCCTGTTTATTTAGCTTTATTTGGACAGGCTAATTTTTATTCCAAGTGGGGACCCACAGAGAGGGAAGTGCACAAACACGTTGTTTTCATAATAATAAATCTAATACTTGTGCTCCAACTGGGTAAGTAAATATTGTTTTCATAGAATCATTATTATTACTTGCCTCTGGTCAGTCATAAATATGTTTACAATCTAAGAATAATTTGGAGTCATTAAAATTGAACTCCATAAACTGCCCATTAGTGGACTAAAGTTTTTTTTTTTTCCTTTTTTGGTCATTTGAAAGTGATTCATATATAACATTAATTTGCAACATAGGAAGTATATGTGAAGCGACAATAAACAGTACATACAATCAGTATTTCTTGATCATTTTCATAATCTCTTTTTATTGACTATCCATTTTTCACTTACCTTTACAAAGGAAAATGAAACAATTGCCCATGTTACCACATTTCCACAGGCCTCTAGAGTAAGTCACAGGTAGAGTGTAGGCTGTCAGACTTGTGAAGAGGAGCAATTTATTCAGCATCCCTAACACTCCTCTCTGTAGCCTTCTCCCCTTGCCATTACAGTGAAATCTGTGCTACAGCAAGACTGCTTTTTTTCTCATTTTAAAGTACCGTTTAGCCTATTTATTCTTTGTTTCTAACTTTCTTGCCTATTCATACGGATTATTAATTTTTTTTGCTACTGCTTCAAAGAGATATGAGAAAATTGCCAAAGTCAGAGTCATTGTTGAATTAGAATCAAGCTGAGTACTAGGCCTTCTTAAAATCATTTTTGCTAAACCTCAGAAAAACTCAGGTCAATAGTATAATCTCTCTTTTACTGATAAAGCAACTGAGGCTCCCAGAGTTAAATAACTTACTAAAGAAGATACCACTAGTATTATTGTAAGTGGCCAAGATGGGATTTGAATATAGGTCTATTTTCAAAGCATTTATTTGATTGAACACTGAGCCCTTGTTATTTTTAGCCTTTTAAAAATTTGGTATGTTCAGCATAGCTTCAAGATCTGATGTTATTTGCACAATTAACACAGTAGAAAGTATTTGAAAAGATATTACCTAAACAAGTCTCATTTTATCTATTAACATTATTTTGGATATAATTTTTGTTCTAAATGATATGAAGGATTTCACCCAAATGATACATTTCCAGTATAATTTCTTGTCACATTATGAATGGTAGAAGATTCTAAACAGTTTCAGTTCAGTTCAGTAGCTCAGTCGTGTCCGACTCTTTGTGAGCTCATGGTCTACAGCATGCCAGGCTTCCCTGTCCATCAGCAACTTCTGGAGCTCAGTGAAACTCATGTCAATCAAGTCGGTGATACCATTCAGCCATCTCATCCTCTGCCGTCCCCTTCTCCTCTCACCTTCAATCTTTCCCAGCATCAAAGTCTTTTCAAATGAGTCAGTTCTTCACATCAGTTGGCCACAGTATTGGAGTTTCAGCTTCAACATCAGTCCTTCCAATGAATATTCAGGACTAATTTCCTTTAGGATGGACTGGATGGATTTCCTTGCTGCCCAAGGGACTCTCAAGAGTCTTCTCCAATACCACAGTTCAAAAGCATCAATTCCTCAGCGCTCAGCTTTCTTTATAGTCCAACTCTCACATCCATACATGACTATTGGAAAAACCATAGCTTTCACTAGACAGACCTTTGTTGGCAAAGTAATGTCTCTGCTTTATAATATGCTGTCTAGATTGGACATAGCTTTTCTTCCAAGGAGCAAGGATCATTTAATTTCATGGCTGCAGTCACCATCTGCAGTGATTTTGGAGCCCAAAAAAATAGTCTCTAACTGTTTCCATTGTTCCCCATCTATTTGCCGTGAAGTGATGGGACCAAATGCCATGATCTTTGTTTTTCTGAATGTTGAGCTTGAAGCCAACTTTTTCACTTTCCTCTTTCACTTTCATCAAGAAACTCTTTAGTTCTTCTTCACTTTCTGCCATAAGGATGATGTCTTTGGCATGTCTGAGGTTATTGATATTTCTCCCAGCAATCTTGATTCCAGCTTTGTGCTTCTTCCAGCCCAATGTTTCTCATTATGTACTCTGCATATAAGTTAAATAAGCAGGGTGACAATATATAGCCTTCACGTCCTCCTTTCCCAATTTGGAACCAGTCTGTTGTTCCATGTCCATTTCTTACTGTTGCTTCTTGACCTGCATACAGGTTTCTCAGGAGGCAGGTAAGGTGCTCTGGTATGCCCGTCTCTTGAATTTTCCACAGTTTGTTGTAATCCATACAGTCAAATGCTTTGGCATAGTCAATAAGGCAGAAGTAGATGTTTTTTGAAACTCTCTTGCTTTCTCGATGATCCAGCAGATGTTGGCAACTTGATCTCTGGTTCCTCTGCCCTTTCTAAATCCAGCTTGAACATCTGGAGGTTCACAGTTCATGTACTGTTGAAGCCTGGCTTGGAGAATTTTGAGCATTACTTTACTAGTGTGTGACATGAGTGCAATTGTGTGGTAGTTTGAGCATTCTTTGGCATTGCCTTTCTTTGGGACTGGAATGAAAACTGACCTTTTCCAGTCCTGTGGCCACTGCTGAGTCTTCCAAATTTGCTGGCATATTGAGTGCAGCACTTTCACAGCATCATGTTTCACAGTTTGAAACAGCTCAGCTGGAATTCCATCACCTCCACTAGCTTTGTTCATAGTGATGCTTCCTAAGGCCCACTTGACTTCACATTCCAGGATGTCTGGCTCTAGGTGAATGATCACACCATCGTGGTTATCTGGGTCATGAAGATCTTTTTTGTACAGTTCTTCTGTGCATTCTTGCCACCTCTTCTTGATATCTTCTACTTCTGTTAGGTCCATACCATTTCTGTCCTTTATTGAGCCCATCTTTGCATGAAATGTTCCCTTGGTATCTCTAGGTTTCTTGAAGAGATCTCTAGTCTTTCCCATTCTATTATTTTCCTCTATTTCTTTGCATTGACCACTGAGGAAAACTTTCTTATCTCTCCTTGCTATTCTTTGGAACTCTGCATTCAAATGGGTGAAGTGAAGTGAAGTCACTCAATCGTGTCCGACTCTTTGTGACCCTGTGGACTGTAGCCCACCAGGCTTCTCCGTCCATGGGATTCTCCAGGCAAGAATACTGGAGTGGGTTGCCATTTCCTTCTCCAGGGGATCTTCCCAACCCAGGGATCGAACCCAGGTCTTTTGCATTGCAGGCAGACGCTTTAACCTCTGAGCCACCAGGGAAGCCGTTGAGAGCTATAAGTTGGGGGAATTTGTACTTATGATATCTTGACTATATCTCAGTTGAATTTTAGTCTTCAAGTCTAGTTTAAAAATGGGGAGGCACGTAAAACCTATAAGATTAGGTTTTTATCATTGGGGAAATGATGTTTTAACAATAAGATATACACTCTTAAAAAAACATACCTAGACCTTACAAAGAAATATGAGACAATTGTATTTAGCAGCTCTAATTATGAAATAAATGGCAACCCACTTCAGTATTCTTGCCTGGAGAATCCCATGGACAGAGGAGCCTGGCGGGGTTGCAAGTCCATGGGGTTGCAAGAGTCGGACATGACTTAGCAACTAAACAACCACCACCAATGTAAAATGTAATGAATCTGCCCCCCTACCTATGAAGATATGTTTTAAAAATTTATTTTTAATTGGTGGATAATTGCTTTACAATGTTGTATTGGCTTCTGCCATACAACAACGTGAATCAGCCATATGTATATATATGTGTGTGTGTGTGTGTGTGTGTATACATCTTTCCTTTTCTCCTTTGCCTTTAGTTTCTCTTCTTTTCTCAGCTATTTGTAAGGTATCCTCAGACAACCATTTTGCCTTTTTGCATTTGTTTTTCTTGGGGATGGTCTTGATCACTGCCTCCTGTACAAAGTCATGAACCTCTGTCCATAGTTCTTCAGGCACTCTATCAGATCTAATCCCTTGTATCTATTTGTCACTTACACTGTATAATTGTAAGGGATTTGATTTAAGTTTAGATGTTTAGAGTTAGATGTTACTGAACCTTAGTTGCATCTCCTTGGATTCTTCTACACATTGTTATAATTGAATAAATATCTACTATTGCAGTGTTGAAAAATTTCTCTAACATCATGAATCCCCATTCTTCCTAGCTCTCCCACAAGTCCTTTCTTCTTCCAAAGAAGAGATAATTGTTAAGAGAATGCACACTTTTCTTGACTTGGCTTCAAAAACTGTAATTTGAAAGTCAGAGTTGATCAGCTATCTTTATTCTTGGCTACCATGTTGCCTCCCCTGAAATGGGAATACATGAAGTGCTCTTGGAAAGAAAGGAAACTAGTGTGAAGAAGAAGAGGGAAAGAAACTTTAGCTCATCTTTTGAAGTGATGCCAGTACTACAGTGATTATTAATAACAGATTCATTGACCATTTCTTACATATGTATTAAACAACAAGTGTTGTGTTGACTATTTTACTGATACTGAGAAAATCATACAACCAGAAGGACAGAATTGAAACCCAGGTCTAAATCCCCAAGTTTTCTTAATTTCCTTCACTGTATCAGACTAGGAAATGGACTGTTTGGCATCTGGACACATTTAGTCGATTCCTTTGAAGTCTTTACAATGGGCATTACCTGACTGTGTCAGTTCTGTATCAGAAAGATTCTATTTTTCCAAGATGAAATATATTGATGTTTTGCTCTCTTGGTTTGTTCACATCAGTCTTTGTACCCTTCTACACAACCTTACATTGTAATGTTTCCCCTAGACTCAGGCCTTAGCATTTCTCTTTTAATTCTGCAGCACCACATTTTTAGATCATAGGTACAACCCTGTCTACAGTTGCATTTATGTATGAATTTCTCCTAAATGTCTTTCTCCAAGTTCTCTTGTTTTATTATCATTTTCTCATAATCTTTTGGTTTTTTACACTATGATAGGAACCAAGACCAGCTTTTGCATTACGCATCCCCCCACACTCATTCCTTACCATTTTCCGTTTTACATCTCAATTCTCTGTATCGTCCTTTACCTCATTTGCTTCACTTCCTCTCCACCTGCCATTTCCAATTAGTTATCATGATCAACTAACACATTATTGACAAGAGATATATTAACACATCTTTTGCTACCCAAACATTATTGACCAGAGATATATCAATACATTTTTATACAGAGTGATACAATTAACATGACTGTGCATAGTTTTTAGAGCTTTAACTTAATCAAGGGTTCATTACACAACTTACAATTGTCGTTATCATTCATATTTTGCTCTGTTCAGTTTTTATCCCAACCTTCTGTGTATTATAAATGCAGTTTATTACTATAAAACTTTCAAAAATGCCACATCACAAAATTTTGAGTAAAGAACTTTTCAGTGAATTTTATGCAGATACTTTCTTAGATCATCTGGATGACATATATAATAGTGTCTTAGAAGATGATAGTTCTTCAGAATACAGTACTGATTCAGATGATGTGAACATTCAGTTCAGTCGCTCAGTTGTGTCCAACTCTTTGTGACGCCAGGCCTCCCTGTCCATCACCAACTCCCGGAGTCCACCCAAACCCATGTCCATTGAGTCAGTGATACCATCCAACCATCTCATCCTCTGTCGTCCCCTTCTCCTCTCACCTTCAATCTTTCCCAGCATCAGGGTCTTTTCAAATTAGTCAGTTCTTCACATCAGTTGGCCACAGTATTGGAGTTTCAGCGTCAACATCAGTCCTTCCAATGAATATTCAGGACTAATTTCCTTTAGGATGGACTGGATGGATTTCCTTGCTGTCCAATGGACTCTCAAGAGTCTTCTCCAATACCACAGTTCAAAAGCATCAATTCTTCAGCACTCAGCTTTCTTTACAGTCCAACTCACATCCATACATGACTACTGGAAAAACCGTAGCTTTCACTAGATGGACCTTCATTGCCAAAGTAATGTCTCTTCTTTTTAATATGCTGTCTAGATTGGTCATAACTTTTCTTCCAAGGAGCAAGCGTCTTTTAATTTCATGGCTGCAGTCACCATCTGCAGTGATTTTGGAGCCCAAAAAATAAAGTCTGTCACTGTTTCCACTGTTTCCCCACCTATTTGCCATGAAGTGATGGGACCAGATGCCATGATCTTCGTTTTCTGAATGTTAAGTTTAAAGCCAACTTTTTCACTCTCTTTCACTTTCATCAAGAGGCTCTTTAGTTCTTCACTTTCTGCCATAAGGGTGGTGTCATCTGCATATCTGAGATTATTGATACTTCTCCTGGTTATGATTATTGATATTTCATCCTGCCAGAGAAGAAAGCTTTCTTAGCTCAGAAAGCACCTGCTGTAACAGGGTAACCCAACTAAACATGTGTAGCCTTGCCAACCCCATAGAATCTGATCATACATAATTCCCAGTTAGAATGAGATGCTGGTCTTTGGACAAACACAGCTGTTAAGAATGGACCCAAGACAATGTAGTTACCCGTAATTCTCAGGTCCCTTTGGTAAATGAGCTAACTCTAATGGTTAGGGGTAGGAGAAGATTAATTACTACTCTACCACCTTGATTCCATAAAATACTGAAAGAAAATTTGGACAAATTCTGCTGCATATACATTTCTTAATAAATGAACATGTAACCTATCCTATCAACTTGAAGAAGATCCAGCTCTGTGTCACATGAATGTTTGTGAGAGTTCCCAAAAAAACCTTGCCCTTGAGGCACATGTGACTATCCCGGTGTCAGGATTAGGCTAACCATCTAATGATGTCTAAGAATATTCCTCATCAACTGGGAACTATGTATGATACAGGAAACTGTCATGGTAGTCAATGAAAAGCAGAATATAAAAAGATTTGTATACTATGATGATCAGCTTTGAAGAGAGCTATGTGTCCATATTGATAAGAACTGAAAGGTACTATTCAGACATGAAAACAACATTCTAGGGCATTATAATTTGAGATGTTATATCTATATTTTTTCAAAAATTTATTTAATATTTACTGTCTTTTCTATTACATATAACTTTTAAAATTCTTTCTGAAATAAATTTGGATGTATGAGAAACCCAAAGGAAATATTCTTTGTTAGGACACAGGACCATTTGGAATCAAGTCTGAAACAGTTTCCCTAAGTGGAAAGGTCTCTGGCCCCACTAGACATCTGAGGAGTGGGATGTGTCTCTAAATGATGTTAAGTTACTCATGTCTTTTCTTGTTGAAGTATAGTTGATTTACAATAATGTTGTGTTATTCTCAGGTGTATGGCAAAGTGATTCAGTTATATATATATATATGTATGTGTATATACACACATAAATATATTTATTCTCTTTCAGATTTTTTCCCTTATAGGTTCTTCCAAAATATTAATTATAGTTCCCTATGATATACAGTAAATCCTTGTTGCTTATCTATTTTATATATAGTAGAGCATGTATGTTAATTGCAAACTCTTAATTTATCCCTCCCCCACTTTCATGTAACCATAAGTTTGTTTTCCATCTCTGGATCTATTCCTGTTCTGTAAATAACTTCATTTCTATGTTATTTGAGATTCCACATGTAAGTGATATCATATGGTATTTGTATTTTTGTGTCTGGCTTACTTCATTTAGTATGATAATCTTTAGGTCCATCCATGTTGCTGCAAATGGTATTATTTCACCCTTTTATGGCTGAGTAATATTCCATTGTATGTATGTTTGTGTATGTGGACATATTCCTTGTCCATTTATCTGTCAATGGACATTTAGGTTACTTCCATGTCTTGACTATTGTCAGTAGTACTGCAGTGAACTCTGGCATGCATGTATCTTTTTGAATGAGAGTTTTCTCTGGATATATACCCAGGAGTGGGAATGCTGGATCATATGGTAATTCTGTTTTCAGTGTTTTAAGGAGCCTCCATACTGTTCTCCACAGTAGCTGTACTACATTCCCCACAACAGTATAGGAGGGTTACTGTTTTCCACACACTCTCCAGCATTTGTTATTTGTAGATTTTTTTAAATGATGGCCATTCTGACAGGTGGGAGGTGGTACCTCATTGTAGTTTTGGTTTGCATTTTTCTAATAATTACTAATGTTGAGAATTTTTTCATGTACCTGTTAACCATCAGTATGTCTTCTTGGAGAAATATCCATTTAGGTCTTCTGCCCATTTTATGAGTGAATCGTTCGTTTTGTTTGTTTGTTTGTTTGTTTGTTTTAGCTCTATGAGCTCTTTGGATATTTTGGAAGTTAATCCCTTGTCAGTTGCATCCTTTGCAAATATTTTATCCCATTCTATTAGTTGTCTTTTCATTTTGTTTATGATTTCTTGGGCATATGTCTTAAGTAGCACTGATTTCAACATTGAGGGTCATTTCCAAAATCCATTATACTTAGTGAAAAAAAGTCACTAATTTTAGCAGTGAAACTTGATTTCTAATATCCATTGTGCTAATTCATGAAGCATCTACTTTTGATCAGGAATAATGATAGCTGAAGTGTTTGTAGTGGCTCTAGAGTGTTCCCTTATTCTAATTAAATGCTAGCTGAGCATCCTGATAAAGGCAACCTACTGTCTCTAGAGCTGAATATACACTAATATGATGTCTCACCATGTTTGCCAGAATATTTACAAAGAAAATACTGTTATCCCAATAACATCAGACTCATTTGCCCCTACATGCCTCTGACTGAGATTTTCCTTCCACTCTGTTTAAATGCTTGTGTAAAGATAGGCTGTCCTTCTTTCTTTCCTTCCTTCTTGTCTCTTCTCCTTCCCTTCTCTTTTCCTCTTTCATATACAGCTCGTGTTTCCCCCTAACTTACAGAGATTCCCCTCGTGATCCCAAGATGTAGTCATTTTCTCCTTCATCTATACTAAAATGGCAATTCAGGCACATCATTTTTATAGCTCTTTCACTTTGAATGATGAACACTTAACTAGTAAATACTTACTACTTGTACAGCATTATGAATTCAAGATTCCATACCACATTTATTTATTTGTGGAAACAAAAGGCTCAGAGTCATGAATAAAAGAGTTGTTCCAAAAATCTTTCAAGGATGTCTAGATTTTAGAATTGTCTCTAAAAATAAAAATATATATATATAACAGATATTTAAAGAAAAACAAGATTATAATGTTATAGTCCATGAATAAAAGGAAACAGCAAAGAGTAAGCTGTCTTACACTGATGATTGTTTTGGTAGATGTCAGTAAGGTACTGTGTAAGATTTCATTAAGGTATAGCTTATGGGAACAAGCTTAAGACTTCATTTGAAGGCGGGGGGATCTTGTGCTAGACAGGGTGAATCTACTTTTTGTTTGTTTTTCTCAGATTATAAAGTGCTTTCTTTTGCTTTTATCTCCTGTGTATGGGATTTGAGGGATGTGCTTATTCATAATGATAGCAGGGCTTGGCAGGGTAAGCTTATGCAAACGCTATAATAACTAATATGATTCCTATTTTAAAGATAAAGAAAGAAATCTCTTCTAGTTCTACTTTAAGAATTATTACAGATATTGGACAAAGTGAGTCAGAGGAATCTTTCATAATCTCTACCCACTGACCCTAGAAAATGTGAAGAACTGTTCCATTTAAAGCATTTGCAATAAATTGGTATCTATACAGTCTTATGTCATAGAATTTATTTTTCATTCTTCTTCAGTTATAAGGTTACTGACTATTAAGTGTTTCAGGAATCATTGTCCTCATGATGAAACATTGTCTTCGGTGACACACAGTACTTCTGTAAAATCATTTAAAAACACCCTCGGGTTTTTTGTTTGTTTGGGGGTATTTTTTGGTGGTGATAATTAGATAATTTGCCTACACGTGAATTATCTAGACTGTGTTTTTGAGTTTCAGGAGAAACCGATATAGCTGATTTTGGTGTATACTTTACTCAAAATCGTAAGCTAAGTGATAGGAATCAAGCCTTTTTACTCCAAATCTCATGTTCTCTATAGCATGCTGCCAACTCTTACCCTCTTTTTTCTTTTTTTCCCCTAGTTTTATTGAGAAATAATTGACATACATCATTTTGCAAGTTCAAGGCATATAACCTAATGGTTTGAATTACATGTATTATGAAAAAAGTACCATAATAGGCTCAGCTAATATCCATCTTCTCATATAGATACAATAAAAATAAAAGAAAGAAAAAAGGAAAAAAATTCTCCTTGTGATGAGAACTCATACGATTTACTGTCTATTAACAACTTCCCTGTATATTAAACAGCAGTGTTAGGTATAGTCATGTTGTACATTATATCCATAGTACTTACTTATTTTATAACTAGAAATTTGTAACTTTTGACCACTTTCCTCCAATTTTCCTTCTTCTACCCTCCACCTCTGATAACTATAAGTTTGGTCTTTTTTCCATGAGTTTAAGTTTCAAAACTACAAAGCATTTACGAAGGAAATTGTAGAAGACACAAACAAGTGGAAAGGTATCCTGTGTTCGTGGATTGAAAAAAATAATTCTGTTAAAATGGCAATTCTAGCAAAAGCCTTCTGTAGATGCAATGCAATCCCTATCAAGGGTCCAGATGCGTTTTTTACAGAAGTAGAAAATACACTACTAAAATTAATATGGAATCATGAAAGACTCTAAATAGCAAGAGAAATCCTGAGAAAGAATAAAGCAGGAGTTATCAGGCTTCATGCTCAGATGGTAAAACGTCTGCCTACAATGTGGGAGACCTGGGTTCGATCCCTGGGTCTGGAAGATCCTCTGGAGAAGGAAATGGCAACCCACTCCAGTACTCTTGCCTGGAAAATCCCATGGACAGGGGAGCCTGGTTAGCTACAGTCCATGGGGTCGCAAAGAGTCAGACACGACTGAGTGAAGAGTGACTTCACTTCACTATTGCACTTCAAAACAGTATATATATATAGGCATAAAAAGACAAGTAGACCAATGGGATAGAATGAGAACACAGAAATAAACCCAAGCAAATATGGTGTTACCCTCCTAATTAAGACTTTTACCATCTACGCTGCCCACTGTCCTCTTAAGAATTCAAAGGAAAGAAACTAGTATCTACTGAATACCTGCTTTGGGCCAAGCATTTCACTGTATGGTGGAGACTCATTTAATCCTAGACATATTCTTTCAGTTCAGTTCAGTTCAGTCACTCAGTCGTGTCTGACTCTTTGCGACCCCATGAGTCACAGCATGCCAGGCCTCCCTGTCTATCACCAACTCTCGGAGTTCACTCAAACTCATATCCATTGAGTCGGTGATGCCATCCAGCCATCTCATCCTCTGTCATCCCCTTCTCCTCCTGCCCCAATCCCTCCCAGCATCAGAGTCTTTTCCAATGAGTCAGTTCTTTGCATGAGGTGGCCAAAGTACTGGAGTTTCAGCTTCAGCATCAGACCTTCCAATGAACACCCAGGACTGATCTCCTTTAGGATGGGCTGGTTGGATCTCCTTGCAGTCCAAGGGGCTCTCAAGAGTCTTCTCCAATACCACAGTTCAAAAGCATCAGTTCTTCAGTGCTCGGCCTTCTTCACAGTCCAACTCTCACATCCATACATGACCACTGGAAAAACCATAGCCTTGACTAGACAGACCTTTGTTGGCAAAGTAATGTCTCTGCTCTTCAATATGTTATCTAGGTTGGTCATAACTTTTCTTCCAAGGAGTAAGCATCTTTTAATTTCATGGCTGTAATCACCATCTGCAGTGATTTTGAACCCAAAAACTAAAGTCTGACACTGTTTCCACTGTTTCCCCATCTATTTCCCACAAAGTGATGGGACCAGATGCCATGAACTTAGTTTTCTGAATAGGGAGCTGCAGTTTTATAGATCTGGAAATGAAGTCTCAAATGAGTAAAATAAAATTAATGGCAGTCTGAATTTAAGCTCAGCTGCTGTTTTTTTCCTTCACTGTATCATACCGTAGATATTTTAATTAGCGACACATTTCAGTATTCAAGGTCCTATGGAATCAAATAGTCCAGAAGAATACTAAGTAATCAAACATGTAAACTAGAACAATACTGTTAAATTTTCAAACTGTAAAAATCAAGCAGATTTATTTTAGAATATAATGGTCAGAGGCTGCCCTGACATGAAAAGTGGAATTTATTAAAACAATGACATTCAGTAATCACAAAACCAAAATATTAATATGTGCATAATGTTTTTTTATTCAAAGGTCTATTTCTGCAGATGTTTTAAATGAAAAACTATTAGTTGGAAATGTAAGAAAACATATGAAGGTCAAGTCTGAAATACAAGAAAGAAATGACTTAATTTTTTTAAAAACTCTTATTTATTCAAATTATATCAATGTTAGTTGTTAATGATCACATAATTCTCTGCTAATGTACTACATGCAAATGTAGAAAATCATCTTTAAAATGAAATACACAGTTTATCACAGAACCCTACCCCAGTCTCATTTTGGTAATCCATTTGTTGAATAATAGCCTCTGTCACTAATCAGTTTCACATATGTGACTTATAAATATTTGAAAATAAATTTTAAAAAGAAATGGCCACCTGCCAATAACATCTGACAACTATTCAATAGGCATTTAAAGGTTAAAAACTCCCAAAGACCTGAATGTAAATCTCAAGCCATTCATATTATCAGTAAATCTCTTTCCTAGTGCACATTCAATATAGCCACCACCTTCATCTTGATAAGGGAGTCTTCATTCTACATTTTCTTAAAAGCTCTATTGTTCTTAAAAAAAAAATCCATGGATTCTTTGGCTTCTCAGTCCTTCTAAAGAGAATTGACTAATATCTTCTCATATGTCAAAAAGAAAAATGTTTATTTATCATTTTTCTAAACCACTTTTTTTATTCCTGATACAGAGTTCTATATTTTCCTTCTCTCATCAAAATTTCTTAATAATGTTTTTAATTTGTATTTTTATTTTTTCACTCTCCAGAGTCCAAGCTTTTTTCTCCTCAAATACATCTTTTTATAAAACATAGTAGTTGATTCAGTAAATTGAAGGAGAAAATTCTACTGGACTAGTTGTTTGACTTAAAGTAACAAAGCAGCTAGCTAATTGATTAGGTTTGGTATTTTTTGTTTCTCTTTTTACCCCCAGCTTTATTGAGATATAATTGACATATACCATTGTATACGTTCAAGATGTACAATGTGACAATTTGACACACATATACATTGTGAAATGATTGCCACAATAACATTACCTAATATATCCATCACTGCACATAAATATTTCTTTTTGTAGTGAGAACATTTAAGATCTACTCTCTGCCACACTCAAGTATATAATACAGTATTGTTAACCAAGCTTTCTATGTATCCCTAGAAATTATTCTTTTTATAGCTGGAAGTTTATTTATTTTGATCAGCATGTCCCCACTCCCAGCCCTGACAACCACCATTCTACTCTCTTTTTCCATTAGTTCAGCTTTTGCAATTCCACATTGTAAGTGAGACAATTCAATATTTGTCTTTCTCTGTCTGACTTGTTTCACTTAAGCATAATGCCCTCAAGGCCCACCCAAATAAAATAGGTTTCCTTCATTGTTATGGCTGAATAATATTTTACAAAACAATATTCTACTGTGTTCATATTTTATGTTCATATTTTTTGGCCATACCGTGTGTCATGTGGGATCTTTAGTTCCCTGGCCAAGGATCAAACCTGTGCCCCCTGCATTAGGAGCACAGAGTCTTAACCATTGGACTTCCAGGGAAGTCCTCTAGCCTTTATTATGTTGAAGTATTTTCTTTCTACCAACTTTTTGAGAGCTTTTATAATGAAGTTATAAACTGTTTTGTCACATCCTTTTTTCTGAATCTATTGACAGGATCGTATGATCTTTATTCCTCATTCTATTAATGTGGCATACCACATTTATTGATTTGCACATATTGATCCATCCTTGCATCACAGGAATAAATCCCACTTGATCATGTTATATTATCTGTTTAAGGTACAGTTGAATTTGGTTTGCTAGTATTTTGTTGAGAATTTCTGTATCTGTATTCATTAGGGATATTGACTTGTAGTTTTCTTGTAGTATTCTTATCTGGCTTTTGCATCAGGATAATGCTGGCGTCATAAAATTCATTTGCATGTGTTCCCTCCTCTTTTATTTTTTCCTTGGAAGAGTTTGCAAAGGATTACGTTATTTCTTCTTTAAATATTTGGTAGAATTTACCAGCCAAAGTGGTTACTAGCTTGAGAATTTCTGCCCGGTTCTTCTTTATGGTTTCTGTTTCTTTATTAAATGGAAGATCCCCTGGAGAAGGGAGCAACTACCCACTCCAGTATTCTGGCCTGGAGAATTCCATGGACTGCATAGTCCGTGGGATCACAAAGAGCTGGACACAACTTCGTGACTTTCACATTTTATTCATGCATTATTTTCCTGATTTTGTTAAACTGCCTGTATTTATTTTCACTGATTTTCTTTAAGATGATTATTTTTACTTTTTTATCTCACAAGTTGTAGACCTCCATTTCTTAGGTGTTGGTTACTGGCACATTATTACTTTCCTTAGGTGATACCATATTTGCCTGATTCTTTGTGATCCATGTATCCTTGCATTGGTGTCTGTACATTTGAAAAAGCAAATATCTTTTCTAGTCTTTAAAGACTGACTTTAGCAGGTAAAGTTCTTCTGTCTGTTCCCCAGGCCAATGCAATTACTTCCAGAAACCTAATCACTCTGGGTTGGAGCTCAGGTTCATACGGGTCCTGTCTGGTCTCTGGATGGATAGGAATACCTCTAGAACCTCGTTCAGTAGTATAGCACTTGGACAGGTTTTCACTTCAGGATCCACAGTTGTGTCTTCAGTCAGAGGACCTACTACCAGGAGTGTGGATGGGTACGGCTCCCACCAGGTCACTGGGAGGGCTAATACCTGATCATTGGATGGGTCCTTGGATGGGCAGGACTGGCTCTGTGCTGCAGAAGAGAGGATACATGCAAATGATATCTTATTTGACCATCTTGATGACTTCATTCCTACTTTTCTTTTTTTGTGGGACATTACAGTGAGAATCTCTTGAGAATCATGCAAAGAGTAAACCAATGACTATATGAGAACCTATGAATATTATTAGAAAAGTTGGGTATGTCAACTGCTTTCCATCTCTGCAGTCAACAGAATTATACTTGAGGGTTTAAATTACAGAAAATAAAATTTAGAGAATAAAGTTTAGAATAAGATATAGATTGTGGTACTATCCTTCTATGACATTTAATTTGTTTTCAGCTATTTATAAACTTAAGTTGAATTTGAAAGATCACAGTCCTATCCTTTAAAAATCTTAGCATAATTTTGTTTTTTCTATGATTATAAAAAATCTCACATTTTCAATTTCTTATACACATTAAGATTAGTCAATATGCATTCTTACAGACATAAAAAATATCTAAGAGATATTTCCCATGACTCTGATTCAGCAGGTAACTGAGAAAAAAGCAGAAACCTTAGAATCCATACGTTTTTGACTCAAGAAACGTTACTGCATTTAGCATGATATATGACACGGTATTTTCAGTCTGATAATTTTCACATCAGGAGTTTGCTTCTGTTGGTAAATAAATGCCTAGCCCAGTACTGCACTGACATAGACTTTGGGGAGAGAAATTAGATATCAATCAAGTGTCCATTGATTTGAGAAAGGATGCTGCTGTAGCTGCTTGCTAGGGGCCTTTTAGTCCTATTTCTTACCAGAATAACCTCCATGTGAACATCTCCTTTTTACCTGGGGGATATTAGCTTAAATCTTGCAAACTCATCCAGATGACATAAAGAGATAGAAAACTGACTGAGACCACAGTACCTCTTCCTGGGGTTCATTTAATCTTAATATGGTTACTGACTGTATTAGTCTAGGTATGAATTTATCCCCTTTTTGATGAAAGTGTGGATTTTCATGGATTTTCATCTTATTTCTAGATAAAATAGAGTATACACCTTGTAAGTATCAAGTCCCCTTATCATGGAGCTGAGGCTGTAGTGTGTAGGCTTTGTGATACTTCTGATCAGTTACCTGGCAGCTGACTGCAATTCTTTGATACCTTTCAGACCTTGGAGTACCTATGAAAGTGGAAGTGTGGTCACTCAGTCATGTCCGACTCTTTGCAACCCCATGGACTGTAGCCCACCAGGCTCCTCTGTCCATGGAATTCTCCAGGCAAGAATGCTGGAGTGGGTTGCCATTCCCTTCTCCAGAGGGATCTTCACAACCCAGGGACTGAACCCAGGTCTCCTGCATCACAGGCAGATTCTTTACCATTTGAGCTACCTGGGAAGCTCCAATACCTATGCCTGGAGTACCTATACTCTGTTGTAAAGCAGAGTTTCTCAAAGTGTTGTCCCTGGGCTGGCAGCAGTTATCACTTGAGAGTTTTCTATAAATTCCAGTTCTAAGGACCTATTCTAGATATTCTGAATTGAAAACTCGAGGTGGGGCCTATCAGTCTGTATTTTAGCAAGTCTTCCAAATTGTTGCCATTCATGCTTAAGTATGAAAACCACTTTTTCAGAGAAGCTTACAAGGACTCTGAGCCTTCAATGAGTCACAATAAGAAAATACAGTTCAAGATTATTCCAAAGAAACTTTGCTAAACTTTGACCCTGTCACTCCTAGTAATTGCTTGAGGAGTCCAGGCAACTTGGAGTATCACCAAAGCCACCTCTCCTAGGAAAGTCCAAATCTTGAGAAAATCTCTCCATTAGCCATAGATATATGTCACATGATACCCAAATGAGAGGCCATTCATTCATTTAATCAACAGATATGTTTGAGCATCTACTAATCCCTAGTCATATATCTGAATCAAGGATCTTGTGGTCAAAGAAAGATGATAAGATATGAGCACAATAATATAATATGTGGTAAAAGAGATTACTTTCAACTCAAAGATATCAGACTTAAATTGAAAGGAAACCAACTGCAGAGATAGCTGCTGACTTTTTGACAATGGGTAGCCATAAGTATTTTTCAAGCTACCATAAATGTAATCAGTTGTGAGGTTTGAAAAAATAAAATTTCTGATTCTATGTGGAATGGGCCAGAAGAATAAGGAAACAGAGAGGAAAGACCCAATAAAATATAATTATAGCAGCTGAGGAGAGAGTAGGACCTCACCCTGGATGGAAACAATCCAAAGGATTTTTACCAGTGAATGGCTGTGAGATTATTGCTAATGAAAAGAGATAAATGGAACATGCATCTGACATTTAGAGACTATAGACATGAGATTCTTATGTTACTAAAATTTAAGTGAAATAAAACGTGAAGAACAAAGCTTGAGATGGAAAGTTTGTTTGGTTGTGAACATGAGTGCAGGTTACAGGTTCATGAGAAAGAAGACAAGATTGTACATCTAAGTTAGGGAGACATCTACATAGACGTGGTTGTTGACATAATGGGAGAAAAAGAGATTTTTAAGGGAACGTAGGCTGAGAGACAAATGAAACAGGCCACAGAAAACATCTTAAGAAATGACAGCATTTATGAATTGGAAGAGACATGTCCATGGATGAGGCAGGAGAACCAGAAACAGTGTCATGTAAGCAAAAGTGACATCCATCTGGAACTTAATAGTATTGGTGGACCAGTTGTTTACACGTGGTCATAAGTGCTCTGTTCTCTTTGGTGTTCATATCAATCTGGTTTTCAAATGCTTTTGAGCCTATACAAGACAAAAGGTGAAGAATGAGGATCTAGTCATTACCCATCCCAGATTTGGGCAAACTTCAGTACTTTATAGTACTTTGTAAAAATTTAGAAGAGAAATAATCTCAGAAAAAGAATAGTATATGCATGAAATCATTCTGCAATCTTCAATCTGGCTTAAAGAGTCCTCCCATTGGCCCATGACATTTGTACTATTCTTTGCAACATATTCATCCTCTGGAAATAGATTGTGGACTTGTCTACGTCTTCTACTAGACTGGAAGTTACTGACCCATATTGTGAAGGAAGATTTTATATCATAGATATGGCATATGATTATCTAATAAATGGACATTTTAATTAAATATTAACTGGTATTATATTGTAGCTTTATTGTGTGCTATTTTCTATTATTTCTTACTCAAGTATTTACATCAACAAAGTGGTACCACTATAGACCACTGGCATATCTGCATAGACATGGTATAATAAATATAATTATCATTTTTGTGATAATTGAATTGCTGTGTACAACTATATCCTGCTTAAAGAATAAAGAAAATGCCAAATACCCAAATATGACATGATTGGGATGATTACTTTTTTTTATTACCTGAAAGTTGCTTTTTAAAATTTTTCCATAGCTACAGGTTTTTACTTTCCCAGGGATCCTATAGTAGAGTTGCTAGTTTCTTATATGCCTGTGTTAACTTTAAGTGAAGTGAACAGTTCTCTGAGTTTTCCATAATAAGCTATAGAATGACTTCTAGGTAGTTCAGGATTATCAGACTTCTAAATGAACATACATATGTACCTTCAGAAGTGAGTTTTAGTGTCTTTGAAGTCAAAAGGAGTGTCCCAGAGCCACCCAGAGCAAGTCATGGATGCCCCTGTATCTTTGATATTTTATGCCCCAAATATTTTAAGTTTTCTATACCAAATGCCAAGATCCTTTTGTTCTGAAATATAAGTGTTTCAACTCAACTTGATCTAATAATCAAATAATACAATGACAATCATCAAGGAAGCACAAAAGAGACCTAAGCATATTGATATTGATAGACACAGCCTACTGATAGTATTTAGAATTGAGGTGAATTATGAATCCTGATATCACACTCTGAAAAGGAAATTGACAGATGAGATTCTGCCGAAGATCAATGACTTCTTGTTGTAAGAAAAAACAAATGAGAATTTTGGGATGTTTATGCTAAGGTAAAGAAAATACACAATAGTAGTCAGCAAATATTTTAAGGGTTCGCATGTAAAAATGGAGAAGAATGAGGAAAGAAATCAAATTTTAGGACTAAGTTTAATTCGTTTTTTTTTATAATTTTTGATTCTTTCAGTCAAACTGATTAACATGATGAAATAAAATTAGGCAGTAATTTACATGTAAGATAAGTGAAGATCAGGAAAACAATATGTTTTTCTATAATAATTCAGCATATTAATAGTCTTAATACTGAACTCCAAGAACCAGCTCCCAGAGAAAAATTAATTATTCCAAGTTTTGTTTTAGCTTTTCCCCAAAAGAAAATCAGCATAATGCACACAACCTAAAAACTATTCCTCAAGCCAGCCAAGCCAATTTCAATTTTCTTTCTTTTTTTTCAACAGGGTAAAATCATCAAAGGAAGGATTAGATGAAATGTACCATTACATAGAATAAGAACATATTATCCAAATATGTGGCTATTATAAGCTGTCAAAATTCTCTATGATCTGTGCATCAAAAATGTTTAATGTTAACATTTCATTGCTGTTTTCATTAATTTTTCTCCTACTGTCTTAATA
The DNA here is from genome assembly GCF_014754425.2 of Oryx dammah. NCBI lineage: Eukaryota > Metazoa > Chordata > Mammalia > Artiodactyla > Bovidae > Oryx > Oryx dammah. Next base: position 104,761,358 of record NW_024070207.1, on the reverse strand, counting down.
ACAACAAAATGTAACTCCTTTATACCCCCAAATTCATTCCACGATACTTGGCATTATTGAATTATTGATGAAAATTAATAAAAACTTCTTCCTCTGGTCTCCCAGAAGTGGGACATTTGGAGATACTTATGAAATAAGGTGATTGTTCTCATGTCCTATTGCTTTCTTTGTAGTGACTTCAGCTTTACTCTGTAATGTTCTTGACAGATAATAAAGATTACGATGCATACTTATCATATACCAAAGTGGATCCCGACCAGTGGAATCAAGAGACTGGGGAAGAAGAACGCTTTGCTCTTGAAATCCTTCCTGATATGCTTGAAAAGCATTATGGATATAAGTTGTTTATACCAGATAGAGATTTAATCCCAACTGGAAGTAAGTTAATGTTTTCATTTAAGAGTGTGCGTGTCCTTGTATCTGTCTGTGTAGTCATCATTTTTAGACAAAATTTTAACTTTTGCTTCTTCTACATCTGTCAGTTTCTCAAGAAAGAAATGGCATGATATGTTCAAATGAAAAATAAGTTTTGATACCCCTGAGGAAGCCACTTCCACTATTCTATAAAGCGTCTCATATTATGAGCCTTGACATTTTAAAAAACCAAATGAGAGATTTGTACCTGGGAAAATATTTCAATCACTGAGAGAAGCAAAAGCCCCATCCTCTATTCTAAGTGATCATTGGCTGTTTTCATCTTCTCAAGGGTTTACCTAACAACCAACAATTCTCATTTTCATGTGTGAAAGAGAATCCATTGGGGCTTTCTGGACCAAATGTTCAATTTACTTATTCTGATAAACCCTTTTCTCTGTTGTAGCATACATTGAAGATGTGGCAAGGTGTGTAGATCAGAGCAAGCGGCTGATTATTGTCATGACCCCAAATTACGTAGTCAGAAGAGGCTGGAGCATTTTTGAGCTGGAGACCAGACTTCGAAACATGCTTGTGACTGGAGAAATTAAAGTGATACTCATCGAGTGCAGTGAACTACGAGGAATTATGAACTACCAGGAGGTGGAGGCCCTCAAGCACACCATCAAGCTCCTGACCGTTATTAAGTGGCATGGACCAAAATGCAACAAGTTGAACTCTAAGTTCTGGAAACGTTTACAATACGAAATGCCTTTTAAGAGGATAGAACCCATTACACATGAGCAGGCTTTAGATGTTAGTGAGCAGGGGCCTTTTGGGGAGCTGCAGACTGTCTCAGCCATCTCCATGGCTGCCGCCACCTCCACAGCTCTAGCCACTGCCCATCCAGATCTCCGATCCACCTTTCACAACACTTACCATTCACAAATGCGTCAGAAACACTACTACCGAAGCTACGAGTATGACGTACCTCCTACTGGCACCCTGCCTCTTACCTCCATAGGCAATCAGCATACCTATTGTAACATCCCTATGACACTCATCAACGGGCAGCGGCCACAGACAAAATCGAGCAGGGAGCAGAATCCAGACGAGGCCCACACAAACAGTGCCATCCTGCCGCTGTTGCCACGGGAGACCAGTATATCCAGTGTGATCTGGTGACAGAAAAGCAAGGGACACCCTGTCCCTGGGAGTTTGAGTAGAGTCTGCAGTCCAGTGCCTGGAACTAAATCCTCGACTGCTGCTGTTTAAAAAACAAAAACAAAAACATGCATTACAATCTCTAGAACATGAGGAAAAACAGGGTCTTGTACATATGTTTTTTGCAATTTCTTTGTAGCATCAGTGTCTTCCTGTTTTACCATGTCTCTTACCATTACATTTTTTGACTTTGTTTTATATGTCATTGGAATTTGTAAATTTACCTTTTTTTAAAGAAGAGACTTATGTATAGATAGAAACCCCTTTTTTGCTTCATTAGTTTAGTTTTAGAATGGGTTTTTATTTCCTTTCCTTGATTTTTGTTTTGCTTTTAACATTTCCTTGGGGTGCTTGGACAAATCTATCCGATGGGACAAGGAGCACCGGATCCTCTCTTGGGTTCTACCTAGGATCAGCAGGGCCATGTGGGCCTTCAGAAAGCAGTGCAACGAATGCCAGCATTGCCACTTGGGAAAAAAAAAAAAATGAGAACACTTGCTCATAGGAGGGCCCCACCAATCAGAGCCCTGAATCTCTTCCTTGTCCCTCCTCATTCCCCACCTCTACCCTTCTAATGGCGGCATGACGTGTAAACTCTGAGAAGGGGTAGGGGGGTGGGGTCTAACTGTCTTAACATTTAATTCACTGCTCGTCAGAATACACTCCAGACCCAAAAGTGTGCTAGTCACTTGACAGTGACCACTACAGAGTGCTAAGAAGAGAAGATCAAGGGCATGAAAATGGGGGAGAGTGTGCTGTTTCCGTTTTTTAAATGAGTTGATGTACCCTTATATAAATATATATATATATATATAAACACAGAACAAAACAAAAGAAACAAAAACAAAAAAGAAACAAAAAAAAAAAAAACAAACAAAACAAAAAAAAAAAAACAAAAAAATCAAGCCCTATATTTGATCACTTCCTGGAAAGGCATGAATGTGTTTGTGGCTGTTTTTGTTTACTATTCTACTTCCTCTTTTCCCTCTATGATTTTCTGCAAATGAGATTATGTGCAAATGCCAGGCAAGTTAATTCAAAAGGGTGAATCAACACAAGTCAAAATGAAATTGACATTGAAGGCTTCCAAACCAAAGGGAAGGACAGGATGTGTCATCAAAATATGTTTTGTCACCTTGTATTATAGAAAGTGTTATTTTATAAAGATTCAGTGCAAATCTGTGAAATTTATTATGGGGTCCCCTTGTACTTAAATGTTACTTCACTGTATTTAATTTTCAGTGCTATAATCAGAATCAAGTGTTTGGTTTCAGTTTGTGAACATAAGCAACACTTATTAATCTCAAAGTGTTTATATAAGAACTCAGGAGGTCAAACATATGAATACCAACAGAAATCAGTATTTTCAAAATAAAGATTATTTACACAAAATAGTTTTTAAATTAGATGAGAAAGTATTTAAAATAATTTTACTGTATAAAGAATTAGTTTTATTTTAACTGTATAATTCTGTCAGAAACAGAAAGCTGATGCTCCCAGGAAATTCATCTCTTACCATTTAGCTTTATGTTTGAAATCAATGACATAAGTAGCTAATACATATTCATGTTGAAAATGATACAAAATCAATCCTAAGGGAACTTGCAGAGGGCAAAATTGCTAAAGGGAAATATTACCTAAGTAGCTTTTAGTTTTTAAAAAAAATCAATGTGATGAAAACACTGATAATAGAACTTACGCATTACTTTAGTGATTCAATGTAGGAACTTCCATTCCAGCCATTGTCCGTGGGCTTGTGTAGTGACTATTGTATGTTTGGTTTATTCCTACCACCATATAATGAGAAAACAATTCTACAGTTTTGGTCACAATACTAAGGTATGAGTTGGCCACACACACAAAAATGTAAACTTCAGTAGAGTTCATTGGTGAGGGTAAAATTGAATTGCAAATGTATGAGAGATGATTATAAGAATTTTGTAAAGCTGCAAATATCTCATGTTTGTGTGACAAGGTAAAGGAGCTTTAGGATGTGCGTTGGTTTTTATTTGCTTAAAAAAATGTTTATTTCCCTGACAACTTGCCTGGGTCCTTGTCCACAATCTGTTCTTTTTATTCCCGTGCTCCCCTTGGACCTGTGTCACATTTTCACAAACCAGAACTGAAGCTGCAAGGACACATAAACGTTAAGGTCAGCTTTGCACATTGGGTTATTTTCAGAATTCAAGAAGGCCATTGTTTATAATATGGACACCTGTCAGGGACTGGTAGCAGTGACCTCACTGGACTGGATTCCAGATTCCCCCAGTGCTCAGAAAACTGTAAACATAGCAATGGCCTGGTTTATTTCTTTGTTGTTGTTTGTTTTTTAATTTTTTAAAATGCACGATGGAAGTGTGGAATAACTGTAGAGGAAGTATTCAGACCACAGTCATATTTTAGGCATCCATAGGTGTTAATTTAGCTGCATTGGGAGTACATTTTTTGTTCGATTTTTAGTGTAGATTTAAGCACTTTGAATAGCATGATTCAGGGGTTGATGGGTAATATTCGATATTCTCACAACTTAAAAAATGCTTTTCTTTTTCCTCTAATGCTTTGTCATATTTCTAGAAAATCAGTGGAAGAAGAAGTTCTCTGTGGCTTTAGAAACATTCCTCCCGAGTATTCTCTATCAGCTACACGTGAGAACAAATGAAGGGAACTGTCATGTGTTCACGTGCTCTATGTTTAACAAAAGTTATGTTAGAATTCACAATAAAGAGAGAAAAAAAATGTATTTCCCTAGTGCTTAGGTTTCATCCTTCTCTTTTTTCTGTGGGGGCTGTGGGGGATAAGAATATTCTAGTTGTAAAAACACAGTTGAAAGTATGAATTTGTTAGCCAAGCTGAGGGAGATAATGGACATCTGGACTTGGATATGTGTGATGTTTGGTATTGTTTGTTTTTCATCATTTGCTACTCAGACTGCAAGTGACATGTTACGGATTCCTAAGTCCACCTGGTTTTTTAATGTAACCTCTACTTGCTGCCTATGAGCGTCCTACCCTTTATACTGGTGCTCAACTCTTTGATTATTTAATTTGTAATCCATTCCTTAGGTCTTCTGTGGGCAGAGAAGGATTTTGCGTCTCATGCAGCCAGCTGATTTAAGATCAAGTATATGAAATAAATCCGAGACACAATAACCTAAGATACCTGAACCTACTCTATTTCTATAGCTAAATCCCTGATTGTTTCAGTCAACTGTTTTGTGTTACTTTCTTCATAGTATATGCATTTGAACCCTATTGACTTAAATACGTAAATACTTCTTCCTTATTTCATTACTATTTAGCATTTTATAACAAAAACAGATATTAACTGAGAGCTGACCCTAAACGCCAAGTAAGTTTTGTTTATCCTAGAATAGTCATTAACTTTGACAGGTACCACTTAAGTAAATTAAGATCACCACTTCTAAGAAAACATTCATTCGTATATTTGTAAATTATTTTCAAGTTCTGGATGCCCTAGTTCTCCTTTTTGTAAGAAGTATTTTTCATCTTGTGCTTAATTTCTTTCTTGTTTTAATTTAGTTTAAGTTTATAGTATTAGTCCCAGAAGAAAGCTTATTGAAATTCAAAGATCACTGATACCATGCAAGCAAAATGACAGACTGGAACTAAGAGAACATAGAGACACAAGCAGAAAATCCCTTAGTGTTTCTGATCTGAACTTACTTGATCATTATTTCCGTTATTAAATGGGTTAGAAATTCTATCTACAGACACATACTCCCTAAAGAATTACTAAAGAATTTTTTTAACAACATATACAGTTATTACAAAGAGATGATGATGCAACTGAGTTCCCTAAAAGGAGCAACTTGTCAATGGAAGCAGAGCTATTCCTTGCCTTATCACTAACCCTTCCCACTTTATTATTCTGAACAAAGAAAGCAACCAACAGTCAAATTTGCATTATCCGTAACAATAGACCTTAAAGGTGGGTTTAAGGACACCTTAAGTATGTTAGACTGATTAAAGGAAATAAGGAAACACTTGAAATTCCAGACAGAATTGTGAAAATATACAAAACTGTGTTTTCTGGGATGTAAGTCTCAAAGTCATCCATCACCTAAAAAGCTATGATATTTGGATATAAAGCATGTTCTCTGAAACTGACATTGAGATAAACCACGTGTCTTGCAGGCACTGTTATGGCTACTATTTCTTACCTTCATTCATGAAAATTCAGGGAATGATTATTGTTCTTTTAACGGAGGCAATTCCGACATGACCCAACTTTGTGGGAGACTTGGTTTATAGTGAGGCAAAACTTAGATGACCAAGTAATTCACACCCATATAAATGAGAGTTGATAGTTTATTCATTTCTTAATTTACTCAAAAGATAACTGAGGGGTAGGGAATGTGAAATCATGCAATTTGGCATGATGCCTTATGTCATTAAACTTTTTTCTGGGTTGGTTTAATTGTTTTCCTACAACAAAATTAAAAAGAAATAACTTAGTGCAAGAGTAGAACAAACAACCATTTGACATGTTTTTCCAAAGGGACCCGGTTTTCTTATGCTAAGATTTAGAGCTGGTTATATACTTGGTTTTCAGCAACTGAGTTTATGCCAGTTTCAGGATTTATGATATAACTTTGGGGCAATATGAAGAATTTTGAGAATGAACTGACGTGGTTATTTCAAGTTTTACTTTTTGCTCCTGGTGGGCAGCAAGATGAAAGTTGGTGCTATGTTAATTAAGATACTGTCACAAGGGATTGTAAGACCTGCCTCAGTGTGAGTAAAGAGGAGGACAATGATGGTGATGATGATGATTTAATCCTAATCTTCTCTGTTTTGTCATCATCAAACTTCAGTCACATGTATAGAAAATGCCCAGACTGAAAAGAAAGAACTCAGCTCTGATTTTTCCATCAAGTATTTCTTCCTTCCAGGCTCAGAACACAAAACATCTCTACAAATAAGAGACATAAAAAGAAAAATTTTCTTCTGCCCTCTAGGAAGTGCCCCTCTAAAGTCTCTGAGTCCACTGACAAACTCATGTTTCTGAATTTTTCACTGACATAAGTAAGGCACTGTTGTTTTTCTACCATTCACTACCTTAACTACCTTCACAATACATCCCCCAGCGTCCACAGCCTGGAAAATCTTTTTCTAACAAAGACAAGTCATTATACTGTATTTCCTCCACTACTAAATGAGTAGAAATCAAAGAACTGCACATGAACTTGAGACTCTTACATGTAATATTGATGTTGTGTAAATTTCAGTCTTCATAGTCCAGATAACCTTAAGTTTCAAAGGGCATGCTGGTCATTAAAAAAAAAAAAGATTTAATGTAAAATGACATATTACATAGTGCATGAACATGTGGCGAAGTAATTTGGATCTATCCTTACTAGTCAATGAGAGTCTAAATTTGGGGAGATTGGATGTGAGTGTTTTAGGTTAATTCTCAACTGGGATGAAGACATCTTTCTGTTAGTAAACGTGGACAGTTGTCCATAAACCTCGCAACATATGCTCCTGGTAGCTAGAATCCTTAGTGTGTTTTTTCCACTGAAGTAGTGGAGATATGTTCATATAATCTGCTATTAAATTGTAAAAACTTTCACATTTTCAGAGTTTGAGAGAACCCAAATAGGAAAATGAATTTGGTCATTTTCCTCTGCTGGTGTTCAAATCAAATTTTAAACTCAGACGCTTTCAGATATGTTCAACAGTCAGTAAAAAGTGCATTTTCCATAGTGTTTCCCTTTAGTTTGCCTACCCTCTTTGATTTTGTACAATCTAGAATGTATGTAACATGCGTAGGTGATGGAGGCGCTCCTTTTTTTCTTAGAATACTTACAATTATATATTTGGTTTTGCTTTGACTAGCAATAGGACAATAGACAAATACAAGTGTAAAAATGAGAAATTTTAAACTTGAATTATAATTTGTGTTTTATAGTCGTTTCATAAGTCTGTTGCTCTCTATGAGTATGCTCTCTATATATCCTGTAAAAATAAATTTATATGTTACATAGAAATTCAAGAAATTAAATTATTTATTAAGCTACATATGTTTCTTCTGGTTTCTACCTGATCATAGATGAAAATAAATTAAATAATGTGTTGTTGGAACCTATGTAAGTACCTTCGTTAATTTGACAACTCTTGTTATATTTCTCTTTCCCTCTCTGTTTATGTCTGTATATGCTTAAAATTCTTAGACATAATTCATATTAAGATTATGGAGAAAGGGACTTAAGAAATGGCCAACTGGCTGAACAAAAAGAAAAACTTTGTTAAAAACTCAAGTTCACTTACAATCCTTCTTTATTTTCTTCACTTCTCAATTTTTGAAAAATTTGAGTCACAAATTCAATCTCTTAAAAGTTATTATCATGTTAATGATCTTTTCAAGGTTAAATTCTGCATTTTCCTTTCATCTATTTCATACAATCCTTTGAGGAACAGAAATGAAAGGGATGGTAACATGTAAATCTTCTTTGCTGCTTCTTTTCCTTACTTCTTGATCCCCAGGTATTTTATTCCTTTCTTTTTAAGGTACCACTCACATAAGGACGGGCTTCCCAGGTGGTGCTAGTGGTAAAGAACCTGCCTGCCAGTGCAGGAGACATAAGAGTTGTGGGTTCAATCCCTGGGTCAGGAAGATCCCCTGGAGGAGGAAATGGCAACCCACTCCAGTATTCTTGCCTAGAAAAACCACATGGACGCAAAAGCCTGGTGGGCTACAGTCCATGGGATCACAGAGAGTCAGAGACGACTTAGCGACTGAGTATGCACGTACGTAAGGACCTTAAAATAAAGTCCCCTCAGGTAATATTGTAAAATGATCAACATCTTTAATCAGTGTGTGTTTTTTTTTCCCCAACTCGGTTTCCACCTAGTTGTCGTGCATACTTACTCCTAAAAGGAAATATTTTTGCCCTTTTCATTTTATGTTAAAGATAAATAAAATTGTTATTTATTTATTTGGGGGAGGGGAAAAGTGGTAAATCTTTCCATCACAAGGATAACAAGTGAATAACCATAAACCTTTTAGAATAAATGGGCTGTTTCGGCAAAATTCATATCTTAGCACAGCCTTTTAAGAAGCACTTATTAAAGATGAAGCAGAGATAAGTTATTATGAAAAATGGAAAGTAATATTTTTTAAAACTTAAGATTATTTCAGATTGAATGTCAAAGTAATTGATAAATTTAAAATTTCATAAAGTCATTTCTACCTCAATAGGGTTTTTCAGTGTGAAAAAAATAACTTCTACTGAGAGAGTAAAATGTTGTATGAGTTATGACTCAGTGTATATTTTATATATTATATTTTAAATTGTGAGTCATAGGAACTGACCTATTGTTAAAAATACCAGGGGAGAACTCTATAGTTGAAGAACATTTGGGACTATGTGTGCGCATTACACACACACATACACACACACACATAAATTCTCAGAAACTTTGGATTACACTCATATTATTAACAACTGGTTAAAAAACTGATACTCATGAAACATCTTTCTTATTTCTAGAAGACTGCTAATTGATATCAGATCCGCATCTACTGGAAAAATAGAAACATACAATGAGGCAAATATTCAGAAAATTAAAATAGTAGTAACCCAATCACTTAGTGCTGTCGGATTTTTATCATGTATGTATGCCTGTAGAGTAAGGCAAGCAAATTCGTTGATTAAGCTTACATTTTCAATCACTGTTTAATGCCCAGTGATACTGATGTATGGAGGAGGGTGGGGTGAAATTCTGAAGGATAAAGAACATCTAAATTTGATGAATACTTTAGCCAACTGTTTGCCCAAATTATGGATTTTTATTCCAGTGATATGTTGGTTTGAGATGGTACACAGAGGGAAGTTTTCATTTGAATAGTTATGTATTTGATTTAAAATGTGTTAAAATTAAAAAAAAAACTTAAGTAGTAGATCAAAAGACCTTGTGGATACTGTTTCCGATAGAATAATATATAGTAAATAATTAAACAAAAACATAGGTAAATAATAGTCTAGGAAAGGTGATATATGGCAAAAGTCATCAAAATGGTTTGTGAATGACTGGATTATGGAAAAACTGCTAAGGCAGTCCAATTTCCAACTTCTGGGAAATAAAAAAGAACATCCTCAAAATCAGAGAGCAGAGTAACATGTCAAAAGCCCATGTATATGACAAACAAAACTATAAAAGTTTGAAAATCAGTAGCTGGTTTACATTAAACAATGAAGTATCTCAGTTCTTCGATTGTCTTTGGCAAATAAAGAACTGTTTACACAACTTCAAAGGAAGACCAAGCGCGGAATGAAAATCCTTCCTTCAGTGGCCTCAGCATGCTTTTCCTCAATAAAATGGGAAAAATATTGCTAAAAGTTCTAATGTATGAATAGAAATTAGGATTTTGGCATGCTCGATACTGTGATATAAAGGTTTGGTGAGGAGTGGAACGGTTCTTTGATAGCATCCTTCTAATGGGCCTGCTAGTAATAATTCTAAGACCTCGGTGCACCAGGGAAATTTAAAACATCCCAAAGTCCCAGAGAGTTCAAATGAAACTAGCCCAATGAAGCCCCGAGAGAAGCTGAACTATATAGACAATAACAGTTTATGTGAGAATTTCTCAAAAAGAAGGACACACACACAAGAACTAGTCAAGACAAGCAACTTTGTCATGAAATATATGACTTGAAAAAAGTAATTGTACCATTGTAGAAGAAAAATTAATTAATAGATAAGCATTAAAAAAAAACACCTGCCTTCTAAAAAAATACAGATCTATTGTTACTTCTCTTTCTGTTAAGGAAGAAAAAATAGCAAGATTATGCAGGGATACCAAAGATGTTGGTTGTGAAAATAAAGACATCAATATAAAATGTGCTAAATTTTTTAGACTTACTTAAAAATTATTTCCTCACATTGACAATGAATTCATAGAAAGATAAGCTCTGATGAAGACTTTCCCAAATATCCTTTAACATAAGAATTGCTTGTAGCATTTCTTAAAAGCATAGATTATTGGCTCACTCCAAAACAATTAAATTCTAGGAAACGTTTATGAGCACGTAATTTGGGGAACACTATTTCAGTGAATGACATACAGTTCAAGACTATATTGGTTCAGTGACAATAAATTTAGTTAAGTCTATGTGAGATGATCCACTAAATGCATCATCTCTCATCATTTCAGAAAAATGACAACCTACACAACAATGACAATCCAGTTGGTTCTGTATTTCACACCTCAATCACTTATTCTAACAATATATTTCTAGCCACATAGATTTATCTCACTAGGCTAGCATTGGTCTTTATGTTCCGTGTTATGCCAGGAATGAGTATCAGTGATGAGGTTGCCAGTTTCTGTTTCTTAAGAAGAAATGTCCTATTTGATATCTGAGTCTCACAAACAAATCACATCACTCATCCTAAGTGCAAATTTCAAGGACACGGCTTCTGTTAGTGAAAATATCCTTATATATTCTTTGTGGAGTGGCCACATCAAATAGTTCCTAGAGAATTGGTTTGTTTTCCCACTTTTCATGTGTTAGTGACTTCCACAGCCACTGTAGGCCCACTTACCGTCTTTTATAACACTAGAACATCCAAAAAATCATATTCAACAGTACAATTTTATTGAGCGCAATATAGCCTTTTTTATTTCTACACTGAACTGAAAGAGACAATATACCAATTAAGCTGGATTTCTTTTTAGAAAGCATTCTGGACAATAATAGTTCAAAATAGTCAACTTGGACAACATGAAGTATTTAATGTGCGTGCGTGTATAAGGTATGTGCAATCTAATCGAAAATGCACACTGGCATTACATTTAAATAACTTTAATCAATATATGGGCTACATTAGATAAAGAGTTATAAGAATTACCAAGATAATATACTCCATCAGGAAATGACCCAGTGAATCATTTTGACACAGACTAAAAATAAATACCCACATTTCTGTTCAACTCACTTTTCTCTAAGAAGATGCATTTTATCTTAAAGGAGAGGGTCAGCTCATTCTTGTTTTCCCATAAAAATTCTGTGATTGTTTCCATTTCTTACTTTTTCCATTACATGGTAGCCCGGAATTATTTATTTATAAAAACAAGGGAAGGCATTGTGCTCAGCAACTATCGTAAGAGAAGTCTATGAAAGCCCCAAAGTTATTACCATGAGTTTCCTATCTTTTAGTCAATTTTATTTTCCAGGGCTGTGAAATAACTTATTTTTTCAGATTCCATTTAAATTATGTCCCGAGCAAATAACATGTCCTCAGCAAAACCTAACTTTAGAGATACAGTTACTGGTAAGTTTCTTTCTTTTTTTTTTTTAAGTTTTCTCTTACTTTACAGAATCCAGGCCATCACTAAAGTGAAATAGAGAAACACAATAGAATTAAGTGAACTTGCAACCGAGGATTTTATGAGTACTGCACCTTAAGTATTCTTTGCCTTGAGGTGACCTTGTAGTCATAGTCATCTTCAAAATGGGCATCTGAATAACTTGCTGTGTATTTTCATGAGAAAACTGGACATGCAACAACAAATTACAGAAAGGGGATAGCAGATTGCTGCTGGTATAGCATTTGTGTTGATATCTTAAAAGATCTTTAAAGAAGTATACTTTTGTGTTATCTCGAAAGACTTTATGACTTAATAGGTAAGACTACATAATCGGCTCTAGCAAGTATAACCTACTTAGCATTTTGTACTTTCATTTTTACAAAGGAAGGCGATCACTCACTCACTATGAATGCTGCATATGTTAGCAATAGAAATAGTGATTTTGTAATTTTGATTGCACTTGCCTTAAAATTTTTTCCAAAAAGAAATTATATATAACAAATATAGATGAGGATGGTTAAAGAACATTGTTTAAAAATAGGCAAGTTCTGCACTGATTATACTTTTTTACATAATTTAATGGATAATGGCAGAGTATATTTGCCAGATCCATGTAAAGAGTATATGAGCACATGATAACAGCAGTTTATATAAGCACAAGGTGTTCTATGTTTAGATTAAAAACTAACAATGATAACTTTTGGTGTGACTGCTTTAAATTTCAAAAGAGTTGGATGTTTAAAGATACATTTATTACTTGCATAAGAATATTTTTGTATAATATTGGGAAAAGTTTAAAAAATGGCCTTGCTTTATGGAGTGCATTTTTCGGAGAAAATAAACAGGGTATGTGTCTAGTTTGTAAAATGTTTTCTTTCAAGATGACTCTTTCACTTGGTTAAATGCAAGGATATGATGACTTGAAGTACCTTTTTTTTTGTGTGAACTGAACAATACCACCACCACCAACAACAGAAATAAAGCAATGTGAATAAGTTGCGTATGCAAACTTCTTTTAATCAACGCCAGTAGATCTTGAAAACCATAGCAAGATCCATTTTTGTGAGTATAATGCTAAAAATAATTATCTAAATGTGATTTGGCATTTGATGCAAGAATATATATCTATTATAAGAAAAATATAGAGTGTTTTGATTTTAGGAAAACTTTTATTCTTCATTCTTCGAAGTTATATTTATTTTCTAAAATTAAGAACAATAAGACAATTTAATAGCATGCCATGCTTCTTATTACATGTTTATGACATCAAAGCTAATACATAAAGAAAACTCTTCCATTTATAAAAAGTTCTCTATGTACCTGGCTATTAGGGAATGCATGTCTTGGGCTAAAAAAGTTACAAGGTTTATTAGAAAGAACATATTTACAAAAAATGGAAATGGTGTACTGATATATATATACACATAAACTTACATTCTCAGAATATATATATATATACATACATACACATACATATATATCTCCTTATCATGTACCTATAGTTGGTTAAATGCCCTGCTTTGAAATCTATACATGTGATTGTGAGGTGGTTTGGAAACCAAGAAGTATTTCCAAAGCTGAAAATGTCTCTTGAAGATTAAAGTAAGAGGCTGGATCATTAAAGAAGACAATAATCCTATATGTGTAGATTTTCATACATGCTCTTATAAGTATTATCCAGTAAGTGGTTTTCAGAAACTTCTATAAACTTTTTTTAGGAGTTAAATAATGAATTTATTTTTAATGTTTTTTAATTAAGTTTTATTGGAGTATACTTGATTTACAAGTACAGACTGTTCTTATCACCTTGTAGGAAAGTCAAATCATAACTAAATATTGGTTTGCCCAATGTGGAATCATAAAGAAGAAAATTAGAAAGAAATTAATGTCTTGATACACCTGTCTCCACCTCTGAGATACAGCTGAAGGCAAAGTCTCTGTCCTGGCCATTTTCTTCCTTACACAGAACTAGACAGATAAATTCTGACTACTGACTTTTCCCTTTTCTGGACTCCCAGATGCCCCTTAGCCTCCTGTTACATCATCCACTTTAAGGAAGCTAAGATAGCCATGCCTTGTTCTGGCTCCCTGGAATACAAGACAGAACTCCTCAGCCATCCATTTGTCAATATCTGCTTTGGGCAGCTGATCTCGTTAAGCTCTCTGTCTACATTCAGTCTCAGAAGACAACTTTATTTTTCAACTCTTGGTCACATGTTATTTTTGGTTAAGTAAGCTCATTACACCACTAAGACCTATTGATTTGAGCTGATGATGTTTAATAATTTAATTAAACCTTAAAGACCTCATTTACCTCTTAAAATGTATAGGAAAAATGCACCAGAGAAATGTTCTAGGACTTGTTTTGAGATTCTGGCAGGGGAGAGGGGCTGTTTACTCTGCTCGGGTCATCTGTTCTGGTCTTTTCTAGACCCCCTTTAAGACAGAGTTGTTTATTTGCTAACCTAACCACCTGGAAGCCCTGGAGAGGACGGCCGAATAGGCTGAAGAGCAGACAAATCATTTACTTTAAGTTGAGAGACCTTGAGCGTGTTATGTGACCTCTTTTACCCCTGAATTCCACATCTGAAATACAAGTGGACAACAATACCTTCTCTGAAGGTAAGTTGTGAAAGTTCCTTCTTCCTTGCTTCATTTACTCATTAATGTCAGACATCTTTCTAGTTGCTGGAGACATAATAAAAAATCAGAGAGACAGTATTCTTGACCCATGGGTCTTACTCTGTTTGAGGGTGACACATATGGCAAGTTTTCGAATCAATGAGAAAATTTCAGACAGTAATACATGCAATGACAATATAAACTAGAGGGGTGTGATAGGAAGTGAGTACTTGAGGAGGTTAATTTATAGAGTGGCTATGAAAGGCTGCTGCTGCTTCTAAGTCACTTCAGTTGTGTCTGACTCTGTGTGACCCCATAGATGGGAGCCCACCAGGCTCCCATGTCCCTGGGATTCTCCAGGCAAGAACACTGGAGTGGGTTGCCATTTCCTTCACCAATGCATGAAAGTGAAAAGTGAAAGGGAAGTCACTCAGCTGTGTCTGACTCTTCACGACCCCATGGACCGCAGCCTACCAGGTTCCTCTGTCCATGGGATTTTCCAGGCAAGAGTACTGGAGTGGGGTGCCATTGCCTTCTCCATATGAAAGGCTACTTGGAAGAAAAAAAATTATGGCTGAACCTAGGATCAAGAGAAGGGGATAACCAGGAAAAGACCTGGCATTAACAGCAGTTGAGTCCAAAGGACAGACTAATACAAAGCCGTGGAGGCATGAATGAGCTTGGTGTGTTGAGGAAGAAAAGGAAGACCATGTAGCTGGGTTTTGTGAATACATGTTAGAAGTAATATATAGAAGGCATAGTACATAGTAGGTGATAAATAAACGGTAGCTAGTATTATTGAAAGCAAGTTGGAGATTACATTATAAAATTCAGGTTGTCTTAATGTAAAATGAAAATATATGTAGTCACTTTTCATTCCACCTTTTTTATTGTTCAAAACATCTTTGACTTGTAGTTTATCACTGTGGTCCAGGAAGGACTTCAATAGGTTGTATTTAAGAGCATTTATTCTCAAATCTCTAAGTATGTCATCAAATCAGCTAATAAGAAAAACCAAAACATTCTCACAGCTTATGTACTTGATGTGCTATATCTGGCTACTCAGAGTCTACATAGTTCTTGCAGGTGTGGGCAGCAGAAGGCCAAAGAAGGATATGTAATGTCCACAAGCTGGAGTACGAACCAGTGCAATAGTCTCTCACCTCTCACCTCACCATGATGCACAAGAAAAGAAGTGGAAATGAGAGGCTTGGGGAAAGAGACCTGAGAGAAGTGATTTAGCTCTCTATTGCTATGTAACAAACTACCCCAAAAGCCAGTCATTGGAAACAATAAACTTTGTGTTATCATTCTTGTGAATTGACCAGGATCCCAGCTGGGGAGTTCTACTGCTGGGCTCATTTAGGAACTCTCAAGCAGTTGTGGTTATACGACCAATGGAAATGGACATGTTAGGCCTGACGGTATCTAAACAAAACTGTCTAATCTCGGATGGTCATGAATACTGACAAAATGTACAGGAAGAAAATATCTTCCTTCTCCCCCCCCCAACCCATAAGGGTTCTTTCTTAGTCAAAACTCACTCTGCTTACAGGAGAACAGGGAGCTAGCTAGGGGAGGCCATATATTAAGGTTTCATTTTATTAGTAATGAACCAAGGCCAAACTTCTATCAGCAAAGTCCCCAGGGATCCCACCACAGATAAATAAAAATTCTATAGTCTGGCCACTCAAGATAGCTGTTCTCTTGCTATCTGTCCACCCACCGCCCGACAAGTGCCTGTTTCACCTGTATCTTAGGCACAGGTCCTCTAACTGGCCCTCTCCCCTTCCCTCGGGGAATGAAGACTGCTGCCATGCTGCCTGCTGCACACTCTGGGGGTGTCCTCCAGGATATTGCTTCAGACATGTAAGCTCCCCCATCCATTAGACCATTGATGTCTGTGTCGCCGACTCTGGGCTCTTTCTTCTGCCTTAAAGCTGAGCAAGTGCAGGCCTTGGAGCCTGCGGGGCACAGCCCAACAAATGTCAGGAGAGGGAGGAAACTCCCATGAGCACTGAGATGTCGGGAAATACTGAGCGGGGAATAGAAAGTTGCAGGTATAATCCTGGGGTGGCCTACCACTAACTCGTGAGGCCCCAAATTTGTAGGGGTGATCCGGCAAGTTAGAGGAAATCCCAGGGTGGCTGTCTGCTGGTCTGTGGGGTCCCCTGGTGATTAGAGCTTGCTGGAAGGAGGCTCTTAAGAGGTCTGGAGAACAAAGACCTCTAATGGCTCTGCTGTTGTTTCAAAGTGTGCCTTTTGTAATTGGTTAAGCTAGCTTTCTAGAAGGAATTGGTACTTCTCTTGTGCCTTTGAGATGTAAATTGTCTACCTGGGCTCTGGAACTTGAATCTTCCAAGATCTCTGAGAGTAAAAAAGAATTTTTAGGTAAACTCTACAGTAATAATGACATAATATTATGTGGACGTTAAAGTCTAGTTCTGTTTATTGAGGCCTGTATTTATGAAGTTGTGTTAGGCGTACTTTTGCCCTGATGTTCTGGATGGAAAGAAGATTACCTAGTGAAATTGTCACAGAGTATGACTACTCATGCAGTGTGACACTGCTTGCTTTAAGTCTGCTGCTAAAAGCACATACACAATACTTGTGTGACCATGGATATAAGTGATAAAATGCATAGCCTGTAAAGTGTTTCCCCATTAACATACGTCTGAGCCTGTTCAGGAGATCTGATTAATTTCCCCCCAACATGAATGACCAGGGAAATACAAAGGAGACCTAGTAATAAGGGACATGATCTGAACCTGGGGAGCCAGCACGCCAGCATCCAAGGATGTATATTTTGATCATCAGTGCTTTCTACTGGAAGATTTGCAATCAAAAGGGGAATTGATGGGAAAATCTGCATATACTGAGGTATGGGGAAGTCATTCAGGCTTATATGTGGTTTTACTTAAATTTTATTGACCAGAGCAGTCTGTTTCGTGGCCTTTCAGACATACACCATACGTCTGCTTTGGCCACTGAGGAAGGGAATGCATTTGAAAGTCAAAATGGAGTAGCTGTGGTTCAAACATCCAAAGTAGAACTAGTCCTTGGTCATTGTAGATGTGATTTTGGGTATGTTCTTATTAAAAAGTTGAGTTTTCTGAACTGTGTTGCAGGCTAGGACAAAAACCAGAGGCAAGTGTGGTATTATCTCAGAATGTGGTTACTGCTTGTATTTTGCTTAATGGTCATCATCTCCCCTGTGTTGTGCCTGTTATATGTCTTACATTTCATCCCTTGTCTGAGGGAGGAAGTCTGTTTGTGGCAACAGTGGCCTCACAGAGAGATGCTGCTGTCATGCTCCTCTATAGTTCCATGAAAAATCGACCCGCCTAATGTGACTCTATGCGGATTGCTGACAACGGGGAAAAAAGACTCACCACCTTCTGGTCTCATATGCCAGTACCCTCTCGGTAAGCATTACTATACAACTGAGAGCCCATGAGCCCCCGACCCGGGCTATGTACGCTGTGTGGAGTGGAACACGCTGGTTTCTGTCCAGAAGTACATGGGATTAACTGGTTTTTGTTTGAAAGGACCTACTGGGTTCACCCTTAATGGCCTTCAACATAACATGAGGTGACACATCTATACTGTGTCTGCTGAGTCCTGGTTTGGCCACCAGGCTGTTTCTTTTAAAGTTGGGCTTTCCCTTCCCCATGGAGGCGGCTGTGGGTTTGTGAAAACCAGGCGTGGCCTTACTTTCCTTTTAACTAAACAGGGCACTGCTGCTGTTGACTCCCTTTCCATTGACCCTATATGCACGCGGCTCCAAAATTTGTCCACATCCTGTCAAATGACTGTTCTGAGCATGCGAGGTCTCTTACTCTTGACGCTCTTTGGCTGCTGCTGTCTGTGTTGTGTTTGTGGTATCTGGTTACAGTGCCCCCTACATACCTAACCCCAGAGATATTGTCAAAGAAGGGCAGACCAAGATTGTAAGGGTCATGCATGATATTCAGGGGGTGGAATGTATGGTCAGGCCACTCAAGATGGCTATTGTCTTGCTCTCTGTCCACCTCCTGCCTGACCAGTGCTGCTTCACCCGTATCTTAAGCATGTGACTTTCCTACATACTTTGCCCAGCTGGTGACTGTTCCCATCAAAAGAGCTGTGAGGAATGTGCCCTCTACTGATTTCCACTTTGAGGTCAGTTCCTTCAAATTCCCTCCCCCTTCCCCCAATGAAGACTGCCGCCTTGTCCTGCCTGCCAGCTGCTATACACACTGGGGTGTCACTCCAGGACCTTGCTTCATATATGTAAGTTCCCCCATCCATTAGACCACTGATGTCTCTGTTCCTTACTCCAGGGCTCCTTCTTCTGTTTTGAAGTTGAGCGAGAAAAGGGCATGTAGGTCTGTTGGTGTAGCCCAACATGAGGAGAGTCTTCACATTAAGGTTTCCATTTACCAGTCACTGAACTAAGGCCAAACCTCCATCAGTGAACTCCCCAGGGATCACTCTATAGCTAAAGATTCTAAAGTACATAGAGTTCATTACTTCCTACATGATGCCCCCAGAACTGAGAACAAACCACAGAGAGTTCTCTAGCAGAGAGGCCATGCTAACACTTTGAACAGGAATGGAAAAGTTGAAGCTATATTAAATTCTTGTTAGCATTTCTTTGATCAAATGTATATTTTCCTTCTTTCTACAACTTTTTTTTTCAAATGCAAATATGTGCTTAAACATTAGCCACTAAGCTACAACTGGGAGAGCATCCAAAGCATATTTAAATATGCAAATGAGCACCTTAGATAAGAAAAGATGAACTTTCCCTACCTGGCTCTTCTGTACACAGCAGCAAGCAAGCAATGGAAAGTACAATTAAATAGTCTCCCTGAACCCCTCCATCAGAAAGTATGTACTATCAACTGCACTATATGTGGCTGGGCTGCCAAAAGTCTTAGCAAAATGCCACCTGTGTCCCAAAGAGGTTCCAAGTGGAATACAATTGCAGTTAAATTGAATCACTATTAAGGAAAGTAGCCCAAAGCCATGTTCATACACATCAAATACAAAGTTTTGTTTGAAATTGGCCTCAGTCATTTCACTCTGTGGATTAGGATTTTCAAAGTAAATATGGATTAGGAATAGAGAAGGATGAGGGCAAAGGCCTATGGGAATAATCCATGCATGCTAGGAGGAAACTGTCCAGGTTAATAAAGAGTGACATTTAATAAAATTGTGAATTTTTTTTCAAAAATATGAACAAATTCTAATAAAATCATACAGATGCTAATTAGGTGATGCACCAAGTGTTGCTGAGGTCATCAGGAGATGAGGTAATGGGTGTGCTTCTTTACTGTGGGTTTATTTACTATGGGTTAAAGAGTAAGTTGGCACAGTGATTTCTTCAGAGCCAAAAGACAGCATCAACTTTTGCCTACCTGGGACTTTTCTTTCTCTCTCTCTCTCTCTTTTTTTTTTTTTTTTTTTGGTTTTTATTTTTTTATTGAAATACAGTGGCTTTACAATGTTGTGTTAGTTTCTCCTGTACATCTTAAATCAGCTATAAGTATACATATATGCCTTTCCTCTTAAGCCTCCCTCCCACCCACCCCCATCCTACCCCCTAGGTCATTACAGAGCACTAAGCTGAGCTCCCTGTGCTATACAGCAGCTTCCTACTAGTTATCTGTTTTACACATGGTAGTGTATATATGTCAATGCTACGCTCTCAGTTCATAACCCTCTTTCTTTTTAAATCTGTTTAATAATCTATAGTCTACAGAACATTCCACTGAGAGCCTTATTCAAGGTTTCTAGAATACCATCCTAACGGAAGTATATATTTTGCATTGGCATCCTCATGCATAGAATCCCCCTCCTTTGAACTCCACTCTGCTCCTCCTAATTCTATTTCTCCCCATCCCCTCTTCTTTCTTCTCCTAGCATGATATAAAGAAAATGGCATGAGTTTTTTATTTGGAGAAACATAATTTTCAATCCTAGCTTCTCAGCTTTTCCATGGACCTTTGTCAGGTTAGATTTAATCCATTTGAGCCTCATTTTTTTTCATCTGTAAAGCAGAGCTAATAACACATGTTTTGTGAACATTAAAGTTATATGCATTGGTATGACACATAGACAGTATCTAGCTGGTTTCTGTAATGCCAGGTACTACAACAATTTAAAATATCCAGGTGCCTAACTCACTCAAATTTTATTGCTGTAGGAGTTCCTGGTTAGCTGAGACCCAATCCTAACTGTTGGAATTTTCCCACTGTGTAGCTCTACCTTCCCCTAGGTCTTAGACAAGCTATGGAGTATGCAGGAGCCTGTCCCCACCTCACTGCTAAAAGTTCTATCACTCCCACTCATGGTCCATGAAGTCAAAACTTGGTAGTTGTTGACTCCTGATCTGAGTGGGCCAGAAAAGTAGAGACTGAGATTGGATTGTCCTTCTCAGCCATAGCTCCATGTTACAGACATCCCCATTTGTGGTGGTGAAGTGCTAGAACCTTTGTAATGTTGCTTGCCAGCATTTCAGAATTTCCATAAACCAGTGACCTCTCTGTTCCTTATTCTTCTCTTTCCAGATGTATTTTTTTAAATTATGTCTTTCTATCCTTGCTCACTGTATCTTGGAGATAAGGAAAGGGCATAGCATTTATATTTTAATCCACAGATCAGGGCCAGAAATAGGGCACTGGTGCATTCCATAGAAGTCCTCAGCTGACACCTGTTTGGAACTGTGAAGCTGAGATGGCTCTTTAGAGTTGTCCCATGTTTATGACAAGATTGCCAGTCTTCTGTACTCTGGTATAGCTTCTCGGATTCTCGGGTTCAAAATGAACAGAATAAGGATGATAATGCCTACTTGTCACTGGAGATTAACTGAGAATGGTTGTAGAGGTAGGATTATGAGTAATTTTTCTCCTCTGCATACTTGCCAATGCCTTAATATTTTTCTAAGATCAGGTGTGCAGTTACATTTTCTACAAAACTGTGAAAACACCATTTAGGGTATATTAGATGTTCGAGTTAATATAAGGTTATCTTATTTAGTTATATACCTGGACGACTAAGTGTAAAGTATTTTTGAGCTATGGATTTGATGAGGCCTTAGTTCTCTTTTATTTAGAAGTTAATCACTGCAAAATAATCATTACATAGTGATTAACTTCTAAATAAAGGAGAAAGAAGAGAGCAAATTCATAGCTCAATGCTGTATGCAGATTGGGAATCAGCCGCATCAATGTTCAGTATACAAGAAGCTGATAATTATATTGGGTGGATGAGACGTGCTTTATCATGTACAAGATTCTTGCTACCACTTAAGAGAAGAAATCTGAATACTCTAAATGCAGGCAATTTATCACTGTTTTGATTCACAGCAACCTAGGAACTCTTATCTAATTTCCTATTTAACATTTGCTAAACAAACACTTAGAAGGCTCTGTATTGTTGCCCTGAACTATTTTCTCTATTGTTTCCCTTCTGATACAAAGAATGATAGTGTTTTTTTTATAACAGTCTTTCTTTTAAATGCATTTTAAGCTCATTCATTCAAACATTTAATGAGTTTTTTATATAACCAAAGCATTTTGAAAATTCAATCTTAAAAAAAAATGTACTCACTGACCTTTAAAAATCTTAGGATCTATGAAAAAAATTATATGTTCATTAACAAGATGATTACTGTGAAAATGATCAATTTAAACTAGTGTTAGCAACAAAAGACAACATTAAGTGCCATTTAACAGGGGACTTGAGGCCAACATTTGAGATGTGTGTGGGGAATCACAGACAGTGGGTCAAAGTATAATTCTCAAAATGTCAAAAACATGACCTCCATACAAATGCAGAATGAGTATGTATCAAAAATTTAAATCATTAATGAGAGAACCAGCAGGATGGTAAAAATGGTTCAAAGGAGAGTTAAAAAAAACAGAGATTTATATAGACAGTAAGTCCAAGGCACCATGAAATGAGTTTCCTGGTAGATGAAAAATTAATATCCCACAGAGTAATAAAACTGTATCTTTTGAAGTAGCCTTTCCTCCTAAATAGATATTTATAAGTTAACATGTAACTTCAGAATTTGGGCCCTGATCAGTAGTAAACAGTGAATCAAACAAAGGTACATCCTCTAGAAAATGAAATAATCGTTGGGTAGGGCTGTCAGGCAATGCTTCACTCTGACATCAAAATGACATGCACTCATTCTTTTTTCTTATTTCTGTATTTTGTATAATTTTCCTTAACAAGGATAAATAACATGTAGATGGCCACAGAGGTATATTTTCAGAGAACAGCACACATAAAAGGGGTTAGCAGACTTTTTCTGTTAACAGCCAGATAGTAAATATTTGGGGATTTGAGGGGGCCATATGCTATATGCTGACCTCTGCTATAGCTACTCATCTCCATAATTTTCTTTAAAAATTATTGATTGATTGATTTGGCTGTGTCAAGTTTTATTTGCAGCATGTAGGATCATAGGTCCCTGACCAGGGCTCAAACCCAGGCCCCCTGCATTGGAAGTGCAGAATCTTAGCCACACTAGACCACCAGGGAAGTCCCTCATCTCTATCACTGAAGCATACGACAGCCATAGATAATAAGTAAACAAATGAGTATGACTGTGTTATCATAAAACTTATTTTATGACTGCTGAATTTCCTACAACTTGTACATGGCACAAAATAGTCTGCTTTTTGGATATTTTTTTCTAACCACTTAGTAATGTAAGAGCCTCTCTGTGGGCCACAGGAAAACAGGTAGTGGGTTAGATTTGCTCTGTGTGTCATAGTTTGCTGACTACGTGAGACAATGACTAGCTATGTTACATCAGTGGCAAATAAGACAGCAAAGTGGTTGGGGTCAGAAAATGCATGTCTTAATTCCTCTTCTCAGACACAGAGACAGATAAGGAATCAATCTGAGCCTTGGTGGAAGTGAAAGTGTTAGTCGCTCAGTCGTGTCCGACTCTTTGTGATCCCGCCAGGCCTCTCTGTCCATGGGATTTCCCAGGCAAGAATACTGGAGTGAGTTGTCATTCCCTTTTCCAGGGGATATTCCTGATCCAGGGATCAGACCTCAGTCTCCTGCATTACAGGGAGATTCTTTACTGTCAGAGCCACCAGGGTTTGCTAAATGACACTGCAGTGTTTTCATCAGGTTAATATGCAGGTAATGCTTTAAATGAGGTGCAGGAGGCAGAAACCAGAGATAGAAAAACGAGGTAGGAATTTTTCACTGGTTCATCTTGAGTAGATAATCATATGGTTCAGAGTCTGGCCAAAGAAAAATTTCTTGACACATCAGATATATGGGGTGGGAGAGGGCAACTATTAAAAGCTTATGCAGAAGATTCAAGCCAGAGACACTGGGGAGTGACGATTTCCTTGTCCAAAAAGGAGCACAGTGACTATGTTAGCTATAAATCAGCTCTGCTGGACGTAGCCATGGAATTTCAGCTGTAGAAATCAACCAGAGAGTTGCAAAGGCTCGAATGAATTTGGAGAAACAGTACTTGCCCACAGGTGAAAATTTGTGGGAAAATTTTTCATGGAAGGGAGAGTGAGGGGACAAGTGAATGGCTGGATTGTCCAAAAAAATACATAGCCAGAACATGCAACTAAAGACAGAAGCTGATGTATGCAGTTGGGGAATAGGAGCAGAAGGTGGCGTAATGGAATTCAGGAAGAAAGCCCTATTCAAAGGTAAAAAGTATAAAATCTGGAAAGTTAGGATTATTTAGAATTTCAGAAGTCAGATTCTTCATTCATTCTGAGGGGAAATGATACCTAAGAGACTAAAGTTCATAGACTATCATTTATGGATGCTTGTTGTTGATTTTGCTTTTGTTTGTTTTAATTTTTTCAGTCATTAGAGATGGAAATTTAGCAAATAAATCTCTAAATTGGCAGAATATCAAATACAAGCTAATAGAGACTTTAGGAAGAGCCTTCTGTGGTGTCTCTGAAAGTGGCATTAAAGCATGGAAAGAAATAAAGGGCCTGAATGGTTCTCTGACTGGTTCTCTAATTGTGTAAACTTTACAATAGTGTTCAACAACTTAGGACCTTAGTCTCCGTGTGTGCATTATGAGCTATCTCTAAAACTCCTTGCAGGTATAAAATTCAGTGATTCTCTTTTACGCCTCTTATACATAAAAATAGTCCTGTATAATCCTGAAAGGGGACAGTGAAAAACTGCATAACAACTCTGGATCCCAAACGCTGAATCCCTGAGGAGTTATGTGGAAATAGTAATGGAGATGTTGAGTTGTTTTTTTTTTTTTTTTAATATTCTAATGGACTTCACTATTTTAAAATCTAAAAAAATAAAATAGTACCTGTTTACACAAGACTGTTTGAAAGACTAATGGAAACAGTAATATGCTTTGTTTGGTGCTGAAATCTTATTAATTTTGGGGTGGAATATTTTCCTGTGGATCAGAAGCTCCGTTTGACAATGAGTCTTTAAACTCGTTAACATATGTGAACCATGAACTTCCAGATGTTCAAGCTGGATTTAGAAAAGGCAGAGGAACCAGAGATGAAATTGTCAACATCTGCTGAATCATCGAAAAAGCAAGAGAGTTCCAAAAAACATCTATTTTTGCTTTATTGACTATGCCAAAGCCTTTGACTATGTGGATCACAACAAACTGTAGAAAATTCTTAAAGGGATGGGAATACCAGACCACCTGACCTGCCTCCTAAGAAATCTGTATGCAGGTCAGGAAGCAAGAGTTAGAATTGGACATGGAACAACAGACTGGCTCCACATTGGGAAAGGAGTAGGTCAGGCTGTATATTGTCACCCTGCTTATTTAACTTATATGCAGAGTGCATCATGTGAAATGCTGGGCTGGATGAAGCACAAGCTGGAATCAAGATTGCTGGGAGAAATATCAATAACCTCAGATATGCAGATGACACCACCCTTATGGCAGAAAGTGAAAAGGAACTAAAGAGCTTCTTGATGAAGGTGAAAGAAGAGAGTGAAAAAGTTGGCTTAGAGCTCAACATTCAGAAAACTAAGATTATGGCATCCGGTCCCATCACTTCGAGGCAAATAGATGGGGAAACAATGGAAACATTGAGAGACTTTCTTTTGGGGGGCTCCAAAATCACTGCAGATGGTGACTGCAGCCACGAAATTAAAAGATGCTTGCTCCTTGGAAGAAAGGCTATGACCAGCCTGGACAGCGTGTTGAAAAGCAGAGACATTACTTTACCAGCAAAGGTCTGTCTAGTCAAGGATATGGTTTTTCCTGTGGTCATGTATGGATGTGAGAGTTGGACTATAAAGAAAGCTGAGCACTGAAGAATTGATGCTTTTGAACTGTGGTGTTGAAGACTCTTGAGAGTCCCTTGGACTGCAAGGAGATCCAACCAGTCCATCCTAAAGGAAATCAGTCCTGAATATTCATTGGAAGGACTGATACTGAAGCTGAAACTCCAATATTTTGGCCACCTGAAGTGAAGAACCAACTCATTGGAAAAGACCCTGATGCTGGGAAAGATTGAAGGCAGGAAGAGAAGGGGACAACAGAGGATGAAATGGTTGCATGGCATCACTGACACAATGGACATGAGGTTAAGTAAACTTTGGGAGTTGGTGATGGACAGGGAAGCCTGGTGTGCTGCAGTCCATGGGGTCACAAAGATTCAGACATGACTGAGCGACTGAACTGAACTGAACATCCAAAAATAATTAAAGGGGCCCTTTGTGAAATTTTTGGAAATGACTGGTCAAAATGGATCCAGATGGAATTACTGCAACAATACTGATGCCTACTGACCAGGTTGACACAGCCTGACATTGGCAACAATTCACAGCCTGATGTTGACAACAATTCCAACCTAAGGTAAAATGTCATCAACTCTTAGAAGATGTGGGAACTCCACAGCTGTGGTTTGCTTCTGCTGAGAGTCATACTCACACACACAGTTTGCCACCTGTCAGATAAGACAGGGGCTTCCCAGGTGGCGCTAATGGTAAAGAACCCACCTGCTGATGCAGGAGGCATAAGAGACATGGGTTCGATCTCTGGGTCAGGAAGATCCCCTGGAGGAGGGCATGGAAACCCACTCTAGCATTCTTGCCTGGAGAATCCCATGGACAGAGGAGCCTGGCAAGCTATAATCCACAGGGTCACAAAGAGTCGGATGCACTGAAGTGATTTAGCACACACATACACACACACACACACACACACAGATGAGAGAGAGCGCAATGTCCTGGATGTGCACAAGGTATTAAGAGAAGTTTCTGATCACTACTGGATGAAAAGGGAGTTAGGAATACATGGTGGTGGCTCTATAATAAAAGTAATAATAAAGTTAATTTGGAGCACATTTTTTCTTTTTGCAAAGAACTTCCACATGTATTATGTTGTTTAATTCAGTTTAACTAACAATAACTTGATGAAGCAAAAAGGGAAGATATTATTTCTATTTTTATAAGCTGGGGCTCAACAAGGTAAAGGGTTTGCTTAAGATATCACAAGTGGTAATCTTGAAGCTGGAATGTGTTAGCATTCTTATGCAATGTCAGTGCTGTGTAACAAATACCACAAAACTGTAGCAGCATGCAAAAATGGGTATTTATTGCTCATGCATCTGGGCTATCAGATAGGCACCTCTGTTGGTCTTGGCTGGATTCACTCTCCTGCCTAGGGTTTGGCTCTTTGGTCTCTGATCTACAATGGCCTTGGCTTGAATGACTGAAGAGACTTCACTCTATGCCAGCATCCTTCATCTACCAGCTCATAAGCCTGGGCATGCCCTCTGGGCAATGGCAGAACATGACCATGAGCAGAGACACACAAGTGCTTTCCCAAGCCTCTGACATCATCTCACTGTCCAAAGCATATCACATGCTTTTTCAGAGTAAAAAATCAGAATCAAAAGGAAGGCAGGGATGAATATGTGTGCCCACTAATATTTACCACTTGGAATATTAACCTATGGTTTTCTGCTTCAATTGTGTTCTGTTCTGATCTACTCTTGTCTATTCTAATCATGGAGTCTCTTTTTCCTTTTCTAATGTCTATATCACTTCTAAACTGAAGCACAATTTCAAGGGAAATAGCTGGGCCTTAAAGAATGAATGTGATTTCTACTCAGATATATTGGGCTTCCCTGGTGGCTCAGAGGGTAAAGAATCTGCCTGCAGTATAGGAGACCTGAGTTCGATCCCTGGGTCAGGAAGACCCCCTGGAGAAGGGAATGACAACCCACTGTAGTATTCTTACCCAGAGAATCCCATGGACAGAGGAACCTGGTGAGCTACAGTCCGGGGGGTCACGAAGAGTCGGACGAGACTAAGTACTCATTATACTCTCATTCACTTACAAATATTTATTGCTTACTGTATGCTAGTTACTATACTGAGAAGCTGGTCATTTATAAGTGAAGAGTAAAGTCACCTCGGCATTCTTTTTTAAAGATTTTTTTGATATGGACCATTTTTAAAGTATTGAATTTGTTACAATATTACTTCTGTTTTATATTTTGGTTTTTTGGCCACAAGGCATGTGGGATCTTAGCTTCCCAACCAGGGATTGAACCCGCACCCCCTGCTCTGAAGGGTGAAGTCTCAACCACCGGACCGCCAAGGAAGTCAAATCATATTAGTATAAAATGTTTTCTATTTAAGCTCCCCTTTCTATTTAAATCTCCCATACAGATACCAGCACCTGAGAAATAAAGGGGAAAGCAGGTTGCAGTGCAGTTCAGCAGTTCTGCTCCATTATCTCACACGGCCCCTGTAGTAGCTGCTGCATTCTTCACAGTCTTACACACCAAATGCACCTTCAATTCCTTTCTTTCTCCTCCCAGACCTGACCCTACTCATGAAGAGTCAGCAGTTCTTTACCTACTGTAGCACGCCTGCAACTACCTCAAATTTCAAAATTCAGTTCAGTTGCTCAGTCGTGTCTGACTCTTTGCAACCCCATGGACTGCAGCAGGCCAGGCTCCCCTGTCCATCACCAACTCCCAGAGCTTGCTCAAACTCATGTCCATCGAATCGGTGATGCTATCCAACCATCTCATATTGACAGGTCAGACAAAGCAGGGCCATTTCTCCCCAGGCTCTCAGATAGGATGCCATATGTATTGACATTTTAGAGCTGGAAGTGACAAAGGATCTTTTAGTTCAGCCATCTTCAAAATCCTTATTTTTATTTATTTGGTTGGCCCCAAAAGTATTTTCATTAGAAAGCAATGGAATTCCCTCTTCAAATTTCCCAAGGAAATCTTGGGTAAGGCCCATGACTCCAAATAGATGGAAGCAGACTTTTCTGGTTAAATACAGAGTAGAGTATTCAGAGTCCCACCAACTCAGTTTGGACCAAGCTAAAACTAATGGAAACATTGTGAAAGAAAGCAAAATGTCCTGACATAAACTGTGACCATTTTGAAGATCGAGTTCTTTTTTCCTTCTGTAGCACAAACAGGTGCTAATTTATGGCATGTATGTTGCCACCCCACTTCCTGTCCCTGTGCAGGCATGACTAACAAAGTATAGCACTCTTTCCTACTGAACCTGAATTTCACATCAGAGTTATTATAAGTAAAGAACTCCAAAATGTCACTATTTATCAGTATACTTTTGAGTTTGCACTGAAGATGAAACCTATTTGCAGTTCCTGTGAGACCTTTTATTTACAGACACACACACACACACGTGCGTGCACACACACACACACACACAAGTATGTTTTCTTTATGGACACATTACTTGCCCTATCTTTAATACTGATGTTCCCTGGCTATCCACTCACGTGAACAAGCTATGAACTCTGTAGAGTTGAACTACATAATTATAGCCAGCTCTTAGAATCTCAACTTCCTCCCTCAGCCATGCAGAATAAGTCTTAAGCAAACAGCCTGTCCATACTCCTGCAACTGTGATGAAACAAATACTAGTAGATGTGTGGGTATTTGAAGAGTCCCCCAAAACCAGACCCTGGAGAGACCTTCATTAGTTTATAATATTCAAAGTCTGATTGATGGGACATTATTCCCTCTATTAGGGCACAAGCCATTTTTTAAAGTGAGAAATGATATATTGGATTAGCCAAAAAGTTTGCTTGTATTTTTCCATAGCAGCATATGGAAAAATACAAGCAAACTTTTTTGGCCAGCCTGGTATATCTAAACAGTTTACTACTTTCCACCAATCCAAAACGGGTTTATACCCCCCTTCACTAAATTAGTCTGACCTGAAAGAGTTAGAAAAGGTGAGCAGCATCTTAGTGGATTTAAGGTCTGGATGTTACCTTTAAGAGATCTTTGTTTTCATGAATCAGTTTCCCCTCGCCTTTCCTGCTTAGTCTTTGGAGTGAGTTAGATCAGGATTCACCTCTCAGCTCTGTCTCTTGCTTGCTATGGGATCAAACATAGTTTCTTATTTGAAATATCTCAAAGTTCGTTAGCCCAAAGTTACTGTAAAGAAGACATACCAGTGTGGTGTTTCAGTGTCCCTAAAGTCAAGAACCTGAGGCTCCAGTAGCTTCCATGTGCTTTAAAGATCCCTGTGAATTTCAGTGTCTTCATTTGTCCAAGACAGTAAGGTTTGTATTCTGTGAGGCAACCATTGCAGATGCACCAGTAAGATTTTTCCATCAAGAGAAATCTTTTCATTCAGCTACAAACCATGCAAATCTTCCTTTTTGCCTTCTTTTGATCTGAGGCCAGCAATTCCTGAGAAGCCTAAGCCAGGGACTGCGCATAGCAGGGGCACAAAATGACATTTCTTCTTTAATGGGCAACCTTGGCTCCGCAGCTCTCAGCTGGATTGGCTGAGACTTAGAGCTGGGCTGTGGTCATGTGGTCATGATTGTGACCAATGCCATTCTTTTCTTTTCACAAGTGCCAGATCTGACAGACAATTAGAAAGCTTTCCTTGTCCATTCTATCTTCCCTGCTCCTTCATCATTCACTGGTATTATCCTCTTTCTCCCTTCAAGAAACCACTTGCACTCCTAACTCCATTTCAATGCCTGATCCTTGATTGATCCAAGCAGCACACACATTGAGATCTATTAATGTTTTAACAAATAAGATCATGTTAAAAATGATTCTGTTTTCTCTTTCCTTTACCACTTTAGCTTTAGACTTGAGTAGGGTGAATGGGATGCTTAGGAGATCATATGTGTTGGTTTGACTGAAACAGTGCCAACTGATCCCTTTTGTCCAGATGTCCCTTCTGACCTAACATTTGCTACTATAAAACCTGTTTGGGAGCCCATGCATTGTGGCCTCCCTAGTGATACATGTTTCATTCCTTCCATTTCTAAAATTTTCAGTGCTCCTATATATTTCCAAAAGAGCTCAATATATCCACCAATGTGATGATGTTCTATCCATTCATATAGTCATTAAATTCTAGAAATATTTACTGAGTTTAATTCAGTACAATATTATAGACTGTAGGACTTGGATAAAAGACAGTAAATACTTGAGTAACATTTTAGATCAAGTTGTTGTATTTTATTTTTTTTAAATTTTTTTAAATTTAAATTTATTTATTTTAATTGGAGGCTAATTACTTTACAATATTGTATTGGTTTTGCCATACATCAACATGAATCTGCCACAGGTGTACACGTGTTCCCAATCCTGAACCACCTATTTTATTGGCTAAAAGACTAATTTGAAAGATCGATTTTCCCTTGCTTTTCTGTTTCACAAAGCATTTGTAATGGCTAGTCGACCATGACAGATCCTTCCTCCACTGGGGAAATAACATGCTGCTGCTGCTGCTGCTGCTGCTAAGTCGCTTCAGTCGTGTCCGACTCTGTGTGACCCCATAGGCGGCAGCCCACCAGGCTCCCCCGTGCTACCCTTGGGTAAACTTCTCTGGGCAGCTGCGACCATAGTGCAGGTTGCTGACTTCAGCTAGATTATATTTGACAGATTGAAAGCTCACAGGTGCCTGAAGTAAACCAGAAAACATTTGTCTTTCTTAGTAGGAGAATTGGAAGGATTTTAGTTGGCTGTGTTGTTTTTTTCACTTAATAAACATGTTTTAATGGTACAGTTCCATACTATAAAAGTTACGTTGCCAGGTGATGGGCTGCTATGTGTAAAAGCATTACAGATTCTTTACATTATTCATAATTTTGGTGCAAATTCATTAAATACCTTTCCTAGAATATTCACTTCTTTATATAATTCAAGAGACACTCTTGGGATTTTTCCATGTTTCTAGTGGTTTAAAAAAGCCTCCTTGTGTCCACTCCTCCACAAATCCTCATTTACCCTTCCCATGGCAAAATCTGGGCTTCTCTGGTGGCTCAGAGGGTAAAGAATCTGCCTGCAATATGGGTAGACATGAGTTCAATCCCTGGGTCGGAAAGACTCCGGTATCTTTGCCTGGAGAATTCCTTGGACAGAGGAGCCTGGCAGGTTATAGTCCATGAGGTCGCAAAGTGTCAGACATGTTTGAGTGACTAACACTTTCACTTTGGCAAAATCTAATAAGCAGGGTTCAAGTGGAATATCAGAGTACACTCATTTTTTATTGAAGTATAGTTTATGTACAGTATTATGTTAATTTCAGGTATATAGAATAGTGATTTGACATTTAAATAAATTAAAAATAGTCACAACAATAAGTCTAGTAACCATCTGTCACCATACAAAGTTATGACAGTATTCTTGACTACATTCCTTATGCTGTATATTACATCCCTATGACTTAATTTATTTTTATAACTGGAAGTCTGTAGTCTTAATCCACTTCACCTAAGGGAATACTCATTTTGAGCACAATGGAACAATTGTTTCTGAAGTCAGCATCTACTTTGCATTCTAAGAGCTAGCTTGGCTAGATTCTACTTCAGCTGAAAAACTGGAAAAAAATGATACATGTCAAAAGATGAATAACCTAAAGATTGGTTATTCCAGAGACTAATTACATCTCTAACTATTCCCTACATTTAAATTCTCTCTTTAAATCAGGAAATGCTTGAAACTAACGTAGTTGTATACTCAATTCTGTTTTGTTGTTGTTTATGCTATTCATTGGCCTCAGACAGTTCTGAATTTCTACTTAGGGCACAAAACTTAGGTCTTGGTGTTTATTGTATAAAGGAAGACATTTTAAAAGATTTTTAATATTACAAGGTGCCATGGTAGATTATCACTTAAGTCTTTAAAGCAGTTGTCTTAAACTTTATACAAATATCACTTTGATTATGGAGAAAGTATGAATTGTTCCACAGCATATGAGGTATGAATAAGGTTACAGTTAATCATTTTCCCCAACTAAAATCAGCTCTAATCCCTACCTATAAGTCCTGCATCACTCTTTTGGGAGGACATCTTTTCACCTCCTCTACAAAGTCATTATTCAAGTCAGGAAAGTGGAAATCATTGTAGATGTTTCTAGCCAGAAGACATTTTTTAAAAGGATTTTTTTGATGTGGACCAGTCTTTCAGAAGTCTTTATTGAATTTGTTACAATATTGCTTCTCTTTTATGTTTCGTTTTTTTGACCAAGAGGCATTTGAATCTTAGCTCACAGACCAGGGATCGAACTCACACCCCCTGCATTGGAAGGTGAAGTTTTAACCACTGGACCATCAGGGAAGTCCCCAGAAGGGATTTTTGATACAGGGAGACAGAGGCTTCCACAGACTTTGTACTGCTACTGAAATGAACAAAGCAGAAAATGCAGGGATCAGAGGGGACTGTTACTCATCACCTCAAGCATCTATAGAAGTCATATGACTCCCAGAGATGCTTGGAAGAGTCTGAGAAGCGTCAAAACCCTGTCTGTTTCAGCCCAGCCCTTGCCTACAACTTCTATAGAAGAAATGGATTTTTCTCTTATTACGTTTTCCAAATTTCACACAAGACCCTTTCCATGGTGTCTTGTAAGCTAAAGACTTGTTCTCAAGGGGATCCTGAACATATACTTCTGGGATTTCTGTTTCTGGGGTGATATAGAAGAGCAAAAAGGATACAGATTCAGGGGATACAACATCTGACATCATATTGCCACCCTGGAAGGCACACATAGCCCCAGTAAGACAGCCTCCCATGTTTCTCATTACGATAGCCCATGGTTCTTAGTCCATGACTGTTTCCACTGCTCTTATGTTTTGCTGTGACTTGTAGCTGCAGACAAGCAATCCCATTTACATGCCCATTTTTCTTTAGGTTTGGAGACCTTGGTCCAAGTCCCTTTGCAAGTGAACAAGATCATCCCACTGAGGCTATCTCTCTATAAAGAGTTCTCCCTTGGCTAAGTCAGCATTGGCCCACCTTGCAGGCTCCCTGGGCTGTGGAGTTAGGCTCCACCCTACTAACCAAGTCCTACCATCACCTGCTGCACCATCACACTCCAGCCCCACCATCCACTACCCAGAACACTCCACAGTTTTCCCTCTGTCCCAATTGTGGAGTTACATCTAAGATAGTTTAGAAAAAATTTTAAGCACAAAGATTGTTCTGACTGCTTTTTCAACAGTAATGCTTAATTGCATCCATGGGCCTCTCTATGCCCTCTCAACAGAAAACTCTGTTATAAGGTAGACTTCTGTTGCCACCCACATGAAAATATCTCCTTCAGAGCCCTGAAACCCAAAACCTGATTAGCCTCCAGTAGAGAAAAGGGAACCCCAAACCTTAGGGAGAGAAATACCCAAATGGCTTCCTAGTGGGGTAAAAATCACTTTTCATTCTTTCCCAGTGAATATTCATCAGGGAGAGCTTGGTGCTGTTTCTCTTTAAGTCACCCCGTCACATCAAATTTGCAATAAATCAACCTACCACACTTGCTAGAGGATTGTCTTTTCCCATAGATGCTGAAGTGAAAAGCTCTCCTCTCAGGAAATCATTGTGGATCTAGGGCTGTGTCTGTCTCCCGGAACTTAACTGCTGTTAAATGAGGATGGATTCTTACTTTATGCTCATCTCTTCAAGGAGAAATCAAAGCTCAGGGATCCCCATTATATGACTTTGTGAGGAGACCTAGTGATGTTCTTAGATGCAGGTATGGGGGGTAGTCACACTAGGCTTGGAGGATGGGAAAGGGCAGGAATTCTTAGAGCTCTTGCACAAGGGTTGTTGTAAATGGCTCACTGGAGGGACCAATGAGGGAGAGAGCAAGGGAGTGAGTGGGCAAGCCACAGGGAGTTGATGGGCATGGAAGACAAAATGCTTAGGGCAACTAAGCTGAGTAAGAGGCTGCAGAGCATCCATGTATGAAGAATTAGAATCCTGAAAAGTACATATTCATACCTGACCAACAGGGAGAGATGGAAAAGAAGAATTCAGGATCTGAAACTTGATTGATTTGTAGAAGTGGAGCAGGTACAAAGTCTTGAGATGAAGCCCAGACTTGAAGCTAAGCAGGTGGAATTCAGAGGGCCTAATGCCAACCTATGGGATATCCCTATGGATAAATGCCATAGTGGAAAATCACAGAACAGGCCAAGTGCAGAAATATACAAAAGTGAGTAGGTTAACACCCATCCAGAAAGTCCACCAGTAGAAAAGGGGACTCCTTTGGGATTTCCCTCAAGGTCCAATGGTTAAGACTTTGTGCTTTAAAAAAAAAAAAAGACTCCATGCTTCCACTGTAGGAGAGATGGTTCGATCCCTAGTCGGGAAACTAAGATCCCAGATGCCATGGCACAACCAAAAAGAAAAAAGAAAGAAGGACTCCAACTGCTTGGTTGGGATTCAGATGGATATCATAATCTCCGAGAAGACAAGGCAGGCGTAACCAAGACAGAAAGCCATGCCTAGATGATTATGGTATAGGGAAAATTACTGGTTCAAAGACTCATGTCATAATTTATTCACTACTAGAAGAGTACAAAGTGTCCTAAAAATAAAAAAGAGTTTCAGTTGTGAGAGTCAGGAATAAAGCCATAATTGAAATGACAAAATTAATAATACAATAACTAGTTATTATATAATAACTAATATAGTAATATGGTAATAATATAACTGTAGACATATTACCATGTTCCAAGAACTCTGCTTTATCTTTTTCATATTATTTCCTTTAATCATTATAAATACGAGTGACATAGGTTTTTTATCTGATTTAACAGATCTAAGTCCCAGGGAGTTAAATTATCAAAATCATACACCTTGTAAGGGACAGAACCATGAATTGAACTCAAGGCTCTCTTATTTCAATTATGATTCAATGCGAAGCACAGAATTGAGCTTGATTTCCCTCAGTCATTGCAGTGACCAAGAATATTTTCCAAAGATGGCTGCAGCATGGTTTTCTGCAATGTCACTTTACCCCTCCCCCATTAAAAAGAGTCCATTTCGCCACTCCCTTGACCTGGGCATAGAATATGGCAGAAGTGATGTTGTCCCACTTCAGGATTCAGTTCTTAAATGGCCTAGAAATTTCCACTTACAGCCTCTTGGAATGTGTACTCCTGGAAATGCTCCATCACAGAACACAACCACTGTGCTGCAGGAAGCCTAAGGCACATGGAAAAAGTCACATGTAGCCCAATTGACAGCTCTAGCTAGGTCCTTGCTGACATCTAGAATCAACTGTCAGGATTTATAGTGGGCTGTTGTGGTCATCCAGTTTAATTGAACCTTTCGATGACTCTAGCCTCAGCTGCCATTTGTATGACTGAACTACATGAGAACTGTCCAGATGAGCCCAGAATCGTGTGAACTAACAATATACTATTCTTTCTAGCCACTAAGGTTTGGAATAATTTGTTATATAGTAAAAGATGAGACTGCAACACAAGGTAAAATGTGATCCTAACTATTGAGAATGAGCCTGGACGTGAGGGTTGGATGTTGGGGGTTGGGGGGATGGAGGATAGGGGAGACTGTAAAGTAACTACATGATACCTCAGTTACTTTTAAGTTTGGAGTAGAAGATGAGTAAGGTAGTTAACATGCAATTTTGTACCCATTATTTAGCTTCATTGTGATAGTTGTCCTGTTAGTTTTCTATGCACATAAAAAATTACTATGAACTTAGTCACTTAAAACACATATAATCTCACAGTTTCCATGCATCAGGAATCTGGACAGAATTTAGCTGGATCCTTTACTCAGAGTCTTGCAAGCCTACAATCAAGGTGTTGGCCAGACTGTGTTCTCATCTGGAGCTTGGGAGCCTCTTCCTGACTCACCTGGTTGTTGGCAGAATTCAATTCCATGTGACTGTATGGCTGTGGTTCTTGGTTTCTAGAGGCCACCTGCAGTGCCCTGCCACATGGCACTCTTCAGAAACTCACTTCTTCAAACCCAGTGGGAGGGTATCTTTAGTGCATGCTAGCAACAGAGATAGACGGATGGATGGCTGGATAAGATAGATGGAAAGAAAATGTTTATATTAAAATAACATAACCACGGAAGTGACACCCTTTACCTTTGCCATATTTCATTTTCTTTTGGCCATGCCACACGGCTTCTGGGATCTAAATTCCACAACCAGAGATTGAACCTGTGCCCCCTGCAGTGGAGTTTTAATCACTGGTCTGCTGGGGAAGTCCCCACCTTTGCCATATTCTATTTATTAGCAGCAACTTAAAGGGTTTGGGTCTGCCTACACTCAAGGGAGGAGATTACTCATGAAACCAACACTGGGATCACTTGAGGATCTGTCCCCAACAGTTTCTCTTCCTTAATATATTCAGCACTCAATATTCATTCATCTGCTCATCCATCCATCCATTCATTCGTTCTCTAGACATGCTCGCTTAGAACCTTGGCATTTACTTTTCCCTCTATCTGGAACACTTCCCCAGAAATTTACACACCTCTTTCTTTCTTCAGGTTTTTGTTCAACTGCCACCTCATTTGTGAAGGATTTCCTAGACCAGCCTGTCCACAACAGCTGATCCCGGGCCCTCTTATCCTGCTTTATTTTTCTTAATAACTCTTACAAAAATTTGATATATACATGTTTACAGCATTGTTTCTCCCACCACAGTTTATTCACTACTGAAATCCCCAAACCTGAAACCATGCCTAGCCATAGCTGGAACTCAATAAATATTTGCTAAATGAATAAATATTGCTAAATGAATATTGCTAAATGAATAAATAAATAAGTGAATGAATAAACAAACAAGTGACTGTTTATTGAACACCTACATATATGAAAGATGGTGCTAACTGCTCTAGGGACCTGAATAGTTTGAGCTATGAAAGAAAGAGTTTGCTAGGAGAGTACTAAAACTTGAGCCTGAGAATGAAGATTTTGGAACAAAAAGGCATTTAAAAATCAAAACCAATCTGGAGCAACTTAAAGGAGGCATCAGAAATTTCTGAAATTCCCAGAGAAAGCACAAATTAAAACTGAGGCAGCTGGAATTAGCATTTGACTGAAGACAGGCTCTCCGAAAATTACAACTGTCTCAAAACAAAAATGGAAAACAAATCATTTAGACAGCAGTGGTTTCAAGATTCACTGTTCTCAGAGGCTGAGTTATTAAGAAGACCACTAATTTTGGCAGTATTAAGAAGTGCTTTACCTGAGGGCTGGTGCAGTATGCTAGTTTTAATTGTTCCAGTGGATAAGATAGCTTCTTGTAGATGCCACTTGACAGGTCCTGGATCATCTTGAGATGTTTTCTAGAGCTGTGTATGATGTTGCAGGTGTGAGTATTGTTCCAATGAGAAGACATTGAAAAGATTGATTTTCAGATGTGGATCCATGTTGAAAAGAATATGAAGGTATTACTTAGAAGCAAATTTTGGAGCTTACAGTAGCTAAAATGAAGAATATTCCTGGGAAATAGAAGAGTATGCAGGGACAAAATTTTAGTCCTTTAAAGCTGTTCTTGGCAATGAGGAGTGAGAATGCAAGTGACAGGATGGTATAGTTCAGTGATAAATCATAAATAAAAAACAGTCCACAAGAGGAGAGGACATGGGTCAGTTCCCTTATGTTTCCAGTCTTATTTTTTGATGGTGGGGATCACACCCAAAATGTCAGAGCAGCAAGAGTAGGACTGAGTGGCCCACAGCACTTCCTTAGCTAAAGAAAAGCATGATTCCAGTTTGCAAATATGAAATCAGCTTGTACTTTGGCTTTCAGCTAACTGCCTAGCTTCCACTATCCCTTGCCACTGACAAGAAGAGCAGAGGACAGCTGACTGAAACAACAGTGCAAGAATTATGAGTGGGTGATGGTAGGGAAGTAAAATTAATTTCACTGTGAACACTGCATATATTGCCAAAACACAGTGGGAACTACCTGTGCACTGCCTGGTGCCAACCAGACACAGCATCTATCTGGCAGAGAAATGCAGTAACTGAAAGGATTGGTGGCCAAGTAGGCATGCCCAGCTGTATGACATCTGGGTGCCAAAGCCTTGTATGTTGCAATCAGCTGTTAAACTATCATAGATTGGGAGTAATTGCTATTTCCGCAAAATATAATATGTTTGCAATTTGGCAGTGCCAAATTTTAAAGCAACAGTGCCAGTGAAAGTGATATTTGGCTATGTTGGGATCTCTGAGTGGAAAAAAGAAAGATGGCTCACTGAAAGTGTTTTTGTCACATAGACAATACGTGTATGTCAGATTTGCCAAAGGAACATTTAAGTTACATTTAAGTTATCTCTACCTCCTGGAGATCATGGATCGATAGGTCCAAGATTCAGAATCTATATAGTTTCTTTAATTCCAAGTGATTCTGATGGGCATTTTGGAAAACCTTGAAAACAAATGACATGAAGGAAGATTACATGTCCTTGAGTAAATAAAAGATTAAAAGATGTTTAAGAAACAAATGACTGTTATAATCTAGGGTTATATAATACTTTGGCCTCAAATGACAGAAGGTCACTGAATTGAAAATCTTAGAGGGCAGATTCTGGTTCAGTACAAAGAGGAACCCTCTCAAAATTTGAGCCAGTAAATAAAAAAAACATGATCAAAAATTAATAAATAAGAACCATGATCAAGGGGGTTGATAAAAGTAGGGACCAGACTTCTGTCACATATACAATTGCACTCATCTCACATACTAGTAAAGTAATGCTTAAAATTCTCCAAGCCAGGCTTCAGCAATACGTGAACCGTGAAATTCCAGATGTTCAAGCTGAATTTAGAAAAGGCAGAGGAACCAGAGATCAAATTGCCAACATCTGCTGGATCATGGAAAAAGCAAGAGAGTTCCAGAAAAACATCTATTTTTGCTTGATTGACTATGCCAAAGCCTTTGACTGTGTGGATCACAATAAACTGTGGAAAATTCTGAAAGAGATGGGAATACCAGACCACCTGATCTGCCTCTTGAGGATCTTGTATGCAGGTTAGGAAGCAACAGTTAGAACTGGACATATAACAACAGACTGGTTCCAAATAGAAAAAGGAGTATGTCAAGGCTGTATATTGTCACCCTGCTTTTTAAACTTCTATGCAGAGTACATCATGAGAAACGCTGGGCTGGATGAAGCACAAACTGGAATCAAGATTGCAGGGAGAAATATCAATAACCTCAGATATGCAGATGACACCACCCTTATGGCAGAAAGTGAAGAAGAACTAAAGGGCCTCTTGATGAAAGTGAAAGAGGAGAGTGAAAAAGTTGGCTTAAAGCTCAACATTCAGAAAATGAAGATCATGGCATCCGGTCCCATCACTTCATGGCAAATAGATGGGGAAACAATGGCTGACTTTATTTTTCTGGGTTCCAAAATCACTGCAGATGGTGACTGCAGCCATGAAATTAAAAGACACTTACTCCTTGGAAGGAAAGTTGTGACCAACCTAGATAGCATAGTCAAAAGCAGAGACATTACTTTGCTAACAAAAGTCCGTGTAGTCAAGGCTATGGTTTTTCCAGTGGTCATGTGTGGATGTGAGAGTTGGACTGTGAAGAAAGCTGAGCACCGAAGAATTGATGCTTTTGAACTGTGGTGTTGGAGAACACTCTTGAGAGTCCCTTGGACTGCAAGGAGATCCAACCAGTCCATCCTAAGGGAGATCAGTCCTGGGTGTTCATTGGAAGGACTAATGTTGAAGCTGAAACTCCAATACTTTGGCCACATGATGCGAAGAACTGACTCATTTGAAAAGACCTTGATGCTGGGAGGGATTGGGGGCAGGAGGAAAAGGGGACGACAGAGGATGAGATGGCTGGATGGCATCACTGACTCGATGGACATGGGTTTGGGTGGACTCTGGGAGTTGATGATGGACAGGGAGGCCTGGCGTGCTGAGATTCATGGGGTCGCAAAGTGTTGGACATGACTGAGTGACTGAACTGAACTGAATGGAATACTAGCTTCTGGTGGCAATGAGTATCTTTTTGTCACTTGTCTTGGATTTGTCCAAGAGCTATGAGAATTTTATCAATAGAACTTGTACCCTTTAATCCCTCTCACCCACTTTCTGCCTCCACTGTTCTCCTGTTTCTGCTTTTTCTATATCACATCACCCTTCCTCTCACCAAATTAGGAAAATACTTTTTAGTGATGTTAATAGCTTATAGTCATCAAATGCTTGCTTTTTATCACATAACTTAGGTGTCACATTTAATTCTCACAAAAACCCTATGAGCTAGGTAATTTTCTTATCTAATTTTACAGATGTAGAACCAGAGGCACAGTGAGGATCAATTATTTTCTCAAGGACATGTGACTAATAAGGCGTGCGATTGGTCTATGATTTCCAGAAGTCACATTCTAGAGCCAGGACGCATGAATAGTTCACTGCACAATCTCTCTTACCAGATGTCCATGCAACATTTGGCATCACTGACCTCTCTCTTTGAAATACTCTGAGTTTCTATGACACCATAGTTTCAAGGTCTTCCCTTTACTATTCTGCCACTCTGTTCCTAGTTTCCTTTTCTAGCTCCTCCTCCCTTAACTGGAGAAGAAATGGCAACCCGCCCCAGTATTCGTGCCTGGAGAATCCCATCGACAGAGGAGCCTGGTGGGCTACAGTCCACAAGGTCACAAAGAGTTGGGCATGACTGAGCAAGTAACACACAACACAACAACCTCGCTTAACAAAACAATGGCTTTCTTGTATCTATGGTCATCATTCCCCTTTCTCTATAGATACCTTAATGCAGTCTTCTCATTTTTTCCAATAGAATCTACATACATTGGGCTTTGGAGTTCACATCTTTAGTCCAGGCCACTTTTATGAGATTTTGTAAATATATTTGAAGCCCCTACATCACTGCCTCCTAAGCAACTTACAATTAAGCTGTTAAAAGCACAGTTCTTGATTTCCAACCTCTCTTTGAGGAAATGAGGTGAGGAGGAACTTCACAGTCATCCTCAACACCCTTCTCTCCCAGTACACCTACACCCAATCCATCATATGTCTGAGTTCATCGTACTTTTACAATATTTGGAATCTGTTCACCTCTTTCTAATCTATTGCAACTAATCTAGCACAAGTCCATCTCTCATTCAACTGTTATAAGAAAAAAACTTATTAGCTTTTTTTTTTCTCTTTTGGCCAAGCCATGCAACATGTGGGATCTTAGTTACCCAACCAGGGATTGACCCGTGCACCCTGTATTGGAAGCACAGAGTCTTAACCACTGGACCACCAAAGAAGTCCATATTAGCTCTTTGCTTATATTTTTTTTCTCCCCCAAGTGGCCCTTCTTACCCAGAAACCTAGTTCTGAGTGTTGTTCCTGTCTCCATGCTGAATGTGTTCCTTCAGGCTTAGGCTGAGAATGATTTTTCCCCCATAAACATAATTTTTTATTATTGTGTAACATTCAAGTGTATAGTTAAACACAGTTTAATTATTTTCCTATTTAAGTTGTTACTACTTTCCAAAAATTAATAGACTTTATCTTTTAGAGAAGTTTTAGGTTGACATAGACATTGAGAAAAAAATCAACATTCACATACCCTACCTCTTCTGTAGGTATGGTACCTTTATTACAATCAATGAACCAATATCAATATATTATTATTAATTAAAGCCCATTGTTTATTTTGGGGCTTACTATTTAAATTGTAGTCTTATGAGTTTTAACAAATGCATGATGTCATGTATTCACCATGACCATATCATATAGGAGTTTCACTGCCTTTAAATCTCCTGTGTTTCACCTACCTTTTTAACTTTATTTTTCTTTATTGAAATGTAGTTGATTAAAAATATTACATTAGTTTCAGGTGTACAGCATACTGATTCAGTATTTTTACAGAATTTAACTCAGATGACCATTATATCTACTACTGTGGGCAAAAATCCCTTAGAAGAAATGGAGTAGCCATCACAGTCAACAAAAGAGTCCTAAATGCAGTACTTGGGTGCAACCTCAAAAACGACAGAATGATCGCTGTTCGTTTGCAAGGCAAACTATTCAATATCACAGTAATCCAAGGCTATGCCCTGACCAGTAATGCTGAAGAAGCTGAAGTTGAATGGTTCTATGAAGACCTACAGACTTTTTAGAACTAACACCCCAAAAAGATGTCTTTCTCATTATAGGGGACTGGAATGCAAAAGTAGGAAGTCAAGAAACACCTGGAGTAACAGGCAAATTTGGCCTTGGAGTACAGAATGAAGCAGGGCAAAGGCTAACAGAGTTTTGCCAAGAGAATGCACTGGTCATAGCAAACACCATCTTCCAACAACACAGGAGAAGACTCTACACTTGGACATCAGCAGATGGTCAACACTGAAATCAGATTGATTATATTCTTTGCAGCCAAAGATGGAGAAGCTCTATACAGTCAGCAAAAACAAGACTGGGAGCTGACTGTGGCTCAGATCGTGAACTCCTTATTGCCAAAATCAGACTTGAAAAAAGGAGAGAAAACCACTAGACCATTCAGGTATGATCTAAATTAAATCCCTTATGATTTATACAATGGAAGTGAGAAATAGATTTAAGGGAC
Source organism: Oryx dammah (assembly GCF_014754425.2). Lineage (NCBI taxonomy): Eukaryota > Metazoa > Chordata > Mammalia > Artiodactyla > Bovidae > Oryx > Oryx dammah. The sequence goes on along the minus strand of NW_024070207.1, from coordinate 104,718,002 downwards.
TAGATCTGATAGAGTGCCTGATGAACTATGGACAGAGGTTCATGACATTGTACAGGAGACGGGGATCAAGACCATCCCCAAGAAAAAGAAATGCCAAAAAGCAAAATGGCTGTCTCAGGAGGCTTTACAAATAGCTGTGAAAAGAAGAGAAACAAAAATCAAAGGGGAAAAGGAAAGTTATGCCCATTTGAATGCAGAGTTCCAAAGAATAGCAAGTAGAGATAAGAAAGCCTTCCTCAGTGATCAGTGCAAAGAAATAGAGGACTACAATATAATGGGAAAGACTAGATATCTCTTCAAGAAAATTAGAGATACCAAGGGAACATTTCATGCAAAGATGGGCTCAATAAGGACAGAAATGGTCTGGACCTAACAGAAGCAGAGATATTAAGAAGATGTGGCAAGAATACACAGAAGAACTGTGCAAAAAAGATCTTCACGACCCAGATAATCATGATGGTGTGATCACTCACCTAGAGCCAGACATCCTGGAATTGTGAAGTCAAGTGGGCTTTATGAAGCATTACTACGAACAAAGCTAGTGGAGGTGATGGAATTCCAGCTGAGCTATTTCAAATCCTAAAACATGATGCTGTGAAAGTGCTGACTCAATATGCCAGCAAATTTGGAAAACTCAGCAGTGGCCACAGGACTGGAAAAGGTCAGTTTTCATTCCAATCCCAAAGAAAGGCAATGCCAAAGAATGCTCAAGTTACCGCCCAATTGCACTCATGTCACACACTAGTAAAGTAATGCTTAAAATTCTCCAAGCCAGGCTTCAACAGTACGTGAACCGTGAACTTCCAGATGTTCAAGCTGGATTTAGAAAAGGCAGAGGAACCAGAGATCAAATTGCCAGTGTCCGCTGGATCATTGAGGAAGCAAGAGAGTTCCAGAAAAACATCTATTTCTGCTTTATTGACTATGCCAAAGCCTTTGACTATGTGGATCACAAGAAACTGTGGAAAATTCTTCAAGAGATGGGAATACCAGACCACCTGACCTGCCTCTTGAGAAATCTCTATGCAGGTCAGGAAGCAACAGTTAGAACTAGACATGGAAAAATAGACTGGTTCCAAATAGGAAAAGGAGTACGTCAAGGCTGTATATTGTCACCCTGCTTATTCAACTTACATGCAGACTACATCATGAGAAATGCTGGGCTGGAAGAAGCACAAGCTGGAATCAAGATTGCCGGAAGAAATATCAATAACCTCAGATATGCAGATGCTGCTGCTGCTAAGTCACTCAGTCGTGTCCGACTCTGCGACCCCATAGACAGCAGCCCACCAGGCTCCCCCATCCCTGGGGTTCTCCAGGCAAGAACACAGGAGTGGTTTGCCATTTCCTTCTCCAATGCATGAAAGTGAAAGGTGGAAGTGAAGTCATTCAGTCGTGTCCGACTTTTTGCGACCCCATGGACTGCAGCCTACCAGGCTCCTCCGTCCATGGGATTTTCCAGGCAAGAGTATTGGAGTGGGGTGCCATTGCCCTCACCCTTATGGCAGTAAGTGAAGAAGAACTAAAGAGCCTCTTGAATGAAAGTGAAAAAGGAGAGTGAAAAATTTGGCTTAAACCTCAACATTCAGAAAACTAAGATCATGGCATCCAATCCCATCACTTCATGGCAAATAGATCAGGAAACAGTGCCAGACTTTGTTTTGGGAGGTTCCAAAATCACTGCAGATGGTGACTGCAGCCATGAAATTAAATGACGCTTACTCCTTGGAAGGAAAGTTATGATCAACTTAGACAGCATATTCAAAAGCAGAGACATTACTTTGTCAACAAAGGTCCGTCTAGTCAAGGCTATGGTTTTTCCAGTGATCATGTATGGATGTGAGAGTTGGACTATAGAGAAAGCTGAGCGCCAAAGAATTGATGCTTTTGAACTGTGGTGTTGGAGAAGATTCTTGATAGTCCCTTGGACAGCAAGGAAATCCAACCAGTCCATCCTAAAAGAAATCAGTCCTGAATATTCATTGGAAGTACTGACGCTGAAGCTGAACCTCCAATACTTTGGCCACCTGATGTGAAGAGCTGACTCATTTGAAAAGACCCTGATGCTGGGAACGATTGAAGGCAGGAGGAGAAGGGGATGACAGAGGATGAGATGGTTAAATGGCATCACCGACTTAATGTACATGAATTTGATAAACTCTGGGAATTGGTGATGACAGGGAGGCCTGTTGTGCTGCATTTCATGGGGTCTCAAAGAGTCTGACACAATTGAGCAACTGAACTGAACAGAATATACTCAATTAAAAATTATTACAAGATAATGGCTATAACCCTATGCTATAGAATATATCCCTGTTGCTTATCTATTTTATACATAATAGCTTGTATTTCTTAATCCCCAACTGCTATGTTGCTGGTTCTCTCTTCCCTCTCCTCAATAGTGGCCACTATTTGTTTTCTATACCTTTGAGCCTGTTTTCATTTTGCTCTGTTTTATTTTTTTAGATGCCATATGTAAATGGTATCATACAGTATTTGCCTTTCTCTGATTTATTTCACTAAGCACAATATTCTCAATGTCCATCCACATTGCTGCAAAAAGGAGAATTTCATTACTGTAACTGAGTAATAGTCCCTTATGTATTCACAGAGGAGTATGAATAGCTTAATTACCTATCTGTTCATCTGTTTTTGTTTTGTTTTGTTTTTATTGGAGTATAGTTGCTTTACAGTGCTGCGTTAGTTTCTGCTGTACAGCCAAGTGAATCAGTCATATGTATACATATATCCCCTCTTTTGGGGATTCCCTTCCTATTTAAGTGACCATTTAGAGCACTGAGTAGAGTTCCCTGTGCTATATTCATCCTTCCTTCTTCCTGAACCTTTTGGCAACCACAGATCTTTTCACTCCCTATATAGGTTCTTCCCAACCCTTTCTCCCTCCCCATCTACAAACACACTTACTCTCCAGGCACAATCACAAGGACTAATCTCTCCAAACACAGGCTTTGAAGAAAGATAGACGTGGCCCTATAATTTCCCTCTTCCTAATAGAATTTTAGAGCTCTGAGGAATCTTTGTTATTGTTGTTGAGTCTTTGAGTCACGTCTGACTCTTTTACGACCCCATGTACTGTAACCTGACAGGCTCCTCTGTCCATGGGATTCTCCAGGCAAGAATACTGGAGTGGGTTGCCATTTCTTCCTACAGGGGATCTTCCCTACCCAGGGATCAAAACTGTGTCTCTTGGCAGGTGGATTCTTTACCACCGAACCACCAGGGAAGCCCCTTAAACGATCTTAGAGGCTATTTAATCCAATTTCTTTATCCTTCACTATCTTTTGTACTATTTATCATTCTGTTTTTGTGACTGGAGCTGGAAGGAGGTATGAGAGGGAAGCAACATGGCATTTTAATTTGTATAATAGGTACAAAAAGTAAACAGAATTATACAGAGCTGGAGACCCAGGGCACCTTAGTATAGTCCTGTCAATCCAAGCAGGCCTGCTTAGACCAGTGGCATGTTGGCCTGTGATTTCACATCCCCAGGTCCGTGCAGAAGAAGAGTTAGAGGGCAAAGGCCCAGGTAAATATTACCTGGTGTGATGTTTAATTTTATGTGTCAACATGATTGAGCCACAGTACCCATATATTTAATCAAACATTATTCTAGATATTTCCATGAAGGTGATTTTTTTTTCCCAGATGAGATTAACATTTAAATTGATGGACTTTGAGAAAAATATTTTACTCACCCTAATGTGGATGGGTCTCATGCAATCAGCTGAAGGCCTCAATAGAACAAAAGGCTCAGCTAGCTTGAGCAAGAAGTAATTCTGCCTGCAGATGGCATTCTGACTTGAACTGGAACATGGATTTTTCCCTGGGTCTCCAGCCTGATGGCTCACCCTGCAGGCTTTGTTCTTGGCAGCTTCTGTGTTCATGTAAGCCTGTTCCTTAAGAAGATCCCTATCTATCTGTCCATCCATGCATCCATCCATCATCTACATTCTATTGGTTCTGTTTGTCTAGAGAGCGTTAACTAATACACATGGCTAAAAATTCATGGGAAACCCTGAGTTGTCTTTTTGGTAGACAGGATTGAGAGTGTGTTAATTCTTGCAAACTGTTATTGAAAACCCACATTCCACCTGGACTATTTCTGATTCCCACTGTGGAGTCAAAAGGTGGAAAGAGAAGACAATGGGAGGTGTGTGGGAAGCTAGGGGTGACTGAGTATTACCACCTTCGCCTCCTAGCTTCCAATTGAATATAACTCCCTGGGTAATATATATCCCCATGGCAGGCAGTGGCTTTCAAGATAATTACATTGACTTCATGACTCCTCAAGTAACATGATTAATACTCCTGTGGTAGGGGTAATGATAATACATCTTCCTCAGAAAAGGAATTTTTAAAATCAGGTCTGATGCATAGTTTCTCTCTCGTATACTTTCTTGTCTCCTCAGCTTATAGAAAGGTACAATATGGACTAAAAAAGTAATAAACTATTGCCAAATCCTTCCATTACTGGTTTCAGGGCTCCAGAAAGGTGACATCTTTTCTCACTTACTTCTGTCTTTACAGGAAAAATATTAGCAAGGACTTTTCAAAGGAAACTTCAAAAGAATCAGTTAAAGAATATCTAAAACTAGTAGGAAGGAATGGAGGTGCTTTCAAGTGTTAAGACAGTTTGTAGAATGCATCAAAAAGGCAGCAATAATTGTGTATGGATTTTGTTACGCCATATTCATTTAGTTAACTAATACTTGGGATGATTTACTGTGAGAAGAAAGGTTTTGTGTTTCAGGACCTGTTTACAATGACAAGTAAGACATTTTCCCTAACTCCAGGAAGTTCATCACTTAGAAGAAAAGTAGTGGTTAAGCCAATAATTACCTATAATGCATATGCTAAGCATTATAATATAATTCTCTGGAGGATGCAGGAAGAAGTCTGTGAGGAAAAAACTATTTAAGAGTTCTTACAGTCTGAGTAAAGACAGGAATAAATGGCATGAGACAAAACTCGACGGCTAAGTTCAGTTTTTAAAAGAATCACTCTCGTAGTAAAGATAGTTTATTTTCAAAAAACAGTCATTTGGGAATGATTGGTGTTATTTATTGATTTATTTTGGGTTGTGTTGAGTCTCTGTTGCTGTGTGCAGTCTTTGTCTAGTTAGCAAGTGCAGGGCCTACTTTCTTGGTGGTGTGTGAGCTTCTCACTGCAGTGGCTTCTCTTTTTGCAGCTCTTGGGCTCTAGAGCACAAACTCAGCGGTTGCAGTGCACGGGCCCAGTTGCTCTGCAGCATGAGGGATCCGCCTAGATCAGGGATTGAACCCATGTCTTCTATGTTGGCAGGTGGATTCTTTACCACTGAGCCACCTAGGAAGCCCAGAATGAATAATATTAAGTTCATGGTATTTGACTTTCTTAAGTCTTTAAAACTGTATTAGTTTCATGTCTTAGTTTTTCACCTTTCCAGAAGATTACAGAAAGCAAAATGGCAAAGATGAACATATATGTGCGAGAATTGAGAGATAAGTTGTTTCCTTTTTAAAAATATTAAATTGTTACATTTTAAATGATAAGTTGTTTCCTTTTTAAAAATATTAAATTGTTACATTTTAAATGATGGTAAATAAATCATGAAAAATAAAGAGTAACTATATAAATGTTTGTAAGAAGTTTTCAAATGAATCTATAATCTTCAAAGTCTTATGAGAAATGGATAATCATGCTTGTCTGGATGAGGTATACATTGCTGGTTGTTTATTAAGGTTTTATGACTAACTTTTAAAATGAAGTATATTCTATTATTTAATCTAGTGAAATGCTACACTTCAAGAGAAAACACAATATGGAATAGCCCAGTTTCTAACAGTGTAGAATTATTCTGGCTAAATCAAAAAAACAAATCATTTTCCTTGATCCAAGGTATTTACAAATTATAGAAAGAGATTAAAATGTGAGAGTATTAAGTATTTTATTTGCCTTTGAGTTTATCTTTATTTTTCTCTCACTTATATGTCTATAAAAAGTCTGAAAAAAATTTAAAGTCTCTGAAACTTTTGAGGATAAAAGGGCACAATTGATCTCTCTTTTCTATATTGCCCTGCAGGAAGCCACTGTCTGCACTAATGGAGCTGCAATGAAAGCATATGTATCCCTGTGAAATTAAAGTGATTGGACATTGTTCTAACAAGGATTAAAATTTTGTTTTTTAAAAAAGAATGTGGATGTGGTAGATATGTGCATATATTATTTTATCCTAAAGTGTAACAAATTACATAAATTAACTTCACACTGAGAAGTCGAGATATTATTCAATTGTACGAAACCTCATCCCGAGTGAGAATTATTATACAATTGCCTCTGTGTTTTGAATGAGGCACTTCAGTGTGAATAAGAAGATACACATATTGCATTCCAGAAAGGAAAAGAATGGCTTCACATACGAAAGATTCATGCTATCATTCTTCTGTTATTTTATGCAATTCAAAAGTGGCATGAGTGCAGATGGGAGAACTTGTGCAAATCATAAGTCTTCATTTTCAAAACAATACACTTAACAATTGCATTAGCAGTAGAGAGGTTTCTTCTGAGCTATTGTTCATGATGACTATGTCTCAATTTGGAATTTGAAAGGACTCTAAATATCAGGACTCTGAACAACGTGAAAATCACCACCTAAGGCTATTACAGGCACATTTCCACCCCCACTCCCCACTTTCATAAGACCTTGATTTAAGACCTGAAGAATAATAAGAGAAATAAGCTTTTGAAACATATTTATCAAGCATTGGGCTATATACAACAGTGTGAAAGGAATAAACTAATTTTAAAGATGCAGGCAAGCAGACACTGTGAATACGAAACATGGCTCTAACACTCCTCATGCTTTTCTTTCTTCCCCAAGACTTAAAACTGTCCCTTAGTGGAGTTGCATTCTTGGTCTTACAGGTAAATAGAGTTGGGTAACTAGAGTTTTATAGGAATTTTTAAAAAATCAAACGTACCTTTCAAAATGATAGGCTTGAATAAGCTTTAGCCACTTTAATAGAAAACAATAGACCTCTTTTAATAGTTATGCCATGAGAAATACAAGGAAATGAATGAAATAACATAAATGATGTGGACTTTCAAAAGTGGAAAAAATTATATCATGGCAGTTGCTTATTCATAGGCCCAAAGGAAGAAATTAAGAGAGAACAAAGAAGTGGAGACTTATCTTTTAGAATACCTTCTATGCATCTTCTGTGTACCTCTACAGCTGTGCTAGTTAGTCAAATCAATGTCAGCTGCCTTCACTAATAAAAGTCATAATTGTTGCTACAAAGGACTTGCATATCCTGTAAGTGGCACGTAGCATAAACCCGGGGTCCCAACCTCCAGAATCTAATGCTTGATGATCTGAGGTGAAGCTTATATGATAATAATAGAAATAAAGTACACAATAAATGTTATGGGCTTGAATAATCCAGAAACCACCCTGCCCCCATGTCCATGAAAAAATTGTCTTCCGTGAAGCTGGTCCCTGGTGCCAAAAAGATCGGGGACCACTGGCATAAACAATAAGATGTTTGCTGGAGTTTTTTTTCCAGGAACTTGGGAGTCAATTGTGTCTCACTTGAGGTGAGCTGCTTAAGACTGGGATTATCGACCCTCTAACTAGGCGTGCGTGAGTGTCCCCTTGTCAACCTTTTGACATCAGAGTGCTGAAAGCTCCATCCCTAGAGTGTGTTAAAACCTCCATTTTGGAACATGTAGAGGCCTAAAGTTTAGTTACGCCTGCACAGAACAGCGTTTACCTGCACCTTTTTTTCCAATCGCCTCTCCCCAGGTTCCCCATGCCCCAGACTACCCTGCTTCTTCATTTGTTATCCCCAGTCCTCCAGCTCCTGCTTTGGAAAGGTGGGTGTGAGGCATCCCAGTCTCCTCACTTGGCTGCCTTGCCAGTTTTTGGCAACTCTGCATTTGGCTTGCTGCCTGTCGGTCAAAATGGACCTGGTTCAGGAACGACCCAGTGCTGGATGAAGAAGACCTGGCCATAAAGATGAGACATGCAAAACAGAATGTATAGTTTCAGTAAGTGTGGGCTCAGGTTGGAACAAATTGCTCCTCCTGAGGTCCTATCTCCAAACAAGTCATTTTTCTCTGAAGAACTGTGTAAGAAATCCATATGTGAAATGTTTGAGCATTCTGTATACTGCAGTGGGTTTCTACTAAATAAGTAGCAATGGGCTTCTATTTTTGTGAAGTTACTGGTGAAGGTGAAGTCGCTCAGTCGTGTCCGACTCTTTGCAACCCCGTGGACTGTAGCCTACCAGGCTTCTCCGTCCATGGGATCCTCCAGGCAAGAATACTGGAGTGGGTTACCATTTCCTTCTTCAGGGGATCTTCTCGACCCAGGGATCGAACCCAGGTCTCTCGCATTGGAGGCAGACGCTTTAACCTCTGAGCTCCCAGGGAAGCCCTGGAAGTTACTGGAGTCAACTACAAATTGGCACTTACCATCTACCTTTATAAGGATTAAATCAGGTGCTGCTGCAGTTGCTGACCTTCACCACTCCCTGAAAGGAGTTCAGGGTAGAGATCAGGAACCAGGCACTCTGTGCTTGGGGAAAGCTGGCAGAACAGGTCTTTGGAGAGTTAGATATTTTCCAGAGCTAATTTTATGAGCCCAACTCTTGCATCTCCTCAGATCTAGAAAAGCACTAAATTCCTTCATGGTGATGTCTGTTCCTTGTGACTAGCAGCAATCTTATGTAAAAAATAATGTGTTTCGTTGTATGTACTTGCCCTTCACCAAAATCACATATATACTGACCTTCCCCCTATCTCTTGGGAGAAGTTTCTCACAGCTATCTGAAATGCCATCTCCAAAGCTATAGTCCTCATTTTGCCCCAAATAAAACTTAACTCACAGCTTTCACATTGTGTGTTTTTTTAAGTCAGCACTAGGAACAAACTTGCCCTCCTGCTGTAAACAACTAGAATGTGGCACAAAATATATGAAACAGCAGCTTTCAGACATTGGATATCAGACACTGAGTTGCAGAGATCCCCAAGAGAAGGGAAACAAATGCAGTGAGCCCTGGGATTACCTCACCTTTCTTTCAGGAGGCACTTTCTGGGATATGATGCCTAGAGGGAAAACCCAAGCAGATCATGGTGATTTCTTTAAGTTCAGGAACGGTTTCGGGAGACTGATGTAGCTAGAATTTCAGAGCAGAGTGTCAAAAAGGAGTTACAGAGAGAAAGAGCACTATAGACTTCCCAGGGGTTCCCTTGAGCTGATAGGTGAGTACTGCGCATGTGTGGTGGGTAAAGATCTACAGGGCTGGGCATATTATCAGGGAGCTGACACTGAATGGTTTCCAGCAGATCAAGTCTTTTTATTCATTTTGTTACTCTGGAGCAATTTGAGATTTTGATCACAGTTTTAGGGGAAAGGTGATTTTTCAGTTTGAGGTGTTACTAGAACATCTAGGTAGGCATATGAAAATGATGAAAGAAAACACACTATTGAAAAATGAATGATAGAACCTAAGGGACAGATCTGAGAATCAATTAATAGAGGTAAGAGTTGAAGTCATGAAAAGATATACATTTTCTTAGAGAAGGTGTGTAAAGAGGCATGAAAATTAGCAGTAATTGAGCATCTACTTCATGCTAGCCCTAAGGTAGGTGCATTCATGAGTGAAGTGAAGTCACTCAGTCGTGTCTGACTCTTTGCGACCCCATCCACAGGATTTTCCAGGCAATAGTACTGGAGTGGGTTGCCATTTCCTTCTCCAGGGTATCTTCTTGAGCCGGGGATAGGTGCATATATTATATTAACTTAAAAATTCCATCAGCTGGATCATTGAATACCAGATGTAAAGATCAGAAAAATAGAACTCAGAAAGGTAAAACAATTTGCTCAAGGCTCTACAACTGGAACTTACCGAACCTCTCACAATAGTTACCCAAATGTGTGAAATCCAGTCTCATTCAACTAAGATAGGCTGACAAGATTCCTGTAAAGAATTTGCAAGAAGAAAGGGAAACTGTCTTGGTACCCTTGAGGGTCTAATCATGGACTACGAGGCCTCCCTAACCCGTCCCTTGCGAACTTCTCTGTTTCACTTCCCAAATACTCACCTCTCATTTGCTCTCATCAGCCATAATGACTCATGAGGATTGTTTATGGGCACAAAGCATGTTTCTACCTCAACGGTGAACCTCAACATTCTTTCCAGAAATGCTCACTTCCCCAATATCCATGTGGATAACTTTCTCACCTTATCCAGGCTTCTGTTCAAATCTCAGTACCCCATGGAAAACTGCCTGACCAAACTATGTAAAATACTATTTTTTTCCACTCTATCTCCTAGTTGCTTCACTTTTTTTCTTCACAGCCCTTTCCTCCGTCAGAAAATATGACATATAATTTGTTTTTATTTTCTACTTTTCCAGATAGAATTAACTTTCATGAGGTCAGAGATTGTATCTGTTTTAATCATTGTTCTCTCCTCAGTGTCTAGTACAGAGCCTGGCATGTTGAACATTCTCAGGTAAATGAATGAAGTAGCAAATCTGTTTTAGCTTACAGACCATTTGATTGATTAAAAGTATGGATACCCCTGGAATTCCCAGGTGGCTCAGTGGTTTAAAAAGAAAAAAAAAAAAACCTGCCTGCCAGTGCAGGAGATGCAGGTTTGATCCCTGGATTGGAAAGATCCCCTGCAGAAGGAAATGGTAACCCACTCCAGTATTCTTGCCTAGGAAATTCCATGAGTAGAGGAGCCTGGCAGGCTACAGTCCATGATGTCTCAAAACAGTCAGACATGACTTAGCAACTAAACAACAACATCATGGACACCCCTAAATCATATATGTATGCCTTTGCTTTCCAGTATAACCAATAATATATAAACCTATTTGAATTCTACATAACTCCATTTAAAACCTAGAGAATTAGAGAAGTACAAAAATGAAGGTAGTAATTTTTTGAAACAGGTGCGGGGAGTAAAAGAGATAAGTGAAAATAAAAGAATGGCTAATTGTGTCAAATAAGCCAGAGAATTTAAAGTGAATAAATTTGATACACTTATTTGATTTGGCAAAGATATTGACCTTTAAGAGTTCAGTTAGGGCTTCCCTGGTGGCTCAAAGGTTAAAGCGTCTGTCTCCAATGCTGGAGACCGGGTTTGATCCCTGGGTCGGGAAGATCCCCTGGAAAAGGAAATGGCAGCCCACTCCAGTATTCTTGCCTGGAAAATCCCATGGATGGAAGAGCCTGGTAGGCTACAGTCCATGGGGTCACAAAGAGTCAGACATGACTGAGTGACTTCTCTCTTTCTTTTTTTATTTCCACTTAGAAGAGGACAGATACTGATGGCCAAGGCATTAAACAAAAACTGAGTTGACAAAGGACTGGAGTCAGGTTAAAGACAATTTTGGATCACAGTAAAGGATGACTACATAGGCTCTTAAAGAAAGGTGACTTGCTTTCTCATTGATGTAGGAGATACTGGCAGGATTAAGACTAAATCCCTAGGTTTCTTGATAGCTGTCTTTGGAATAAAGTGTGGTTGCAATGCTTCCTAAGGGTAGCAATAGAGGGCAAATTCTAATATTGAAACCTTTTCAAGTTTCTGTTTGCATAATATTGCCCCATTGAGCTAAGTGAGGACTATGGTCAAGAGTCAGTGTGGGTAGGCACAGCCCAAGGTGTGAACCACAAGAAAGGTAAACATCAGGGCCACTGACATATTAAAGACACTCTGAGAGTAAATCTCATAATGCAGTGTACTCATTGCAGAAGGCAAGTTGCTGATGAGAAGAGTGCATAGGACCAAGAACTCTCAAGAGCCAGAAGGGGATAAGTCTTCCTCTGAAACTAAAAGGAGACATGAAATCATGGATACAAATAGAAGATGTCTTTGGAAAGAGAAAGAAGGCAGTTCACAGCAGACTTCTCTGATTCAGTCTTGGTCGGATGTCTCGGTCATCTTGCTCCTCCCCTTTCAGCTTCTCTCTGTTGTCACTGGAGCTCTCTAAAGCTTCTGTCTTAGGCCCTATTCCTTCTGAGCTGCCGACTTCTCCTTCATGTTTCTACCATATGAGAAGACTCAAAACCTGGAAAATATTCTAAAATTAGTTACGCAGGCTCTCAAAAACATGTATTGAGAATGCTTTCTTGCCAGTTGTTCACGGATTCCAGATCATCTCAGTTTGACTCTGTGAGCTATGGAAAACCCCCAAACTGAAGTTTGTATGTACATAATTTCCTCTCCGTGAATAAACTGATCCTTGAGCCGAAGCATCCTGGCAGACCCATTTCAATTTGACATTCTGTAGATGGACTGAGATCTAACCATTTTTCCTCAGAACCCTTCAAAGCTTCATTTTTAAAAGAATAGCTATTATAACAAAAAATTAATCTTAAAATTATGTTTTTAAAATGTTTTGTTTTAAAATATACTACTTTCAACTTAGGTTTAAAATTTGTTAAAAAGTAATACATAAATATTGTATACAATTTCAAATAGTAAAAATGTTACTTAAAAGAATGTCCCCCTTTCCCAAAGACAACTACTGTTAAAAGTTTCTGACTTGAACCCCAAGTAAGCTGTTAATAGTAACAGAATAGATAATTTTGCTTAGGTGTGATAACTGTACTATTTTTTGAGTCATTGTTTTCTATAGCTAAATATTTTTGGTCAAAAAAAGTTTCTGTATCCAAAATTTAATTTTCTATGCATCTCCTGATACACACACACATGTACACTTCTGTATGCATTTTGAACACTGGCATTAGCTTTGAGTTGCCATATAGATAGAGTATTTTCAACTGAGAGCATGTTACAAGACCAAATCAAATTTACTAGAACTCATGTTGCTTCATTTTCTTTCGTCCCATTAGCCAAGGACATTATCTGGGACTACATCCAAATAAGTCTTTACTAGACACTCAGCTTAATTGGTATTTCGCAATAATTTTATGTATTTTTAAATAACTGAAAAGTCACCTGAAGGGAGCTTAATATGTAAATATGATAACAGAATTCAAACAACAGAGTGAAGAATCATATTTTCAACCACAAAACACTTCTTTTTATTTTAATAGACACTGAATTATGATCAAGTAGCTAAGAAGTGTGGCATTCAACAGTAAGTAGTGCATTGACTGGTTGTTCCATGTAGCTGCATTTGTGGAACAGAATTCAGAGGCAAGGGTATTGGAAGGGTAATTAGTTCATTGATTTCATGGTTGTCTTCAAGAAAAAAAATAAATAGAACTCACGATAGGAGAGAAATTCAGGCAGTTGTTTTATTCATGAGACAAGCTGAATTCTTCATACTGTTTTAAAACAAAAGACACTGGTGCTGTTTGAAAAAGAATGGCTAGATCCCGATTCAGGAAAATTCAGAACAATACAATCTGAACTCAAAAACAAAAAACAAAAAAAATAGGAACTGGTTATTCTTATTTTAAAAGATCCTTTGTTATCAATGGAATAATAACCAAATTCTTCTATTAAGTATGATTCTGATTTTTAAAAGTCAAATTTCATATTCTCTCAACAATTTTGAAATATAGTTACTGCTGCTACTGCTAAGTCACTTCAGTCGTGTCCGATTCTGTGTGACCCCATAGACGGCAGCCCACCAAGCTCCCCTATCCCTGGGATTCTCCAGGGAAGAACACTGGAGTGGGTTGCCATTTCCTTCTCCAATGCATGAAAGTGAAAAGTGAAAGGGAAGTTGCTCAGTCGTGTCCAACTCTTCGCGACCCCATGGACTGCAGCCTACCAGGCTCCTCCATCCATGGGATTTTCCAGGCAAGATAGTTACTATCCTTCCCCAAATTAGGGTGCCGGATATGCTGAGGAGTTATGAGATCTCTTGGTCTTGAAATAATTTATTCCTATGGGAATCTGCCAAGTATAATCTCTTCACCAGAAAAAACAGTAGTATAGCAAGATGAAAGGGATTTAATGGACTCATTCTCAAATAGCTTTGTTAGTGCCTAGAAGAGGCTACAAGGACTACCCTAAATTGTTAACAATAAAAATGTTTTTCAACTTAGAAATAATATGATCTTTTGCATCACCTATATGTGGCTAGTTAGATTTGACCTGTATAAATATCTAAAAAATTTTAAATTTCTTATGTGTTAGCCAATAAAGAGAAAAAACTTAAAGTATATTTCCCTTTCTACATTTTTTTCTAAATGAAGAAATTATTAATAAGCATTGTTAATGTTTTAAAGACATAAGCTTGGATTGGTTAGTTACTGTTTTTTTTTTTTTTAGGGGGATGGGGTGTACATACCACACAGCATTTAGGATATTAGTTCCCCAACCAGGGATCGATCCCATATCCCCTGCATTGGAAGTGTGGAGTCTTAACGGCTGAACCGCCAGGGAAGTTCCTGTAGTGTTTTGATTATAACTGTTATAAAATAACTTGAATCATTCCACTCTTGAATTGTTTTATAGTCTAATCTTGCAGATTTTAGGAAGAGTAAAAGTTGGAGAAGATAACTGAGTGACACATACAGGAGGGAACAACATCCTACATATTCTGTAACATTTTTTGTGTAAAAGTTATTTATCCTAGTAGTGTTACCTTAAAGGGGTCAGGTAAAACCAAGATGATACATTATTATTACAATTCCAGTTGAAAAAAATATGAGATATTAGAAATGGTTAAAAGACATTGAGACTACACCAGAATGCCTCTGGTAACACTTAAGATGAAAAGTGGAATTGTTTATCTACTTACATTGTCAGAGTCCTTCATTCTGTAATTAAAGTCATAGAATTTTTCTTAGTATCTCCACCTCGGTCTTTTTTTCTTCTACCCTGCTGCTGCTGCTGCTAAGTCACTTCAGCCGTGTCCGACTCTGTGTGACCCCATAGACAGCAGCCCACCAGGCTCCCCCGTCCCTGGGATTCTCCAGGCAAGAACACGAGTGGGTTGCCATTTCCTCCTCCAGTGCGTGAAAGTGAAAAGTGAAAGTGAAGTCGCTCAGTCGTGTCTGACTCTAGCACCTAAAAATCTAAAAGAAGAAGTAATAGACAAAAGAACAAAAGCAGAAGAGGTAGACCCTTATGGTCTGTACTTCTATAGCAACTGCTTTCTTGAAAAATTTAAAAGTTCTAAAAGGACATCCACAAACAAGTGGAAATTTGCCATCATGGAGATTCAGCCTCATTTGAAACTAGAAATTAAGAGCTATGGAAACTTACTCAGAGAATAATATGGGAGAAAGAATAAATTTTGCAGTCAGACAGATAGTTTGTATCCTGGTTCTGTCATTTACAACTAGAATAGCAATAATAATTGAGTGCTGTGCTTTAGAATAATTACTTGTATGCCTGAGTCTTAGTTTCCTTACCTGCAAAATAGAGGTAATATCTATTCATATCTTTGATTATGAATGTACATAAACTGCCTGAGTAAAAATCCACTAAACTTTGTTTTCTTGTTTCTTTTGACTAGAAAATGTGTAACACTTAAGATGCTCGTTTGCCCTAGCCATAGATTTGATGAGAATTGATCCTCTCACAACTTAGTACATGTGATTTTTATGTAGAAACTAGATTTCTGCCTCCCTGTTTCTTTCCTTTGTATTTGTTATTCTCACTTCCTATCTAGACTACCTAAAATCCTAGCAAAAAGTTTAACAAACATTTCTATACTTAGCTATATTCTTGACAATTTGATTTGCTTTCACATTAACTCATTTAAGTACTTTGAGTACTAAATAATCTCCCAACAATGGAAAATTGAACAGTGATTTATATCTTTAAGAATTTTGGATTCAGTTATGGAGTTAAGAGATCATCTACCACAATATATTGTGAAAAGAGGTCTAGGATTATCCATGGCTTGCAAATGGAGCAGGATATGAGGAGAAGCTTTGGGGTGACAGTGGGTATGGCATGACCGGTAGTGGTCTAAGAACTTTTCTTCTCAAAGGAAGAGAAACTGGAGATAAGTTTTACCAAATGAGTATTACTAAGTTAATCAAAAAGAGGCAAAGACACTTGAGGAAGTGTGAACAGCATTTATGAAAGTATAGGAGTGTGAAGAAACAAGATAATTCTGGAAAGATTTCTGTGGCAGATTGGTTTTCAAAATATCGGCAACAATGTTTCCAGTCCTACACACTTTCCAGAACCTCCATCAAGAGGTTGGGTCTGTATCCCTTCCCCTTGAACCTGGGTAGGCCTGGGGAACTGCCTTATTAATAAAGTATAGTAGCTGGGACACCATGTGACTGGCAAGGCTAGGTCATAAAAGACAATATGACTTCCTCCACTCCTTTCTTAAAAATGTGCCTTTGAAGTCCTGGGCCATCATAGAAGAAGTCTAGCCTATTCAAAGCTGCTATGCTGAAGCAAACACACAAAGATGGCCGAGATGCCTGAGGAACACCCAACTGCTCCAGCTTCCAGCTGCCAATGACTTCCCAGCCCAGACATATCAATTAGGAAGCCTTTGAGATGGCACAAAAACTTGGGGATTGAAATCACTGAAACCACGTGAGAAACTCGGAATAAAAGCTACTGAGCTGAGTCATTTCAAACTCAAAACCATGAGACAATAGTTTTAAATGATGGGTACTGTTTTTAAACTGCTGTACCTAGCACAATACCTGGCACACAGTATGTATTCAGCATATTTAATGAACATATATATTTATAGGTATATATATTCAATGAATGGATGGATTATCTTTTTATGTTTAGAGAGTGAGAAAGGCAGGGTCAGTGGGAGCTGAGCCAAGAAAAGGAGGTAGGAGACAGGTCATGAACATCATTGTGTACTAAACTGAGGCTTCTGGCTTTATTTTGAAAGCTTCAGAGACCTACAGAAGATTTTAGGCAGTAGACGGACATGAACACATTCACACTTAAGATCAAAATAGTAGTGGTATGCAGGATGGAATAAGATCAACATAAGGGATACATGTAGCTATATGTGAAAGGTGGGATGCAAAGAAGTGGCAGTGAAATTCCAAGAAAAAAAGATGAATGCTGAAATGTTGAGGATAGAGAATTTACATGGTGGATTTAATAGCCATCTTCTGCCACAGGGTTTTCATTTATAGTTTAAAGAAAGTTAACTACCTCTCCTACACATGCCCCTTTAGGGCAATTTTAAAAAGTTTCTTTGTTTGATTTTGTATTGTCTTCATAATTACTGATTATTTCTGACAGACAGAAATCAGTCCCAGTGGTACCATCTCCTAGAGATAAGCAACTGTGCCTTCTGTATTAATTTCTTGTGATCTCAAGCAGTTAATAGATTTGAGCTAGTTCATCATAATAATCTTTCGGGAAATGAATTTCCTAGCTACTCCTGTGTCCTCTAAACTTAGGCATCTTCTTTCCTTGTGAAATGTTTTCCAACCAAGTTGACGATTATTAGCTGTAACCTTGAATCTTCAATATTAGGAGAGTATATGTTTTCTAGTAGACTCATTAACCATGAAATACTAGTTACTTTCCATATTTCCAGTTGCTTTGAATAAAGTGTTAGTTCCATGGGGTGAGTATGTGTGGAGCAGAGGGCACATCAATAACCTCAGATACGCAGATGATACCACCCTTAATGGCAGAAAGTGAAGAGGAACTAAAGAGCTTCTTGATGAAGGTGAAAAAGGAGAGTGGAAAAGCTGGCTTAAAAATGCAACATTAATAAAACTAAGATCATGACATCTGGTCCCATCACTTTATGGCAAATAGATGGAGAAACACTGGAAACAATGAGAGACTTTTATTTTCTTGGGCTCCAAAATCACTGCAGATAGTAACTGCAGCCATGAAAGTAAAAGACACCTGCTCCTTGGAAGAAAAGCTATGATCAACCCAGACAGCATATTGAAAAGCAGAGACATTACTTTGCTGTCTAGTCTGTCTAGGTCTGTCTAGTCAAAGCTATGATTTTTCCTGTGGTCATGTATGGATGTGAGAGTTGGACTATAGAGAAAGCTGAGCACCAAAGAATTGATGCTTTTCAACTGTGGTGTTGGAGAAGACTCTTGAGAGGCCCTTGGACTGCAAGGAAATCAAACTAGTCAATCCAAAAGGAAATCAATCCTGAATATTCATTGGAAGGACTGATGCTGAAGCTGAAACTCCAATACTTCGGCCACCTGATAAGAAGAACTGACTCCTTAGAAAAGACCCAGATGCTGGGAAAGATTGAAGGTGGGAGGAAAAGGGGACAACAGAGGATAAGGTGGTTGGATGACACCACTGACTCAATGGATATGAGTTTGAGCAAGCTCTGGGAGTTGGTAATGGACAGAGAAGCCTGGCGTGCTGCTGTCCATGGGGTTGCAAAGAGTCAGACGTGACTGACCGACTGAACCAAACTGAGAGGGCATATAGGGAAAGAGGAGGAAGATGGGATGATCATCATCTTTGGAAAAGATGAATAATTCTTGAACAGTGGAACACCAAAATAATATCTGAGCGAAAGTAACATTCCAATAATAAAATGATCATTAGTGAACCTAAAAACCAAAGTAAGTTTAAGGACCAATCCACAGATTTGAAGGGGTATGGCAGACACTGCTTTTAGCTTGTCCAGTATCTCTTCTTTTCTGTTAGAATAGAACACCTACTCTGCTTGAGCATTGTGCCCAGCTAACAAAGCTACATTTTCCAGCTTCTCTTGCAGCTAGTGATGGCCATGGGACATAGTTAAGGCCAATATGATAGAAGTGAAAATTGCTGAAGAGAAGTTCTGCGAAATTTCTTTAAAAGGGTAGACTTAACTCACTGTTGACTTTTTAACTCAACACCATCTGTCTTTAATTTCTCCTCTTTTCTAAAACACAGTAATGATGTTGATGGTGCAATAACTACCTTGCCACCATGATCATATGGATAAAAGCTGCCAGCTAAGTAAGGACAGAGGAGTAGAAGGCTAGAAGAAGCTCAAGTCTGATGGTAAATGAAGCCATTGAACTCACAACCTCTTAATTGCTTGTTTTATGAAAATTATGAGCTCTATGGATTAGAGTTAGAGAAACAGAACATGCACAACACACACATAATGTCTATGTTTGTATACACACACATGTACACACACACACATATATAGAAAGAAACAAATAAAGTGAGATTTATTTTAAGAAATTGACTCTCATGTGATCGTGGGAGCTGAAAGTTTGAAATTTGCAGAGCAAGCTAACAGGTGGAAACTCAGGCAGAGTTTCCAAGTTGCAGTCTTAAGGCAGAATTCCTTCTTCAAGAAACATGTCTTTGCTTTTAAGGTTTTCAGCTAACTGGATGAGGTCTCATCTATACTATGGAGGGCGATCTACTTTGTTTAAAGTCTGCCCGTTGTAAATGTGAGTCACATATAAAAATATCTTCACAGCAACATCTCAACTCCTGTTTGACCAAACACCTGGACACCATAGCCTAGCTAAGTTGATGTATAAAAATGATCACAATTTTTAAATTGTTTGAACCCCTGGTTGACTGGGTTTCTATTGCAAAGACAAGTACAAAATGTGTTAATTATTAATGGCAAGGGAAAGAGATCACATCTGTAAATACGAGCATTATAGATGGTAGGAATGGAAGTGAGCAGGCATAGGGATGGAAGAAATCAACTAATAATCTTGTATCTGCTTGTTCGTAGTCGGTGTTCACATCTGATGATGTTCACCTTTTAGACTTCAAAGTGTCTGAATCTAAAAGTTCAGAATCTCCTGACCTGTCATGGGAAACAACGGAACAGTCATTGCCCTTCCTCTTCACGACTTTGTTATGAGTATTTTAATATTACTGATTAGGCAAAATGCACTGACAAATTGAACTAGCTGTTTGAACACATATCAATGAGAAATGAGAAATGTTAGAGTTCTTTATTTCTCTGACCTTTGAAGGTCACTTAGCCTTGACATACAACTTCCTTTCCCCAACTTGCAGGATCATAATTACATTGTATTGCATTATTTTGAAGGTCTGGTGTGGTGCTTTTGTTTCTTGGTGAGATTTAACTTGTAACATTAGCTCCTGGATTGCTTAGGTTCATTTGGATGACTTGCTTACAATTTGGGGTAGATCTAGTAGGATTGTTCTGAGGGCCATTCTGTCCCAGCTTGTAGACTGGGTTTCTTGGATGAGTCATCCAGCTTCTTTAGGTCTTTATTTCCTTACCTGTAAAGTGAAGTATTCATCCTGGATGATCTCTAAGTTCATTTCAAGTAAAACAAAAAAAAAAAAATTAGAATTTTGTGTTATTATCTGAGAGTTCTTTGTACCTTAACAGGGAAAAAAAATTCTTTAACTCTCTCTCCTGGAATTCATAATTTCCCAGTCTGCACATACAAAATCAAGTGCTAGGACTAACCTAGCTGACTGTACTCTATGTGAATACTGTCACAGTTTTCAACTTTTATTGAAGTATAATTTTGTGTGATAAAATTTATCCTTTTAAAGTATATATTTATATAATCATGACCAGAATCAAAACATAGACCATTTTCATAATTCCCAAAGGTTCTTCATACCTCTGCCTAATTGGTTCTCTAGAAACCACTGATATGTTTTCAGTCCCTTTATTAATATCTTTTCCTTTATTAGAAGTCATTTAAATTGAATCAGGCAGCACTTAGTGTGACTGGCTTTTCTCACCAAGCATAATGATGTGAAATCTGCCTATGTATCTACATGTATCAGTACATTGTTCCTTTTCATTGTCAAATAGTGATCTCTTCTTTGAATTTGAAACTGTGTGTTTATCCATTCACCCATTAAGGAAATTTGTGTTGTTTTCAGTTTTTTTTTTTTTTTTTAATTCTGAGTTAAGCTTCTATGAACATTTGCATATAGGCATTTTTCTTTTTCTTGTGTAAATACCTAGGAGTGGAATTGCTGAGTCATAGGGTAAATATATTTTTAATTTTATAGGAAGTGATCAAAGTGGCTGAATTATTTTGCATTCCAACCAGCAGTATTACAATTTTCTCACATTCTTAGCAACACTCATTAGTTTCTTTTTTAATTTTATTTTTTAATTGAAGGATAATTGCTTTACAGAATTTTGTTGTTTTCTGCCAAATCTCAACATGAAGCAGCCATAGGTATACATATGTCCCCTCCCTCTTGAACCTCCCTCCCGTCTCCCTCCCCATCCCACCCCTCTAGGTTGACACAGAGCCCCTAATTCCCTGAGACATATAGCAAATTCCCATTGGCTATCTATTTTACATATGGTAGTGTAAGTTTCCATGTTACTCTCTCAATATATCTCACCCTCTCCTCCCTTCTCCCCGTGTCCATAAGTCTTTTCTCTACATCTGTTTCTCCATTGCTGCCCTGCAAGTAAATTCATCAGTACCATCTTTCTAGATTCCATATGTATGCATTAGTATATATGATATTTATCTTTCTCTTTCTGACTTCACTCTGTATGATAGGCTCTAGGTTCATCCACCTCATTAGAACTGACTCAAATGTGTTCCTTTTCATGACTGAGTAATATTCCATTGTGTATATGTACCACCACTTCTTTATCCATTCATCTGTTGTTGGACATCTAACTTGCTTCCATGTTCTAGCTATTGTAAATAGAGCTGCAATGAACATTTGGGTACATGTGTCTTTTTCAATTTTGGTTTCCTCAGGGTATATGCCTAGGAATGGGATTGCTGGATCACATGGTGGTTTTATTCCTGGTTTTTTAAGGCATCTCCATACTGTCTTCCATAGTGGCTGTATCAATTTACATTCCCACCAACAGTACAAGAGGGTTCCCTTTTCTCTATACCCTCTCCAGCATTTGTATTTTTATTGTTGAACTACAAATGTTCTTTGTATATTCTGGATACAAGACCTTTATTAGATATATGTTTTGCAAATATTTTCTCCCAGTCTGTGCCTTGTCTCTTGAAGCACAGAAATTTTGGCCTTTTTTTGATATAAATTCTATTGTTTTTTCTTTATAGTTCATATTTCTTTGTCTAATAAATATTTATTTGATAACCCAAGGTCACAAAGATTGTCTCCTATGTTTTCTTATAGAAGATTTATTGTTTATCTCTTATTCTTGGACTCATACATTTTAAGTGTAGCGAGCATAATTTTTAAAATTACTTTCAGCATTGCTTACTTTTGCACCATTGTCAAAAATTAACTTATCATTTATGAGTGAGTCTGTTTCTGTAGTATCTGTTTTTCTGCATTGATCTACATGTTTATCCTTGTATCAATACCACATTGTTTGATACATAGCTGTTTCAAATAGGTGTACATGAGAACTCAATTTTGTTGTCTTTTACAAAAACATTTTGGCTGTTTTAGATCTTATTAAATATAAACTTTATACTTGTTGGTTAATTGCTCTAAAAATCTTTCCATGATTTTTAATAGGATTACACTGAATTTAGAGATCACCTGGAGAGGATAACTCCTTACCAACATTAAATTTTCTGATCCATGATCATAAGATATATCTCCAAGTAATTAGATCTACTTTAATTTCTATCAGCAGTACTTAGCAATTTTCAATGTACATAACTTTCACATATTTTAAAAGTGTATGCTTAAGTGTTTCATATTTTTAGGCTATTGTAAATAGTATTTTAAAATTTTAGTTTTTGGCTGTACATTAATAGTTCATAAATAAATGTTTGACTTTTGTATGTTGACATTTTGTCCTGTGGCTTTCATAAACTCACCAATTTTTTGGTAGATTCCTAGTGATAATCTATACAGATAATTCTGAAATCAGATAATAAAAAAAGTTATATTTCTTCTTTTCCAATCTGTATATCTTTTTTTTTTCCTTTGCCTTACTGCTAGAACTTCCAGTTAATGTTGAACTGAAAAGGTGAGAACAGACACTCAACTTGTTTATAATTGTAGAGGGAAAAAATTCAGTATTCACTGTTAAGTACAATGTTAGCTGTGTTTGTAGAGCCCCTTCATTAAGTTGAGGAATTTACATGTAATTTTTAAATTAATGAAAATTTTGTCATAAATAAATGTTGAAGTTTGTGAAATGATATTTCATATGGTATACATTTTAGTCTGTTAGTGTGGTAAAATACAGTTGTTGAATGTTGAAACAACTGCATTCTTGAGAGAAAGCCTACTTGTTCCTGTTATTATATCTACTTTATATGTTGTACAAGCTGATTTGCCAATAATGTATTAGGTATTTTGCATTTATGCTTAGGAACAATCCTGGCCTATAGTTTGCTTTTCCTGTAATATCTTTGTCACATGTTAACATCATGGTAATTCTAACATCAAGTAGTGCAGTACCTCTTCCCTCTCTTCCTCAGGCTTTGCCTTCATTGTTTTGTGGTATTCATTAGTGAAGCCATGTGAACCTGTGTTTTCTTGTACAAACATTTTTAACTAAAAAGGCACTTTTAATTTTTAACTAAAAAGGCACTTTTAATTTTTAACTAAAAAGGCAGTTTTAATACATACAGGATTATTCAGGTTATCTATTTCTTCTTGAGTGAGAGATGGTAGTTTGTGCCATTGGAGGAATTTTGTCCAGTACATCTAAGTTGTCAAATTTATTGGAATGGAGTTGTTCAAATATTCCCGTTATTGTTTAATGTTGGAGGCATATATCCTCTGGCAATATGATCTCTTGGCTTTTTCTTTTGTCTCAAAAAATATCTTTATTTCAGTTTCATTTTTGAATGATGTTTAACTGGGCATAGAATTCTAAGTTGCTGTGAGATTGTTACTTGTTTAGTTTTCCATTAAGGACTTTAAAGATATCATTAAGTCTTATTTGCATATTTCTGATGAGAAATCTGCTGTCATTCTGTTTTTGCTTTTTAGTTTGGTTGTGATATGCTTAGGTTTTGGGGTTTTTTTTTTTGTTTTGTTTTGTTTTGTTTTGCATTTATTGTCCTTGGGATTCTCTGAGCTTCTTGGATCTGTGGTTTGTTGTCTTTCATTCAAATAATTAGTCATTATGTCTTCAAATATTTCTACTGCTCTATTTTCCTCCTTTTCTTTTTGGGGCCCCAATTGCATGTATAATAGATGGGTGGTTTCCCACAGCTTTTGAATGTACTATACTTTCTTCCCTCCACGTTTTTTCCCTTGTGCTTCAATGAGTTACTGTATTTCTTTCCATTTTTAGAATTAAACTTTTTAAAACTACTTTTAATTTATTTTTGGCTATGCTGGGTCTTCGTTGCTGTGAAGGTTTTTCTCTAGTTGTAGCAAGTGGGGGCTACTCTGTAGTTGCATTGTGCAGGCTTCTCATTGCGGTGGCTTCTCTTGTTGCAGAGCATGGGCTCTAGGCATGTGGGCTTAGTAGCTGCAGCTCCTGGACTCTAGAGCACAGGCTCAATAATTGTAGCACACAGGCTTAGTTACTTCACGGCATTTGGGATCTTTCCGGACCAGGGTCCAAACCCATGTCTCCTGCATTGGCAGGCAGATTCTTTACCACTGAGCCACCAGAGAAGCCCTTAAAATTAAACTTTTTATCTGGGAACAACTTTATAGAAAAGTTACAAATACAGTGCAGAGAGTTCCCACATATACTTTATTCAGCATTCCCTAATGTTAACCAATGGTACATTTGTCAAAACTAAAATATTAACACTAAGACTGTTAACTGAACACCACCATTTTTTCCTTTCCATGTTCCAGGATTCAATCTAGGATACTATATTACCTTAGTTATCATGTATTTTTAGTCTCATTGTATCTATAATAGTTCTTAATTTTTACTTGTTTTTCATTATTTGTATACTTTTGAAGAATATTGGTCAAAAACTTTCTAGAATATCCCTTAATTTAGGTTTGTCTGAAGTTTTCTCCTGATTAGACTGGGTAATGGGCTTCCCTGGTGGCTCAGATGGTAAAGAATCTGCCTGCAATGCAGGAGACCTGTGTTTAGTCCCTGGGTTGGCAAGATCCCCTGGAGAAGGGAATGACTATCCACTCCAATATTCTTGCCTGGAGAACTCATGTACACCCGTGGCAGATTCATGTCAATGTATGGCAAAACCAATACAGTATTGTAAAGTAAAAAAAATAAAAATAAAAAATAAAAAAAAAGAGGAGAGTGAAAAAAAATAAAATTGTTTCTTTAAACTTTAAAAAATAAATAAATAAATTTATTGGTCCATGTTAAACCCACTGTAAACAAACAAACAAAAACAAGAATTCCATGGACAGGAAAGCCTGACAGGCTACAATCTACAATCCATGGGGTCTCAAAGAGTCAGATACAACTGCGCGACACACACTTCCACATTTTACTTGCATGGGTTGGGGGGAAGGAGACCACAGAGAGGTAGTGCTCTTCCCATCACATCATAGCAGGGGGTACATGCTACTCGCATGACAATCACCAGGGAGTCTGCCAGCTTTCTCCTCTGCAAAGTTTGTATTTTCCCCTTTTGGAAGCAACTCACTAATTCCTTCATTGGGCCACTGCTCCTGCTTTGTATTTAGTGTGATGCCTTGAGTGCTGTAGAGTTTCTTTCATTGTTGTTCCTCCACCCTCAGCTTTCAGCACACTTGCAACACAGAAGGAGGCTTTTCTGTACACTGTTGCCCCTCTCCTCAGTGGTAGACTATTACTTAGTGTGAAACTTGTGGATATAAGGGGAATTTATCTTTCTCCTGCTACAGCCTCAATCTTCAGCATGCCCTGTGTAACTCGGCCTCAAAGGTGGATCTTCCTGTGTTTTAGCCCTCCCCTAGTGATGGACCATCTCTTTATCCCACTCAGTGCAGCATCTGTAATACCCTATATATCCACCCTGTATGGGGGATCTTGAGCATGACTGGCAGGAGACCTGTGCCATCAGTGTAAATTTTTGCAGATGGGCAGATTTCCTGTTCCTCTCCCGGTGTCAGATGGCTTTTGAATAGTGTCAATGCAGGGCTGAGAGAGTGGGTTTTCTATTCCTCACCCAGCAGCAGCCAAACTTTGTCCACTGTGGAATGGGACAGTTTCCTTCCTCTTCCCTGGGGGCAGGTAGCTTTTCTTATCAAAGTGTGGTCAGATTCCAGATGTGGGCAGGTTTCTTTTCTTCCTCTATTAGCAGATGCCTTTGCTTCATATCAGTAGTTTGAGGTGTGGGTGTGTTTGTCAGGTTTCTTGTCTATGACTCAGTAGCAGTTGCTCATTACTTCATGCACGTGCAGGTTCTAGAAGGAACACAGATAAGCTTCTCTGGGTACTTTTGCTCAACCTTCAAATGTTGGCAGGCCCTGCATGGCTCTATCACAAAGAGAGTATCTCAGAGCTCACACCTGACCTCACCTTTGCTTGTGAGCACTGGGGAATGTTCACAGAAAAGCACTGCCAAGTGGCTGCAGACTTGCCTTGTGTATGCCATTCCCAGGAGTTATAAACTCTCATGCTCACACATACTTTAAGAATTGAAGAATTCATTAAAACTTGCATGCTTTCTTCTTACCAGCTTTATTGAATGCTAACCCTTCCTCCCGTGTCTGTCACAGGTAAAACAATGTTGATGTTCCTTTGCCTCCTCAGAGAGGCCTGTCACCCTTTGGAATTTAGTTTATCTTGTTTTCAGCTCTCCAAGGGGCTCAGAAATTTATGATTTTGCAAATTATTCATGTTTTTCTCTTGGTTAGAATAGAATCATTTTTCTTTCCTGGCTTTCTACAGCCTAAGATGAAGCTGAAATCTTAATATGTCTTCATTATCAATGCACTAAATGCATCTCCCTAACCAATCTGTCTGCAAATGCAGGAGACCCAGGTTCAATTCCTGGGTTGGGAAGATCCCCTGGAGAAGGAAATGGCAACCCACTCCAGTATTCTTCTTGCCTGAAGAATCCCACGGACAGAGAAGTCTAGCAGGCTACAGTCCTTGGGGTCCAAGAGTTAGACCCAAATTAGCAACTGAACCACTAACCAAGAGCTCTAGTTGGGGACTTTTTTTTTAATTTCAAAATTTATCTATTTTTAATTGAAGAATAATTGCTTTACAGTATTGTGTTGGTTTCTGCCAAACATCAGTATCAATCAGCCATAGGTATGCATATGCCCCCTCTGTCTTGAACCTTCCTAACACCTCTCCCCAATCCCACCCCTCTAGAGTAGGGAGTTGAATATGAAAGACAAAGGAAAAAAAGCTGTTCACTGGAAATAATGGCTCTGCATAGATGTATGACATCTTCTACCTCAGAAAAATTCTGAAAAGCAGGTATTGATTAGAAACACATCCTATCACAGCAGACACTCATCATGGGGAGCCTGAGAATTTTAGATGTTAATACATTTGAATTTGAAATTAGGACGACTGTAACTCGTAAGCAAATTCTCAGAGATGATTTCATATGCTTCCATTTACATGTATAGAGTACATAACTTACTTTATTATTTTGTTTAACAAATATTTATTGAACACCTACTATGTGCCAGAAACTCTTCTTGACTCTGAATATTGAGCAGTGAATAAAACACAGAATGGATTTCATAAAGCTCCATCTATAACAACTGGTAGAAAACTGAGAAACACAAGCGTGCTGATTATGGGGCTTCAGTTAGATGAAGAACCCAGCTAATTTCCTCCTATCTGACTAGTTTGAGTAACTATATATTTATTCAGGCAAACTGGAATTTTTCCCATTCACTGAAAGGATTTCTTGCCTTTTTACTTACTCAAGGGGAAAACAATTTTCCTAAGTAGAACTCAGCAATTCTCTTTTTGTTAGGGTAGATGCCAATTCAATATTCAGATAACTTACTCTGAAATATGTTTAATTATATTTAGTTGGGGAAATCCCAATAACATTAAATATTCCATTTGGAAATATGGTATCTGTATTTCTTTCAGGATTTATTCTAAATCTTCTAAAAGCAGTGAGGACAGAGGTAATTATAAATCTAAAATCTGAAAGAGTTTAGACTCAACACAGTGTTGAGTAAGTGAAAAGGATGCTTGAAGTATAACTGCCTGACTAGACATTACAATTTTCATAAACTTCCTTTTTATGTAAGACATTTGAATTTTAAAGCTTGTTACATACTGTGGAATGCTGACATCCTAGGTATCACCCATGCATCTTATTGATAAAGCGAATACAAATGTACCACTTACCATGGTAAGGGAGACCACCACCTAGATGGTTTTTTATCTTGTCTCAGAGGACTCTGTTAGATTTTTGATAAGGATCTGAAGTTTGGTTTAAGATGATTTTTCACTGTGGAAGCTTACTTAGGATTAAGTGAGGATCAAGGCATATTAGTTTAGGGTTGAGGGCAGAGCAAGGTGAGGGTACAAATTGTTAATAATTTCTATTGAAGAATCAATACCTTTGGGGAAGTCCTATAATGAACAATATATTTATTTGCCTGGGCAAGAGTCATCTAGAATATTCCAATTATACCAATGTAGACAACTGAATAGTAATACCAGGTCAGTGATTCTCACTGAACCATGAGAGTGGCTCTCAACTGTGACTGATTTGCCTCCCAGGGGGCTTTTGGCAAAGTCCAGAGACCTCACACTTAACACCAGAGGAGTTGGCGGCTTTGGTGCTACCAGGCATCTGATAGATAGCTATCAGCCAGGGATGCTGTTCAACATCCTGTGATGCAGAGGACAACAATTATCCGGCCAGTTTGTGCCCAGGTTGAGAAATCCTGGTGTGGCCCAGAGGTTTATAAAGAGCCAAAGAGTAAAAAATGTTAAGCTTTGGGCCATGCCTTCTCTGTGGCTACTACTCAACTCTGATTGTGCAAGAGAGTCACAGATAAAATATGCAAATAAATGTGCAGGACCTTGTGCCAAAATGCATTCACAAAAATAAGCAAGGAGCGAGATTCGGCCTGGTGGGCTGTTGTTTGCTGACCCCTAATGGAGACAGTAAGCCGTATGGGGATAGGTAGTCTCAGCTTTCTGTGTCTAAGTATATGAGTTTCTGGTCTCAGCCGTATGCTTTGAATCATCAATAGAAGCAGAAACGTTTCAAGTAAACATAGATCAAAGAGCAAATAAATATGGAATGTCACATGGGAACCCTAAACTTTCCTAAGAACACCAGCAACATTTCTGTGGAGCTGATTTTTTATGCTATATGAAGTACACCGAAACAACAATCTGTGTGCTGGAACAGCAGTTTTCCAGGATGAACTAATGAAACTAAAACTACTTTTTTGCTGGGTTTTACCTATACTTTCAAACTCATTTAAAAAAAAATGGTGACATGGACTTCCCTGGCAGTCCAGTGGTTAAGACTTCACCTTCCAATATAGGAGGTGTGAGTTCAATCCCTGGTCGGGGAGCTAAGATCCCACATGCCAAAAAAGCAAACCATAGAACAGAAGCAATATTCTAACAAATTCAATAAACACTTTAAAAATGGTCCACATAAAAAATTTTTCAAATGGTAACATGAAACAAAATAATTGTTTCCTTTAAGACAAAATATGACACTCATTGACAATGGCTTGAAAATTATCCCTTTAACACTCAGTGCTCTTTTTTCCTACTTTTTTTCAGTTTTCTTTTTGCTGCATTTATCACTTGCTGAGAGTGTATATTTTGTTTATTGTCATGCCCTCCCTGTTGAAGAAGGAAATGACAATCCACTCTAGTATTCTTGCCTGGAGAATCCCATGGACAGAGGAGCCTGGTAGGCTAAGTCCATGGGGTTGCATGGTCTTTGAGGTCATGGTCATTGTATATTTTAGTCACAGCTGTATCCCCATCACTTAGAGGACCAGGATGAATAGTTGCACCACTCATAGAGAACTATAACTATCATCAGAGATAATACAGAGCACTTATTATGTGCCAGCTACTGTTCTAAGGACTTTACATGGATTAGCTTGTCTGATCACATAACAACCCTGGGAAGAGGGTACTGTTATTATTCACAGTTTGTGAGATGAGAATAATGAGACATAAACAGGCCAAGTGACTTCTTGAGGCCCACTAAGCTAGCAGGTGACAGAGCTAGGATTTGAGCCCATGTAGTCTGGCTCCAGAATCCACACTTTGAACTATCACACTGTAGCTACTTCTCACACTAACCTGTTGCATAAACACACATATAGACATACATGGTTTGCATATTTCACAATTTCTCTATTGTGAAGCAGGTTACACCTTGACCCTAGAATGAAAATCCTGGAGTGGCATCATGATATTTAGGACCCAGGTCCTTAGAGGTCTATCTCTGTGAGGCACTGAGGTGCCTCCTGGCAAACAGCTTTTCCCGGGCTTCCCTGTTGGCTCAAATGGTAAAGAATCTGCTGGCAATGCAGGACACCGGAGTTGGAAAGATCCCCTGGAGGAGGAAATAACAACCCACTCTGTATTCTTGCCTGTAGAATCCCATGGACAGAGGACCCTGGTGGGCTACAGTCCATGGGGTCCCAAAGAGTCGGACACGACTGAGTGACTAACACTTTCACTTTCTTTCAATGAAATAGTTGGAAAAATCAGCTTGTTCCATTGTAGGTGTTCCTACAATTGGAGAGAAAGGTAGTGTTGATCAGAGACGAGATGTATTGCTTCCTGTGAATGGATATCTGAAATCCTTCCTGTGAATGGACAGAGGCTTCCATTGGTAAAATCTCAAAGGGTAATTTTCTCACAAAAATCTCAGAGACATCAGGAGCACTACTTGGTAATAAAGCCTGACACAGGTAGAGGTTGGGAAGGATCCCTACTGCACCAGCTTACTGCACTGAGGCTTACACTTCAGCACTGCCTAGTATCCACAGCCGCCAGTCTTGCTCCGGGGCCAGGGCCATATTATCACATGCGGCAGCCAGGCAGCACAGACCACCAGAAACTAGGGCTTGACTGTTGGTGTTGGCAGCAGGAGGGTGGTGGCAATTGTCACAGAGCAGCTACAGCTGAGGGGAGGAAGAGCATCCTGGGAGGTCTTAGCAGCAGACATTACTGCCGAGGAAAGGTATTTCTATGTTGCCATAGAGAAGGCCACATTGACACCTGTGAATACTCCAGAGATGTACTCCAGAAGGGCCCAAATGATTGTATCAGGAATAGGACTTTAGACAGAGCTAAAGGTCAAGTGCTTATTATGGTAGCATAACATGGTAGCATGTTACAGTTGCCCCCATTTTTCTCCTAATGACTGTGGAGCTTCAAAACAATGGCTTGCAGCCATTATGGAGCTAAGGCCAATGTTACCACCAAGAGTAAATGTGTGTGGATATGTGTTTATTTGAGGGAGAGAGAGGCAGATAAGCGGTATATCTGTATATTTAGGTC
This sequence comes from Oryx dammah, assembly GCF_014754425.2. Taxonomy (NCBI): domain Eukaryota; kingdom Metazoa; phylum Chordata; class Mammalia; order Artiodactyla; family Bovidae; genus Oryx; species Oryx dammah. The sequence goes on along the minus strand of NW_024070207.1, from coordinate 104,686,802 downwards.
TAAATCGTTTTTGATCCTACACATTGAGTCAATTAACACCAATACATTAGGTCTTTAATATAAAAATACAATGGTCATTGTTGTTCTCTGAATTACTAATGCCCTGAAACTGCCGGAAAGTCATTTGAATATGCTTGCTGATAATACTCTTGATGAGGAATAGAATTTATTTTTTACTTGAGAGCTAATTAATGTAATCTTTAAAATATATAAATCCCATGGTGAGCCCAAATAATTATAATTGAAATGTGGACCTTGCCAAAACTGAGAAAATTAAAATGCAAACAAAATCTGTTAATATATCTGAATTTAAAAAAAAAAAAAAAAAACAAAGAGGAAAGAAAACCAATTAACTTCTGGAACCAGGGTTTGGTATTTAGAATGAGGGGATTAAATTATGCAGATAGCAAATTAGCACTTGGAATGAAGATGGTGTTGCCCAGCTGCCTTTCAGAGCTTTGCCTTGCACAGACTAAAGTTGCTAGGGAGCAGTGAAGTGAGCTGTTTAAAAGGCCACAGTTGTATTCCCTAAATGGTCCACACAGGGATCATAAAAATTCCTGATGGTATCTTTAGCAGCCTGGAGGTAATTGGAAGGAAGGCCTGGGGCTAGTAATTAAATCACAAATCTTTTCTGGGTAGATCATATGTAGATACACATATAGAGAAACATATATAAATAGATGAGATAAACAATATGTACAGGTGTGTACATATATATTGTAGTCATTTAGTCACTAAGTTGTGTCTCGACTCTTTGCAAACCATGGACGGTAGCCCATCAGTCTCCTCTGTCCATGGGATTCTCCAGGCAAGAATACTGGAGTGGGTTGCCATGCCCTCCTCCAAGGGATCTTCCCCACCCAGGACTGAACCATCTCCAGCATTGCAGGCAGATTCTTTACCACTGAACCATCAGGGAAACCCATGTACATATATATATTTCACTTATATAACATCTAGTCAGACAGCTGAGCAACTCCATTAAAAAAAAGAAAGACATGAGAAGTATGGGGCGGCTGCTGCTGCTTCTTTTTTTTTTTGATTGTAAAACTTTTAGGATATACATCATCATGTGACATCTTATTCTCAGGTGAAAGTGAAGTTGCTCAGTCGTGTCCAACTCTTTCCGACCCCATGGACTGTAACCCACCAGGCTCCTCAGTCCATAGAATTTTCCAGGCAAGAGTACTGGAGTAGATTGCCATTTCCTTCTCCAGGGGATCTTCCCAACCCAGGGTTCAAACCCGGGTCTCCTGCACTGCAGGCAGATGCTTTACCATCTGAGCCACCAGGGAAGCCCATTGCAATTTAGTCAGAAAAACAAAACAGCCAAATGAGTTTTGTTTTGTTTTGTTTCGTTTTATGGCTGAACAGACCAATCAACTCATCCAGGGCCTCTGGTAGTTCCATGTTATGACTACATTTAGGAAATCAGATAAATGTATTTTTGGTTCTTAGGGATGTTTCTATGTGTTTCTCACTTTTCAAGCAGCTGTTTTTAGCATTGCATAGGTACTGTCACAGCCTCTTCCACTAAATTATTATAAGGAGTTCACTATAGAAGCAGTTTCTTTAGACATACTACCATACAGGTTACAGTATATCAGTACGGATGGATCTGTTCTTAACCTCATTGACCAGCCAGCCAGAGTAATTTTGAATATCAGATCTGGACCCTGGGGGAACTTGGCCTTTTCTGAGACAAGCTGTAGAGTGTGTACCCTCCTGCACAACCTTGAGATGACCATTAACACTCAAAACTCCATTGTGGGTGCCATCACCACATGGCCAGATTCATAATACACCTGAGAGAGCAGTCAGAGATGGAATGGTTTCAGAGACTTATAACCTGGCATTGACAGGAACATGAGTCATTCATCTTACTCTGATTATTCTGGCTTCTTAGCCCAGAGGAGAGAAAAAGAGTCAGAAAAGCAAAAAGGTTGTGGAATTAGGTTGGTATCATTCTGTCTGTTCCCCCAAGGGAACAAAATTGTAGAGAATGAGGGGAAAAGCAGAGGGAGAATAATTTCTTACCAAGTACTGTGTTTGAAAAGCAAACTGGTAAAATGAACAGTTAATGAATGCAGCAGCTCATTTAGCAAATATATATATATTTTTTTCATTAACTATGTAGCAAATGTTAAGCTTGGAGTTACTAGGATGAGGTAAATCAGAGAAGGCCCCTGCTCCAGTAGAACTGCAGCCTAGTGTGGGGTGCACACTTTCATTGAATAGTTATTCTGATAGAAAGAAGCACAGCTCTATAGACATGCCTTAGGAAGGAAGCAGAAGAGTGGGCATGAACAAAATAATGTAGTGTTTGTAATATGGCTAGGCTAAATCCTACTCTAAAGTGGAATGAAGGCCTACCTAAAATCATTCTTATATTTGATCATATCTGCCCAAAACTTTTGTGATGACCACATCTCTGGTATTGTATCTACAAACCTCTTTTCACACTGATTACAGCAGAACTCTCATTCTTTGCAACAAGTTGGAACTTTGGGAAACCAAGCAAGTATGGTACATCTCTTTAAGATATACTACAACATAATTTTAGAGATGGAAACTTTTAAAATTAGCTCTGCATACTTTGATACTATTAATATACACCAATATGCAGTATTTGTCTTTCTCTTTCTGTAATAGGCTCCAAGTTCATCCACCTCATTAGAGCTGACTCAGATGCATTCCTTTTTACAGCAGAGTAATATTCCATTGTGTATATGTACCACAACTTCCTTATCCATTCATCTGCCGATGGACATCTAGGTTGCTTCCATGTCCTAGCTATTGTAAATAGTGCTGCAGTGAACACAGGGGTACATGTCTCTCTTTCAATTCTGGTTTCCTCAGTGTGTATGCCCAGCAGTGGGATTGCTGGGTCGTTTGTCAGTTCTATTCCCAATATTTTAAGGAATCTTCACACTGTTCTCCATAGTGGCTGTACCAGTTTGCATTCCTATCAACAATGTAAGAAAGACGGTACCAAAGATCCTACATGCAGGGCAGCAAAAGAGACACAGATGTAAAGAACAGACTTTTGGACTCAGTGGGAGAAGGAGAGGGTGGGATGATTTGAGAGAATAGCATTGAAACATATACATTACCATGTGTAAAACAGATAACCAGTAGGAGTTTGTTGTGTGATGCAGGTCCAGTGCTCTGGGACAACCTAGAGGGATAGGGTGGGAGATGGGTTCAGGATGGGGGGGACTCATGTATACTTGTGGCCGATTCATGTTGATGTATGGCAAAAACCATCACAATATTGTAATTATCCTCCAATTAAAGTTAATTAATTAAAAATATACAAATTACTATAAAATTTTTCACTTTCAAAATTATTGTTAAAGATTTTTTTTCCTATAAAGTTTCCCTAGTTTGATATCAGCCTAAAATACCTTATTTCTGGGCTAGAAATGAGGACACGAATGTGTGCCTGCCACTGAAGATTATTTTGCAACTTTGCAGTCTGTATAAAACTAATCTGTTTTACCATAAAGCTGGTGTGGTAGGTACAAAACTGAATCCACATGTTGATGTGTGATGGAAAGGTGAAAGAATTTTATTTACTTGTTTCTACTGGGTAGTGGAAATTTAATTTCATTCATTTCTTCCCCTATCCCTATTTTTCTTTCAGGGTTCAATCTAATGAGAGGGGGATTATATACTGCCAAGGCATAGGAAAGAGGCTTTGGCCTGAGTAGTCTTTGCATCTGGGTGTCTTCCAAGTGGTCCTTATTCCCATCTGTTCATTGGTCCCCATGAGTCATAGCCAAGTCCCACTCCCAACTACAGGCCACCTTCAGTTTGCTTCTTTGTATGCCACTGTGGATGCATGGAAATTATCTTGTTGTTTTTTTTTTTTGTTTGTTTGTTTTTTTACCTTTGGGCACAGTTACTCAGAGCTCTAAGTTTCATTGGCCTAGGCACCCGGTGCAGACATTTCTAAACCTCTTTAGGCTTGCTGCCTCTCTATATTGTACTGGAAAAGCGAGTCAAGCCTCCCTATGTTCTTGAATCTCAAATTTATCAGGATTTCCCTTCACACCCCACCTCACAATGAGGCTGAACTTGATATTAATAGAGGTGTAAGGCTCAAGTCTAACCTTTCTGAGGGACCCACAATGACTATACTTCCTTAATGTTTTCCAAAGAGATTTTCTGAAATCCCATTAATCTGGAGTATCTTTTCTAGTCTTGGGATAGATAACCTTGGGAGAGATAACCATTATGTAATCTTTCTGTCACAAATCCTTTTATTAAAAGTTCTCCGCTCCTCTTGCAACATCCATTTTTTCAGATATAGTTCCTGTATTTTCTAGTTTCCTGAATGGGGCAAGGTCACCAAGGATCACAGACCACTGAATATGCCATTGAATAATAGCATACAGCCTTATGTTAATATAAATTGCTGCTTTTTTTTTAAGATTATTAAGTCATTCAAACCTCAAGCAAAAGCAACAAACTGTTTTGTCTGGGTCTTGAAAGAATCTCAGTGTTCTGGAAAGAGAGGTCACACTCAGATAACAGGTACTTCATATTTTCACAGAGAGCTGTAGGATTAACATGCTTATCATGTTAATATTTCCTGTAGGCTTTATCTTCTTTTGATGGAGGAGGGCATTACTGTGGATTAAAAGGTTTATTGGAGTTTAGATTTTTCAAAAATTCCAGGAGTGAGTGAGCAGCAAATGTTTTTTTAGAAATTGTTTTTGTTCTCTGCGTTTTCTTTCCAAAGTAAAATATTCTCTGATTTTTTTTATTTCTCAGAATAGAAGAATGATACCAGTGTGTGTTTGTCTGTGTACGTGTACCACTGATTCAATTATCACCCTCCAGTGTTTTTGACTTCTTGGTCTATTCATGAGCTTCATACCCTGTCAGACTCTCAGGAATCAAGCTTACATGAATGCAATTGTTTCTTCTACAAAAAGAGGCGTAAAATGATGTTTTCTTTCAGATAATACCCCTTGGAAATCCAAACAGGATATGTTTCTTTCTCTTTAGTGATGAGTGAATTGTATGAAATCTTATTGCTAGGTATACAATATTTATTTACAATGCTACCATACCTCTCCATTTATTTTTATTACAGCATGATATGGAGGAAATAGTGCTGGACTCATTTCCAGAATTTCTAAATATGTGTCTCCAGTTCTACCTACCCATTAACAGTGTTCATATTTATCACATTCACAACCTCTTTTTTTCCTCATTTGTAAAATGGAAATAATATTTTCCAACCCATCTGACAAGGCTTTTGCATTTTATTGTTATTGCTAAGTATTTTGCCTTAAGTAGTTCTCAATCTTTCCATTTATAAAATAGAAATTTTGTTCTCTCATTGTTGATTTTGAGTTTTCCTTAGACAAGGATAATGCATAGTATGGAAAAGACTCCCGAGTTCAGTATAATCTTCATAAAGCTCCAGTCAACCAAGACATTCTTATAGTAAAGGTTTTCTTTGGTGACTGTGGAGCAAAGTCAGCATCATGGCAATGAGGTTGGTAAGAAGGTCAAGGAAAATGGCTGTGGGTGAATTTCTGAGCAGACAAAATAGCCAAATCCATCTCCTTCCAGGGATGTAAAGGAGACTATTTTTTCTTAATTGGTCTAATGATGTTCAACCACATTGCCCAATTTGGTGAGCCAAATTCATGGTGATAAAGGCATTGTATTATAGTGAATGGATCTTGGGGTGATAAGAGCACTAAAATGGCAAGAAGGATTATATCCTCTAGGTAAGGTAGTCTAAATGCTTGGATTTGCTAGATTTTTGGTGTGTGTGGTGTTTTTTTATGTTCATAGTATTTTATTTCTTCTTTTGACCATGTGGCTTGTAGAAACTTAGTTCCCTGACCAGGTATCCCTGTACCCCCTGAGTTGGAAGCACAGAGTCTTAACCATTGGACCTCCAGAAAAGTCCCTGTTGATAGTATTTTAGAAAGACAAGTGTCCAATAAAGTGTTAGAATGTAAAGTTTATCTATTTCAGGGCAATATATACAGTCCTTGTGAAATTTAAAGACTGAAATACATTCCAGATGAATCACTAACAGCCTGTTCTGCTGTAGTAATAATATTAGTTATTGATACAGCTGAAATGAGAGAACCAGCTGGGCTGTCACAGGCCTGCTGTCTCCAGGCTAGGGGACCACCATATGCAAGGGGCTTCATTGAGTAGTGTGCTGCTGTTCACTTGCTAGGTCATTGGTTGTTTTCCCTATTTGTGCCACATGTTTTGCATGATGAGCCCAAAGTGCATCAGAAAATAAGACAAAGGTTAGGAGAAGAGCAGAGACAACAAAGATGTTGAAACTTTTGTTGTTTTAGGAGCACAGTGATTCAATATTAGACATTTTGTTTGGTTTGAATTCCTATATATTATGTTCCAGTGAGTTGAGGTAGAATTAGTTTATAACTGAATTTGAAAATAAGATGTTTTGTTGATTACAAGCTCATCCATTATATAGTATATTTTTCTGATAGCCCAGTCTAATATCTCCTGGTGATGAAAATGATATCTAATTTAAAAGAAAAATAAACAGCAGCATATAGTGCGCACTCACTCTAAATGACTATTCAGCTACTCAGTAACAATTAAATATGGCCTCTCCTTTGATTCTTTATAGCCAATGCACTTTTGAAAAATTCTTTGGCACACCTCACACAGTCTAACATTCAATATCCTTACTGAAATGTTGAGAGAATTTTAGTCTATGTTGAGAGAATTTCAGTCTTTCTTGAAGGAAAACCAAATGTAAGGTAGAAGATTGAAATACAAGCTTATAGAAGAGAGAACCTGTGTTTGCCAATATCATATTTCTGTTTTATCTAGGAGAGTGTTTCTCAACCATGGATGATTTACCGCCCTCTGCCTGAGGCATATAGGAGCACCTAAATACATAAAACAAATACAAGCAGACATAAAGGGAGAAATTAATGGAAATACTATAATGGTAGAAGAATCTAGCATCCCACTCATATCAATGGACAGATCTTATAGACAGAAAGTGAATAAGGTTACAGAAAATCTAAATGTCAGAACAGTTATTTAATATTTTTAAGATATTACATTAATAAAAAAATACACATTCTTTTCAAATGCAATTGGAGCATTCTCCAGGAGCATTCTCTAGGATAGACCTTGTACTAGGGCAAAAAACTAGCCTTAACAAATTTAAGAAGATAGAAAATTTTCAAGTATCTCTTCTAACTAAAAAGCTGAAACTAGAAATCAACCACAGAAAAAGAAATGAGAAAGAAAAGATTACATGGAGACTAAACAACATGCTACTAAAAAACAGATATATCAATGATGAGATCAAAGAGGAAATTAAAAAATACCTTGAGACAAATGATAATGAAAACAGCTATACAAAATCTATGGGATATACAAAAACAATGCTTAGAGAGAAGTTTATAGTTAAACAGGCCTTCTTCAAGAAATAAGAATAATCTCAAATAACCTAACCTACTACCTAAAAGAATTTGTAAAAGAAGAACAAACTAAAGCTAAAGTCAGTAGAAGGAAGGAAATAATAAAGATCAGGAAATAGAGATTGAAAAACAGTAGAAAATGAACAAATTCAAGAGCTGGTTCTTTTGAAAGAGTAAGTGTTAGTGTTAGTCGCTCAGTTGTGCCCGACTCTCTGTGACCCCATGGACTGCAGTCCACCAGGCTCCTCTGTCCATGAGATTTTCCAGGCAAGGATACTGGAGTGGGTTGCCATTTCCTTCTCCAGGGGGTCTTCCCAACTCAGGGATCAAACCTGCGTCTCCTGCACTGCAGGCAGATTCTTTACCGACTAAGCTACAAGGGAAGCCCTTTCAAAGAGTAAACCAAAGGTTAAATCAACAAATCTCCGGCCAGGCTCACCAAGAAGAAAGGACCTAACTAAAAGAGAACTGTAAGGTGAGAAAGAACTGCTAATACCCTAGAAATATAGAAAAACATAAAAGAATACTCTGAGCAATTATTATGCCAACAAATTGGACAACCTAGAATAAATGAAGTTTCAAGAAACATATAGCCTACCAAAATGGACTCAAGAAGAAATAGATAATTGAAACAGACCAATCACTAGAAGTGAAATAGAATCTGTAATTTAAAATAAGAATAAAAAATCCTCCCCACAATAAGAGTCCAGGACCATAAGACTTTACTGGGCAATTCTGCCAAACATGCAAAGAACTTATACCAATCCTTCTCAAACTCTTCTGAAAGACTGAACACTTCCTATTCTATGAAGCCACTATAACCCTTATATCAAAACTAGACAAAGACACTACCAAAAAAGAAAATTACAGGCCAATATCTTGGATGAATATAAATGTAAAACTTCTCAACAAAAAATTAGCAAACTGAAAGCAAAAATGGGTAAAAAAAAAAATCATATACCATTATCAAATTGGATTCATCCCAGGATTGCAAAGATGATTCAACATATGCAAATAAATCAATATAATATGCTACATCAACAAAAGACAAAAACCACACAATCATCTCAATAGATGAAGAAAAAGCATTTGAGAAAACTCAATATCCATTCATGATTAAAAACTCTTGCCAAAATGGGTACAGAGGGAACATATGTAAACATAATAAAAACTATGAAAAAGACACAGCCAATGCAATATTCAACACTGAAAAGCTGAAAGCCTTCCCATTGAACTCTGGAACAAGACAAGGATGCCCACTCTCACCACTTCTATTCAACCTAGTATTGGAAATCTTAGCCACAACAGTCAGAAAAGAAAAAGAAATAAATGGTATCCAAATCGGAAGGGAAGAGGTAAAAATGTCATATGCAGATAACATGATACTCTATATAGAAAACCTTTAAGACTCCACACAAAAACTGTAACTGATACCTATGGCTGATTCATGTTGAGGTTTGATAGAAAACAGCAAAATTCTGTAAAGCAATTATCCTTCAATAAAAAATTAATTAATTTTAAAAAACTGTTATAACTGATAAATTCAGCAAGGTAGCAGGATACAAGATTAACCTATAGAAACTGATTGCATTTCTTTGCACTAACAGTGAAATATCAGAGAGGGAAAGTAAAAAAAAATGTCCCTTTAAAAATTTCATCAAAAAAGTAAAATACTTAGGAGTGGACCAAGAAGGTGAAAGGGTTACATGCTGAGAACTATAAAGCATTGATAAAGGAAATTGAAGATGACTCAAAGAAATGGAAAGCTATCCCATGCTCTTAGATTGAAAAAATTAGTATTGTTAAAATGGCCAAACTACCCTAAGTAATATATACATTTGATCCCTATCAAATTACCCAATCCATTTTTTATAGAACAAGAAAAAGTAATCCTAAAATTTATATGGACCATAAAAGACCCATAATTGTCAAAACAATCCTAAGGAAAAAGAGTAAAACTGGAGGCATAACCCTCCAAGACTTTAGACAATACTGTAAAGCTTTAGTAATCAAAATGGTATAGCACTGGCACAAAAACAGACATATGGATCAATGGAACAGAAAAGAGAGTCTAGAAATAAACCCATACTCCTATGGTCAAATAATATTCAGCAAAGGAGACAAGATTAACAATGGAGAAAAGATAGACTCTTTTTTTTTTTAATAGATAGGTAACTTGTTCACATTTAATTAATTTATTTTAAGCAAGCGATGTTAGAAAAGCTGGGCAGCCAATTGTAAATCAATCAAGTGAGAACACTCCCTCACATCATACACAAAAATAAACTCAAGGGCTTCCCTGGTGGCTCAGTGGTAAAGAATCTGTCTGCCAATGCAATAGACATGGTTTCAATCCCTGATCTGGGAAGATCCCACATGCCACAGAGCAACTAAGCCCGTGCACCAGAACTACTGAACCTGTGCTCTAGAGCCTGGAAGCCACAACTACTGAAGTCTACGTGCCTAAGAGCCCATGCACCACAACAAGAGAAGCCACCACAATGAGAAACCTGTGCATCACAACTAGAGAGTAGCCCCTACTCACCACAACTACAGAAAAGCTCGCACAGCACCGAGGACCTAGGTCAGCCAAAAATAAATCACTTAATAAATAAAACTATAAAAAGTAAACTCAAAACAGCTTAAAGACTTAAGTAGAAGATAGGACACCATAAGAGGACATAGGCAAAACATTCTCTGATGTAAATCATAGCAATATTTTCTTAGGTCTGCCTTAGGCAATACAAATAAAAGCAAAACTAAACAAATGAGACCTAATGAAATTCATAAGCTTTTGTACAGAAGAGGAAACCATAAACAAAATGAAAGAACACTCAAAGAATGGGAGAAAATATTTGCAAACAATGTCACCAACAAAGGCTTAATTTCCAAAATATATAAACAATTCATACAGATCAATATTAACAAAACACACACACAAAAAACCCAAACAAGAAGACACACACACAAAAACAAACAGACAGAAGACCCCAACAGACACTTCTCCAAAGAAGGCATACAGATGGCTGATAGGCACATGGAAAAATGTTCAACATTGCTAGTTATTAGAGAAATGCAGATGAAAACTACAATGAGGTATCACCTTGTACCAATTAGAATGGTCATCATTAAAAAGTCTGCAAGTAGTAATTTCTGGAGAGGGTGTGAAGGAAGAGGAACCCTTCTAAATTGTTGATGGGAATGTAAATTGGTACAGCCACTATGGAAGTCAATGTAGAGGTTCCTTAAAAAGCTAAAAATAGAGTTTCTATATGATCCGGCACCCTATGCCTGGGCATCTATCTGGACAAAATTATAATTAAAAAGGATGCATGCATCCCAATGTTCATAGCAGCACTATTTACAATAGCCAAGACAGGGAAGAAACCTCAACATCCATTGACAGATGAATGGATAAAGAAGATAGTGGTACATGCACACAATAGAATATTACTCAGCCATAAAAAGAATAAAATAATGCCATTTTCAATAACATGGATGGACCTAGAGATTACCATAGTAAGTCTAGTAAGTCAGAAAGGGAAAGACAAATATCATATGATATCACTTATATGTGAAATCAAAAATATATATAACTTGCTATATATATATATATTTTTTCTTCACAGTGAGCTATCTGATGTCTAGTCTTTCCCAAACTATTTTGATGTCCTTCTAAGACATTTCTTTTTTTGCTTTGGTATATTAAGGAAGAATGGGCTTCCTTTGTGGCTCAGCTGGTAAAGAATTTGCCTGCAGTGCCAGAGACCTGGGTTCGATTCCTGGTTTGGGAAGATACCCTGGAGAAGGGAAAGGCTACCCACTCCAGTTTTCTGGCCTGGAGAATTCCATGGACTGTATAGTCCATGGGGTCGCAAAGAGTCAGTCGCAACTGGGCGACTTTCACTTTCACTTTATCAGGGTAGAATAGTCAGTGTTTATCAAACACATCTGTACTTTTAGTGACAAAATGAATTTTTTTAAATAAAATAACATGAAATTTACAAATTATTAGGTACAAAAAAAGGACAGTAAATTTGAGACGTATTAAGTATCCAAAATGAACCATCTAGGAAACAATAGAACGTCAATGAGTAGGAACAAGATAAAATGTACTAATGTATATGTAGTTGGATTTTAGGAAAAAAGAGAACGGTGCAGGAAAAAAAAATTTAAGTAGCTTTAAATTTGCCTGGTGGCTCAGACAGTAAAGAATCTGCCCACAGTGCAGCAGACCTGGGTTCAATTCCTGTGTTGAGACAATCCCCTGGAGAAGGGAATGGCAACCCACTCCAGTATTCTTGTCTGGAGAATCCCATGGACAGAGGAGTCTGGCAGGCTATGGTTCATCGGATCACAGGCTATGGTTCATTGGGTCACAGGCTATGGTTCATTGGGTCACAGGCTATGGTTCATTGGGTCACAAAGAGTCGGACAAGACTGAATGACTAACACTTTCACTTTTTAAATTTGAAGAATAAACATCAGTACACAAATTCAACAAGTAAATTCCAAGCAAGAGAAATAAGAATATAACCACAGACACATTAGTCAAACTGCTAAAAGCAAAAGATAAAAAGAAAAACCTTAAAATCAGCCAAAGGAAAAAAAAAAGATAGATTACATGTGGGGAAAAGATTATGGTAAACTACTTCTTATCAAAAACAGTAGAAGCTAGAAGACAATGGACTTTTTTTAAGTGCTGAAGGAAGAGTGAATTTAGAATTTTATATTTAGTGAAAATATTTTAAAAGATTAAATACAGATATTTAAAATAAGTTGAAACTGAAAAAATTACAAATCAGATCAGTACTATAAGAAATGTTAAGGGAAGATCTTCATTCTAACAGGAAATTGTACCACATGGAAACTCAGCAAAACAGGGAGAAAGAAAGAGTCCAAAGGGGTGATTTTATGGGTAAATTATAAAGTACATTTTGTTTCTGTTAATTTTTATAAATGACAGTTTACTTAAAGAAAAAATAGCAATAATTTATTTTGGAGTTTATGACAAATGTAGAAATAAACTATATGATAACAGTAGCAAAATTAATGCTGCCCTATGAGGTAAACTCAACCATGTCTATTATTAATTTAAATATAAATTAAACTCTAAGAGATTATCATAATGGTTAGTACAAACAGCTCGATCATGTCTGACTCTTTGTGACCCCATGGACTGGGTCAGGAAGATCCCCTGGGGAAGAGAATGCCTATCCACTCCAGTATTCTTGCCTGGAAAACCCCATGGACAGAGGAGCCTGGTGGGCTATAGTCCATGGGGTTGCAAAGAGTGGGACACAGCTGAGCAACCAACACTTTCATTGGAAAAGCAAGAATGTTTTCAAATCAATGAAGTTTCTATTTATCATTCAGAAAAATAAAAACCCAAAGTGTATAGAAAGAAGGTAGAAAATAAGAATAGTAGGAGTAGAAATCAATAAAATAGAAAACAAAGATAAAGTAAAGCCAAATTTGATTCCTTAAAAAGTTAAGCAAAGTTGTCAAACTAAGGTTGAAGAAACAATACATGGTATAAATATCGTGAGTTAAAGAGTGACTATTACTACAGATCCTACAGAAATCAAAAGAGTAATAAGAGAACATTGTGAATTCCTTTATGCCAATATATTCAATAAGGTAAATGAGAGCACCAAATCCTAACCACTAGACCACCAGGGAGCACCTCAATAAACTAAATGAAATTGACAAATTCCATGAAAAATACAACTCACCATTTCTACTCTCAAGAAGTAGCAGATTTGAGTATGTGAATATCTCTTAAAGAAATTTAATATATAAATAAATTACAGATATTGTCAATAACAAGTAAAAGTAATCTATAGTGAAAAAACTCAGAAGAGTAATTAGTTTCTTCCACAAGGAGACTGATGAAAGATAAAGAGACAACATTGTGGGGTGATGGGAATATTCTTTATCTTATTTAAATATTGGTTTCATAGTTGTATACATTTGTCAAAACATATCATGTATACTTGCGATCTCTGTGTTTTAATGTTTATAAATTAAATCTCAAAAATTACCCTTAGTTTGAATGAAACTAAACACATGTTAAAATTGCCATGAGCAAACTCTGGGAGATGACAGGGAATGCTGGTTTGCTGCAGTCCATGGGGTGGCAAAAAATTAGACATGACTGAGCGACTGAACAACAATAACCCACTAAGTGCCAGCTTACCCACCAGTCTGCCTATTCATAGCACATCAGCTTTATTGGAGGATAATGCTGGAATCGTCTACAGTGTTTTCCTTTTGTCTCAGATCCTTACTTCTTTCTCACCTTTGTGTCAGGACAAACAAGTATCTGAGACACGTTGGTGCCAGTGGAGTTTGGTTTTAAACTCCAGTCTGTCTTTGAAGATATATTTTCTCAAAGGGACTGCTCTTTTCTTTTAACCATCACAAGACATTTGAAGCACAAACGCCATGCCAAAGTACCCATTATTAATAGTAGTACTACAATTTTACCCATGGTATAGGTATCATGCAATGGAAATAGCTGAAAGCTTTCAGGCAAAATTTTCATGATGCCCATTTTGATGATAGTATTCCACTATAGTTATGGTCTATTCCTCTCCAAATCAGGATTGTTGAAATTACTCTTTTATACCTTGGTGGTACAAATGCAACTGAAAGTACTGTGTATCTCTGCAAGGGCCGTGACGAGGCCTTCCCAAACTAAGTAACCAAGATCAGTTCTCTCAATCAAGTAGGAGAATGCCTATTATCTGTGACAGCCAATACATATGGATTTAACATATACTAGATGCTTTGCATTGTTTATGTTAGGTTACCAGATTACCAGGAAGCTTGATTCAATTCCTGTCTTCAAGGAGCTTATAATTAAGTGAGAAGATGACATAAACACAAGAAAAGTGGCAAAGAAGTAGCCTAATGAGTAAAGGATTTTCTCTTTTCATTTTCTGACTCTGTGATAGTTGAAAAACTGTATGTCAAAAATGTCAGACATACCAGATACTGGAGCAAACTGACAAGCTATTGTGGGTAATTCTATATCTCTGTTAGGCAATACGTTGTTACATAAGTCTGTAATATGTTGGCACTTAAGAAATAAGCTGTACATGAAAATAATTGTACTCTATAAATTTGCAGTCAACTCATCCTGTGAAAAAGTACCAGGAAGAAATTCTGTTTCAGTTTCCTTTCTTTCATTCTTTAACATGGAGAAAGCTGAGCATGCATTATAGATTTCTTCATGTTTCCTTCCATCTTTGTAGAGGCTCTGTTTCAAGACAAGGATTTTTTTTTTCAGAGAAATCCAAATTATATGGGGTAATTTCACTAATTTTTATTCATAGGTAAGTATGTGAGAATATTATAGGATAGAAGTGTGTGTAGCTAATTAGTTTCTTCATTTCTCCTATTTTTAAAATATTCAGGACCATAAGTGTGGGAGGCAGTTTTCCCTCACTTCCTATATGAATTCAAATCAAAATAAATACAGGAGCTGGGATTTGTTGCTACTCTAGAGTTTACAGTGAGGTGTGCAGGAGATGATCAGGCTGAGACAAGTTGTTTTGTATCAGTTTTATCAGTCCAACATTTCTTTGACTCTAGGATTAAGCACAGCATCAGAATCTAGAGTCATTCAGGCAAGAGAAAGGTCCCCATTACTAATACATTTTTATAATTTTATTGCTGAAATTTACAAACTTTAGAAACCATCTGGTATAATGCATGTCTCCCCCCCCCCACCATGGAGAAACTAACAAGAACAAAGACAATAAGTGACCTGACTGTCATATGAATTGTTAGTGGCATAGTCTGGTCTCCTGCTGGTCTGTTTTCCAGCAAACCATCCTGAATCTGCTGTCTCCAAAAACATATTGGGAAATGTACTGATTATGTTTATTTTCTTCTCTTCCACTGACAAAACATTTCCATGGTGTGAAAAGGGCTTTGAATCAGCATGCTTGTAAAAGTAGACGAGTATCAGTATCTCCAATAGTGCGTTTCTCTCTCCTATGCCCTCACCTTGCAATTTTTCCTCCCTCATTCCAGTATGCCCTCTATTTTCTCTCCTCATTCATCTCTTTTTTCTGTACCTTTCCTGATAACTGTAAAAGGGTAACATACAGAATAAATGTCACATAAAAAGATGCTCAACATCACTCATTATCAGATAAATGCAAATTAAAATGAGGTACCATCTCATGCTGGTCAGAATGGCTGCTATCAAAAAGTCTACAAACATTAAATGCTGGGACCTAATTAAAAGCTTCTACACAACAAAGGAAACTATAAGCAAGGTGAAAAAACGGCCTTAAGAATGGGAGAAAATAATAGCAAATGAAGCAACTGACAAAGAATTAATCTCAAAAGTATACAAGCAACTCCTGAAGCTCAATTCCAGAAAAATAAACGACCCAATCAAAAAATGGGCCAAAGAACTAAACAGACATTTCTCCAAAGAAGACATACGGATGGCTAACAAACACATGAAAAGATGCTCAACATCACTCATTATCAGAGAAATGCAAATCAAAACCACAATGAGGTACCATTTCACACCAGTCAGAATGGCTGCTTTCCAAAAGTCTACAAGCAATAAATGCTGGAGAGGGTGTGGAGAAAAGGGAACCCTTTTACACTGTTGGTAGGAATGCAAACTAGTACAGCCACTATGGAGAACAGTGTGGGGATTCCTTAAAAAACTGGAAATAGAACTGCCTTATGACCCAGCAATCCCACTGCTGGGCATACACACCAAGGAAACCAGAATTGAAAGAGACATGTGTACCCCAGTGTTCATCGCAGCTCTGTTTACAATAGCCAGGACATGGAAGCAACCTAGATGTCCATTGGCAGATAAATGGCTAAGAAAGCTGTGGTTCAGTTCAGTTCATTTCAGTTGCTCAGTCGTGTCCAACTCTTTGTGACCCCATGAACCGCAGCACGCCAGGCCTCCCTGTCCATCACCAACTCCCAGAGTACACCCAAACCCATGTCCATTGAGTTGGTGATGCCATCCAACCATCTCATCCTCTGCCGTCCCCTTCTCCTCCCACCCTCAATCTTTCCCAGCATCAGGGTCTTTTCAAATGAGTCAGCTCTTCGCATCAGGTGGCCAAAGTATTGGAGTTTCAGCTTCAGCACCAGTCATACCAATGAATATTCAAGACTGATTTCTTTGAAGATGGACTGGTTGGATCTCCTTGGTATCCAAGGGACTCTCAAGAGTCTTTTCCAACACCACAGTTCAAAAGCATCAATTCTGCGCTCAGCTTTCTTTATAGTCCAACTCTCACATCCATACATGACCACTGGAAAAACCATAGCCGTGACTAGACAGACCTTTGTTGACAAAGTAATGGAATATTACTCAGCTATTAAAAAACCAGAATTGAAAGAGACATGTGTCCCCCAGTGTTCATCACATCACTGTTTACAATAGCCAGGACATAGAAGCAGCCTAGATGTCCATCAGCAGACAAATGGATAAGAAAGCTGTGGTACATATACACAATGGAATATTACTCAGCTATTAAAAAGAATGCATTTAAATCAGTTCTAATGAGGTGGATGAAACTGGAGCCTATAACACAGAGTGAAGTAAGTCAGAAAGAAAAACTCCAATACAGTATATTAATGCATATATATGGAATTTAGAAAGATGGTAACGATGACCCTATATGTGAGACAGCAAAAGAGACACAGATGTAAAGAACAGACTTTTGGACTCTGGGAGAAGTTGAGGGTGGGATGATTTGGCAGAATAGCATTGAAACATGTATATTATCATATGTGAAATAGATCGGCAGACCAGGTTCGATGCATGAGACAGGGTGCTTAGGGCTGGTGCACTGGGATGACCCTGAAGGATGGGATGGGGAGGGAGGGTCAGGATGGGGATCACCTGTACACTCATGGCTGATTCATGTGAATTCACATGGCAAAACCACCACAATATTATAAAATAATTAGCCTTCAATTAAAATAAATAAATAAAAGAAATAAATGTCACAAACCATTATCAAATTAATTGTATATGCAATAATTCTCTTCAAATAGATTTTTTTAGTCAATAAATTGGCCTTTGTTTCAAATTAATAGTATATAATAGTAAATTGAATTTCACATATGTAACTAAAGAATTGATGTTTTTGAACTGTGGGGTTATAGAAGACTCTTGAGAGTCCCTTGGACTCCGAGGAGATCAACCAGCCCATTCTAAAGGAAATCAGTCCTGAATATTCATTGGAAGGACTAATGCTGAAGCTGAAACTCCAATACTTTGGCCACCTGATGTGAAGAGCTGACTCATTTGAAAAGACCCTGATGCTGGGAAAGATTGAGGGTGGGAGGAGAAGGGGACGGCAGAGGATGAGATGGTTGGATGGCATCACCAACTCAATGGACATGAGTTTTAGTAAACTCCAGGAGTTGGTGATGGACAGGGAGGCCTGATGTGCTGCAGTCCATGGGATCTCAAAGAGTCAGACACGACTGAGTGACTGAACTGAACTAAACTGACCTAAAGTTTCACGTCTTATATTTCATATGAGGAGAGCAAGCTCTGTCAACACCTTCATATGGAAATATTTCTAAATGGAGGAATAAACCAGGGTGTCAACTAACAATCATTCTTCCTTTGGACGTATAATCAGAATTAATGAGTTGAAAAATTGTTTTTACTGCTAGTAACACTGGCCAATAAATATCTAAAATGGCCATAAAATTGAAGTGTGGTTGGATCTGACCAAGACCTTCAAATGTTAGCTGAAGCAGAAATGAGCAAATGAGAATGATGTTGAGCAAGTCATTGGCTTGTTTGCTCTCAGATCCTCTTGGGGTTATCCACTGCTATTTAACAGCCCATTACACTACTTAGTGGCTTTAACAATGGAAGTATTTATTTTTTGCTGATGGATCTGCAATTTGCGAACAGCTCATTTCTGTTCCATGTGGCATCAGCAGGGGTATCTTGAATACTGGGGTTAGAATCACCTAAAAGTTCACCCCTTCACGTGTCTGGCCCTCATTTCCATCTGTCAGCTGGAACTTCAGCTGGGGCTGTGACCAGACCACCTGCACATGTTCTTTATTCATCTCTGCTTGGCTATTGCTAATCCCTAGACTGCCTCTCTGCCCTTTGTTTAAGTTTTCAAGTCTTTTGTCAACTATGATTTGCAGTGAATTCCCTATATTAGATTCCCTCTGTAGGACTGCACCTCAAACAACTGGGTTCCAAGGATGGAGCAAGAGAGAGAACAAGGTGGAGACTCTATCTTTTATGCATTCATGCATTAACATTTGCTACCTTCTGTTCCTTAGAAGTAAGTCACTAAGGCCAGCAATATTCAAGAGGAGGGGCATTAGACTCCACTTTTGGTAGCGGAAGTGTCAAAGAATTTATGAACATGTTTTAAAACCATTGTAGTTTCCCTTCTCTAATCATTGGCTTGTTTGCACTGGTCCAACCCTCGCTCTTTGCCTTCTCTTACCTATATTTCAGGGCACTTATGTATTTCTGCACACTACACTCCCCAGAACCTCTTGCTTTATGGCTCTGGAGAGGGGCAGCCAGTGGAAGGCATTGGAGAGTTATACAAGGGAGGAAGGGGCTTCCCAGGTGGTGCTAGTGGTAAAGAACCCACCTGCCAGTGCAAGAGACTAAAGAGATGTGGATTCAACCCCTAGGTCAGGAAGATCCCCTGGAGGAGGGCATGGCAACCCACTCCAGTATTCTTGCCTGGAGAAGCCCATGGACAGAGGAGACTGGCTGGCCGGCTACAGTCCATGGGGTTGCACAGAGTCAGACACAATTGAAGTGACTTAGCACAGCACGGCACAAGGGAGGAAGCCAGGATGGTTATTTGTCCTCTTTCTGCTTCAGACAGTCTTTGGCAGTTGATGTACCTCCTTAGTTGTTCCAGTTCTCCCTGGAAGTGCCCAGTCCCTGTGCCCTGATCCCTAAAGAACCTGTACTCTAGCTCCCCAAATTTTTCTTGTCCCATTCACCTCGTGTTGCTGAATTGTTTTTGTGATAAACTGACTTCTTATGTGTTCTTTTTGCATGCTATCAAATTGTAAGGAACTTTACTACATGTTCAGTTAGAGAGTTTTCCTTGAGCTTTCAAATACAAAAATAACTGTTAAAAACTTACGATTTAACAACAACAGCAACATAGTCTTTACGATTTTTGGAGGAAAGTAGGAGGACAGTTTGGAGGAATTTTGGCACTCAGTGGGATGGCATCATAGGAGCTATGAAATTTCAACTACTTCCTCTATTTACATTATGGATACAGTTTATTTGTAATTTCTTCCACTTTAAAATTGAAGTCACTAATCTTATGATTCCTGTGCTGCCTTGACTTTGTTAATAATTAATTTCCTTTGCTTGGCATATCTTTAATTCGCACCACAGTGTTTGAGAGCTTCCAATCTGTGGATCTGAGCAAATGCATTATTGAACATTCTTCCAACAGTTCTCTTTTCATTTTGCTCCTCCGGCCTTCTCATTACCCAGTCTCTAAAACATACCAAGCTTGTTGCTGTTCTTAGCGAGTGCACCTCTGATAGCTTATTCTTTTTGTTTATGTCACTCCTCTTTCCCTCTGTAGGGGAGTCTTTAAGTTTTACTGGTACCACTGTCAATCAGGACAGGTAGGTTTGTGTCAGGTGGAAGAGCATTAACCTGCTTCTCTTAAACTGTAGCATCTATGGTTCCAAAAGGTGTCTTTCTCAGAAAGAAGAAACAGGGTCACCTAACACAACACAGTATGTGAACACATGAGTGTTTCTGCGGTGGAAATTTACAGATATCAAAGGATATATCTGGTATATTCTTCAAACATGCAGCAGACTCTGACAAGAACAGTGCTGCTCAGGCACAGTTTCCAGGGAACTTTTTTTTTTTTTTTTACTTTATAATTCTGTATTGGTTTTGCCATACATTGACATGAATCCATCACGGGTGTACATGCGTTCCCAAACATGAACCCCCCTCCCACCCCCCTCCCCACAACATCTCTCTGGGTCATCTCCGTGTACCAGCCCCAAGCGTGCTGTATCCTGCATCGGAACTTTCATAATCTCTCCTTTTGCTGGCCTCAGGCAGAGTGGGAAGAACTAGAGATCATCCCAGAGTAAACTCTACCAGGCTCCATAGAGAACTCACTGATTCATATGAAAGGGATGGTTGAATATTGGATGTGTAGGGATCTGAAGATTATTTTGATGCTTCCTAATCCTAAATGTTTAGACTTCACATGTGAACCTGCCACATCAAAAATCCTAACGAGTTTGGGATGGACAGGTGAACACTGCTATATTTCAAACAGATAACCAACAAGGACCTGTTGTATAGCACAAGGAGCTCTGCTCAAAATTACGTGGCAGCCTGGATGAGAGGGGAGTTTTGGGGGAAAATGGATACCTATATAAGCATGGCTGGGACCCTTCACTGTCCATCTGAAACTATCACAACACGGTTAACTGGCTATACTCCAATACAAAGGAAAAAGTGTGTGTTTTTTTTTTTAATCCTAATTTATTATGTTTCCTCAATATTCCCTTGACTGTGAAAGTGTTAGCTGCTTCATCATGTCTAACTCTTTGCAACTCCCCTGTAGCCTGCCAGGCTCCTCTGTCCATGGAATTCTCCAGATAAGAAGGCTGGAGTGGGTTGCCATTTCCTTCTCCAGGGGATCTTCCTGGCCCAGGGATTGAATCCGGGTCTCCTGCATTGCAGACAGATTCTTTACCTTCTGAGCCACCTGGGAAGCCCCCAGTGTTCCTTCAGTTCAGTTCAGTCGCTCAGTCGTGTCTGACTCTTTGCGACCCCATGAATCGCAGCACGCAAGGCCTCCCTGTCCATCACCAACTCCCGGAGTTCACTCAGACTCACATCCATCGAGTCCGTGATGCCATCCAGCCATCTCATCCTCTGTTGTCCCCTTCTCCTCCTGCCCCCAGTCCCTCCCAGCATCAGAGTCTTTTCCAATGAGTCAACTCTTCGCATGAGGTGGCCAAAGTACTGGAGTTTCAGCTTTAGCATCATTCCTTCCAAAGAAATCCCAGGGCTGATCTCCTTTAGGATGGACTGGTTGGACCTCCTTGCAGTCCAAGGGACTCTCAAGAGTCTTCTCCAACACCACAGTTCAAAAGCATCAATTCTTCGGCACTCAGCTTTCTTCACAGTCCAACTTTCACATCCATACATGACCACTGGAAAAACCATAGCCTTGACTAGACAGACTTACTATCAAATAAATGATCATTTCCTATGTAGTCCAATTCATCTTGATAAAGATTATAAGTTCTACAGGTCACTTCAAAATTTATGGTATGCTTATACCTTGAGTTAAAAACATTTTTTAAAGGCACCTAATGACCCTTCATTCAACATTTATTAAATCCCTACACTATGCCATGCTCTGTGATAGACACTGAGAATTTATAGAAAATGGAAAACATTTTCTGTTCCTAATATAACAATACATATTAATGGTAATTCATTTCCTACTGAAGTTACTGGTCTGATGATTTTTGTACTGTCTTCACTCTGTAAATAATCACACAATATTTGCACTGATTATCACTTCTGCTTGAAAGTTCCTCTTCTCCCTTCTCCATTGGTGAATGCCATATTTATTTGCACTTCAATATCACGAGTCAGACATGACTTAGCAACTAAACAACAGCAACCATCTAGCCCCAAACAGCTCTTATCTCTGCAGTGAAGACTGCATTTTCCTTCTTCTCAGCTCCACAAGGACTAACCATTTGTGTGTCTGTCTGTTTTTGCATTGGTGTCCTTGTCAGCAGTGTGACATTCATCTTGTTATCGTTAGCACCTAGCGCAGAACCTGACACACAGTAGATGTTCCTGTAATGTGAGCTGTGTTGACTTGGGTGAAATAGCTCAAGGGCATCTTATCTGTCTGTGGAGAGTGTAATTTTATAATAGAGTGATCCGAAAAGACAGCACACCTGGCTTGCCCAAGGAACACGAAAGGCATGAGAAGCTGAACCCTGTCCCTATCTTAGGGAAAGTTATTCTTTTGTGACACGTTTTTTGAAAGCAGAGTTGGCCATTTTCTTCCACTGCCGTGGGCTGTGGCCTCTCAGTGCTGAGGGCCCCATTGTTGACACAGCTGACCATGTTTTCATCAATTCAAATGAAAAAGCTGTTTGGCAGCAAAGTATTGACTGACACTGGCATGCTAATCATGTTGGCCCTTTCCTCCCTTTTCTGACCAAAGGGAAAAGGTTACAAGGAGATTACTGCCAGAGAGTGAAGGAAAGTGGGTCATGAAAGGCTCCATGCACAGCCTAAACTGGTATTAAAATATAAGAATATTTTACAGATTACTGGATGTCATAAAATTTCCCCAGCTATTTGCAAGAGTGGAATGCTAACCTTTGATTCAGTTTTGTGGGTGTTGATTTCCATAGAGGAAATAGCACAGGTGATAGAGTTGAACTGATGGGTGCCAGGATGTGTTGTAGACTTTGACTAGGAATTCAAGATTTAGTTGTGCCTCTCTTAAAAAAAAAAATCATAGTCCAAAACTAATGTGAAAACCCAAATTCTCCAACAGGTCTGGACTCAAAGAGGGCTGAAAATCCTCAAGAGAAACTCTCCAGTAATCAAGCAGCTGCTGCTGCTGCTGCTAAGTCGCTTCAGTCGTGTCTGACTCTGTGCGACCCCATAGATGGCAACCCACCAGGCTCCCCTGTCCCTGGGATTCTCCAGGCAAGAATACTGGAGTGGGTTGCCATTTCCTTCTCCAGGGGATCTTACAACCCAGGGATCAAACCCACATCTCCTGCATTGATTGACAGGTGGGTTCTTTACCACTGCGACCAGGGAAGCCCAAAATCCCTTTAATGAAAGTCAAAAGAGGATGTATAACATGTGCCAGCCTTAAAAAAGAGAAAATGGGTCCCTATTTATAAGTTTTAAAAGATGAGCAAAAGAACATGCAGGTGCCTCAGACCAGTGTTATTTTACCAATTTGTAGCATATTAGTTCTCAGAAAAGCCTCAAACATTGTACAGATCCTAAGTGCAATTGGAATTTTATAGTATACCCACTTAAGTTAAATCATCTCCATCATTTTTTGGATGAATAGGTCTTAGTGGAAATAAGCACTCCTGTATTTGAGTAGTAAAGCATGTGTACAAGTATTCATTGTATTTTTGGCATTTGAAATTGACTTAGCATTAAAAGATTGGGTATAATTGTCAAAAAGAACCAAATAATAAGGCTGAAGAATGATTTTACAACCAGTCCATTCTCTGTACTGTTTTACAATGCTAGTAAAATAGACCTATGTAAGCAGAGGGTGCCAACTTCTACTCTGACAGGGAGCAATAATTCAAATGTCCGAGGCTTTAAGCAGAATATAGACCTTCCTTACATTATCTGGTGCTACATGTTCTAATAAAATTAAACCTTCAGCACTTAGGAATTTTTACCTTACAGCTTTTTGAAAGTAACATTTTTATATTTACCAGATACCTTAAGGAGTCCAAGTTCTTATAAAGGAGAAAATAAAATGTTCATTCATAACTATTTCACATTTTTATCTTAAATAATTCATCTCCTAAGTTTTTAAAATTATAAAAATCTATAGCATATTAACTATAGCTCTTCAGTAGTCTGGAAAAGTAAATCTGCATATCTAAGGATTCTTATGATTAGGCTAATGGTACAGCCACTCTATAGTCATATCAAAATTGGTACACAACTTTTTCACTTGGAAAGCTGAACCAACATTTATAAGCATAGTAGAAATCATATTTTATGAACTACTAAATATGTAAGTCATGCCATTTGTTTGTAAACTCAATACCTGTTTTTTAGTAATGTAAATAAATCAGACTGTGACTTAGGTAATCAGTTAATATACTTGCTATTGAATCTATGGATTAAATAAATTTAAATAATAGAGTCATACTGGTAATATCAGAACAAAAAAGAACATTTTCAAATCATCCACTAAGTTTCAGGTGCTGTCGGAGATGGATGACTAAAACACAGTTCCTTTTTGTTTAATTGGAGGAAAATTGCTTTACAGTGTATTGGTTTCTACCTTATAACAATGTAAATCAGTCATAAGTATACATATGTCCCCTCCCTCTTGAACCTCCCTCTCACCCCCCACAAAAAATAATTCTTATCCTTAGAAAGCTTATAATCAAAAGGAAGGGAGAGGGCATGCATATAATTGAATAAAATGTCAGTTTAAACATGGTAAACTATTTCAGAGAAATAAAAGTATTGTGAGGTTTAACAGGAGTAGATCATTTTGGTTGAGTTTATCAGGAGAGAAATCACTGAGGATGTCTGAGAATGAGATAGACCTTGAGGGATCAGTAAGATTTCAAAAAGAAAAAATGAGACCAAGGGTAGGAATTAATGGAAAAGAGCATTACATGGGGAAACAACATTAAAAAGACATGGCAATAGGAAAACCTAGAGAATATTCAAGGGAAAGCCGGAAGTCTGAGTTGACAAAACATAGGATAAGAGAATTATTTTCAGCATGCAACAGACTTTGTACTATGTACATATAGTATGAGTAAAGAATTTTGCAAGTGTCTGTGCTGTCATTAAAAGGACAGTCAATAAAAGGACACCATCTTTGCCTTCAGGGAGCTTGCATTCTTCACAGGCAGAAAAATTAAATAAATAAATGTCTATTTAATTAAAATTCTAAAGCCTCACATGGCATGAAGAATGGGAGAAAAATGACATAAACGGATGTACTTTGGTTTTGAAGAATGACTGTTTTGTTTGTGAGCATGCTCCCTAGGGAGACCAAGAGGTAAGGCCAAGCATGAGGTATGGTCTTTATCTCAAATCTCTCTAATCAGGTTTCTGATCCACCAAAGAGGATCAAGTGTGAGGTAGAAAGAACTGTGGGCGTTTTCTTCCAGTACTTCCTAAAGAAGGCATTAAGTATACCTACAATGCGGGAGACCTGGCTTCGATCCCTGGGTTGGGAAGATCTCCTGGAGAAGGAAATGGCAACCCACTCCAGTATTCTTGCCTGGAGGATCCCACGGACGGAGGAGCCTGGTGGGCTACAGTCCATGGGGTCGCAAAGAGTCAGACACGACTGAGCGAGCTTCACAAGTATACATGACCATTTATCTTTCATAGACAAGAGAAAAGAGTTTCCTTTCTACCCCTAAAAGATACATATGTAGAGAACATTAAAGGCATGGTTAAGAATTTAACACTTTATTTAAAAATAAAAATATTTCTACTTACTACTAAATAATTGACTACTAGAAAACAAGAGATTATAGATATTTTTTCTAATTATCTCTGAAAGTCCTCAAATCACAGACTTCTCTGTGAAACTTGTATTCTAGCATCAAAATATTCCTTGATATAAAGGATTGTTTCAGCTCATAATTTATTTCTTTTTTAAAATTTTTGGAGAATAATTGCTTTATAATGTTATGTTGGTGTGTGCAGTACAATGTGTATCAGCTCTAAGTATACACATATCCCTTCCCTGCTGAGCCTCTCCCCCTACCCCGCTGCATTCATTTCTGTTTAAAGCATTTTTACTGAAAACCAGGCAAAACATACATGATCTGTTTATGCCTTGATAAAGAAATCAAGGTATCAACTAAAAAAGATGACAACTTGAGAATTGTGAGTTAAGTTTTATTTGGGGCAAACTGAGGACTGCAGCCTGGGAGGCAGCATCTCAGATAGCTCTGAGAGACTGCTCCAAAGCTGCAGTGGGGGAAAGTCAATATATAAGGTTTTGGTGAAGGGGGAGTTCAGTACCATGAAGCACTCAATTTACAAAAGGTTTTTTTTGTTAGTATGAGGGTCTAATGTCACCATGAAGGGATTTAGTGCTTCTCTAGATGTGAGGAGCTGCAAGGATTGAGATCATAAGATCTGTTCCTAAAAACATCCAATCATCTAAATACCTGTCCTACCAGATTCCCTGGAGCACAGAGTGCCTCCCTCCACCCTGAACTCCCTCAGGGGTTGTTGAAGGTCACCAGCTATAGCAGCATGGGGTTCAATCTCCATAGAGGTAGATGGCAAAAGCCTTTGTTGTTCAGTTGGCAATGTTTTTGGTAAGTGCCAATTTGTAGTTGTCAAAGGTAAATATTATATATAGATCATCATGCTGTCATTTCCTATTTTATATCAGGAAAAGAAAAAAGGAAAAGCACAAAGTTTTATTATTATTATTATTATTCTGCAGTACATATTGTTTTGCAGTCTCTGTCTCACACTTGGTCCTCTCTAAAAGTAAATAAAAGTAAAATAAATGTCGCTCAGTCATGTCCGACTCTTATGACTCCATGGACTGCAGCCTGCCAGGCTCCTCCGTCCATGGGATTTTCCAGGCAAGAATACTGGAGTGGGTTGCCATTTCCTCTCTAGTGGATCAGAAATCTGATTAGAGATTGGAGACAAAGACTACAGCTCATGCTTGGCCTTTCCTCTTGGTCTCCCTAGGACGAGCATGCTACAAATAAAACACAGTTACTCCTCAAAGCCAAGGTACATCCATTTCTGTCACTTTTTCTCCCATCCTTCATGCCAAGTGAGGCTTTAGAATTTTAATTAAATAGATTTTTTTAATTTATTAAGATAGCTACAATGTATGAACATGCACTGACTCATGTTAGTCTCCCCAAGTCCATAGTTTACATTGGGGTTCATTCTTGGTGTTGTACGTTCTATAGGTTGGGACAAATATATAATGACATGTACCTACAATTATAATATCCTACAGACTGGTTTCATGGTCCTAAAAATCCTCTTTGTTCTGCTTACTCATCCCTCTCTCCCCACCGATCACTGATGACCCCTAATCTTTTTGTTGCTTCTATAGTTTTTTTCTAGAATGTCATACAGTTGGAATCATAGAGTATGTAGCCTTGTCAGATTGCCTTCTTTCACTTGGTAATAAGCATTTAAGGTTCTTCCATGTCTTTACGTGGCTTGAGAGTTCTTTTCTATTTAGCATTGAATAATATTCTATTGTCTGGATATACCACAATTTATTTATTCATTCTTGTACTGAAGGACGTGTTGGTTGCTTCCAAGTTTTAGCAATTATGAATAAAGCTGCCATAAACAGTCAAGTGCAGATTTTTGTATGGACATGTTTTCAGTTCATTTGGATAAATACCAAGAAGCACAATTGCAGGATCATATGGTAAAGGTTTTATTTTTTTTCCCACTTTTGTAAGAATCTGCCAAACTGTTTCCTGAAGTAGCTATACCATTTTGCATTCCCCCTGTCAATCAATATATTGATTGAGTTCCTGTTGATTCACATCCTCAATAGTATTTGGTATTCAGACTCTGGCCATTCAAGTAGGTGTAGAATAATGTGTCATTCTAATTTGCAATTCCCTACATATCATGTTGAACATCTTCTCATATACTTACTTGCCATCTGTGTATCTTTGGTGAAGCACCTATTCAGTTCTTTTGCCCATTTTTATATTTGGATTTTCACTTTTTTATTATTTACTTTTAAGGGTATTTTGTATGTTTTGGATAACAGTTCTCTTTCAGATGCATCTTTATGAATGTTTTCCCTATTTTCTGTCTTGTTTTCTCATTCTCTTGACATTGTTTTTCACAGAGCAGAGGTTTTTACTTTAATGAAGCCTGTCTCATCAGTTCTGTCTTTCATGGATCATGTCTTTGGTGTTATATCTAACAAATCATCACCATGCCTAAAGTCATTTAGATTTTCTCCTGTGTTATCTTCTAGGAGTTGTATAGTTTTGCATTTTACATTTAGGTCTTTGGCCCATTTTGAGTTAATTTTTGTAAAGGGTATAAGGTCTGTATCTACATTCTTTTTTTTTTCCCCTTCTTCCTTCCTCCCTTTCTTCTTCCCCCCCTTTCCTTTGCTGACTTCCTATTCTGGTTTATTTTTCCTTCTGTCCCTTTTTCTCCTTTATTGGGAACATTTTAAATCCTGTCAACCCCAAAAATCCTCTCCACAAAATGTTGAAAAGAAAGAAAACAGATTTATTTTTTGAAAAAGTATTAAGTCAGATTACAGTGTGCTTCTTCATAGGAAATCAGATAAGAATAGAAAGAAAGAAATCCTATTCTTTTTATATAGCCAAGCAGTTAAAATCTATTAGATACATATTCACTACATTAATGGTAACTTTTCTTCTTATGAGAAAACTTGACAGCACCCTCTGCTATGCATTCTTTCATAGTTCATCCAGAGTTCACCTGGTAATTGAGGCAGCCATTTTTTTTTTTTTTTTTGCTAATTGCTTTTATCCAAAGGAATACCAAAATTTATCTTATCTCTATGAGAAGGAAATGGTTTGTAGCTCAGAGAGAATCTAGCACCTAAGCTAGATTCACAAGGTAACAGAAAAATAGAGGCACTGTCTTCCTTAAGGTTTACATTTCAAAAAGATGGTTCTTAGACCCTTAACAAAAACATCCCTTAGTTGTAAAGTTGACATAAGGTTTACCTAGCCCTTGCAAAGATTTGCATACATATCAAAGAGTTAGAGAAAGAAGTCACAGATATTAGATTTCTCAGGGGAGTGCTTTAATGGAGCAGGAGAAGACAACACTTTCCCTTTGACAATAGGGAAAATTCAATTTTTAAATTTACCTTTATATTTTCAACAAAGATCCTTTACTATTTGCTAGGCACTCCAGCCTGCAATATGGGAGACCTGGGTTCGAGCCCTGAGTTGGGAAGATCCCCTGGAGAAGGGAAAGGCTACCCACTCCAGTATTCTGGCCTGGAGAATTCCATGGACTGTATAGTCCATGGGGTTGCAAAGAGTTAAACACGACTGAACAACTTTCACTTTCCAGCATGCATAGGTTTATGACAGTGAAGTTACTGGAATGTAGTATAGAAACAAACTGAGAGATTGGTCAGGAGTGGGGGGAGCATGCTTTAGCATGAGAATGGTACTAGTGATAGGATGATGGTGATGGTAATCTAGTCTTTTTAACACCAGCAGCATTGCTTTCTTCTGTAAGTGGCCTTCATCAGGGTAGGAGCATGAAGACAAATTTACTGTTATCCTTGAAGATATTGGCTGTAACAAAACTCCTTTTGTTGAGATACATAGTGTATGGTTGAACTAAAAAGGCATTACATGTAAATGGGATATACTCTCATTTCACTTGACTTTATCTGCAAAGACCTAAAGGCAAATTGGTAGAAAGCAACATGATATATTAAGTAGGACCTGGATTAACCACTACTAAAGATACATGGCTCTTAACCACTATGAATCTGTTGGTTTAACCCTTGAGAAAATTACATCAAGGGATCTTCAAGGCTCCTTTCAACGCTACCCAAAATGTGGTCCAAGGACCCAGAGCAGCACTTGGGATTGATCGAAATGCAGATTCTTGGGTCCAGCCCAGCTCCTCTGAAGCAGAATCTCCATCTTGACAAGATCCTCAGGTGATTGTATACACCTCAAAGTTTGACAAGCACTGCTATCAGGTACTGGAAAAGACAAAAAAAGGAATTGCAAAAGTGGTCAAAATGTGAAGGGATTTCTGGAATAAGGAGACTGGATGATGACTGAGAGAGGAACAAGAAGAGTAAATTGCAATTCCAAAGAGCTGAAGGGAGGATTTCTGCAGCATGAGTTGTGGCTGGGAAAAAAAAAATGCAGAACAGAGCCTGGCAACTTTTGGACATCAGAAACAAACTGAGGAAAAATGTGAAGGGGAAAAAGAAAAAAGAAAATCAGTTCCTTGAAGGAGTAACACTAAACTTTTTCAGGCCCAAGAAAATTTTTTATTACACTGGAAATCATGAGGATCCTCAGCAAGCTTCCTGCTCCTTTCAGATAAAATGGATGATTCCCTAGAAAAATATAAATTCCCAAATCAGACTGAAGAAGACAAAGAGAGACTGAAAGGGTAAATAGCTATAAAATATTCAGAAAGTAATAAAAATAGCCATCCTTCAAAAGATAACAGGCCCAATTAGTTTTTCAGGTCAATTCTACCAATCTCATAAAGAACAGAATATATTTTTTTCCACTTAAAATTTGTTAGAGTATAAAAAAAATGAAGAAAAGTTTGCCAATATATTAGGCTAGCATAACCCTGATATTCAAGTCTTATAAAACCTTGTAAGCCAATTTCACAAAAATAAACGTAGAAGTCTTAAATGAAACTTGAGCAAAAAAAATTACAAGAGTGAAAGAATATTAGATCTAAGGGTTCATTTCAGGAATGCAAGGATAATTTGTACTAAGAACTATGTTAATATAATTAATCACATTAACAAAATAGAAAATCATATTGCTTCTACTCAATACTAAATTATTTTGATAAAATTCAAAAACTTTCCTAATAAAAATTCTCAGTAATTTTAAGAATATAAATTTCTTGACTTGAGAACGACTACCTACCAGAAACTTATAGTAAACATCATAGTTAACAGGGAAATTTGAACAGCATTCTCATTATCAGTAGGAACAAGACAAGAATTCTCATTATCTCCACAACACTGTTCTGGAAAGCCTAGCCAATATAATGGGACATTAAAATGTAAGAAGAACTAAAAATATTAGCAAGGAAAAGAAAAAATTATGAAAATTTACTGACACTATGAATCCAAGAGAACCAACCACAAACCCATAAAACCAATTAGGAAACCCATAAAGGTGGCCAGATATACAATAAGAATACCAAAGTCCTTAAAGTTTTGCTATGCATCAGAAATAACCACTTTCAAATACAGTGGACTCATACCACCTATCAATAAATATTTCTTGAGTGAACAACAAAAAAAATGCTATGGAAGAAATACCCCACTCACAATAGCAAGAAAAACTGTTTTCAAAAATCTCCTGTGAATAAGATTAAAAACAAGATCTATTTTAGGAAAAAACATTGAAAGTCATAAAAGCAAATCTAAATAAGAGTCATACTATGATGATGAATTTAAGAGTGAATATTAAAAAATAACCAACTGTACAGAGAATCGATTGATGGTTGCCAAAGGCGGGGTGAAGGGTGGGAGGAATGGGTGAAGGTTGTCTAAAGTTACAATTTTCCAGTTATAAACTAAATAACTTCTGAGGATATAAATGTACAGCATGTTAAAATACTGTATTCTGTATTTTAAAGTTGCTAAGAGAGTTGGTCTTAAAAGTTCTCATCACAAGAAAAATTTAACTATGTGATAATGAATTTTACACTTATCAAAGCATTATGCTATATACCTGAAACTAACATAACGTTATATGTAAATTATACCTCAATTTGAAAACTTTTGAGGCAATTTCAAATATGCCTCAAAAATATACCAAATTATTACATGGATTCAGTAGCAAACAAAATTCTTAATAAGATATTTAATAATGTATGACAAGTTAAATTTTGTGTTCTTTTGAAAGGTTGAAACATAATAGCCAAAGATATTTGGAAAAGAGGGCTTCCCTTGTGGCTCAGCTGGTAAAGAATACTCCTGCATTGCGGGAGACCTGAGTTTGATCCCTGGGTTGGGAAGATCACCTGGAGAAGGGAAAGGCTACCCACTCCAGTATTCTGGCCTGGAGAATTCTGGCCTGGGTCACAAAGAATTGGACACAACTGAGCGACTTTCACTTCACTTCACTTCATTGGGAAAAGAAAGAAGTGAGGAGAGAATTAATCTTACCAGATTTAAAATATTCTACAGTATTTCCAAGTTCCCACCCCCCAACCCTGGCAACCACTATTTTGCTCTATGAGTCTATGAATTGGATACATAATATAAGTTGTACTTATCATATTTATCCTTTTGTGACTGGCTTATTTAGTTTAGCATACTGTCCTCAAATATCATCCATGTTGTCATATGTTGCAGAATTTCCTTTTTTTTTTTTGTAAGGCTGAGTAATGTTCTATTGCATGTATATTTCACATTACCCCCAGGTCTTTAATGTCCCAAAGTTATCCACTCATTAATAATTGCAAAGCACAAAACCAATACAATATTGTAAAGTAAAAAATAATAATAATAATAATAAAAAGGAAAAAAATAATCGCAAAGATAGTCATAATGTAGTAATTTACTATTTTGGTTTCTCACAAATATTTGTGTTAATTTTAAATGAATTGACTTCTGTTTTTTACTGAATATATTTGACACATAACATTGTGTAAAGTTAAGGTGTACAATGTGTTACTTTGATACATTTATATATTGTAAATGCTATTGTAGTGATATTTATCACATTAGATAGTTATATAATAGTACAATATTATTGTCTATATTCATTACCCTTATTACAATTTATCCATTCATCTATTGATGGACATTTATATTGTTTCTATATGTTAGCTATTGTTAATAGTGCTGCAATTAACATGAGCATGTTAATATTTCTTTGAGATCTTAATTTCAATTATTTTGCCTAAATATCCAGAAGTGGGATTGCTGGATCATATTGTTAAGAGAATAGATCTCATGTTAAGTGTTCTTGGGTTTCCCTTGTGGCTTTCCTGGTAAAGAATCTGCCTGAAATGCGGGAGACCTGGGTTCAATCCCCTGGTTGGGAAGATCCCCTGGAGAAGGGAAAGGCTACCCACTCCAGTACTCTGGCCTGGAGAATTCCATGGACTGTACAGTCCATGGGGTCACAAAGAGTCGGCCATGGGGTCGCAAAGAGTTGGACACGACTGAGCGACTTCGCTTTCTTTCACTCTCTTTAAGTGTCCTTACTGAAATAAATCGCCACACTCTTTCCCTGGGCATATTTTATGGTCCAGGTAACTTAGGTCTGTGCATCCTGACTCATTCCTGCCAGTAACGTCTCTTTGCATGCGCCCACTCTCTGTGCCATGTCTTTGTCACTCTCATACACACGGAAGACATTCTGAGATCCTACACCACTCTAGAGTCTAGGGTACCCCACTCAAGAACATGGGCCCTTCTTTCACAACCATACCGTAGAATGGCATAGGGAATCCTTGGAGACTGTAGCAAGCCCCATGAATGGACAGAAAATAGAGATAGCTCTTTTGCTCCTAGAAGCCACCAAGCTCTCAGCGCCACCAAGCTCTCAGCGCCACCAACCAAAACAAAACAAAAAACCCCCAAGGGTTTCTACACCCTGATCCCCCTGAGCCAGGAGTTTGGTTGAGGGCTGGGGTGAGAGTTGAGGGCATAGGACCCCTTCTCAGGACTTTCTAGTCTATAAACTCTCAGCAATTCTCCTCTTGGCTCCCCTCTGCTTTCACCTAGAAAATCTCATCTATCCTTGGGTCAAAGGAAATTTACTCTGAGTCATCACCTTTAGGTTACACTACAATCAGGCTTCTGAAATTCACATAACAAGACTGAGCCTTTCCTTAAAGGCTTTCACCTTTTATGAGACAACATGTTAATATCTTACAGAATCCCAACCAGAGGTACCAAGAGCAAAAAAGATCTGCTAATATGTTTGTGATATATGTATATCTTCACCTGTTTTGAATGTGGATTTTGTTAAAGCCTAGAAAAGTTTTATTAGGTCTTACTCCAAATCAGGTCACAAGGCTACCTGCAGAGAAGTGGGTACTGGTGAATGGAAACTTTTGATTTTCCTCTTTCTTCTGAATTCTTTGAGTACTTTACAGCAGTGATTCTCAAATTTTTGCATGACTCAGAATCCCTTGGAGGACTTGGTAAAACTCTGATGACTGGGCCCCAACTGGTAGTTTGTATTTCTAACAAATTCCCAGGAGATGTTCACATCACTGGTCCAGGGACCAAATTTGGAAAACCATTGCTTAGAGCACACTCATATTAGTAAATATAAATTTAGTAAACATAAATTATATACAAATTACAAAATTAAACTTTATGATTTTTTACAGCATTTGCACTGAGTCTACTACTACTACTAAAACGTGCCCCTTTCCCTAAGGCAGTGTGTTCAGTCCCTACGGCAGCTACTGTGGGGAAAATGATCAGGTGTGACACCTCTGTCCTCCTTCACCCCAGCCCGTTTGTAAGTTGACACAAACCTCCTCCATCTGGGAAGGGCCTTCCCATCACTGGCTTTTGGTGATTGAAATTCATTCTGCTTAAGTTATTCCTTTTTCATTTTTCTTGGAACATTTCCTCTGCACGTCTTTTCAAAAGAGAAACCAAAATGCAGTGAGGCAGTGAGGAAACATTAAAACTTAAAGAGGAAGTAGCTGAATAGATAGATTCCTTGGATTCCCCTGTCAGTTCCATCAGTGTGATCCATTTCTCTGGATATTTAATGAACACTTATCAGTAGACGTTTCAGTATCTTTTGCAAGTGGCATTACTCTTTTGCTTCAGATTGTAGTTTCTTGCATTTGTCCTATAAAGAAATATATGTGGTTCGTGGATTGCTGTTTTTTTAAAGATGTCCTTAGAGACCTGGCCTGATTTCTACCCTTTATGGCTTTCTCATTTGCCTTTCATGTCTCTGGATTTGGCTATAGCTCTTAAAACTTCCCTATTTTTCTATATTCTGGCAGATAGAATCTTACTGCTTAGGGAATTGCTTCTGTGGATTAATGTTTTTACCTGCTATTTTCGCCTGGCTCAGTGAATCTAACCAGTAAACCCACTCTTTTCACACCATTTTATTTGCTCACACAGCCAATTGAGTATTCCAAATATAGGGAATATATTCATACCAATTTCTTCTTAAGCTGCTCTTCTAGCATGACTGGGACTTTCTGTCACAGACATTTTCTTTCCATATTAGATTCCACTTCTGTATTGTCTGTTCTGCTTTTGGGTATGCATGCTGCAAATGCCTCAAGTCTATCTTTGCCTCCTTGCTTGTTTTGCAGCAAAAGTGAATAGCTCAACTGATGGAGTCTTAATGTGAATGTATTTTAATTAAAACTTCACATGTAGGCCAATGAGAATGTCTAATTTAAACTGGCTTCTAAAAACTTTTATTTTAATCATGGACGTAGAGTGGCATGTTGTTTCAAGCTGCTGCAGATGTACTCTTTGGAGACAAATAATAAAGAACCAGGAGAAATTATTATTCTAAAAGCAGGGCTTGGCATTAGCCTATTTTAACCCATTCAAAACTTTCAGGCCTAGAATTTTTCCTCATAGGTATATACCCAACAGAAATGTAAATATATACTCACCAGAAGACTCATACTGCAATGTTCATAGCGGCAATATTTGTAAGAATCCAAAGCCAGGACTTAAATAAATGCTCATCAACAGTAGAATGGATAAGTGCCATATTGCCACATAGGGGAATATTATTCAGCATTGAAATAAACCATGGAAAATACATATAATAGTATGGATAAATACTATTTATAAATACTCACCACCACTAATATTGTCAAGTAAAACAAAAAACTAGTTGCAAAGGGAAGCAGTCACAAAGAGTATATATCCTATCGTTCCATTTAAATTAAGTTCAAAAACAAGCAAAACTAATCTATGGTTAGTAGTTACCCTTCAATAGTGTTAACCCTTGGGGAGTGGTTATTGATTAGAAGAGAGTACAAGGGGTGTTCTGGGAGCAGGAGATCAGCCCTTTGTTGATCTGGGTTGTGATCCATTTTGAAAGTTGAATTGTAGAAATATGATACATGCATCATCCTGTGTGTATATTATACATCAATAAAAAGGAGAAAAGAATATCAAAGAAGAAACTTTATTATACATTACCCTACCCTCTCCTTTTCACCTATTTCCTCTTCAAACCCACTCTGTGTTTGTCTTTGTAGGGGACCATGTTTCATGTTTCTCTCAGGTGTCTGCACATCTTTGGAGTAGAGGCATTGTTTGCTTTTGTTCTAAACTCGCTTTTCCAGGATGTTTGTAAGCCAGCAATCTTGGGCAATAGAGATGGCATCTCCCTCTGGGGAAGAGGGAAGATTTGTTAGCAATGAAGAAGAGTAAAGATAACCTCTCCATCGGGGCAAAGTTTGGGCAGGTTTCCTCTCGACCCCTTCTAAAAAATTTGAAGTGCTTAAACACAGGATTTTTCCTGTTTTGCCAACTCACTGCAAACAGGCATCCACCTGACAGGCTCCACATTGCCCTCAGGAGGCTTGGGGTCGGGGAGGGGAACAAAGGAAACGGATCCAAATATGCTCATGCTGCCCACTGTGCTGTGTGTAGTAAAGTAAAAATCAGTCTTTCTGATTCAGGAATCTTGTGCCATCTGCCAACATCTACAAAACTGCATCAAGCCACCCAGTTAGCTTGCAAGTAGGATGAAATCTCAGATCCTTCACAGTGCTTGATCTCTTCTAGTCCAACAGTCCATGTTGGGTTAAGGTGCTGTCATTTGGGGGTCTTATTTTGTTGACTTTGCCAACAAAGGTCTGTCTAGTCAAAGTTATGGTTTCTCCAGTAGTCATGTATGGACATGAAAGTTGGACTATAAAGAAAGCTGAGCACCAAAGAATTGATGCTTTTGAACTGTGGTGTTGGAGAAGACTCTTGAGAGTCCCTTGGACTGCAAGGAGATCCAACCAGTCCATCCGAAAGGAAATCAGTCCTGAATATTCATTGGAAGGACTGATGCTGAAGCTGAAACTCCAATACTTTGGCCATCTGATGGGAAGAACTGACTCATTGGAAAAGACCCTGATGCTGGGAAAGATTGAAGGTGGGAGGAGAAGGAGACAACAGAGAATGAGATGGTTGGGTGGCATCACTGATGTGATGGACATGAGTTTGAGTAGGCTCTGGGAGTTGGTGATGGACAGGGAAGCCTGGCGTGCTGCAGTCCATGGTGTCGCCAAGTCGGACATGACTGAGCAACTGAACTGAATTTTGTTATATGAGCTTGCTTATCACAATGAATCAACTTATTGTAACAATAACCATATTAGACAAAATAGTAAGAACCAACGTTGATTGAGCACATACTGATCGAGCACATACTAGGTGCGAGACACCAGGCTAAAAGATATACATACCTGTCTTATTAGTTGAACTGCTCTCAATGATCCACAAAATAGGTTTTTCTTCAGTTCATAGATAAGGAAACTGAGATTCAGAGATCAAGTTACCATAGTTACTATCTCTTACACAGCCAGCTAGTGACTGACTTGGAATTTAAACCCAGTTGCTCTGACTTGAGAGCCCATACTCTCAAGTCTTTAGTCTCACATATGGACCAAGTTCATATAACAGCATCAAGAACCACACCTTAATTACCTCTTATGGTAGAACTGGTGAAAATCACTGCAAATAGACAAGTTTAAAAGGAACCATTTGTGGAAGCATCATCACTTCACTGTCAAAGAAACCGCCACTCATAGCAGCATGTAGATGTTTGTTCTCCCATAAAACATTGCTTCTGACAAATATTCTGGTATAGAAATAGCTGTCCCTAATAGCTTCTTCTCATTATACCCCCGACTCTTTTAATCAAAGGAATGGTGTGGCCCACCAGTCCAATATTTACAATGAAAGTTATTCTATTTTAGGGAACACTTAGAGAAAAGATTAGATTAAACAAACAATAATGTGCAACAAGAGAATCTCCATGCAGAGCAAGGTCTTAACATTTAGCTCTCTTCTTACATCTGCTCTTTTACTATCATCAGGATTTAACGAACATGTTTTTCTTTGAAAAGAAAAACAATCAAATGTTCTAAATGTAATTCTTCTAGGTCTCAGTTTAGCCTCTTCTCAATAAGAAACCTGCAAGAAAATATAAAGAGGGAAAAAATATGCACTTTGTTGGTGGTTATATACTGTCAGTTACTGGATGGTAGA
Organism: Oryx dammah; assembly: GCF_014754425.2. Lineage (NCBI taxonomy): Eukaryota > Metazoa > Chordata > Mammalia > Artiodactyla > Bovidae > Oryx > Oryx dammah. The sequence goes on along the minus strand of NW_024070207.1, from coordinate 104,648,623 downwards.
TACATTGCATTTTTCTTAAATGTAAATTTCTCAAAGTAAATTGAAAATTTCTCTGTGATAGAATTAGCTAAATAAAAAAATACACTTGCAATGGTTGGGAAAGTTCTTGTAAAAAGGACTTCACATGGAAGTGAAGGAATTTCCCATGTTCAGCTAGGAAGAGCTGAGACAAAATCAACCCCTAGGTCTATTTTTCATGTCTAAGATTTATGTTCTGATGTGAGTGTGGCCGCACTCACTGCATTTCTCAGAAATCACTTACAGAAAAGACACTTAGCAAGACTGGGGAATGCATGCCGAAGGGCAAAAGCTACTTTCCTTTGTAAAACCGAATGCAGACTGTGAGAGACCCAGGTGGTAGCAGGATTCTTCTCCATGCCCTCTCCCAGGTCCTGCTGCTTGTTGGATTCAGTTAGCTCACAGAAACCAGGCAGTTGAGGCTCCATGGAGAATCATTAGAGCAAGACTTATTTTTAGGAGGCAACCAGATTTTACAGCAAGTGATAAGAGTGGCAGGGAAAACCAGCTAAACTAGAATGTTATCTGTTCCGTCCCCACCTACAGGAACCCCTTGCAATTAGCTAGCCAGGAAGACCAATCTCAGAAGCGAAAAAATAATAATAAAGTAATATAAAATGTGGCACATATCCAGAGACAACACAAGAAAAAACAAGAATAATTTTTCAAATTTAATTTTTAATTTTCTTAGTTATCAAATAGAGCATGCTTACTAGAGCATGCACACAGCATGAATGTGCTGCTAAACAGTTTCTCATCAAACATCCATGTAGCCACCAGCCAGTCTGAGAAATGGAATATCGCTTGGACCCTAGAAGTCACCCTCATTTTTCCTATGACTTTCTTTCCCCCAAAAAATAACCACTACCCTGACTCCTAGGATAACTATTCTTTGTATTTCATTATAGTTTTTCAGCTTATTCATGAATCCTTAAATACCGTGGGCTTCCCTGGTGGCTCAGAGGTTAAAGCATCTGCCTGCAATGCGGGAGACGTGGGTTCGATTCCTGGGTCGGGAAGATCCCCTGGAGAAGGAAATGGCAACCCACTCCACTATTCTTGCCTGGAGAACCCCATGGACAGAGAAGTCTGGTGGGCTACAGTCCACAGGGTCGCAAAGAGTCGGACATGACTGAGCGACTTCACTTTCACTTCACTTAAATACCGTAGATAGCTAGGAAGACTCTTTTCAGTTATATTTAAGTGGAATTATACAGCATAGATTGTTTCATGCTCTGCATTCTGTCTGTGAGAGTCATCCATGTTGCGGCATATAACTATGGTTTATTTATTTTCAAGGAGTTGAATTGCCAGCTCATAGGGAAGGCCAGGCTGTTTCCCACAGTGCTTGTGGTCTATCTGTCCCCAGCAGTATATGAGAATTCCAGCTTCTGCACATCCTCATATTCTCTGTTTTCCATCTTTTTTCACTTTACCTATTCTAATGGGTGACTAGTGATATCATATTGTGTCCACTGATTAATGAGGCTTAAATTCTCTTATATGTTTATAAAAGGCATGACATAATAGCCATTATGTAATTCTGTTTTGTGAAGTACCCATTCAATTATCTTACTCATTTTTCTATTGGGTTGTCTCTCTTTTTCTTAGGGCTTTATAGTGGCTTTTAAAACATACTTAAGATAAGAGGTTTTCTAAGTTATAAGTATTGGAACTATTTTCTACCACTATTTTGATGGCCTTTTTACACTCTTTTTTTTTTTAGAAATATTTAGTGAATTTCCTCAAATGAAGAAAACTTCAATGATACAGAACTGAAAATATCAGAAATCTATATATAATAGTGAATATAAATTAGTCAGTTCCATAGACATTTCCAGCTAAGCATTCATACAAATAAAGATTCATCTTTTTCTTACATATAGGAATAACATACATACATACATGACATGATTCTGGCAAAAAAAAAAAATCAGAGATACTGAAAATATTCTCAAGTTTTAAGAATGGTGTGGAATAAGTTTTAACAACAACATTCTACATGAATGGAAACCTCTGATTTAATTCCATGATTTTATCATGCCAGAAGCATGGTTGCTTTCACTTTTCTTAAACAGATATTGGTATCATACACATTGGCTTATTAATAATTAAGGCAGTTTGCATACAGAGTATCTCAGTGTCAACAAAAAATTTTTAGTACTGATTATTTTCTATAATGGTTTAAACTTTCAAAGTCTTTTCAACATAAAATAGTAGCTGCACACATTTAAGTGTTTTCTTCTAAAACACATTCTTTAAAAAAAAAAGTAATGATGATTGGTCTTTGTGATTCCTAGAAATAAGTCCTGTCTTATTTTTCACATAGTATATTCTTATGCAGGATTGCATTAAGACCCAGTACTTCTTAAACAATATTGCGAAATAACCATATAAATCCCAAATGCAGCAAAGATGAACAATCTCGTAGTGCACTTTCACCTCATTGAAGCTGAAGCTGGTCCTTCTGGATCTTTTTCCACTTCAGTGTGAAGTAGCTTGGTAGCATTTCATTAGTGGTTTCATTATGCGGTTTTTTAAAGGAAAAAATGGTTTTGATTTCTTCCATAGTTCTCAGATGGGATATTTTTGGGGAAATCATATAGTCCAGGGATGTTTTGAATAGCCAAATGCTATAGATGAGGTCTCTCGATGCAACTGTAATAATTAAGCATCTACATCTTTGGCTATATTACCAGTATATCCTGGAACCAAAGTAAGATGGTTTTCCTGTTCCCACAACCCACTTAATTGCTGTTTTAAAATCTGAATATTTCCATCATTCACAGTTTCTGTTTTGGATGATAGTTCTGACCACCACCTTTTTATGACTGCTTGAAGCCTGTTTAAATCAAATTATTATATATTCTTCAAATCTGCTTTTAAGTAGTGACATTACTAGAGGCAACACATCTACACAGCAGCCAAGTGAGATGTACTGTTTTTCTTCCTGTAAACTCTTGGTGAGCACAGGGAGGCAATCCACGACAACTCGAAGGTCCTCGTTCCTTATCAAATATGCTACAAGTTCACTGATAGTTCTCTTTCTCCAGAAAGTTAAAGCTACATTCAATCTCAAATTCCTGCTGAATAAAACCTGTGCCATTGTTTCATGGTCCTGAGAAACCGCAGAAAAAAAGCCACTATATTTTGATGATGAGCTTTCTGTCTGTGAAGAACCAGAATCACTGGAGTTAATCAAATATGTTTGACATCATGCTGTAATTTTTCAAGGAGGTGGCCTGCACAAGCCAGTTCATTTTCTTTATTTGCCATGACACAGCCCCCACTTTTAGGGGGTTGCTTTTTTCTGTAACAAGGATTTTGAATAGGATGATGAACTTTCTTTCTTCTATACACCTTACATAGTTTATCTGGGCTTTTCACAGCTTGTCCAACTGTTCTAGTTATGTAAGCAGCCAACTGTTTTGGAGATTTCTTAACCTCCTTCATGTTCTTATTAGTGAAATTAGAGGTCCTTTTTCTAGGAAGATCAGTGGAATGATCCTCAGTATTATTACAAAAGTTGCGTTTTTTAACATTGTGGGTTTCAGATGCCATCAGTTCAGTCACTCAGTCATGTCTGACTCTTTGCGACCCCATGGACTGCAGCACACCAGGCCTCCCTGTCCATCACCAACTCCTGGAGTTCACCCAAACCCATGTCCATTGAGTCAGTGATGCCATCCAACCATCTCATCCTCTGTCGTCCCCTTCCCCTCCTGCCCTCAATCTTTCCCAGCATCAGGGTCTTTTGAAATGAGTCAGCTCTTCGCATCAGGTGGCCAAAGTACTGGAGTTTCAGCTTCAACATCAGTCCTACAAATGAACACCCATTTAAGAGATAAACTTAAATCTATTATTAAAGGCAGTTCAGAATCTGAAGAAAAGGTGTTATCGTAACAGAAAAGTTAAATTCAAATTTTTACACCAGCTTTCTTTAAGGTAAACTTAATTAACTTTATTTTAAACTTAGTCCTAACCATATACAAAACTCTTTCCTCGTGTTTCACTTTTCACAAACTTTATCACTTTCTGTACCCATTACTGCGTTCCTCTATCCGAAAGTCAGGCTTACTTCCTTTTCCTTTCACAAAATGCAATTCCATTCCTCATATCTTCTTTACTGAAAACACACTTCCTACTTCCCTTAAGCAACCAAGAACTGACTTTTATATTAGCATTTTATAGATTGGTGAGCATAAATACCAGTGATAATTTCTAAAACCATTGCTTTCTTAGAGAGAACATTTTAGGATGGCACCAAACATCATTCATTTTTAATCCCAAATCTCTTTAGTTTCTCTGTAAGAGAAAATTAGTGTTCAGGAGAAGGCTATTGGCACCCCACTCCAGTACTCTTGCCTGGAAAATCCCATGGATGGAGAAGCCTGGTAGGCTGCAGTCCATGGGGTCGCTAAGAGTTGGATACGACTGAGCGACTTCACTTTCACTTTTCACTTTCATGCATTGGAGAAGGAAATGGCAACCCACTCCAGTGTTCTTGCCTGGAGAATCCCAGGGACGGGGGAGCCTGGTGGGCTGCCGTCTATGGGGTCACACAGAGTTGGACACGACTGAGGTGACTTAGCAGCAGCAGCAGTAAATGTTTCAAAATCTTATTTTATTTGGAAATGACCTAGATTTCCAACACTTAGTTTAGCACAACCCTTAGAAATTCAAGTTACCCCAATCTGGAGTGACTACTTTAGACAGATATTCCTAAAACATAATTATTCTTAATAGAGTTTATCTAAAAGCTCATATCTCATTTACATTTTTTAGAAGTTTCTTCACTCAAGGTAATTTCCTTGCTGACAAACTTGTAACATATAATAATATTTAACTTATATTAAACCTAGGTACAATGAAAATATTCTGCTTAATGTTAATTACTCTTAGACATGTCTACATTAGTTAGATCAATAAACAAACATTAATTATCAGGTATTTAATACTGAATATTTTCCAGTTCACATGAACCTAAAATTCATTTAGGTTAATTTCTCCTGTGTTTAGAATTATTTTATTTGTAAGTGCTTACTTTTTTTTTAAGGCCAATTAGATTACAGCTCATTTACAAACAGATATCAGCAATATTATCCAAAAAACAAAGACACACACTGAAACATACATATTCCAGATAGACACAAGAGATCCTATAGCTTTGTTTTCCAAACTTAGTTATGAATCAGATATCACAATACAAAACACACTAATTGTAAAAAATGGTTGGAATAAGATTTTAAAAGGCTTTATTCCCCCTTTTTTTCCTTTTGGTTTCAGGAATTAGAGAGAGTCTAGATAAGTGATCCAGAGAGCTCTGGTATAAAGGTATAGAAGGAGTTATTTCCTCAGGGCAAAAATATTTATACAGATTTTTTTTTTCTTCAAGCTTTCTCTGGAGTCTAAAGAATATTGTGACCACATTGTTAAAAAATCATCTTTTTCTGTGATCATAGTTTTATAGCCAAAATTTAGATCAGATAGTGCTCAATTTGGCCCTAATATCAAGGACAGATTGGTCCCAGCAAGGATTTTCCCTTGGGGAAGTGGGGAGTCTTAGTTTGATCAGCCCCAGGCTGTTGATTACAGGAGGAAGTCCTGGACATAAGGGAAATTCAGTCCATTTTCCTATCTTATGTCAATAAAGAGCTAATATTTTTAGGCCATTTTTCTTGTCAGTGGGTCATGGCTATAGATTGACCAGTCAAAAAAATGTGTTTGTTTTTTTTTTTCCCCAAGGGGTTCCCAGGTGGAGTGTGGAATCTTAGAGTGAGCAATTCCCATATTAACTCAAGCAGTTTGTACTAGATGTCTGTGCACTCAAATCAAACCAACAAACCAAACCAGAACTTCGCCAGCCAGGAGTCACAGTCCAAATGAAACAAAAGGCAAAGAGATGCCCAGAAATTAAGAGCCAGGTGGCAGGAGTGCCCCAAAAAGATGGTAAAGTAACGCCCAGAAATCAAAAGCCAAATGGCATAAACACCAAACGTGACTTCCCAGTTCCACTAGACCTGTGACCTGGCAAAGTCAGTGCTAGCAGCCTTTTTAGTTTTGATATAGTTTCAAGCAACTTCTTGTTGATTTTCTGCAAAGAAGTTACTCTACCATTTCCTCTTTTATAAGCTTCTAGATACCAGTCAAATTAAGCACGGCTGGCCTTTTCTAAATGTGTGTGCAAAAATATCGATTTTAGAATATCAAAAGAACCCCAATTTGGCCATTTTAGGTTGAGATCTCTTTTAATATAATTTCCCCAATTAACTAGGTACTTGCAAGTATGAGGTCCGTACATATTGTACATGAATCTGGCTGGAGTGTTAGTCAGAGGCTGGCTTTCTGACACCCCTTTGTTTCTGTTTTTGAGAGATTCTGTTTCCCATTTTAAGCTGAATTTTTCAGGCATAAAAATTGCTAGTGAACTTGTGTAGTGGGCCCATGTGCTGCTTGTGAGCTTTAACTCCTCCAGGAGTCACCCCAGAGTCGTTTCAGTTCGTCTTATGTGTTCGGATTGTGCCTCTGGCAATGTAAGACCACCATGGCTTCTCAGGTCGCTGAATGGCCAGTTCTTATGTGCAACCCCTAGACGAGCAAGTATTTTAATTAATGAGTGGGTTTCCCTATGGGACCACTGCGTGGTATGAGGACTAGGCCTCCACCACTCCCATAAATTTCTCAGTCACCTGAGAATACCAAAACTGGCTGGGAGGAGTCTTGTTCCTTTTCTTTAGAGCAAAGCTCTCATTTATTTTCCTCGCTTTTACCCTGACAAATTCTATAATGGCAGTCAAATTGAGGAAGTGTCAGATCAGCCTCTTAACCACTCAGCCAAGACCATTCAGTCACCTACAATGGAGCAACCTTGGCATCTTTCAGCCGAGCCCCAGTTATTCCTCGATTTTTTTTTTCCCCAGTTGAGCCCCACTACCCAGTGTCTTTCCACTGGGTGGGCAATTCTCCTGGCATCTTTCAGCCAGCCCCCGCCCCCAGTATCTTTTGCCTGGGTGGGAATTTCTCTGTATCTTTCAGCTGAGCCCCACTCAGTGTCTAGGCCATGAGTGGGTATGCCCCAGATGTTTCACCCAGGCCCCACCCAGTATCTTTCCTACTGGGAGGGGGCAGGTAACCTGCTCCACCACTAAATAAAACTCAGAATCTCAACCAATATGGGAGATTTGAGAACCAGGAGAGACCCCAATTCGTCTGCACTCCCTGAGGAGGCAGATGGGCACAAGGGGTTGCTGCTGGTACCAAAGCTCCAGTTCCTTGTGGAGTCCAGTCGGAGGAAGGAAGTCCACTCTGGGTCACTTCGTCAGTCACCATAACTGTCGACTAAAAAAGATGTACAACTTGAGAGTTGTGAGTTAAGTTTTACTTGGTGCAAAATGAGGACTGCAGCCTGGGAGGCAGCATCTCAGCTCTGAGAGACTGCTCCAAAGTGGCAGTGGGGGAAAGCCAATATATAAGGTTTTGGTGAAGGGGGAGTTCAATACCACGAATCTCTCATTTTACAAAATGTTTCTGTTAGTCATGAGGATCTGATGTCACCATGAAGGGATTTAGTGCTTCCTAGATATGAGGAGATTGAGATTGAGATCTCAAAGATTGAGATAATAAAATCTGTTCCTAAAAACATCTAACTATATAAAGACCAGTCCCACCACATTCCCTGGAGCACAGAGTGCCTCACTCCACCCTGAACTCCCCCAGGGGTTGTTGAAGTCACCAGCTATACCAGCATGGGGTTCAATCTCCCTAGAAGCAGATGGCTAATGCCTTTGTTGTTCAGTCCTTGGCAATGCTTTTGCTAAGTGCCAATTTGTAGTTCACATGTCTGACTCTATGCAACCCCATCAACTGCAGCCCACCAGGCTTTCCTGTCCTTCATTATCTCCCAGTTTGTTCAAACTCACATACAATAAGTTGGTGATCCAACCATCTCATCCTCTGTCTTTTTCTCCTGCTGCCCTCAGTCTTTCCCAGCATCAGTTCAGTCACTCAGTCGTGTCCAGCTCTTTGTGACCCCATGGACTACAGCACACTAGGCCTCCCTGTCCATCACCAACTCCTGGAGTTCACTCAAACTCATGTCCATTGAGTTGGTGATGCCATCCAACCATCTCATCCTCTGTCATCCCCTCCTCTTCCCACCTTCAATCTTTCCCAGCATCAGGGTCTTTTCAAATGAGTTAGTTCTTCATATCAGGTGGCCAAAGTATTGGAGTTTCTCCTTCAGCATCAGTCCTTCCAATGAATATTCAGAACTAATTTCCTTTAGGATGAAATGGTTGGATCTCCTTGCAGTCCAAGAGACTCTCAAGGGTCTTCTCCAACACCACAGTTCAAAAGCATCAATTCTTTGTCACTCAGTTCAGTTCAGTTCAGTTGCTCAGTCATGTCCGACTCTTTGTGACCCCATGAATTGCAGCACACCAGGCCTCCCTGTCCATCACCAACTCCCAGAGTTCACCCAAACTCACATCTATTGAGTCAGTGATGCCATCCAGCCATCTCATCCTCTGTCATCCTCTTCTCCTCCTGCCCCCAATCCCTCCCAGCATCAGAGTCTTTTCCAATGAGTCAACTCTTCGCATGAGGTGGCCAAAGTACTGGAGTTTCAGCTTTAGCATCATTCCTTCCAAAGAAATCCCAGGGTTGATCTCCTTCAGAATGGACAGGTTGGATCTCCTTGCAGTCCAAGGGACTCTCAAGAGTCTTCTCCAACACCACAGTTCAAAAGCATCAATTCTTCAGCACTCAGCTTTCTTTATAGTCCAGCTCTCACATCCATACATGACCACTGGAAAAACCATAGATTTGACTAGATGGACCTTTGTTGGCAAAGTAATGTCTCTGCTTTTAATATGCTGTCTGGGTTGGTCATAACTTTTCTTCCAAGGAGCAAGCATCTTTTAATTTCATGGCTGCAGTCACCATCTGTGATTTTGGAGCCCAAAAAACAAAGTCAGCCACTGTTTCCACTGTTTCCCCATCTATTTGCCATGAAGTGACAGGACCAGATGCCATGATCTTCGTTTTCTGAATGTTGAGCTTTAAGCCAACTTTTTCACTCTCCTCTTTTGCATTCATCAAGAGGCCTTTCAGTTCTTCTTCGCTTTCTGCCATAAATGTAGTGTCATCTGCATATCTGAGGTTATTGATATTTCTCCTGGCAATCTTGATTCCAGCTTGTGCTTCATCCAGTCCAACATTTCTCATGATGTACTATGCATGTTAAGTAAGCAGGATGACAATATACAGCCTTGACATACTTCTTTCCCGATTTGGAACCAGTCTGTTGTTCCATATCCAGTTCTAACTATTGCTTCTTGACCTGTATACAGATTTCTCAGGAGGTAGATCAGGTGGTCTGATATTCCCATCTCTTGAAGAATTTTCCACAGTTTGTTGAGATCCACACAGTTAAAGTTTTTGGCATAGTCAATAAAGCAGGATTTTTGGAACACTTGCTTTTTTGATGATCCAATGGATGTTGGCAATTTGATCTCTGGTTCCTCTGCCTTTTCTAAATACAACTTGAACATCTAAAAGTTCAAGTTAAGGTATTGTTGAAGCTTGGCTTGAAGAATTTTGAGCATTACTTTGCTAGCGTGTGAGATGAGTGCAATTGTGCAGTAGTCTGAGCATTCTTTGGCATTGCCTTTCTTTGAGATTGGAATGAAAACTGACTTTTTCCAGTCCTGTGGCCACTGCTGAGTTTTCCACATTTGCTGGCATATTGAGTGCAGCACTTTCACAACATCATCTTTTAGGATTTGAAATAGCTCAACTGGAATTCCATCACCTCCACTAGCTTTGTTCATAGTGATACTTTCTAAGGCCCACCTGACTTCACATTCCAGGATGTCTGGCTCCCAGCATCAGGGTCTTTTCCAATAAGTCTTTTCTTTAGATCAGGTAGCCAAAGTATTGGAGCATCAGCATCATCATGGAAAGGCTACATGAAAACATATTTCTTTAGCCTCAGCATTCTAGCCATTGAGACACCAGACATGAAAATGGAGAAGGTTTGTTAGACATTCCAGCTGCAACAAAGGTGATGTGCAAGATAAGGAAGACAGACAGCCAGTAGCCACAACCGAAACCTCAGACATAAGACCCTAACTGAGCCATCACAGGCCTCTCTAGGCATTCATACCACCCAACTAAGACCCTAGTCATTGTGGAATGAAAACTATCTATCCCTGGTGGTCCCTGCCCAGATTCCTGACCCATAAAATCTCAGGCATAATAAATGTTTTCTGATACCACTAAGTTTGGGCTGAATGTTATGCAATGATAGATAACTGATACTGAAGTTTCCATGAGGGTTGATGTGGAGCTAGGCTCTGAAGGACTGGAAGACATGCAGAAGAAGAGGGATTCTGGGAAAGGGAAACACATGAACTAAGCTGATAAATGAAGAATAAACCTAAAGCCTTCAGATGCCCATGATGTAATCATACCAACAAAGTGGAAAGGTTATTTGGAGATGAATGTGGCAAGATGTTCTTCACCTTTTTTACTTATTAGAACAAAGAGAGACTTTGTTAGAATAATGGCACATTAAAATGAAGCTATATAGTTGTCATGGCAAGAAAAATATGATATGACTTGTGGATGTTTCACTCTGAAGATCTGAAGTCACAGCTTCTGGAATGGACCCAGAGCCCTGACTGAGGTCACCTTTAGAAATGAAAAGAAGAGACAGAAGGGAGAATGATCTCATAGGTGTTTATCCTAGATATGCCTCTTCTGTACTAAATGGGTGATGGCATGGGAAAAGACTATTGGTGGTTTATTTGTTCTCATTCCTCTAATAGATTCTGAACTCAACTTATATCCATTATCAGCAGTTGATAGTGAGACTCTTCTCAGGATATAACTTTACCTTCAAGATCTACAAGGTTTACCAGGTTTATGTATGAAAGTGAAGTTGCTCAGTCGTGTCCAACTCTTTATGACCCCATGGACTGTAGCCTACCAGGCTCCTCCCTCCATGGGATTCTCCAGGCAAGAGTACTGGAGTGGGGCATGCGGTTCTCATAAACTTCCCTTCAAATTGCCATCTCATTCCATTTCCTAACTTAAATAGCAAGAATCACTGAGTTATGAAAGACCTTGTCAGAGACAGGGAGTGGGGCTTAGGTGAAATGGGTGAAAGTAGTTAAAAGATATAAAGAAGATTAAGTCATGGGATGTACTATACAGACATGATAAGAACACTATATTGCAAATTTGAACATTGCTAAGAGAGTAGATCTGGAAAGTTCTCAAGAAAAAATTGTGTAACTGTGTAGCAATGGATGTTATCTAGACTCATTGTGGTGAGATTTCTCAATATATACAGGTATCTAATCATATTGTTGTGTATAGGAAACTAATATAATGTTATGTGTCAATTGTATGTCAATTTTTAAAACAAAAATTACAAAAACTGTTGAAAACAAGAAACGGGTATTTATTTAGTTTGGGAAGCAACTGAGAACTTCTACTGTGTAAAAGGTTTATAAGTATATATTACAAACATACTTCTTATGTACCTTTGGGGACAGAAGAAAAGAAGGAGACACATGAATTTCTGGACTGTAGAACTGGGTAAAAAGATACATTGGTAAAGTTAGTACCAGAGTAAGACCAAGAACTACCACAAAGTGAGAATAATGATGAGATAGAGTTGTCCTATCACTGTGTCCCATTCCTTTCATTTCTCAACCTTGAAAATTGCCTCTGAAGCCATAAATGGAATGAGATGGCAATTTGAAGGGAAGTTTATGAGAACCGCATGCCCCAACTATGGGTAACAGCACAAAAAAATGTGGAGCATAAACTGGGTAGTGCATATTGACTTTTCTTGTCAACATCTTGTATAATAGCTTATCTCATAATGCTGGCATTTTGAACTCTAGTAAATAAAAACTTTCTGCAGCAAGAAGACTATATTTTTATCCCCAGTGATATATAACTTCAGGTATCTTTAGAAGGAAGGAGAACATACTGGAGTTCAATAATAAAATGTTTATTACAGTACTGAATGTGAAAATGTCTCAGCAGTAGTTTTTAAAAATGCATGATGAGAATACATGGCCCTTCAATGCAGTGATAATAAATAAATAAAGCCAGAGGCAGAAAAACCCAACCAGATTTTGCAGGATGGGGAACATGTGTATACCTGTGGCAGATTCATGTTGATGTATGGCAAAACCAATACAATATTGTAAAGTAATTAACCTCCAATTAAAATAAATTTATATTTTAAAAAAAGTATAACCAAAAAAAAAAAAAAGATCTAGAAAATGGAAAGTTTGTGAGACTCTAGTTCGTATATATAGTTTGTCTTCTGAGCTCTTCAGTCCTTTTCCTTGATCAAATTAGATACTCAGATAATTACATAAAAAAATCTTTCATATTTCTTTGCTTTGTTCTTTATCATGCTAGATAGTAGATTTTGAGCTGTTAGTCTAGTTAAATTTTGGCACTGGGAAATTTGGAGTTTTGAAATCTGTTTAATATTTTCTCTTAATGTGGAAATTTTATCTGTGAAAATGCATAGTATTTCTGATGTCAAGACTAATATAGGATAATGCATAGAAAGTGTTTTGAAAACCATAATACGTGAAATAAGATGTTAAAATTGTACTGTTGATATTGATGATGATAATAGTGTTACTAGGTGCACATATACTGAAACAACACACATCACATATCCTTAGGTGTTAAGTAGAAAGAAAACTTGGCATTTTTTCTTCTGAAAAAGGAAAACTGAGATTTTCCCCAGCCATGGTCTGTTAACATAGGCTATTTTCTTTATAGTAGTCTGTCAGTGTGTATTTATTGAGATCTGCTTTGTGTAGAATTCATTTCTTGCTGTTTTGGAGAACTGTAAAAATGCTAGTGAAGTCTCTGCACCAGAAGAATTTATTTTCTAAAGGAAAAGAGAAAAAAAGAAAATTCACATACTTAACATGTACGTGAAAGCATGTGTCTCTTCAATTAGGTATATTATGTATATACCTCAATGCACACTTCTCACCCACACATCCACTTTCTCAGTGATTTAGTAAAGGGATGGCATACTGTATCCTGAGGACCAAATCCAGCCAGTGACCTATTTTTGTATGGCTCTTGAGCTCAGAATGTTTTGTATATTTTTAAAGGGACTTAGACTTCCCTGGTGGCTCAGACGATAAAGCGTCTGCCTACAGTGCGGGAGACCCGGGTTCAATCCCTGGGTTGGGAAGATGCCCTGGAGAAGGGCATGGCAACCCACTCCAGTATTCTTGCCTGGAAAATCCCATGGACAGAGGAGCCTGGTAGGCTACAGTCCATGGAGTCGCAAAGAGTCAGACACGACTGAGCGACTTCAATTTCTTTCACTTTAAAGGGTTTAAAAAAAATAGAAATGATGAAGAATATGCAACATAGACAATATAAGTCTTGAAAAACCTTAACTATTTACTATCTTTACAGGCTTTTTATAGGAAAAAAATGATTGGTCCTTGATCTAGAGTGCTGTGTGAAACTGAAGTTTTGCCAAATTAGAGTGATCAGAGTTGTCCCAGGTTAGTGTGAGAGCCAGTGCCAAATGATTTATAACCCTATAGCCGCACAGGACAATGCTTGCCTAAAGCTACTTCGCATTTGTACTGCATTGGCCTTCAAAGCCTTTCTTGTATGAAAGGCAGAAATAAACACTAAAGTCATACTTATTATGGCAGGAAGTTTCACGTGTTGATTTCAATGCAAGCATCTAAATCTCTGCCATCTCTGATAGTACAGATCATTCAAGTCAAGTAAATCTAGGTCTCCGTCCTCTCTTCCCTATTGCCAAGTTAGTTTTCAATGCTTTAGCATTCTGTTTATAAAAAGTACCAAGAACGACCTTGGGGTGCTCCCTCGGTGACCACTCAGCCTCTAGACTCGAGTCTGTGGCTGATTGTGACGTTACTGCTGATTGAACTTGCCACTGGATACGACAGAAAAGGCCTATCTTTTCCCACCATCTCTTTGAAAGCTTCTTTTTATTTCAGAGCTGCAGTTGGAATTTGTAGTATGTGACTCAGCTGTTTGGTTTATGCTCTTTCCAATGCCTTTGTAGGGAAGTGTCCTTTCATTTCTGCTTCAAAAGCATTCTTTATGATAGTTTCTCCTGGCATTTAAAAGAGTTTCTCCTGGCATCCCACTAGCATCCCACCCCACCCCAGCAGCTCTCAGCTCTGCTGTATAATAACTTGTCCCCCGGTTTATTATTTGAGTGTGGTTTTTGTGTTTTCATTCAGTGTCTTCATGAATATTCCATTTTCTATTACTGAGCACAGTTTTAGGGGACTCCAGTCTTACCTAGTGGAATGGTTACCTGCAAAGTCCCATTTGGAGGTACACGCCCATGCAAGACTCTGGGAGCCGTGATTCCAGTTTATGCTCTTTATTATTCAGCTTTAGTGGATCAAGTAGCCAAAAGGATGCAGAAACAACAGATTATACATCTCTTGAAACTTCCTGTGTCTCACTGTCCTCATATGTTAAAATGAAGACAATAATAGAACCTAACTCGTAGGCATGCTGGGGAAATTAAGTGAGATAATTCATATAACTGTTTAGCTCCATGTTTGGCATAGAGCAAACACTTGCTGCATGCTGATCCCATGATTGTCATCATCATCTCTTCACTCAGACAGCACTTTTTTCCCCTAGAGTATTGGCTTAGTCATTCCACAGATATTGGTGCCTACCATGTACTAGGCACTGTCTTAAACACTGGATTATCAAAGATACTCTTTAAATCTTCACTGGAAACATGACAGATTTTTTTCGAGCACCGATCTGGTCAGGCATCTGCGCTGCTGCTAAGTCACTTCAGTCGTGTCCGACTCTGTGCGACCCCATAGACGGCAGCCCACCAGCCTCCCCCGTCCCTGGGATTCTCCAGGCAAGAACACTGGAGTGGGTTGCCAGTTCCTTCTCCAATGCATGAAAGTGAAAAGTGAAAGGGAAGTCACTCAGTCATGTCTGACTCTTGGCGACCCCATGGACTGCAGCCTACCAGGCTCCTCCATCCTTGGAATTTTCCAGGCAAGAGTACTTGAGTGGGGTACCATTGCCTTCTCTGGGTCAGGTGTCTGATATGTGCCTAAATCAGTGGTTTGGAGGGTATGCCCAGGCCAGTGAGCTTATTTCAGTCTATGTGGTGGTTCTTGTCTCCGAGAGCAAACCCATGGGCTGCCACACTTGCTTACATGGACATCTTAGTAATCTCTGCCTAGTTAAATTGATTATTCCACCATCTTATCAGTGCACCATGTTTGTTCTACTTTGACCTCTCTGTATGTATCACTGTCTATGCTCAATCACAGAGTCACCATACCGGCCTGCCGTGGGTACAAGGATAAGCAGTCTGCAGCTGTGAGGCAAGGTTACCACCTACCTTCTGATACCAGAGATGGCCTCAGGAATCCCTCGGTGTTACAGAGAACAATGGCTTCTGACTTACCAAGTCCATAGATTCCAGGCTGAGATGTCACTGCATAGACAGACACACTAGAGTTCCCTTGGCAGAGCCCCTTCCAAGGAATAGAACTGTACATATTGGTGGTTGCTGTAGAAGCTATTGGTAAATCCCGTGGCTTCTGCTTATAGTCATAATCCTGAGTGCCTTGGATTCTCAAGCAAGACAGGGGGAGGCAGTTGAGGAAGTGCTTGATAACTTCCCATAGACATGGGGCCTTCTTGGGAAAACCTCCACAGCTGCTTCCTGTGACCTTCATCAGAGCTATAATAGCTGATTTAAATTCCTTGTCTACTAGAGATACTGGCAGCCATGTTCCTACCACTCATAGAGACCTGAGAATGTAGAGCTAACCCACAGACACCCAGAGGTTTTTCTTTTTTTCCTGAATCAAGAACAAGAGACAGAGTAACTCTTAGGAGTGGCTTCTGACTCAAGGCTCCAGAGGATTCCCTGATTCACACAGTTCTCCCATTCTGTGAACCTCCACTATTTGCACCCCAGATTTCTATTTTGACTTAAGCTACTTCCAGTGGTGTACATGTAACTGGCAACTGAAAGAGTTCTGTCTAAAATCCTCTCTAATCACTCCCTCTCTTTAAATCCCAACAGTGACTGAGTTTATTCTCTTCCCAAACAGGTTATTAACTCTAAAATGACCACTTCCTTTTAAAATTATTACAAGGAAAAACTATCTTAGCTGTACTGGATGCTTGGGGCTGGTGCAACCGAGACGACCCAGAGGGATGGTATGGGGAGGGAGGTTCAGGATGGGGAACATGTGTATACCCATGGCAAATTCATGTTGATGTATGGCAAAACCAATATAATATTGTAAAGTAATTAGCCTCCAATTAAAATAAATAAATTTATATTTAAAAAAACTATCTTAGCCATAAAAAAGGATGTAATCTTGCCATTTGTGACTACATGGATGGACCTTGAGGGTATTATGCTGAGTGAAATAAATCAGAGAAGACAAATACCATATGATCTCTCTCGTATGTTGAATATTAAAAAAAAAAAGCAACCCCCCCCCAAAAAAAGTGAACATACCAAACAAAAACAAACATGTGGACACAGAGAACAGAATAGTAGTTACTAGCGGGGAAGGGAAGGAAGGTGATATGGGTAAAGTACTGTATAGTGACAGGTAGAAATCAAAATTTTGGTGGTGAGCACACTGTAGTGTGTATGCTGCTGCTGCTGCTGCTAAGTCACTTCAGTCGTGTCCAACTCTGTGCGACCCCATAGTGTATAAAGAAGTAGAAATATAATGTTGTACACCCCAAACTTATATAATATTGAACTGTAGCCCGCCAGGCTCCTCTGTCCATGGGATTCTCCAGGCAAGAATACTGGAGTGTGTTGCCATGCTCTCTTCCAGGGGATCTTCCCGACCCAGGGATCAAACCCTAGTCTCTTACATCTCCTGCATTGGCAGGTGGGTTCTTTACCACAAGTGCCACTTGGGAAGTCCAATAAAACATTATCTCAATTTTAAAAATCACTACATTAGGCATTTGGCTGCCTTCTCCTCATTGATCAAAACATCTATTCTCCACATCCATGGGAAGACCTGCAGCCCAGCACCCTCTAAGGCCCCCAAGCAGAATTTGGCTGACAAGCCTACTGATTCCTCATAGTAAAATTATTGAGGATGAAAAATAATAATACAAATAAAAATATCAGGGATGAGTCACCCATGGCAATCCCAAGTGTTGGACAAGGAGCAGAGTTTGCCAGAGAAATACAGGGAGAGTGAGATGTAGTTTTTAAAAAAATAAAAGATGACAAATTCAGCTAGAAGTAGGACCAGCTCCCTTTTGGGAAGAAAGGCCTCTCTTCTGAAGATGACTCAATGGAGTAGAGACTGTCTCCAGGTCAACCTTGGGAGTCGTGTGCTGGAGAGAGCCAGGGCCACGTGAGGGGTGGAGATGGGATTCCTGAGTCAGCACTAGAGGAGAGTCATTGTCTTCCAGGACATTGGGATTAAATAGGAAAACACTGGCTCCACAGAAAATCCTGAAATATTAGGACATTGCCAGTTCCAGTTGATTTTTCCCAGGTCCTTACAACTGAAAAACAGCTCTCTTAGTTACTATCTTTGATGAGACTAAGCAAGGTCAGACTTCCTTGTTGCCCAAGGAAACTTTAAATCAGGACAATGATCCTCACCCAAAGATGTGGGCCCATGAGTCCTATACTACAGCATCTATCACCATTATGCCCTAACATGCTCAAGGGAGTGTTGGCATGGGACTGGCTAGACCCAGGTCTGTTGTAAGGTCAGGTGGGAACTAGTGTGGTCGGAACTCATTGGCTGGCCTCCTCTGGCAACCATCAGCTCTTTCCACATTTCCAAATGCTAAGTGCAGGGTATGAGTAATGTGACTCTGTTTCTTCTGGAGAGCAGAGCAATCTTAGGGTACTCTTTTATAGAACCTTGCTGCCTCCTCCTCTCAGCCCCTCCTATTGGCTCTGTCCTTGTTGCCAGGCACTTGTTTAGGTAAGAATCAGAACATTCTACAAGATCTCTGTGGTCACTTGTGGCCCACAGGAGACTGGAAGTCAGAGATAGAGCTGCAGTGTCCTCTGGAGCCATGGATGGTATGCTGGTTGTCATAAACATGTTTCTCCAACTGGTAATGGAGCAACTATATGGTGCTTTGATGGTGTTCTCCAGATATTTGACCCAAGCTCCAAGAACCTTGGAGTTTTCCTGGGAGATCTTGGTGTATGCTGCTGTGGTTGTTATTATAGTAAAGAGACTATGTACTCTAAAAAATAAAAAACAGGCGGCAGAGGCGGCCCAACAACTTACTGACCAAGCTGAAGAATATGGCAAATTTAGTCAGAAGACTAGCCTGTTTACACAAGCCTATGAAACCATGAAGCCACCTCCAAAGGTAGACAGTCCTCTAAAGTTACAAGCTCTGTGTTTGGCCGTATTTCACAAAGGTATGAAGAGTTTCACCTCTTCATCTGGGGACTCTCTTGAACCTAAAAGTAAGTTCCCTAAACTTTTATTTCATACCATGATAATAACTCGCCTTGAAGCACAGACACGGTTACTCCAAGAATCATCAGAATCCCTCCGATTGCAAGTTATTGAGACCAAAGACATCTTAAAAGCATCTCAGAATAAGAGGCAAATAATGTGTGGATTGAGCAAAATTGCTCATCTTCAGGAAAATCTTAAAGTGCTTTCCCAAGAAGTTGCAGAATGGACTGAACAAGTGTGGGAAGGCAGAGAATAACAAAAATGCTGGAAACCCAAAATACCTGAAGAAATCAGATTTTAAATAATAGAGTCCAATAAAATCTCTGCTAAGTATAGTGTCTGGTCTTGTGGTCCATCTGCATTCATCGCCTTTTTCACTTCAGTTTGGGTCACATTTTTCTGTTCGTTCATGTCTAGTACTGTGGACTTTATGAAAAATGGGATGTTCAGACTGTAGATTCTGTTGTGTTATTTCAGAGAATATTGATTTTTTAAAAGGGTTTAATGGGCAGTTGACTTGGCAGGACTTGAAATCCAAACCATGTCTCCTCCTTAGTGAGCAGCAGCTGGAGTCTTTCTTCAGTTAGTTTTGCCTCAGTCTTGCACAGGCATAGTTCAGGATGGAGTTTATATGTAGAATTTGGAGTTCCCTTTATTGAGTGTCTCCTCTTTGATATTTCTCTTGTACTTTCCAGATGCTAGTTTTAGTCACCTTACTTGGGACTGACTGTAGCCTGCCCTCAGCAAAAAAAAAAAAAAAAAAAAAGCTGTAAAAAGGGAAACTTACCCTATTCCATTTTCTACTTTCAATTGTATACTCTCCTTTAAAATTTGCCTGATTTTAGTTATTCTCCATTGACTTTAAGTCAATTTTTCTTTTATCATGTCCAGAGTTTCAAGTTGTTTTCTGTGGTAAGGCTGATCCAATAGGAGCCACTTCTCCATTTTCAGAACAAGAAGCTCACCCCTCCCACAAGTACTTCCAATGCTGTGACAGTGATCCATGATGTATGGATGAATAAAGAAATGTCATGAATTAAACTCCTACCATCCCACCCAATAAAAGGTCTGCATAAATCCTGATTGTAGAAGGCAAGAAAAAAAAACTGGTACTTTCTTTTAACTCTTGGCCACCTGATGTGAAGAACTGACTCATTTGAAAAGACCCTGATGCTGGAAAGGATTGAAGGTGGGAGAAGAAGGGAATGACAGAGGATGAGATGGTTGGATGGCATCACCGACTCGATGGACATGAGTTTGAGTGAACTCCAGGAATTGGTGATGGACAGGGAGGCCTGCCATGCTGCAGTCCATGGGGTTGCAAAGAGTTAGACATGACTGAGCAACTGAACTGAACTGAACTGATATACCCAGGTGGAGAATGATTTCCACCCTCCCCACCCAAAGAAATCCCTTGAAATTATACTATTTCTCTTCATTCTTAATACATTATTATTTTAAATAAAGATCACTGTTGTCAGAACCACTAATTATCTAGAATGAATGAGACCTCTTAACTGACAGTGATGACATAGTTGCCAGGGAGAAGGGATAGTTAGGGAATTTGGGATAGTCATGTACACACTGCTATATTCAAAATGGATACCCAACAAGAACCTACTGTATAGCATGGGGAACTCTGCTCAGTGTTATGTGGCAGACTAGATGGGAAGGGAGTTTGGGGGAGAATGGATACATGTATGGCTTCCCTGGTGGCTCAAACAGTACAGAATCTGCCTGCAATGCATGAGATCTGGGTTCTATCCCTGGGTCAGGAAGATCCCCTGGAGAAGGGACTGACTACCCACTCCAATATTCTTGCCTGGAGAATTCTATAGACAGAGGAGCCTGGCAGGCTACAGTCCATGGTATATATAGGACTGAGTCCCTTCACTGTTCACCTGAAACTACCACAACATTGTTAATCATTTATACCCCAATACAAAATAAAAAGTTTAAAGTTTGAAAAAAGTCAGGGATACACCAAGAGTGGCATTCCCAAGGAATGCTTTTAAAAATGCAAAGCTCATTTCCCCACAATTAGCCAATCAACCCAAGGGAAATTTTTCATAACTTTCTGCTTCTTCCCAGATGTAATTCTGCCTATGATAACATTTTGGACTCTTTCACACCTTCCCTTGATGCCACTATAACTGGACTCCCTCTATGGAAACACTTTAAAAGAGAGAGAGGTGGGAAGGGAGTGGGGAGTAAGAGAAAGAGAGATTGGTTTTGGAGTACATGTGTGTTGCATGTTTGAGGTTGGGGAAGAAATTAGAGACTTGGAAAAAAAGGTCTGTGTTCGGTGAGACAACAGTGGAGGCAGAAGCTGTGCATATCTCGTTCGATGACTGTGCTGCCTGAAGAATGGGAAATGGTCATGAAGCCCTCTGCTTGTCTCCAAGTCAGGACTTACATGTGCCTAAATAAGTTCAGGAAGTAAAGCCAGTAATTTTCTCTTCACAAATACTAAGGGAATACATATTTTCACATGTTTTTTTAACTCAATCTTCTCTCCTACAGAATGATTTTCTGCTTTTGTAGTAGGAGGTAATTCATAATTACTGAGAAAAACTGACAACATTCAAAACCCTCTCTCAACCTCACAGCATAGAGAACAGACTTATGAACGTGGGGTAGGGGGGAGGAAGGAGAGGGAGGGATATATGGAGAGACTAGAATGAAAACATATACATTATCATATGTAAAGAGTGGGAATTTGCTATGTGACTCAGGGGACTCAAACTGGGACTTTGTAACAACCTAGAGAGGTGGGATGGGGTGGGAGGTAGAAGGGAGGTTCAAAAGGGAGGGTACATAGGTATACCTATGGCTGATTCATGTTGATATTTGGCAGAAACTAGATAAGAAAGCCTTCCTCAGCAATCAATGCAAAGAAACAGAGGAAAACAACAGAATGGGAAGGACTAGAGATCTCTTCAAGAAAATTAGAGATACCAAGGGAACATTTCATGCAAAGATGGGCTCGATAAAGGACAGAAATGGTATGGACCTAACAGAAGCAGAAGATTTTTTTTTTATAAATCTATATAGTTTTATTAAGACAAAAAACTGACAGTGTTGATATGAAGTTTACATTTAAACAAAAGTTTCCACAAAAACCTAACACACGCCTAAAAATTACAATGGAGTTCTAGATGCAGATCAAGACGATGTCAACAACTGATGGATCTCATGACTCAAGACAGCGTTTTGGATTTTAGTTAGTTCTTAGGATTAAAAAACTTGTTTTGTTTTAAAGTGAACCACTGCCCCAGTATGAAAATTTACCTTCTCCTGAGACCAGGGCTTTTGAAATCATTCAACTCTTGAACTTGTGCTGTCAGTGACTGAACCCTGCCACCAATGGTTTCAAAGTTCAAAAAACAGAGGCTCCAAGAGTTTTCCACCCTATGAGCACCGGCCCTTGTCTTTCCCTACTCACTTAGCTCCTATACCACTCTCTGCCCTTCCCTAAATATTTCACCAGTGGCTTGGATGGAGAAGCTGATATTTGTAACTTCACAATAGGAAAAGAAAGGGTCTTCTTGTCAGTTTCATGAGTAGCACCTCTAAGACAGAATGATCTGCCTGTGTATACACTCCAATAAGACTTTTCCTCCTCAACCAGTTTCCATCTCCAAAATGGCAGCTTTGGTAGCTTCTTATTCCTTTGTTGGGAATAGCATTAAGCTCAGGCAGGGGAATACCTTGGCTTCTAAGTTTCAGGCATTCACAGCTTTTAAACAGTCTCTCTCAGTCCTCATTTAGGTTGCCAATGACATTTTTTGAAAGGATACAATATTCTGGACACTGAACCCAATCATCATTAGTTGTCCTTTCCTTTGTTTCACCGTTTCCCCAAATTTTAACAAAAACGATCCTAACCCATCTCCCTTCTTTCCCACCCCACCCCACCCACCCCAAATAATACACCAGTAATAGCCAAAAACTACACACATGCTACGCTGTAAAAATGCAGAGTTAACACTATCGGGAAGAAGGCTATGTGGGTTGTGGAGATGCTCTTTGAAGATCTACAGTATCTCTTGCTCTCCCACATCCCATTCTATGTTTTGTCCTTCATAGAAGGCCCTTTGCTTTTTTTTTCAGCAAAGTTCAGAACGGGTTGCCTTGAAACACTGACCCTCCTTCCCCTCCACCGGGACGGGTGTGCAAACTGTACAGCATGGAGCGGCTTTGAAGCCCTGGGCTGCTGTAGGGCACAGAAACTATACTGGCTCTTCAAAGGACATCTTCTCAAGCCACCTTCATGGTGTCAAGACAAGGAGAACTCCTTCTTTCCCCACTTGAAACCCACAGTCAGATGTGACAGGGGCTGGTATTCAAGAAAGTTAATTCTTATCATCTTTTTTGTCATCATCCTCTGAGGGGTAAGAATGCCACGTCAGCCTTTCCTCATAGAAGGATATGACAACCTGCGGGCACTTGACGTTGGCTTCCTTGGCAGGGACCAGATCAGCCTCATCAGAGTTCTTCCATTTCATTAGGAACATGAGTTCTCCACTGGAGTCCGTAGCTCCAATAATCCGCTCTGGTTCCAAACCCCGGGCAAAGCCTCGTGGCTTTTCTGACTCTTCTTTCTTCTTCTTTGGTTTGCTCTCCTCCCCCTTATCTTCCGAATCAGAATCAGCTTTGTGCTTGCCTCCCTCTGATTTATCTGTCTCGTGTGCTGTTTTCTGTGACTGCAGAAACTCAGCAATAAGGTCAGGGCAATCCAGATTCTCTTCTGGCTCCCATGTGTTATCCTCATCTGAGAACCCCTTCCACTTTAGGAGATACTCCACTTTGCCCTTTACCACTCGACGGTCTAGAACTTTTTCCACCACATATTCTTCTTCCTCTTCTTCTAGCACTTCCTCCACTTTCTTCTTGTTTTGTTTTTTCCCCATAGTGCCCGCCAGCTTTCTGATATAAAGGATGACGCTGCTCAGAGCAGCGCCCACAAGCCCGAGAGGAATCGGTGCCGCGCTACTGGCGGGTCTTTTTGTCCGGCCGGCCGGGGGAGTGGCGACCAGAAAAGCAACAAGCCGAGTGACCACTGTCGAGCCCCCTCACTGAAGCGGCGTACCGCAGGCCCCTGCCAACGGCCCTCCGAAGCAGAAGATATTAAGAAGAGGTGGCAAGAATACACAGAAGAACTGTACAAAAAAGATCTTCATGACCCAGATAATCACGATGGTGTGATCACTCACCTAGAGCCAGACATCCTGGAATGTGAAGTCAAGTGGGCCTTAGAAAGCATCACTACGAACAAAGCTAGTGGAGGTGATGGAATTCCAGTTGAGCTGTTTCAAATCCTGAAAGATGATGCTGTGAAAGTGCTGCACTCAATATGCCAGGCAAATATGGAATACTCAGCAGTGGCCACAGGACTGGAAAAGGTCAGTTTTCATTCCAATCCCAAAGAAAGGCAATGCCAAAGAATGCTCAAACTACTGCACAATTGCACTCATCTCACACGCTAGTAAAGTAATGCTCAAAATTCTCCAAGCCAGGTTTCAGCAATACATGAACCGTGAACTTCCTGATGTTCAAGCTGGATTTAGAAAAGGCAGAGGAACCAGAGATCAATTGCCAACATCTGCTGGATCATCAAGAAAGCAAAAAAGTTCCAGAAAAACATCTATTTCTGCTTTATTGATTATGCCAAAGCCTTTGACTGTGTGGATCACAATAAACTGTGGAAAATTGTGCAAGAGATGGGAATACCAGACCACCTGACCTGCCTCTTGAGAAACCTGTATGCAGGCCAGGAAGCAACAGTTAGAACTGGACAGGGAAAAACAGACTGGTTCCAAATAGGGAAAATAGTACGTCAAGGCTGTATATTGTCACCCTGCTTATTTCACTTATATGCAGAGTACATCATGAGAAACGCTGGGCTGGAAGAAACACAAGCTGGAATCAAGATTGCGGGAGAAATATCAATAACCTCAGATATGCAGATGACACCACCCTTATGGCAGAAAGTGAAGAAGAACTAAAAATCCTCTTGATGAACGTGAAAGAGGAGAATGAAAAAGTTGGCTTAAAGCTCAACATCCAGAAAAGTAAAATCATGTCATCTGGTCCCATCACTTCATGGGAAATAGATGGGGAAACAGTGGAAACAGTGTCAGACTTTATTTTGGGGGGCTCCAAAATCACTGCAGATGATGATTGCAGCCATGAAATTAAAAGATGCTTACTCTTTGGAAGGAAAGTTATGAGCAACCTAGACAGCATATTAAAAAGCAGAGATATTATTTGCCAACAAGGTCCGTCTAGTCAAGGCTATGGTTTTTCCAGTAGTCATGTATGGATGTGACAGTTAGACTGTGAAGAAAGCTGAGTGCCAAAGAATTGATGCTTTTGAACTGTGGTGCTGGAGAAGACAACAAAAAACTGACTTCACATTCCAGGATGTCTGGCTCTAGGTGAGTGATCACACCATCGTGATTATCTGGGTCATGAAGATCTTTTTTGTACAGTTTTTCTGTGCGAGTCCCTTGGACTGTGAAGAGATCCAGCCAGTCCCTCCTAAAGGAAATCAGTCCTGAATATTCATTGGAAGGACTGATGCTGAGGCTGAAACTCCAATACTTTGGCCACCTCATGTGAAGAGTTGACTCATTGGAAAAGGCTCTGATGCTGGGAGGGATTGGGGGCAGAATGAGAAGGGGAAGATAGAGGATGAGATGGCTGGATGGCATCACCGACTCGATGGACATGAGTTTGGGTCAACTCCGGGAGTTGGTGATGGACAGGGAGGCCTGGCGTGCTATGATTCATGGGGTCGCAAAGAGTTGGACACAACTTAGTGACTGAACTGAACTGAACACAATATTGTAGGGCAATTATCATTCAATTAAAAATAAATTTTGTTTTTAAAAAAACCCTCTCTCACCCTGAGTGATACTGATAACAGACCAAATTAGCATTGAAATCTGTTTGGAAGGGTGAGGGTGTTATTCAAGGAAAATATCAAAGCCAAGATGGGTGGGATCTGCTGTCTGATGGCTAGTTTTATGTAAGTCAAAGTAGATTCTGAAAGAACTGATCTGTTTAAAAAAATTTGGTTTTGGTAGGCAACCCTTTGCTTATCCCAAATAAGCTGCTGCTTCTAATTCAATTTAGTTGCTCAGTCATGTCCAATTCTTTTCGACCCCGTGGACTGCAGCACACCAGGCTTCCCTGTCCATCACCAATTCCCAGAGCTTGCTCAAACTCATGTCCATCAAGTTGGTGATGCCATCCAACCACCTCATCCTCTATCATCCCCTTCTCCTGCCGCCTTCAGTCTTTGCCAACATCTAGGTCTTTTCCAATAAGTCAGTTCTTCGCATCAGGTAGCCAAAGTACTGGAGTTTCAGCTTCAGCATCAGTCCTTCCAATGAATATTTAGGACTAATTTCCTTTAGGAATGATTGGTTTGATCTCCTTGCAGTCCAGTTTCATCTCTTTCTGCGTCTGAAGGATAGACTGTCTGAGTAATATAACTTCCTCAGTGCTGGTCAAAGGCGGTTGTACCTTGCAGAGGGTTTTGGACATAATCTTTGTCAAGAAATAATAGTAATTATGGTGATAGAGACTTGTCTGCATCTTTCAGAGGCAAAAAGCCAAAGTTAAAATACTGGTACAGTAAGGCATCAGTGGTCCCAGTTTGGCAATTAGAGGTATTGAAAATGATAACGAATTGCTTTCTTGATGGGTATGGCTTTTCCCCCAACAGTGAGTTTCAAGTCAGTGATTTTAAGTTCCTTATCTTGAGCTTTCTCTACTTATATGAAAAATGAGCATATTTTAAATTCATTTTAGATGTGAAAGTGATAAACATTACTAGGTTAAAAAGGTAACTGATAAACTATCCTTCAGGTGGTAGCTTTTAAAAACCCAAGGAATTTGAAGAACTTTTTGCCTACAAACAGATGACAAACTTACTTTCAGGAAATCATGAAAGCATAAACTTCTTCTATAGAATGTCAATGTCAATTAAGGATAATGCATTACAAAGAGTCAGAAGTACTGGTGTTTTGTGATGATCACCTTTGAGAGACATTTGGCATAAAGTAGGAAATCAAGGTCACTTGACTTTTTCTACTTCAGTAAAATGGTGAAGCCAGATTTCATCTTAGTGAACATTTCAAAAGTGTGAAATGATGTATACAACTGAAATAAAAACAATGAAGAAAAAGGCAACTTTTTCTCAACATAGCAGTTTTAAAACCACATTATGGATACAGAACGACTAGTTACTGATAAAAGCTTGACTATTGGAATTGAATTCTATACTTATTTTGTGTTAACACATCTTTCTCAGTATGAGAACCTGATTCCCCATAAACCACAAATAAAATGTATCCTCCAAAAATCAAATGTGTTTTTTTTAATAGATGCGTGTCTAGCTGAAACAGTCTGAAGGCAGAAATAAGAACAAAAATAAACTCTTAAAAACTTTAAATTTTTATACTAGTGTAAGATTTAGAAAAAATGTTTCAAAAATACTAGTTTGTGTGATTTCTCATAATTATCCTACACAATAAAATCAGCAGATATTTTCTTCCAGCAGGACTCTCCTGTGGATTCCCAGTGCTAAACACACCTCCTAGCCCACAGAAAGCATTCATTTGATTTTCACTGAATTAGAATGGGATGAAGTAAATTGATGAACCAAGGCTTATAAAAGGAAAAGTGAAAGTGTTAGTCACTCAGTCGTGTTTAACTCTTTGCAGTCCTGTAGACTGTAGCCCACCAGGCTCCTCTGTCCATGGAATTCTCCAGGCAAGACTACTGGCATGGGTTGCCATTCCCTTCTCCAGGGATCTTCCCAACCCAGAGATCAAACCCAGGTCTCCTGCTTTGTAGGCAGATTCTTTACCATCTGAGCCACCAGGGAGTCCATTAAATACCTATAAAAGGAAAGAGCATGCTTATTTTATATCCTAGAAAAAATGTTTAACCATTACAATACTTATTAACTTAAATTGGCATTAGTTGGGGAAAAGTCCATTATAAATATTCACAAGGCCCTTGGTTGTACAAATACACCACAATAAACTCACCGTATGCAAATCAAGCTTCCATTGTAGTCTCCTGTTTCAGATTACTGGCAATGGATAGTTTCTGGCTCCCCCACCCCACCCCCGCTTATCCTTCATTATTCCCCATTTGGTGGCTGCATGTCCAATTTGTAGCCCTATCAGAAAATCTTTCCTCTACTTACATGCTATAGCTGCTCATTAGTGGGAACTTCTCATTAGTGGGGAAACCAATGTATATTTCAAGCACACAGGATAGCATATTGTGTCAAAGTGAGACTTATTACTTCTGTGTGTAAAATGGCCCCTCAAAGCCACTTTAACTTCAGTCACTAGCATTTTCAGGATGGTTGAAATTAAGACCTTTTATGTATCCTCACATTCTCATCATAGCTTCTCTAATAGCCTCAGGAGAGTGAAACACAAGCAGGTCCATTTCTAAGGGAAACAAGTTGCCTCTTAAAGACCAAATCACAAGTTCTGGCTACTCACATGGATGAGTCACAAATACCAAAGAATGCTATGGAAAATTTTCTGCCCTCAAGGAGATAATGATTTATTTAAAGAACCAAGATTCTCAACACAATTAGTAAACAAAGCAGAACTGCCCTAAATTATGTACAGAATTCAAGTGCTACAGGAAATAAGAGCAAGGAAAATTGCTGCTGACTAGGGATACCAGAGAAGGGAAGGCTTCTGCAGGGCCCTAGTTCCTGCTCATGACCATCTCTCTACAGCTGTAAATTGGGCATCTCTCCAGCTATAAATTATAAGATTGCTCTTATAATTCATCACAAAATACTCCTTTCTTCTTGATCTCCTTCTGATTAGCCCAGTCTCATTTGAGTCTCTTTGGATCCATTTCACAACACTGAATTTTCAGTTGTTGTTCAGTTACTAAGTCATGTCTGACTCTCAACCTCATGGACTGCAAGCCAAGCCAAGCAAGCCAGGCTTCCCTGTCCATCACCAACTCCTGGAGCTTGGTCAAACTCATGTCCATCAAGTCGGTGATGCCATCAAATCATCTCATCCTCTGTCGTCCCCTTCTCCTCCTGCCTTCACTCTTTTCCAGCATCAGGGTCTTTTCCAGTGAATCAGTTCTTTGCATCAGGTGGCCAAAGAATTGGAGTTTCAGCTTCAGCATCAATCCTTCCAATGAATATTCAGGACTGATTTCCTTTAGGATTGATTGTTTTGATAGGTACACAATAAATAGTTCAGAGAAGGCAATGGCACCCCACTCCAGTACTCTTGCCTGGAAAATCCCATGGACAGAGGAGCCTGGTAGGCTGCAGTCCATGGGGTTGCGAAGAGTCAGACACGACTGAGCGACTTCACTTTCACTTTTCACTTTCATGCATTGGAGAAGGAAATGGCAACCCACTTCAGTGTTCTTGCCTGGAGAATCCCAGGGACGGAGGAGCCTGGTGGGCTGCCATCTATGGGGTCGCACAGAGTTGGACACGACTGAAGTGACTTAGCAGCAATAAATAGTTTGATGAAAATGCATCCAACTGTTAAATGAGTTGACTCATTAGTCACTATTCATCTCTTTGTTATCAAATTAATCAGCTAATAGATAGCTTTACATATGCAAGCAATGAGGAAACAGTTAATTTAGTTACCCTAAGCAGGTATGACTTGGGAGTGAATTGTGGTAATTGGGATATATTACCTCCAAAATATATGTGGGCACATTGCTGTAGACAGAGTTTGAAGTCTAAGACCTATATCTTTGTATAGCAGTTCCTCATTTTTAGTGTAAGTATGGTTATATAAAGTATTCGTCCTAAAAATTAAACACTGTCCAACCATTTTTCTGTGTCTCTTTTATTGATTAATTGTCCTATTAATTCATTGTTTGCTACATTTAAAACAAAAGGTGAAAACTGGACCAGGCTTTCGAAAATGCTGGGTGGAGAGCGACCTATAACTAGAAAATATTTAACGACCGTAATGTTTCTTTTATTGTTAGAGATTAAAATATGTAGAGTAGTGGATTTCATAACTTAGGCTTTTATTGAAACCTTGTCTCTACATCATGCCATATCCATACAATGGAAAAACTGGATAACAATGAGAATAAACTGCCTACTACTACTGTCAATCTTATGAGTGAATCTCACAGACCTGGTGTCGAAATAGAAAAGTACATTTTCTAATGATTCTTTTACTGTAAAATTCTACAAATGGCAAAACAAATATGTACCGTTAGAAGTCAGGGCACTGGTCTCCTTGAAGGGGAAGGATTTGTGATGGAAAGGAAATAGAATGGTACCCTCTATGATCTAGTGCTGATCATATTCTATTTCTTCATCTGACTGCTACTTTCACAGTTGTGTTCAGTTTGTGGAAAATCATGGGGATATATAATTAAAATGTATTCATTTACCTATATTTTTATTTTTATAAAACATTTAAAAATTAGGTTAATATTTACCTACTGGGGTTACCATGAGGACTGATTCAAAAGGCATTTATGAAATTGCAGTTCATTCAATAAACAATCAATATACCTTACTTCCTAATATGTTGATGCCTATACCCCAATGATCTTACCAACAGGGTCCTCACATAATCTGTTTCATATATATTTTAAATTATTTTTTATTTTTATTTTTTAGGCTGCACTGTGTGGCATGTGGGATTTTGGTTCCCTGACCAGGGATGAAACCCGTGCCCTCTGCATTGGGAGCATGGAGTCTTAAACCAGTGGACCATCAGGAAAGTCCCCTATCATATCTATTTTAATACATGATATAATGAAGCAGTACACAGGTATGTTTCAGAACATGCCTGCTCTTTCTTCTTCTATCCTGTAGACCTTCACAAACAACAAATGATGCCTTAATAGATCTGCTTGATCAGGTTGCTCCTCACTGAAATTGTGTGCACATAGAGCAACTGTGGAATAGTATCCATCATAAACTAATAACAAACAGCAGCAGAATGGTGCTCATAGAAAAACCAAAAACTAGCTACAATCAGATTAAAGCACCCTTCTGTTTTTTCAGCTGGCAAGGAAAATATTGCTTGAAATTTTGACTTGGCAGTCCATCTGAAAGAAAGTAATATGAAAATGACTTCCTACATCATCAGTTTACTGATCAGGGCCCGGCGGATATACACGTTGTGTTGAGGAATTCTAACTCTTGGACCGAATGCAATGTGCTGAGACTTGTAATCCTTTGGTTCTCTGTTAGTGCTTTTCTTGCAGATTGACTGAAATTAAGGACTGGATAATTTTAAAAGAACAGAATCTAATATGACTACTTTTATTTTTCAGGTTTTATCTAATTCTAGTCAGTTGTTTAGTCTGGTTTGCTCACTAATGGGAGCCAACATCCTTCTTATTACATATCATCCACTGGCCAATCTAATTATCAGATTGAAGTTAAAGGTGGGTCTTTGAGGGATTAGGTTTTACAGTGAAAGCATTATATACTGGAATTAAGCATCTCTAGTAATTATTATCATGCTTGTGTATTGTACACTTGGGCCTCCATGTCTTCATAAGAAAAAAGTTCCTGTGGAAAAGTATTTTATGGTTGCTGGAATTGCTTTGCATTTATTTTATTTTATTGATACAAGTAACTACATTAAGGCTTGAAGATCAATGTTGATCCTGCTTTCTGAAACCTTAAACAATCTGCATTTCCCTAATGGAAGCAAAACTAGAAAACCTGAGTCCTATTGTAATTGATTTTTCTTAGAGCTGCAAAATGTTTGTGAAGCAGCAAGAAAAACAGAGGGAAAAAATCTAAAACAATTAGATAGGACATTTCAGACAGTGGACTTGTTTATGTAGAGACAAAACACCAATTGAAAAATCCTTCTTAACTAACTTTACGGCAGCACTTGCTCCAAAGCAATGATAAAAACCCCCCATGTTTGTAAAAATAAAAAATAAAGAAACCACCTTATTGATTTAAAAACAGAAAGGATAAGGCAATGTGGATTTTGAGGAAGTAAATGGGACTCTAACGTACAGGTAGAGGTTTTCATGATCCTTACACATGAGTCTTACTAACCTGTACTTACATGATGTACCCATCAACCATGGATGGTTTTATTTAGTAATGATGTTAGCAGTCATAGAAAGTACACAATAGAAAGTACACAATAGCAGACATTTGCCATTTCTAAAAGCTAATGTTTCCGAGAATAGTGATGATGTTGATTTGTCTACTTATTCAGGGTTGTTCTAATGAATAACAGGTAGATACAACAAGATCCCCTTTTTCTAAAAAGGGAAGGGCTACAGATAACTGAAGTCATGTAACTTCAAGAAGTTTTGAACATAACATAATTTCATAAATAATTATTCCTCTTAGATGACATACAAATGACCAACAGCTTATATGAGAGCATCATCAATTGCCAGGGAAATGCAAACCAAGTCTGTAATGAGATCCTCACACCTGTTAGGGTGACTAGCATAAAAAAAAACCAAACAAACAGACAAGCAAAAAAATAAAACCAAGAGACCGAAAGTGTTGGCAAAGATAAGGAGAAATCAGAACACTTGTACGTTGTTGGTGGGAATATAAAATGTTGTAGCCGCTATGGTAAATAATTTGGAGGTTCCTCAAAAAATTAAAAATAGGATTACTGTATGATTCAGCGATTTCACTTCTGAGTATATACATATATATCCAAAGGAACTGAAATCAGTATCTCAAGGAGATACCTGCGCTCTCATGTTCATTGCAGCACTATTCACAACAGCCAAGATGTGGAAACAATCTTAATGTGCATCAGTGGATGAATGGATAAAGAAAAAGTACATACAAAATAAAAAATAATATTCAGCCTTTGAAAAGGTGCAACCACATGGGACAACCTGGAGGACATTATGCTAAGTGAAATAAAGCAGATGCAGAAAGACATGTGGAATCTAAAATAGTCAAATCCATGGAAGCTGAAAATAGAATGGTAGTTTCTAGGAGCTTGAAGAAGAGGAAAATGGGGTGATGTTGGTCATAGGGTATAAACTTTCAGACAATTTCTCTATTGCTATAAATTGCAAAAGCATGCTTGTGAAGATAGTATAAATGATTTCTCTCCTGCAGAAAGAACTTAATAATGCATAGTTCCCAGTCTACCTTTCCATCCATCCATCCATGTTCGTATCCTTTGTTTATCCATTCAACTATTCATTCTTTCAACCAAATATTTACTTAGTGGGATTCCACAACATGTCAAGTAGTGTGCAATTAAATTGTTTTCAAAAAGATGTATTTGGAGATAGAAAAACATGATAACAACTGAGAAACCCCAAACACTTGAAAGCTATAAGGAAATAAAAAATTTGAAACTTTTCATTGAGCTAAGTGGCTTCAACTACCTTCTGCATGCTCTGCTGGGAAGGTGCATTATAGATTGCTTGCACCTTGTTTGGGAGTAATTACCAATGGTGCTACTAGTTGCATTTGAAGAGATGACAGTGGAATTTTGTGTTTTACATTTCTCTTTAAATACTTGTTTAGGTTATATATTTCAAGGGTACAACGTATAACTTGCTATGATGTTTTCCATAATACCCTTCACTCTCTGTTGACCACATGATTAAGAGAAATTTAAAGTATGATAGCACACCTGGGATGAGAGTATACACATTCTCCTTGAGGTGTTGAAAACTGTTTTTATTTCCCCCTCCTCAGTACTACAGGTACAATTCTACCTTTCAAGTGGATCATACAATTAAAATTTAATTCTAAATTAAGAGGCACTGTTAAAAGTGTTTTATTTTAAATCCACATAGAGGAAAGTCTTCTAACAGATTATCTAAGAACAGACTCATTATTATCCTAGTTTATATGAAACTGAACACCCATTGGGCAGCTAACATTACTTCTTTCCTTGCTGTGGGCTTTATGCCCAGGACTCATGTTCAGTAGGAGTTTTACCTGATGAGCTGAGGAGGGTTGCAGCATCCGGCCTTTGTGGAGAGGTTCACACTCTGGCTGGGTGAGTACGGAATGCTCATATTTATTCTTCCTCATTGTCTCATGTTCATGTGTCCTCTTAATAGACATTCATGCAGTGATGAGGCTATAAACCTCCTATCCAGATGGCAGACCCCTCTTTGAAGGAATATTTGCAAAGGTCCCTGCCCAATTGACAGCAGTTTATTCCTTCCTAACACACTTATTTGCTTGCCATAGAGCAATAGGAGGTACCTAATTTGGGCAATATAAACTTGGCCATTTCAGTGTATAATTGTCGGCTTATTGAGCCAGGGGTATTTTCACTTTTATGACTAAACTCACTGATATACTCTTGTTGATGAGTTTTCTGGTGCCCAAACGTAAGCCCAAACTGCTTCCATATTCATTGGTCGTTATTCTTAACTGGGAATTTCTTATGCTTTCTCATATACAACATGAACAAGAAACAACCAATGGAAAAGCAACTATTGCACTGTCCAATTTTATTTTTATTGAAAAAAAGTGTCTATATTTAGAGAAGTACACAAACTATAAGATGATTTCTCACAGAATTTCCATAAAGTGAACATGTCTAACCAGCACTCATATCAAGATACAGAATATTACCTAGAGGCCTCAACTGACCCACGTGGTCACAATCCTCCTTCCTGATATATAACCACTATCCTGATTCTAACACCATAAATTAGTTTTCTCTGAATTTAAACTTTGTAGAAGTACTGTGTACTCTTTTGTGTCAGACTTCATTTTCAGTTCAGTTCAGGCACTCAGTCATGTCTGACTCTTTGTGACCCTATGGACACGCCAGGCCTCCCTGTCCATCACCAACTCCTGGAGCCTACTCAAACTCATGTCCATCGAGTCAGTGATGCCATCCAACCATCTCATTCTCTGTTGTCCCCTTCTCCTCCTGCCTTCAATCTTTCCCAGCATCAGGGTCTTTTCAAATGAGTCAGTTCTTCACATCAAGTGGCCAAAGTATTGAAGTTTCAGCTTCAACATCAATCCTTCCAATGAATATTCAGGGTAGATTTCCTTTAGGATGGACTGATTGGATCACCTTGCTGTCCAAGGGACTCTCCAGAGTCTTCTCCACCACAGTTAAAAAGCATCAATTCTTCGGTGCTCAGCTTTCTTTATAGTCCAACTCTCACATCCATACATGACTCCTGGAAAAGCTGTAGTTTTGACTAGATAGGCCTTTGTAGGCAAAGTAATGTCTCTGCTTTTTAATATGCTCAGTTGGTCATAATTTTTCTCCAAGGAGCAAGCATCTGTTAATTTCATACTGCAGTCACCATCTGCAGTGATTTTAGAGCCCCACAAAATAAAATCTCTCACTGTTTCCACTGTTTACTCATCTATTTGCCATGAAGTAATGGGACCAGATGCCATGATCTTAGTGTTTTTGAATTTTGAGCTTTAAGCCAACTTTTTCACTCTCCTCTTTCACTTTCATCAAGAGGCTTAGTTCTTGTCCACTTTATTCCATAAATGTGGTATCATCTGCATATCTGAGGTTATTGATATTTCTCCTGGCAATCTTGATTCCAGACTGTGCTCCATCCAGCCTGGAGTTTTGCATGATATACTCTGCATATAAGTTAAATAAGCAAGATGACAGTATACAGCTTTGACATACTCCCTTCCTGACTTGGAACCAGTCTGTTGTTCCATGTCCAATTCTAACTTTTGCTTCTTGACCTGCATACAGATTTCTCAGGAGGCAGGTCAGTGGTCTGGTATTCCCATCTCTTGAAGAATTTTCCACAGTTTGTTGTGATCCACACAGTCAAAGGCTTCAGCATAGTCGATAAAGCAGAAGTAGATGTTTTTCTGTAGCTCTCTTGCTTTTTTGATGATACAACAGATGTTGGCAATTTTATCTCTGGTTCCTCTGCTTTTTCTAAATCCAGCTTGAACATCTGGAATTTCATGGTTCACATACTGTTGAGGCCTGACTTGGAGAATTTTGAGACTTCATTTACCCAGCATTTCTTGATAGTTTTCTTTTCTTTTTAATTTGTTTATTTTTTAATTGGTAGATAACTGCTTTACAATTTTGTTTTGGTTTCTGCTGTACAACAACACGACAGTTATGATCCCTTCCTTCCTGAGCCTTCTGAGCCTCCCCCCATCCCACGCCTCTAGGTTAACACAGAGTGGCAGGCTGAGCTCCCTGTGTTATATAGCAACTTCCACTATTTTACACATGAAAGTGTATATATGTCAGTGATACTTTCTCAGTTCGTCCCACCCTCACCTTCCCCTGCTGAGTCCATATTTCCGTTCTCTACTAGGTTCGTTAGTACATTTTTTCTAGATTCCAAGTATAAGCATTTATATATGGTACTTGTTTTTCTATTTCTGACTTACTTCACTCTGTATAAGAGGCTCTAGCTTCATCCACCTCACCACAACTAACTTATTCCTTTTTATGGCTGAGTAATATTCCATTGCATAAACGTACAACAACTTCTTTATCCATTCATCTGTTAATGGACATCTAGGTTGCTTCTCACCCTGCTTATTTAACTTATATGCAGAGTATATCATGAGAAATGCTGGGCTGGAAGAAACACAAGCTGGAATCAAGATTGTCGGGAGAAATACAAATAACCTCAGATATGCAGATGACACCACCCTTATGGCAAAAAGTGAAGAGGAACTAAAAAGCCTCTTGATGAAAGTGAAAGAGGAGAATGAAAAAGTTGGCTTAAAGCTCAACATTCAGAAGACGAAGATCATGGCATCCGGTCCCATCACTTCATGGAAAATAGATGGGGAAACAGTAGAAACAGTGTCAGACTTTATTTGGGGGGGAGGCTCCAAAATCACTGCAGATGGTGATTGCAGCCATGAAATTAAAAGACGCTTACTCCTTGGAAGAAAAGTTATGACCAACCTAGATAGTATATTCAAAAGCAGAGACATTACTTGGCCGACTAAGGTCCGTCTAGTCAAGGCTATGGTTTTTCCTGTGGTCATGTATGGATGGGAGAGTTGGACTGTGAAGAAGGCAGAGCACTGAAGAATTGATGCTTTTGAACTGTGGTGTTGGAGAAGACTCTTGAGAGTCCCTTGGACTGCAAGGAGATCCAACCAGTCCATTCTGAAGGAGATCAGTCCTGGGATTTCTTTGGAAGGAATGATGCTAAAGCTGAAACTCCAGTACTTTGGCCACCTCATGCGAAGAGTTGACTCATTGGAAAAGACTCTGATGCTGGGAGGGATTGGGGGCAGGAGGAGAAGAGGATGACAGAGGATGAGATGGCTGGATGGCATCACGGACTCGATGGACGTGAGTCTGAGTGAACTCCGGGAGTTGGTGATGGACAGGGAGGCCTGGCGTGCTGCGATTCATGGGGTCGCAAAGAGTTGGACATGACTGACTGACTGAAATGAACTGAACTGAACTGAGGTTGCTTCCATGTCCTGGCTATTGTAAATATCGCTGCAATGAACATTGGGATACATGTGTCTTTTAGAACTGTGGTTTTCTCAGGGTATATGCCCGGTAGTAGAATTGCTGGGTCATATGGTAGATTATTCCTAGTTTTTAAAGGAATCGCCAGTGGCTATATCAGTTTAAATTTCCACCACCAGTCCAACAGGGTTCCCTTTTCTCCACATTCTCTCCAGCATTTATTGTTTATAGAATTTTTCATGATGGCCATTCTGACTGGTGTGAGGCTGATACCTCATTTTAATTTTTATTTGTATTTCTGTAATAATGAGCAATGCTGAGCATCTTTTCATGTGATCATTGGCCATCTATATGTCTTCTTTGGAGAAATGTCTGTTTAGATCTTCTGCCCATTTTTTGATTGGGTTGTTTGTTTTTCTGATATTGAGCTGAATGAGTTGTTTATATATTTTGGAGATTAATCCTTTGTCATCTGCTTCATTTTCAGCTAATTCTCCCATTCTGAGGCCTGTCTTTTCATCTTGTTGATAGTTTCCTTTCTTGTTCAAAAGCTTTTAAGTTTTACTAGGTTCCATTTGTTTGGTTTTACTTTTATTTCCATTAATCTAGGAGGTGGATCAGAGAGAATCTTGCTGTGATTTCTGTCAAAGAGTGTACTGCCTTTGTTTTCCTATAAGAATGTTATAGTTTCTGGCTTTACATTTAGATCTTCAATCCATTTTGAGTTTATTTTTTGTATGATGTTAGAAAGTGTTCCAGTTTCATTCTTTTACACATAACTGCCCAGTTTTCCCATCACCACTTATTGAAGAGGCTGTCTTTTCTCCATTGTATCTTCTTGCCACATTTTTTAAGGTGCCCATAGGTACATGAGTTTATCTCTGGGCTTTCTATATTTCTATCTTGTTCCATTGGTCTGTATTTCTGTTTCTGTGCCAGTACCATACTGTCTTGATGACTGTACCTCTGTAGTGTAGTCTGTGGCACAGTCAGGAAGGTTGATTCCTCCAGCTCAGTTTTTCTTTCTCAAGATTGCTTTGGCTATTCTATCCATCATTTTGTCAGTGATATTTATCTTGGTACTTATGAGTAGTTATAGTTTATCCATTCTCACTGCTCTATAGAGTTTCATTGTATGAATATGCAGTGATATAGTTACCCTTTTACTATTGATGGGTACCTGGGCCATTCCCAGTTTGGAACTATTACAAATAGTGCTGCTATTGTGCATTCTTGTACATGTCTTTTGGTGCACATGTCTTTTGATCTGTCTCCTTCTTGCTATAATTAGAAGAAAAATTATGAAGTAAGGTGAAAGTACTCACCTAAAAAAGGATAAGCCCATGACGCCACTATTATTTGGAACTTGCTATGTGACTAATTGTATTTTGAACACAAACAGTTCCCTCTATCAGTACTTTCCCTCAGGAACCCAAACTCATTGAGTAACTTAGAAAAGTGGCCCCAAGATACTTTTGTTCTCATTTGAAAATCAACGAGATTTCAGTTAGGGATGAAAGCAAAATTTAGGATAAAAATATGCAAGCTTAAAGCCATATAGAACAGCACAGCCAAAGCACTCATTAAAATTACTCATGGACAAAAGAGATTTGCACTAATTAAAATGCCTAGTCACTGTAGTGTGGGTTAAGAGGGAAGATTGACTTAATACCAAATGGCTTTATTTTATGGCTTTACATCAAACTTATGAAATATTTTCAGTTAAGGAAATGAACAGAAAATGAAAAAAAAAAACCTCATAGGGCAGCAGATAAAATACCACAGACCTAAAGAGATTCATTATAATCATTATGGCAGCATTTTCTATCACATTTATGAATTTGGGCAATTTTTATTGCACTTGTTGTTAAGGGACGATTGAGCAGGTGCCATTTTATGAGCTACTAATTCTTCAGTGATTCCCAAGTGGAGGATCCACACACAAGGGTCAATTATTATGACTCTAATAGAAATGCTGTGATTGGGAAAAATGCAAAGTAACATTAATCTCCCCATTGCTCCCTTGAGCAGAGTTCGGCTGTCAATTTTAGTCCTGAGGAGCTCAGAGACCACCAACATGGCCAGAAGGGTTTTGGATTTGTTACATCAAGGGCACAGTGAGCTGAATATTTTTAATATGACTTTATAAAAACCAGTTCTGACTTTTAACATTACAGGAATATTTAAAGGAAAAGAAGCCTAAATATGAGTCCTATAATTAAAATATAGACTGTGTTTCAGTATATTATCCCAAGATTTTAGCCTTTGATTTCAAAATCAGTCCTAGTTTAGACCAAAAGTCCTGATTCTTCTCTGGCTTTTATTTCAGTCTTAACATGACTAAGCATGGAAAATTTTATTCAGGTGACAGAGAATTTATATTCTTATTTCCCATGAAAATTAGAACAATCACAAATCTTTCTACAACTTGAAACAATCATTGTGGAATACTTAGCACCATCATTACACTTTTGGCACCCAGTAAGGTTAGGCTTCTTCTTGCATATGTTTGTATGATATTGACACATAACTATCATTTACTATATATGGATAGGGCCATAGAAATAGGAAGAAAAATAAGGAAGGGTGAAAGGAGATTAATATTTATTGATAACTTTTTATGTATATGTGGTAGCTGATTTCACTCTTTTGATAATGCTGCAGATATGACTTATTAGATTAGAAAGTTAAGATTCAGCTAAGTTAAATATCTTCACCAGTATCCCTCCCTAGTGAATGGTGGAGTCAGGAATTGGAGCCACACCTACTTGCCCACAATACTATCCACTATACTATGTGGCCTTCTCATTCTAAGAACTGACTCTCAGTAGTTAAGATCCTTAATGTCCTCTGGAAGGGTTCAAAGGGAAAATGTTGGTTCACCTGCCAGTGCACCAAAAGGTGCTTCAAGTTCAAGATTATTGTGTCTCAATCAGTTTTGACGTCGGCAGCATTTCTTGAGGAATCTAAAGGGATGCCTACTGCTTTCCAGTAATGGGTCCCAGGACAACAAGGAATGCTCAGCTAACAGCTAAAGGCCTCAAGAGGGCCATGTTCACGAGGGGGACAAAACTGCTACAATTCCTTGCCTCCAGGCTGACCCTGCCTCTCAGTTTAGAATAGTCTCTATCTTCATTTCCTCATTCCTTGTACTCAGTTTGCTGTCTTCCCTGTATCCATTCTCAGACTCCAAAACATTCTCTAAGCTGCTGCCAAAGATCTTGAGGCTTATAAAGTACAAATCAGACCACATCTCTCTCCTCCAAAAACATTCTTTCATTCCAATAGCCTTATGATTAGATTAGCAGTGAGGAATTTGGGCCTTTCTTCCTTCTCTGGCTGTTCCTCTCCCCTTCTCTCCATTCACCCTCATATTTTTTTTCCTGACCATTCTGAAATATTCAGGGTATTTCAAAATATCTGTCAATGTGACAAGCTGCTTCATATCTCCAAGTCTTCTTTCATGCAGTTTTATTGACTTAGAACATCCTTTCTTCCCTTTCCTTCTAAGAAAATTTGTCTTTCATATTTCAGCTCCAATTTTAATTCATTTAGATCTCCCTGTCCAATTTCTCTGTCCCATTAAATACTCAAATATGATAGTATTATATTGTTGAATCACAATAATTCACTTGACTGTTTTTCACATTACATGGTAAGCTGCTTGAGGACAGGGCTATGTTCAGGTATGTTATTCTCTATACACAGCATGAGAACCTAGGCTCTGTGTCTTGCCTCTTGAATGAAAATCTAAGCTCTGCCACTTACTGACTGACTTGTCACTTTTTAGCCTCACTTTTCTCATCTATGAAATGGATAACTACCTACTTTGTAGGGTTATTGTTAGGATTAAGTCAGATTAATTTATGTCAAGAAACTACAATGTCTGCCTGTGTTAAGTAGGCAATGTTAGCCATTACTATGATGAGAAGAATGGCAACCACTTATTTATGAATAATCACTCTGAATGTATAATAAAAATCATGAATTCAGTAAATCTTTTAATAGACTTTTGAAGGACTTCCACCTTTGTCATGCCTATCAGAGGGACTGTTAACAAAAGCTAAAATTTTTGGTGTCTAATAGAGAAAAGGAACTAAGATACCTTCTAGTATCCTTGTTACATTTTACAGATGAACTCATTGAGGCTGTGTAACATCAACTGTATCACTTAGGGTTTCAGAAAGGAAGTAGAGCCATTCTGAGTGACATAGAATAAGGCCTTTATTAAATGGATTAGATCATGGGCAGCTTCCCAGGTGGCTTGGTGGTAGAATCTGCCTGCCAATGAAGGAGATGCAAGAAACACAGGTTCGATCCCTGGCAGGGAAGATCCCCTGGAGGAGGAAATGGCAACCCACTCCAGTAGTCTTGCCTGGGAAATCCCATAGACAGAGGAACCTGGTGGGCTGCAGTCCATGGAGTTTCAAGGAGTTGGACATGACATAGCGTGCACGCACAAGATCATGGGCAATTCTGAGAGGTGGTAGAGGACTCTCTAGAAAGCTTTTGCTTTCATGTCGGATGGTGAGTCTGAAGTCACAGTAGGTCAGCAGAACCAGAAGTCAGAGAGCAAAGCTTGACCTGAGGTAAAAGAGCATGAAGACAAACTGAAACCTTCAAAACCAAACTGTGACAGACTGGAACTCATGTTTGTCTCACCACCTACAACCTTGAGATACAGGTAAGCTGAAAAAGGAGACATGTGCCCTTGAGCTGCACATATTCCTGGCCTAAGACTTGGAGAAACTGAAGGACAAGGTGTGGCAGGAGCCAAAAGAGCTGAGAGCTAGTAGCTATTGGCGCCAACTGGGTGTGCGTGTGCTGCAAGAGAGATCGGGCCCTAAATTCACCTTCAGAGCACCCTGCCTGCTGCCTCGCTTTCACCTCCTACATCTCATGTAAATTTCTTTTGTGGCCAACTGTAACTTGGAGAAACAAATGACTGGAAATGCAATTCCAGCTCAGATAAACTGGCACAGTTTAAAGCTACTACATCGAGTAACAAGTCTAGAAATAGCAATTATAGAACTGCCCCCCCCGCTAGAATCCAATGTTCTTTTCATTAAATTACTCTCCCACCTGTAATAAATAGCATCAGTTGCAAGCTTAAGAACATACATTTTACTTTGGAAGGAGTAAGTGTTAAATTTTTGAAAATAGACCTCAAGTCACTGGATTTTCATCTAAAGCAATGCCAATCTTTCCAGTAATTCTCAGAAAATTTGCCTTTGTAATATCAGATGGTTTGTAAAGTCATTTAGGTCCAACTTTGTTGCTCAATATTATGTCCACAGTGGAAATTAGTTGGCTTAACACCAGTCCACACAGGTGGTGTGTGTATATTTCTTGACAATATAGGGAAGATTTACAGAGTTCTGGTCCTGGTCAGGAAATTCTGAATTGTTTGATTTTGGTCAAAATCACACAAACTTATTTATCCATGGAGGCTTTTGGTCTCCCAGAGATGGCTTAATCTAAGACCACAAAACCAGAAGCAGCCAACAGCTATTTTTTGTCTGATTTTGTGAAAACTTAATACTCCAAACTCTCCTACTTAGGAGAGATGGAAATTTTGCCTGTAGGAAAATATGAATTTCTATGAAAGTTTGGTTTAAGTAGCTTCGTCCACCTTATTACATATGGCTTACAAAGTTATGTGAAAAATAGAATGAGCAGAATACTCAGCCGACAGCTCAAAGACGTTTGAAAAACCACCTCTAGGTGGCGTTAGAGCTCTATTTCTGCTCTGAATCTTTGGGTTCCTATTGAAACAGTCTCCACTAACAATTTGTGATAATTATTAACCTGATGACTATCAGTATTCCCTTACCTCTCGCAGTTCCACTTACCTTAATGATAATTTCTTTATAGTGCTCTGTTTAGAAAACACATTTCTTCGAGTCTTCCCACAAATCTTGTTTTGCGTTTCTTGTCAATGACTTGGCTCAAAAATATGGACCAGTAGAGTCTCATAATATCCTATACTGTATAAGGCATCTTTTAAAAATGTAAGTCTCTCTGTTTTTACTGTCATTTGCTTTGAGGAGGACAGTAAGAGCCCTTTAAGTGTGCCTGAAAGCCACTTTTCCCCCATGATAAATGG
The DNA here is from genome assembly GCF_014754425.2 of Oryx dammah. Classification (NCBI taxonomy): domain Eukaryota; kingdom Metazoa; phylum Chordata; class Mammalia; order Artiodactyla; family Bovidae; genus Oryx; species Oryx dammah. Next base: position 104,605,562 of record NW_024070207.1, on the reverse strand, counting down.
CAGATTCTAAGAATTTTATTTCTTTTCTGTGGGTGAACCTTCACTTAAAAGGCTGTGCTTATGCAACCTAGGTTCTCCATGGTACAAGCAGGGTTGACTCACAGGGCACATTCACTTTGTTGAAATAGCTGAGTCTCCATGGGTGAACTGAGATGGCAGAAACCACAGTGTGAGAATGGGAACTGGCTTCAGAGTCCAGTTTTAGGGCAGTGGCTTTTCTGAATTGAGGAATCAGAGTTTAGCATCTTCAAAGGACCTCTTGTATGGAAGCCAGTGTCAGGAACGTCTCTCTACAAAACTCAACTCACCTCCTCCCTTGTACCCACTTTTTTTCCCTCTGGGTCCAATGCTGCTCACCATTCTTGTTAATCCTTTTCATTCTATTAAGTAAAACAAGGATATTTACTGATAATAGTCTAATACAGCAAAGATGTTTTCATTTAACAGGTATTCTTTACTATTGGGATAAAGCAGTGGTTAAGACCTTGGAATTTAGAGTGAGAGATGTAGGCAGAGTTTAGCCTTGCCACTTACTAGCTGTGCAGCCATAGGAAAATCAGTTCACGTCTCCAAGCTTAGTTTCCTGAACAGTACAGTAAAAGCAAGACCTCAGAGCCTCACTGTGAGGATCAAATGAAATGTCAGTGGGTATAGTGATTAGCACTGAGAGAGCATGTCATAAGTGGTAGCTCTTACTATTTTTAATATTATTTATACAGAAGTAAAATTATAATGGCACCTGATAGTGATTTTAAAGCATGGATTTGGATAATAGTTTATAGAGAATTTTACCATTTTCTTTGTGCTTTCTGGTGCTTTCAAGGTTTTGTATTAACTACATAACTGGAAATTTTTAAATAGGATATTTTTAAGATTAAAAAAGTCAATATATATTTGCTGCAATGCTTAGTAAACTCATTTGCCAAGACAACCATGGTGGGCAAAATAATGCTGCTTCCTCCAAAGGTGTCTGTGTTCTGATGTCCAGAAAATAAATGTGTTGCCTTAAATGGTGAAAAGGGACTTTGAAGATGTGGTTAAGGATTTGCTAAAGACCTTGTGATGAAAAGATTTTTACTGGATTCTCCAGTGGACCCAATCTAGTCAAACGAGCCCTTCAAAACAGAAAACTTCTGTGGGCTGTGGTCAGAGAGAAATGTAATGACAGAGGGTGCAAGAGATGTGATGTGGAGAGAACTCAGTCTGCCTTTGCTGACTTCAAAGGTGAAGGGAGAGGGCTACAAGACTAGGGCTGCCAGCAGTCTCTAAAGCTAAAAGAGACAAGTTAACAAATTCTTCCCTAGAGAGGAGTACAGCTCCTGCCAACACCTCATGCTTAAGCCATTGAAATCTGTGTTAAATGTCCAAACTACAGAACCAGAAGATAATACATTTGTGGTGTTTTCAACCACTAAGTCAGAGAAGGCAATGTCACCCCACTCCAGTACTCTTGCCTGGAAAATCCCATGGACAGAGGAGCCTGGTAGGCTGCAGCCCATGGGGTCACAAAGAGTCGGACACGACTGAGCAACTTCACTTTCACTTTTCACTTTCATGCATTGGAGAAGGACATGGCAACCCACTCCAGTGTTCTTGCCTGGAGAATCCCAGGGACGGAGGAGCCTGGTGGGCTTCCGTCTACGGGGTTGCACAGAGTTGGACACGACTGAAGCAACTTAGCAGCAGCAGCAGCAGCAGCAGCAGCAGCAGCAACCACTGAGTTGACAGTACTTTGTTACAGTAGCAATATGAAACTAATTTTAAAGAAAAGCTAAATATTTACCAGTGTTTAAGTTTTTTGCTCATGTATAGACCCTCTGCCATAATTAGCAACCAAATTGCTGCCCTTAGGGACAGTGTCATTAAAATCATAAATGCTAATAGTGGGAACAATTTCAGCAATCATCTAATTCAAGTCTTATATTTTATACATGAAGAAATTAAGGCCTGGAGAGGTCTGTGACTTAGCTTGGAAACATTATAATGCTTCAAATGGCCAATAACAGAAAAGCTTCAATCACCCTGATTTTTAAAAAATATGTTTTCTATCTTTTGGCCATGCCATATGCAGGGTCCTAATTTCCCAATCAGAAATTGAACCCATGCCCCCTGTATTGACAGCACAGAGTCTTAACCACTGGGTCACCAGGGAAGTCCCTCACTCACCCTTTTTATACAATAAGGAGTGTCATCATCTCATGTAAGAAGAAACAAGGCAGGCTTCCCCTCAGCATTTCAGGACTCTGACTGTTGGAATCGTCCTTGGCTCTGGGTATCAGCAAGATGATTGCGCCAACACTAAGCCTCACATCCACATGTGACAATGCCCAGAAAAAGAATGGGAGTGTCTCATCCTGTATCTCCTTCTTAACAGTGAAGAATAATTTCCCTTACGCCCCCCTCAGTTATATGTGCTGTGAGTCTGAGCATGAAATCTACATCCAGACTGACTGTGTTTGCATAACAATGCTGCTACTTAGCAGCTTCATAACCTGATTTGGGCAAATTATTTACCCCCTTTGTGTCTCATTGTCCTCACCTGTAAAATGGAATGAATATATTTTGCCTGCCTCACTGAGTTTGGGGAGGACTGAAGCAGTTATTGTGTTGCGTGACTTAGAACATTTTCTGGCACATGGTGAATATGTACTCATGTGTGCTCAGTCACGTCTGACTCTTTGTGACCACCAGGCTCCTCAGTCCATGGGATTCTCCAGGCAAGAATACTGGAGCGGGGTGCCATTTCATTTTCCAGAGGATCTTCCCCATCCAGGGACTGAACCCCACATCGTGTGTCTCCTGCATTGCAGGTGGATTCTTTACCACTGAGCCCCCACTGAAGCCCCCATAATGAATATAGTAGCTACCGATTTGTTCAAGGGTGTCCCAGGTGACTCAGGGATGAAGGATCTTGGCATCAATGCAGGAGATGCAGGGGACGTGGGTTCAGTCCCTGGGTCAGGAAGGTCCCCTGGAGAAGGGAATGGCAACTCACTGCAATATTCTTGCCTGGAAAATCTCATGGACTGGTGGGCTACAGTCCATGGGGTTGCAAAAAGTCAGACATGACTGAGGGACTAAGCACCAATTTGTACAAGCCTCCTTGGATCCAAAACCTTACAGTAGTCTCCTTCCACAGTGACTCTGGGCCCAGCCACATGACTTGTTCTAACTGTTGAAATGATCCTTGGCATGATGATGGCAGAAACTTGAAAGACACTTGTTGCTCTTGAACACCGCTCTTGGATGAAGCCGCCTAGGTAGGGTAACCCGCTAGAGAAAAGAAATACATTGCTTGTGTACCCCTGGCCAACAGGTAGATAGATGAATAAGGTCATCCTAGGTCAACAAGTCACCAATCATCCCCCAGGCTGATCACAGACAGCTGTGCAAGCCCTCATGAGTTAAGTTGCAGATTAAAGTCACTGAGTTGTAGGGTGGTTTGTTATATAGCAAAGGCTAACTGATACAGTAAGCACTCAAAAAGAATTAGTTATCCTCTGCTATCAATTCTCACTGATTCATCACCAACAATGGAGTGATGTAAATAATCATGGCAACGGTTCGCTCAGACCAGAGGCCCTCCTCCTTGCCTGTGTGTCATTAATCCTATGTGAAGTATTAGCAAGTGGCAGAGGTGATTGTGCCATGCAACGAGGGTTGGGAGGAATCATTTGATCAGGAGTAATCCCTGAGAAGGAATGGATGTTGGGATGTCAGTCGTCAAAATCATTACACGCATGATCACACAGCTGGTCAGTAGCAGCACAGTGAGATTGTCTGGCTCTCCTGAGCCTCTGCCTGCTGGTTTTTCTATCACTGCATGCTGTGTAAGATGGTGATACCCTCAGGCACTCACAATAAGTTAATTATTGGGCATATTGTCCAACAGCAGAGGGAAACTTGTTCACACTGTTTTTCTTTGAACTGCACATATTCTCAGGCAAAATAGAAAACTTCACATACCATTACTGAGACCTCTTCTCTTTTTTTCCTGTATGTCCAACAGCTGCTGAGTGTTCAGCATCAGATATGAGAAAGTAAGCCAAATATACTGGAGGAAAACCTAGAGAAAGCAAGCTCAGCTTTAAAAAAAAAAATGCTAAGTTTGCTGACTCAAGAGCCCAGGACAGCTTGATAAAATTGAACAGAGAAAAACCAATTAAACACTTTAAACTGCTATTCTCGGGCTCACCAAAACAACACAGATCAAAAGAGGAAATATTCAATTATTACTAGCAGCTGGATTTTCATGAAAGTTTTTTTTTTAGTTAAGCCAAGTCCCCTCTCTTGCTACTGCTTCCAGGAGGGCTAAGAGATTTTTCAATCTCCAGAAAGTACTCCACCGTGGATTTGCCCACAGAGATATTCAAAGAAATCCTAATGGCCTAATGCACATCTCTGAGTGGCCCACTCTTTTCAAAAACTTTCAGGGGCTCCCCATGGCTTGTCAATATCCTTGACCTGGAAGACAAAGCTTTTTGCAGTATGATCCCCTGCCCTATGGCTTTCTCTATTACTCTACCTACTTGTGGCCTGAATTCTTGACATATTATGGGGCTTCCCTGGTGGTTTGGATGGTAAAGAATCCACCTGCAATGTGGTAGACCTGGGTTTGATCCCTGAGTTGGGAAGATCCCCTGGAGGAGGGCATGGCAACTCACTCCATTATTTTTGCCTAGAGAATCTCAAGGACAGATGAGCCTGGAGGGCTACAGCCCATGGGGTTGCAAAGAGTCGGACAGGATTGAGCAACTGAGCACAACATACCATCATTTAATGAATCCTGTCCTCTACTTTCATTGTCTGTGTCTGTGCCCAACTCCGTTCCCATTTCTTCCATATGTCCTCATCGACAAGTGCATTTTTAAGAAACCTCAAATGCAAACTTCATGAAGCCTTTCCTTATCTTTAGTTGCAACTCACCAGCCATGGACCACCTGCCATGCTTGTTGGAGCTCAGAAGAACACATACCAGAAGAGCCATGAGGAATCTGCCTTGTGCTGGGTGATTCTAAGGAGGTTTCAAAGAAGCGAGGCCATTCTGGACCAGATGCTGTCAGAAAGTGGGAATGCTTGGTAACTTGGTATTATGGTAACCTTTATCTAAGAGGCAGGAAAATTAAAGCCATGCTAGAGCTCTTGGTGCAGAAGCACATATTAAACAGAAGAGTGGATCATTTTGTGACTACTGTTGCAGAGTGTCCTTCCCTCTGTGGCTCCGTTTGATCATTTTTTTGTACACTGCATCTATATATTCTGTTTATAAACCCTGTGTGTTATGTTCAGTGGGGACATCTCAGCTCTCAGGACTGTTTCTCCTTTTCTTCTGTGAGGCTGGTTTGATTCATCGTCTCAGGATCTCCATAGCACAGCGAAGAGGGAAATGTCCCACAGATACATCAACAGGGGCCCTCATAGATTGTTCTTTTGTTTCTAGTTGACACTTAAATCTGTTACGTATCCCATTAAAAACACAACTGATTCATGTCAATGTATGGCAAAACCACTACAATACTGTAATTATCCTCCAAGTAAAATAAATTTAAATTAAAAAAAAACAACTTGTTTTTAAAATGTAACATGTTTTGCAAAAGAGGAAAATTTGGCATGACTTGACTTGTAGGTCTGCATGGAAGAAGCTGAATAGCAAGTATCACTTTTGGACAGATGGATGTGTTCCCTCCAGTTGCCCACAGCCCCAGCCTCTCACACTGTGTAGGCTTGTCCATTTACACTAGACTCATATTCCTTACCAGCTTCCCTAGGTCTGTCTGAGACTATGGTCTCATCTTACCCATATTTCAGAGTTAAATAAGGGACTGTATAGAACAGTAAGAAGGATGGAACAGTGCTTGTGAAGGACCAGATACTAAACATTTTAGGCTTTGTGGACCAGGCAGTCTCTGCAACAGCTACTCAACTGTGACACTAGAGCAAGAAGGCAGCCAGAGACAATACATAAACCAATGACATGGACCCAAAGAAACTACTGCCAAAAACAAGCAGTAGACAGGCTTTAACCCACAGGACTAGTGCTAACTTTGAGGCTCATTTCTGCCATTTGATCACAAGCCAATGACCATGTCTGAGTTTCACATTCTCATCTATAAAATGGTGATACTATTTGCCTTACATATAAGAATCCAGATGGGATATTGTGATGTGAAAAATCTTTTCAAAATATGAAGCACTGTATATTTAAAAGATACTCTTAGCTTGTATAGCCATATATTTAGGGAACAGAACTGTTCATCTTTCTGCAGCAAGATTGTGGTAGGCCTGGAAATGTGCCACGTAAATCTCCCTTCAAGGAAAGACTGTGAAGAGTGTGCTCAGATGCCGAGAGCAACCTCACCCAAGGCAGGCATCATTGCGAGTGAGCAAGATGGGAGTATGAAGTCTCTGCCATTTTGGCCTCAGTTCTCATAGGCAGTACTCATTGCAGAGCATTGCTAGATTGGCCAAGGCTTTGTGAGATCTGCACGATGTCAGCCCAACTTTTCTTTCTGCTCAATCGTGCTTCACGAGTGGATCATTAGTAAATATCTTGCACCCTGACCTCCGCCTGGGATATGCTTCTGGAAAGAACAACCTGTAACAACAATAATTGACTGAGCTCCTACTATGTGTATTGTCCCTTTTGCATATTTCCTTTCTTCATTCCAAGAACACACCCAGACCTTGCCTTGGGACCATTTGTGTTCTTTGAAGATAATCCTCCCTTTGGGCCAAAATCTCTGATGCAAATATGCTTGAGCTTGAAGGGTCTGGATGGAGGGATGACCTGAGAGGGGAGTAGCCAACCCTGGGGGAATGGGATTAGTCTGGACCAGGAAAGGATCAGTGGTTTGAGCTCTGTGTTCTGTAAGCATCAAGACCTGCCCACCATGTATGTATAGCACCCCAGCAGAATTACATAACTCAGAGTCTGGAACTGAGAAATCGGGGTACTGATACTAGCAAAACTCCTGGGTCCAGAGGACCTCTTCAAGTCAGGCTTGGCCCATGGATCAGCAGCCAGATGGGAACTGACAATCAAATTTATTTTAAATTTTGCAAAGAAAAGTAATGTGATACATTTTGCATAGCATAGTTATTAAACAAAATCCAGCCAGCTGCAGTTATATCCCTTTAAGAAACATTTTCCAAAGAAATATGCTCAATTATTTTTGAGAAAATCTACAACAAATGTTCAAGTACTCACTGGATTCATAAAGGTATATGAAGCACCTACTGTACCCCTGGCCTTCTGCTGGGTACCTAGTGATAAACAAGATAGATGTGATCAGTAAAGAGGTTGCAGCTACCCTTTCTTCTGCTACTGCCAGCAGTGTGTCAGGGCCAGGCAGCTGGAATTACAGGAACCCGACAGGGCCTTCTAATCTTGAAGAGGTCAGTGCAGTCTCCTGCCACTTCCTGGGAGATTCTGATTCACTTCAGTGCGGACAGAGCATCTCAGAGGCTGCCAGGACCTGTGACTCTCTTCCTGAGTGCTTTCTTTGACTGCATGAATAAGACAGGCCTGAGGTATGTGGGCAGGGAGAGAGGAGGGTGTGGATTTAATGTTTTGAGGAACAGCCCTCAACCACTGAAAACAGGAGTTGGACGATAAATACCCCTGCTTGCTTGCCCCTGGGGTGGGAGAACCTGCAGATGTGCTCTGCAACATCTCCAGAGGTCCCCAGTGGGATTCAGCCACGCTTGCCCACAGCAGTAATATGCTCACTAACACAACCTGTCTTGGCTTCCTTCCTTCCCTTCCCTGTCTCATTTTCCCAGTCCTGTTCCAGGATCACCTAGCAGACTACAGCACTTATATCCTCATCTTGGCATCATTTCCTGGAGAACATAAACTAAGATCCTACCACCTTCAGGCATGCATCAATCTAGGGGGAAGGGACGCTGTGGCCACTCCCATGTCTACTCCAGTACCATGTATGCATGAAAGATTCGTCTCTGGGTCCATGTTGATAAATACACACTTACAGAGTGTTGTTCAGTCAACAAATCAGGTCCAGCTCTTCACAACTCCATGGACTGCAGCACACCAGGCTTCCCTGTCCTTCACCATCTCCTCAAGTTTGCCCAAGTTCATGTCCATTGAATCGGTGATTCCATCCAACCATCTCACCCTCTGTCGCTCTCTTCTTCTGCCTTCAATCTTTCCCAGCATCACGGTGTTTTCCAATGAGTCAGCTGGGGGGAGAGACATCAGTCCTCAGTCCTCAGCATCAGTCCTTCTAATGAGTATTCAGGGTTGATTTCCTTTAAAATTGACTGATCTGACCTCCTTGCTGTCCAAGGGACTCTCAAAAGTCTTCTCCAACACCACAGTTCAAAAGCATCAATTCTTCAGCACTCAGCCTTCTTTATGGTCCAGCTCTCACTACTACTGGTACTACTGGAAAGACCATAGCCTTGAATATGTGGACCTTTGTTGGCAAAGTGATGTCTTTGCTTTTCAACACACTGTCTAGGTTTGTCATAGCTTTCCTGCCAAGAAGCAATCGTCTTCTAATTTCATGGTTGCAGTCACCATTTGCAGTGATTTTAGAGTCCAAGAAGGGAAAAAATCCATCACTGCTTCTACCTTTTCCCCTTCTAGTTGCTATGAAGTGATGGGACTGGATACCATGACCTTAGTTTTACTGATATTGAATTTTAAGCTGGCTTTTTTACTCTCCTCCTTTACCCTCATCAAGAGACTCTTTAGTTCTTCACTTTCTGCCATTACAGAGGTATCATCCATACATCTGAGGTTGTTAATGTGCTTACAGAGTAGCATATCTCTAAGCATGCTGTCATAGGCTGAAAACTGTAGACAAACAATTTGCTCTGTATTCCTAATGAACAGAAAGTGCACTGGGGGCAGATGTGGGTTACTCCTGCTTCCCTCCACACTAAGCATGATGTTGGGGACCGAGTAAGTGCTCATGATGGAACTGAGTTTCTTCTCCAGGGAGTTGACCCCTGCTAGTAGACAATGGCATCCCACTCCATGGGCCTGGAAAATCCCATGGATGGAGGAGCCTGGTAGGCTGCAGTCTATGGGGTCGCTAAGTCGGACATGACTGAGCGACTTCACTTTCACTTTTCGCTTTCATGCATTGGAGAAGGAAATGGCAACCCACTCCAGTGTTCTTGCCTGGAGAATTCCAGGGACAGGGGAGCTTGGTGGGCTGCCATCTATGGGGTCGCACAGAGTTGGACACGACTGAAGTGACTTAGCAAGTGACTTAGCAATAGTAACTAAGCAGATGTTTAAGGAGTCAAGTAGTTCCCTTAATCCACATTTCTAATTACTCTTTGGAGTCTGAAGGAATGAGCTTGTGGTTTCTTGAGTGAAAGAATTGAATGCCTCTGCATTTCCATGGAGTCTTTGAGCATTTATATGCAAAGTAAACAGACATGATTAAAAGCAGATATCAACAAACATGATCTAAAAAGGGCCATATACTAAACATTTGAGGCTTTGTGGCTGGTCTCCATCACAACTACCCAATTGTGCCATTCTAGCACAAAAGGAGCCAGAGGTAATGCGTAAATGAATGTTTCAAAAAAAAAAACTTTATTTATAAAAACAGGTGGCAGACTGGATTTAGCCCATGAGACTTAGTTTTCTGACCTTTGGTCTAAGGCAGCATTGTCAAATGGAACTCCCTGCAAGATGAAAATATTCTGTAATCTGAGATATCCAGTATGGTAACTAAATTGTGGCTAATGCTACTGAGATTTACATAGGCACATGTGGCTAGTGACTGCCATACTGGACACCAAGTTGGGCCAATCTTGGCAAACCTCTGACCACTTAATCATGTTGCTGTCAACATTTCTGCCTCAACTGCTTATTCATTGGGAAACAGTGTTGGAAATAATGAAAGTGAGAATGACATAATGTCTGTCTCTCCAGTGGACCTGACAGCCTCCCTTTTGCTTTCTGTTTGGTTGGCTGAATATCAAACACATGGAGGAGACAAGCCATGATTTCTCCATGGGCATGCTAAGGCATGGGTAAAACTCTTAGGCATGTAGTTCATGAGTTTCAGTGTCTCTGCCCATAATTCAGACATCTTCAGGTGGTCTGAGGTATGAGTACAGGCCTCATCAAGATTGGGGCTAAAGTTTTTCTTCTCAATAGGCTTTTTCACTTTACTAGTACTGTCAGCTCCAAAATTCTGACCTTTGAGCTGTTGATGACTCAATTTTGGCAAGCTCATTTCCCATGCCACCCCCGTCTCCTTTTTAAAGTGTGCTTTTCAAAACTAGCCTAACAGGGATCATTTCAGTGCACAAAGGAATGGGCACTTATTGAGCAATAAACTTGTGAATTTATGCTTATGGGTTTCCAGATGCAACTTTGCCACAATCCTGTGAAATCTTGCTCACAGTTCATCGAGCTCTGACTGGATCTTGAATTATAGTTGATGCTCCAAACAGAAAGTAATATTTGTCACATTCTATAACTATATGTTCTACAGCTTTAGAAAACTATGAATTGCTTTGACAAATTCACTCTGCTTGAGCTGAAATAACTCTTTACACCCTGGACCACACACTTCTAGGTGCCACTGTGTTTTACTTTTATGTAGGAAAGTATACGTACTGAAATTTGAGGCATTTTCACAAGCTCAACACAGACATGGAACCAGCATGTGGAATCGATATCTTTACTTGTAACTTTTTTTTCTATTATTGATTTATTTAGTTTTTATTTTTTTAATTTCACATAAACATAATCAATCATGTATGCACTATATCTGGATCCTTTTACATGTGAGATCCATCTATTCCATTTTGTTACATACAGTTATAGATTGTTCTTTTTCATGTATTATGATATTCCATTGTGTGAATATTCCACAATTCATTTATCCATTCAACTCTAGATGAATATTTCTGATTTCTAAACAATTCTAAACAAAAGTTTATAATAAACTGTTATGAACATGCTGGTACATGTCTTTGGTGCACATATGCAGAATTTCTGGATCATTGGATATGCATATACTCACTTTAGGAGATCTTGCCAAACAGTTTTGTAAAATGGCTGAATGATTTCACGCTCCCACCTATAATGTATGAGAATTCCACTTTAAATCCTTACCAACACTTTATTTTTCTTAATTTTTTAAAATTTATTTTATTGAAGTATAGTTGATTCACAATGTTGTCTTAATTTCTTCTGTACAGCAAAGTGATTCAGTTATATTTTTTCCATATAGAATATGGAATATATTAATATTTGCCTGTGCTACCCAGGAGGACCTTGTTGTTTATCCATCCTATATATAATAGTTTGCATCTGTTACTCCCAAACTCCCAATCCATCTCTATCCTACTCCATCTACCCTCTGGCAACCACAAGTCTGTTTCCTATGCCTGTGAGTCTGTTTCTGTTTCCTGGAAGTTCATTTGTGTCATTTTTTACATTCCACATAAAAGTGATACTATATGGCATTTATCTTTTTCTGACTTACCTCACTTAGTATAATAATCTTTAGGTCCTTCCATGTTGCTGCAAATGACATCATTTATTCTTTTTTATGACTGAGCAATAATCCATTGGGTGTGTATGTGTGTGTACCACATCTTCTTTATCCACTCATCTGTCAATAGACATTTAGATGATTTCCATGTCTTGGCTACTGAAAATAGTGCTGCTATGAACACAGGGGTGCCTGTATCTTTTTGATTTATAGTTTTGTCCAGATATATGCCCAGGAGTGGGATTGCTGAATCATACAGCACCTCTATTTTTGGTTTTATAAGTTACCTCCATACTGTGCTTCATAGTGGCTGTACCAATTTACATTCCCACTAACAGTGTAGGAGGGTTCCCTTTTCTCCACACCCTCTCCACCATTTGTTATTTGTAGACTTTTTAATGATGCCCGTTCTGACCAGTGAGAGGTAGAAACTCATTGTAGTTTTGATTTACTTTTCTCTAATAATTAGCAATGATGAGCATTTTTTAATGCCTATTAGCCAACTGGATGTCTTCTTTAAAGTAATGTCTATTTAGGTCTTCTGCCCATTTTTTGATTAGGTTGTTTATCTTTTTATATTGAGTTGTATGTGCTGTTTTTATATTTTAGAAATTAATCCCTTGTTGGTCACATCATTTGCAAGTATTTTCTCTCAGTAGGTTGTCTTTTCATTTTGTTTATGGTTTTCTTTGCTGTGCAAAAGCTGATAAGTTTAAGTCTCACTTGTTTGTTTTTGCTTTTATTTCTGTAGCCTTGGGAGACTGACCTAAGAAAACATTGCTATGATTTTTACGTACATTCTCTTATGGTATCATGTCTTCTACATAAGTCTTTTAAGCCACTTTGAGTTTCTTTTTGTGAATGATGCTGGGATGTGTTCTAATTTTATTGATATAAATGTGACTGTGCAACTTCCCAATCACCACTTGCTGAAGAGACTGTCCTTCCTCCATTGTATATTCTTGCCTCCTTTGTCAAAGGTTAATTGACTGTGGATGTGGGGCTTTATTTCTGGATCTATATTGTTTCATTGATCCATGTGTCTGTTTTTGTGCAGTGTCATGTAATTTGATTACTGTATCTTTATAGTATTGTCTGAAATTTAGGAGAATTATGCCTACTGATCTGTGGTTTTTTCCTTAGGATTACTTGGCAATTCTGGGCCTTTTATGATTCCATATAAATTTTAGGATTATTTCTCCTAGTTCTCTGAAAAATGTCAGGGGTAATTTGATAGGGATCACATTAAATCTGTAGATTGGTTTGAGTAGTATGGCGATTTTAACAATATTAATTCTTCCAATCCAACAGCATTGGATACCTTTCCATTTCTTTAAATCATCTTCAGTTTCCTTTATTAGTGCTTTATAGTACTCAGCATATAAATGTTTCACTTCCTTGATCAGTTTTATTTCCAAGTATTTTCTGATGTGATTTTAAAAGGGATTGTTTTTTACAAACCTTTTCTTATATTTCATTGTCACTGTAAAGAAAAACAATTGATTTCTGTATGTAAATCTTGTATTCTGCTACCTTACTGCATTTGTTTATTCTAATATTTTTTTGTGTGGAGTCTATAGGATTTTCAATATAGAGTATCATATCATCTGCATATAATGATAGTTTTACCTCTTCACTTTGGATAGATTTTATTTCCAATACTATGTTGAAGAGAAGTGGTGAGAGTAGGTATCCTTATCTTCTTGCAGATTTTAGTGGGAAAGCTTTCAGTTTTTCACTATTAAATATTATATTGGCTGTGGGTTTATCCCATAACTTTTATTACGTTGAGATATGTTCCCTCCATACCCAGTTTTGTAAGAGTTGTTTTTTTTTTTTATCATAAATGGATGTTTCAGTTCAGTTCAGCTGCTCAGTAGTGTCCAACTCTTTGCGACCCCATGAACCGCAGCACGCCAGGCCTCCCTGTCCATCACCAACTCCCGGAGTTCACTCAAACTCATGTCCATCGAGTCGGTGATGCCATCCAGCCATCTCATCCTCTGTCGTCCCCTTCTCCTCCTGCCCCCAATCCCTCCCAGCATCAGAGTCTTTTCCAACGAGTCAACTCTTCGCATGAGGTGACCATAGTATTGGAGTTTCAGCTTTAGCATCAGTCCTTCCAAAGAACATCCAGGACTGATCTCCTTCAGAATGGACTGGTTGGATCTCCTTGCAGTCCAAGGGACTCTCAAGAGTCTTCTCCAACACCACAGTTCAAAAGCATCTATTCTTCAGCACTCAGCTTTCTTCACAGTCCAACTCTCACATCCATACATGACCACTGGGAAAACCATAGCCTTGACTAGATGGACCTTTGTTGGCAAAGTAATGTATCTGCTTTTAAATATGCTGTCTAGGTTGGTCATAACTTTTCTTCCAAGGAGTAAGCATCTTTTAATTTCACGGCTGCAGTCACCATCTGCAGTGATTTTGGAGCCCCTAAAAATAAAGTCTGACACTGTTTCCACTGTTTCCCCATCTATTTCCCATGAAGTCATGGGACCAGATGCCATGATCTTTGTTTTCTGAATGTTGAGCTTTAAGCAAACTTTTTCACTCTCCTCTTTCACTTTCATCAAGAGGTTTTTTTGTTCCTCTTCACTTTCTGCCATAAGGGTGGTGTCATCTGCATATCTGAGGTTATTGATATTTCTCCCAGCAATCTTGATTCCAGCTTGTGTTTCTTCCAGTCCAGCGTTTCTCATGATGTACTCTGCATATAAGTTAAATAAGCAGGGTCACAATATACAGCCTTGACCTACTCCTTTTCCTATTTGGAACCAGTCTGTTGTTCCATGTCCAGTTCTAACTGTTGTTTCCTGACCTGCATACAGATTTCTCAGGAGGCAGGTCAGGTGGTCTGGTATTCCCATCTCTTGCACAATTTTCCACAGTTTATTGTGATCCACACAGTCAAAGGGTTTGGCATAGTCAATAAAGCAGAAATAGATGTTTTTCTGGAACTCTCTTCCTTTTTCCATGATCCAGCAGATGTTGGCAATTTGGTCTCTGGTTCCTCTGCCTTTTCTAAAGCCAGCTTGAACATCTGGAACTTCACAGTTCATGTATTGCTGAAGCCTGGCTTGGAGAATTTTGAGCATGACTTTACTAGCGTGTGAGATGAGCGCAATTGTGCAGTAGTTTGAGCAATCTTTGGCATTGCCTTTCTTTGGGATTGGAATGAAAACTGACCTTTTCCAGTCCTGTGGCCACTGCTGAGTTTTCCAAATTTGCTGGCATATTGATTGCAGCACTTTCACAGCATCATCTCCCAGGATTTAAAATAGCTCAACTGGAATTCCATCACCTCTACTAGCTTTGTTCGTAGTGATGCTTTCTAAGGCCCACTTGACTTCACATTCCAAATGGATGTTTGATTTTGTCAAATGCTTTTTTTGCACCTATGGAGAAGACTGTGTGGTTTTTTTCTTTTGTTGATTTGGTGTATCACATTGATTTGCATAGTTGAGCCACTCTTGTGACCCTCAGTTGAATCACATTTGGTTGTGGTATGTGGTCTTTTTTATGTGTTGTTGGATTTGATACCCTAATATATTGTTAAGAATTTTTGCATCTATAGTCATTAAAGACATTGGCCTGTAATTTTTTGTTGTTATTGGTGGTATTGTCCAGTTTTGGTATCAGGGTGATGATAGCTTCATAGAATATCTTTGGGAGTATCCCCTCCTCTTCAGTTTTGGGAAGAATTTGAGAAGAATTGGTGTAAGTTCTTTTTTGTATGTTTGGTAGAATTCCCCTCTGATACCATCTGGTCTTGGGCTTTTGTTTGTAGGGAATTTTTGATTCTATTTCACATTGACTGATCTGACTCTTTGTGATCCCATGGACTGTAGTCTGTGGAATTTTCCAGGCTAGAATACTGGAGTGGGTAGCCATTCCCTTCTCCAGGGAATCTTTCTAACCCAGGGATCAAACCCAGGTCTGCTGCATTGCAGGCAGATTCTTTACCAGCTGAGCCACAAGGGAAGACTCATCTACCGATCAGTTTACTCAAATTATCTACTTCTTTTTGATTCAGTTTTAGTGAGCTGTATGTTTCTAGAAATTTGTCCATTTCTTCTAGGTTGTATAATTTGTTGGCATATAATTATTGCTAGTATTCTCTTTTTTTGCATTTCTAAATTATCAGTTGTTATTTTTCCTTTTTAATTTCTTCTTCTTCTTCTTTTTTTTTTTTTTTTTGCGTCCTCTCTCTTCTTCTTGGTGAGCCTGGCCAGAAGTTTGTCAATTTCATTTACCCTTTCAAAGAACCAGCTCTTGATTTTATTGATTTTTTTCTATTAAAAAAAATTCTATTTGACTTATTTCTTCTGCAATTTTTACTATTTTCTTCCTCCTGCTTATACCTACCTTTGTTCTTATTTTTCTAATTCTTTTAAGTAGTAGCTTAGGTTATTTGAGATTTTTCATGTTTTTGAAGAGGATCAACTGCTTTTCTTTGTATAATTTTTGAATTTAGTTTTTGAATATATAATATAGTTTCAAGTTCAAAAACAAAAAAATTTTTAAAAATATACCAATTATATCCCTTCCACTGTCGTGTTAAGTTCAACCAGGTCCCACTATTCCTCTCTTCATGAAGAACCTTTTTTTTTTATTACTTTTCGTTAGGTTTAGTATTTTGTTATTTTCCCAGGACTTCAGGGCTTCTTTATGCAGTGTGTTCCAATTTAAATGTGCAACAACTTTTCCATGGAAAGTAGCAAAAAATCAAGACAGTGGCCCCACTTTGAATAATGCAGGAGGTGGGCTTTTTAATTAATTATTAATTAATTTTTATTTACCCTAGGACTTTTTTTCATGCTGTCAACACTATATCAACAACAGTTGAGATGATAGCCATTATGTTCAATCATAGAGCAAGAAGCAGAAGCCTAATTTGCAAATTATTCCACATCTGAAAGATGAGATTTGTACATGCTATCTAGTGCAGCTATTTTGTCAGGACTAAAGAAATGGGTATTTTAAGAATAAAGCTTGAAAACCAAATAGCTAAGATGTAAGTCATTCTGTTCATCCTCTAAGCTGTGAATTCTCTGAACAGAAGGACTCATAGGCATTACAGGAGTTACATAAGCAAGCATGTATGATTTGCTGTGGATATGCTGACTTAATTGGGCTGGCTAATATTGGGCTCTTTACTCCCCAGTTCCTGAGCACCTCACTAGTAGTAAGTTGGACCCTTCAGAAGGTGCATTATCTCTTTGGATCCACCTGGACAACATTACCACAAAAAATTTTTGCATAAAGAGCATTGCTTTCTCTATAAATGTTTCTTTTTACAAGCTTGCTGAGGTGCTTAAGTTCCACTTTGAAGAAGAATCAAATAACATATTCATGAAACTTTGGACTTCTGTGTATACCCTGTGCCACAGTGGTCATATGTTAGACTTCAGGAGGAAAGTCCTATGTACTCTACAAGTTATTCACCAAAGGTGAAGTGTTGTCAAAAGTAGCAGAGAGATAAATACTTACTATCACAAGTAGTTACAAGTGTATGTTTCAGACAATTAGAAAACAATCTTTTAGCACAAAATGATCTTGATTTTCCCTCAACAATAGTAGACATGTGGAAAAGCCTTTGAAATTTCCTTAGGCTCATATCTGGGAGAACTCCATGTATGGCTGTGCATAGGTGTAGAATATTGGTTGGCCTCTGGAAATCAAGCTTCTACCCTGGAGTATTTTAGGGTCATATTTTCCCAGGAAGGGCCTCCAAACACCTTTTATCTCTCCCCAGGAGAAAAAAGTCCAACTATAGCAACTGCTTAGTCAGAGAAGCAACTGAATATAGGTACAGGCATGCGAAGCCAGTGCCAACAAATATAATGCATAAACAGGAGAACAGTTCAGCTAATGCCAGTTGCCATATAACTGAAGGAAAATCTCTTGGTAGTTTTTTGGGCAACGGAGCTAGGCGCCAAGGTGGTTGAAGTATTTCTGATGGCATTTTAAATAAACATTGTTATTAATTTTAAGGAAAGATTAAGTGTGCTAACCATCACAGTTATTTTTATTTATAATGTGTTATGTATTATATATTGATACATTTATGTAATAAGTACATTAAATACTTTGCAGCAACTAGGAAGACTTCTAAGTTCTATATAAAATTATATAATAAATATAGTACAATACTTTTAGAACATTCCACAGTTTCAAATTGTAAATCAATCCAAGTTACTTTAACTCCCTTTATTAAATAAGGCAATCTGATAGGCTAAGCCATATCTAAAGTTTGCAGGTTCCAGAGAAAGGTGTAAATTAAGCTAGCAGAAAAATAATGTATGTTCTGTCCTCATACCGTGTACAGTAAAGAAATGACTGGTCTCCAGCCCAACCCCCTTTCCCTCTCCTCACCTTGGCTCTGTTTCAAAAGGGGTCACATAGTCACGTGAACACTCAACCCACATGTACAATCTCCATCCTCCATCTACCTAACTCCTCTGCAAACAGCCACTTCTTAGCTAATTCTCAGACCCAGGGGTGCACATACCAGCAGCATTTCCACCCTAAAATGCATATAACCAATTAAAAAACCCATATACACCTTGGATGGGAAAGGAAATGGCAACTCACTCCAGTATTGTTGCCTGGAAAATCCCACGGATAGAGGAGCCTGGCGGGCAACAAGTCCATGGGTTAAAAGAGTTGGACACGACTGAGCAACCAACACAGACACCTTGGAAGCTGAAGTGTGGTCTAGAATAAGTTGAGAAAGACTTGAGTTCCAAGTGGACTGCTCACGCTTGGCAGGGTCATAGTAGAGGACTAAAGCAGGCCCTCAAAGGTACAGGGAACAAGGCAGGAGTTCTTCTTAGCTCTTTGTAACAATGATACAACTGCCCAAGTGGTTGCTTGAGCCAGTGGGAAGTAACAACAGTAACAAGGATTCCAGCTCTCACACAGCTTGCAATTTAATTGATGGAATAAATTTCTTCTTATAAGAATGAGTACAACTCTCAGATATATCTTACCAGGAACTTAAAAGGAGTTGCTTAAGGCAACCTCTTTCAATACACAAAAACAGTGCTTCCTTTTAGGAAATATTGGAAGGAAGCTTTTCTTTGGAAACTTCCCTGTTGCTCACATCCCTTCATTACATCTCAAATAACAGACACTCTTGAAAGGTATTCTTATCACCTCTATCAGAAGTCATTACTTTTTTCGGTAAAGGACTACATGGTAAATATTTCCAGTTTTACAGGCCATATCTTATTGCATCTGCTGCAAACATTCAGCTCTGTCTCTGGAGTGCAAAAACACATCTAGATAATACATAAACACATCAGGAATGGCCAGGCTCCAATAAAACCTTATTCACAAAAGCAGGCAGTGGACTGGATTAAGCCCCTAGGCCATAGTTTACATGATTTATATTATGACCAAATAAGGAAGAAAGATAGGAGTTGGAGGCAGGAAAAAAGAAGAAAAACTCTGGGAAATAGAGCCAAATATACATCCTCAAAGAAAGAAATATATTTTTAAAAAGACACGAAAGAAGCTGTGTCATAGAATGATATGCTGAAGGAATGATGGCAGGTGTGTGAGCATACACACACGGGACATACAGAGAACAGCAGTAGAAAGCATCATAGATAGAAGTACACAAATGCCAACATCCGATCCTATTCTTCAATTGTATTTACATATTTAAATATAAATTTATGGAAGAATATTGCTGTAAGTTATTTTAAATATTAAGCCAATTTCTAACATTTACTAACTAAATCTTTTCAAATCCACTCTGCCTCATCTTAACTCCAATTTCATATTCTTAAAAAAGTAAAGATGTTGTATTTTATTGCATAGAAAAGTAGCTATATTTTAAAATAGCATCTATTTATCACCTATGAGATATCTGTTACCAAAAACTTGCATTGCCTTTTTTAAACTTCAAAATGTGGTTCTAGCAGAAATTATCTTGACTTGGTCTAATTTAATGGAAGGCCAGTTTGAGCCTGAAGAGCATAACATTCTCACCAGTGACCTGAACATCAAGGACGATTTTACTTCCTCTCTTGATTCAGGGAAAGAATTACTGGAAAAACACATAATTTGATTGAGGAAAATTTTACTGAAACTGGAATGATTTAAGTTTAGGATGCTTTCAATAATATTATGAACTTCAGCCATTGTTTGCTTTGCATTGGTTGCCTCTCTGCAGTCAGCCACAGCCGAGGTTTTCAAGGACATCTGGATTGTGGAAAACTTTAGCACATTTATCCTTGACATTTCAGTGAGGGGAAAATGATATTTGCTAATGTGAGAGCTTATTACACATTGCATTTTACCTTGAGAGAGTGTTGATTCTTTGTGATATGTGGATACTCATGAAAGTTACATTTGACAATAGAAGTTGTATTTTAAGTTTGCTTGCAACTGGAAAAATGTACTTTCCTGTAACTGGGGGAAGAGTGTATTGCCTTTCTACACTGCTTTCCTAAAGAACTGATAGGATTTTGCGGACTGTCTCCACTAAGTGTTTGTATGCTTGCTTTCCCTTGGCCACACTCCTTCAATATTTGAGAACTACATATCAGAGCATTTTGCTATTCCCAGTGTAAAATATCAACTTCATTTGCTACAGGTTGGACAGATGGAATGTTTGGGTCCTAAGACAGGGGAAAATACTGCTGTAGGAAAGAAAAGCTTAAAAAATAAATAGAAAAATCTAAGCTTAAGCCCAGGGTCCATCTTAATATCCAGTGATGTTAAACCTATTGTTAGGATTCCAGATTGTCAAAGTTGACAGGAACTTTAAAAATCATCTCATCCAAATGCAACAGAGAAAAAAGGAGGTGACTTATAAAAGGTCCTATGACTAATTTATAGAAGAAGACAAACAAATCTTAACCATCCCAGGATCCTTTCTACTTTGCTGTAACACTGCCTCCATTTTCCATAGTCTTTTCACAGTTCAATCTGTTCATTCCTTTAAAAATCATTTAGGGTGGTGAAATATCACCTTATGTATATTAGGATGACTCTTATTTAAAAAACATGTAAGTGTTGGTGAGGATGTGGAGAAAAGAGAAACTTATACACTGTTGACTGGAATGTAAATTGGTACAGTCACTACAAAAAAAAAACAGTATAGAGGTCAAAAAATATGAAAAATAGGTCTACCATATGATCTAGCAATCCCACTTCTAGGTATTCATCCCAAGAAATTGAAGTTAGGATCTTGGTGAGGTACTTGCACTCACATGTTCATGGAAGCATTAGTCATAACAGCCAAGACATGGAAGCAACCTAAGTATCTGTCAGTGGACAAATGGATAAAGACAGTGTGGTATATACATGCAATGGAATATTATTCAATAGTCTTTCAAAAGAAGGAAATCCTGCCACTTGTGACACCATGAATTAATCTGGAGGACATTATGCTAAATAAAGAAGGCAGACACAGGAGGACAAATACTACAGTAATACATTAACTACTACACTAATATGAGAACTTTAAAATAGTCAAATTCATAGAATCAGAGAGTCAAATGATGGTTTCCAGGGGCTGGGGGGAGGAATTAATAAGGATTTATTAGCCATAGGGTGCAAAGTTTCAGTTATGCAAGATGAATAGGTCCTAGACATCTACTGTATAGCATAGAGCTTATAGTTAACAGTACTGCATCATCTAGTGTAAAATTTACTGAGAGAGTAGATCTTACGTTAAATGTTCTTATCACTAATAAAAAATAATAATAAATTAAGAGAGTGGAAGGAAGGTTTGGCAGGTGATATGTTTATGGGATGGGCTTCCTGATAGCTCAGTAGGTAAAGAATCTTCCTGCAATGCAAGATACCCCAGTTCAATTCCTGGGTTGGTAAGATCCTCTGGAGAAGGGATTGGCTGCCCACTCCAGTATTCTGGGGCTTCCCTTGTGGCTCAGCTGGTAAAGAATCCACCTGCAATGTGGGAGACCTGGGTTCAATCCCTGGGTTGGGAAGATCCCCTAGAGAAGGGAAAGGCTACCCACTCCAGTATTCTGGCCTGGAGAATTCCATGTTCATGGGGGTCACAAAAAGTCAGACACGACTGAGCGACTTTCACTTCACATGTTTATGGCATAGGTTATGGTGATGGTTTTAAGTATGTATGCATGCACATGTGCTAAGTTGCTTCAGTCATGTCTGACTCTTTGTGACCCTATGGACTGTAGCCCACCAAGCTCCTTGGTCCATGGGATTCTCCTGGGTAGTTATCTCCAAACTCGTCTACACTGAATAGGTACAGCTTTTTGTCTGTAAATCATACCCCAGTAAAGTAGTTTCAAAACAGAAGTATTTACCTAACACCTATGGTAGGGCAAATGTCCCTAGACACTACAGATATGAGGACATATAAGATAGGTAAGAAGTCACAGACTCAAGAAAAACAGTCATAAAAACTAATATGGTAGTCTTTATAAAGCAGAATGGACTGGATGTTCTGGGAACATAAATGAAGGGATAACCCATTTTCCCAGGATTCAGGGTGATACATTTCCTCAAACTGACTCAATTTAGCCACAAAGGATAAGCTTCTTTAGTTTACTTGGTGCCAGAATGATCAGTATGCAGTCCCTGTTCTTTGTAATCTTCATACATTCAACCTATATTTATTGAGTATGTACAATTTATACACAAAGTGATAGAGTTCAAGCCACAGACTTTGCATAGCCTTCACACTTAGGCAGCATACAACTAAAAAGAAGATAGATTTTAATGGACCTTAACACAGTCTGTAACAAACATAACCAAATAAAGTAGGGTATGAAGGGGAAGAGAGAATACTTCATGAAAAAAAAATGAATACGGTAGAAATTCCCTGAAATGAGAAATATAATGTAAATAATATTTAAAGAAAATTTGATATAGACATAATAGAATGAAAGAGAACATTAAAAAAAAACCCTAGCCCTACTGCTGCTGCTGCTAAGTCACTTCAGTCGTGTCCAACTCTGTGCGACCCCATAGACAGCAGCCCACCAGGCTCCCCCGTCCCTGGGATTCTCCAGGCAAGAACACTGGAGTGGGTTGCCATCTCCTTCTCCAATGCATGAAAGTGAAAAGTCAAAGTAAAGTCACTCAGTCGTGTCCGACTCCTAGCTAGAGATAAATAGTAACATTTTGGTATCCAGTTGTTTTCATAGATTTTTCTTAGGTACACAAAATGCAATTTTTTTTCTCAAAGAAATTTGGTTTATATTGTATGTATTATTTTATAATCCAAAATTTTTACTTGATAATATAGTGTAGGCATGTTTCACTCTAGTTAATTCTCTTCTAAAATGTGATTTTTATACAAGTGTATATCATAGAAATAATTTATTAAAGTTTTAGGTTTATTCCCTATGTTAATAATTTAAGGTTGTTTCCCTTTTTTTTTTTGCTCTTATAAGTAACACCATAATGAACACATTTGTCCATATATCTTGATTTGACTCTTTGATTCTTTCAAATTCCTAGAACTTGAATCATTAGGTCCCACTTTAAGCTTTTAATACACACAGACCAGTTATTTCCCAGAAAAGTATAGCCATTTTAATCCCATAAATGATTCACCCTAGATAATAGAGTTACCAATTTAAAAAAAAAAGGCTTTCAGAGGCACAAATTAGGTATTTGTACAACTTGTGTTCCTTTGATTTAATAATATATTATCATGACCTACTTGTATTTTTTTCCACTGTGAGTTGTTTATGGATGTCCTAAGACCATTAGACCAGCAACCAATTTTTATAAGCAGTGTGTTTTTCTTTTCTTCCCCCACCTCCAAAAACTTGAATCTGTGTACCTTAAGGTAGTTAAACTGTTGCAAAAAAATTTTAGCTATCTTTTCCTGTTAAATTTCCTGTTTATGGTGCTTCCTGATGTAGGATATAGAATTCTTTTTTATCTTCTCCCTCTAAATTTTAACCAGTGTCTCAGAACAATTTAGGAAAAGGGATTCCATTCCTTCACTGAATATTTTTACTGGAAATTTTACATGTATCTCATATTAATTTCATATTGGGTTGGTTGCTGAGCTCTTTATCTTATTTCAATTAACTGATTGCTTTTACATTCATTTCTCTGGTAAATTATTGTGAATTTAAAATGTTACATTTGTAGCATGAATTTCACCATCTATCAGCACAAGTGTCTTTTTTTCTGAATTATCTTGGCCATTCATTCATTCATTCTAAAACACTCATTCAGCTCTACCTATTTGCTATGCTCTGTTTCAGGCTTTTGTTGCTGACTTGGTTTTTTTGGTAACATTATAATAACATATTATTTTATCATAAACTGTTTTCACTAGAGACATTTTAGAAAAATTTAAAATATGCAAATTATACAATAAAAATACCTACAATCTAATCACCAGCCTTAATACTTTGGACTATAAACTTGAGTGATAAATATTCCCAATAGATGGATAGTTTTTTTAATGTGTACTTTGTATATAGACCTTTAATTTTAATTTTAAATATATTATTAACATTTTCCAATGTAACTAAATATTTTTATAGTATTGTAATAACTTAGTTGTATCCCTTAATATGGATATATCATAATCTATTTGCACATATTAGATATTTTCAGATTTTACTATTATAAAGTATGTCATGATTAGTATCCCCATGCATATGTCTTGCATCTGAGTATTTCTTTAATATATATTCCTGGGAGTAGCTCATCTATTAGAACTTTTCAGAGGAAATTGAAAACAGTTTTGTCACATTTCTAAATATCCCATTGATATTTTTATTGAAATTGCATTTTAAAGTCATAAACTATTTTTTGTCCAGTTGACATCTTTGAATATTGAACTTGCTTTGATATATAATTCTCTATTTGTTCAGTTATTCTTGAACTTAAAGTATTGTCATTTTCTTTATATATATCTTTTATTGGTAGACATTTTACTTGGTGTTTAATATTTTGTGTTGCTATTGCAAATGGTCTCTATGTTTGGCAATATCAAGTTGTAAGACATGGTTCTACAGTCAGAATACCTTCTGTTTTTAGTTCTATTTCCACATATTCACAGCTTTTCCAATCAGGCCTTCTAGAAACAGACTACTGACCAAATAGAATGGCAAAGCAGCTCTACTAGTGTACTATATAAGTGACTCACTTCCTCCAATTCACCTTCTCTGCTTGAGTCTTCATTTCTGCTTTTCCTCTCCCTTTCTGCCTTTTGGTATATACAAATTTCCTTCTCTCTGTTTTATGTCTCAGCTCCTGAGATATTCTAGTGACTGTATCCCCATGTGTATTCACATTAATAGAGAAAATCTAGTTGGATCAGAGATTACAAATAAAGATCACCTCATTTCGGCAGGCTGAGGCTTTGGATGCTTGCTTAAGAAGGTGGTTGTGGATACAGTGGGTACTCAGACAATATTGTTAATAAAAGAACTTGTTTATTATTATTTTTTAAAATTTCACTTTGTTTTACTTTACACAATACTGTATTGGTTTTGCCATACATCAACATGAATCCACCATGGGTGTACATGAGTTCCCAATCCTGAACCCCCCTCCCACCTCCCTCCCCATACCATCTCTCTGGTTCATCCCAGTGCACCAGCCCCAAGCATCCTGTATTCTGCATTGAACCTAGACTGGCGATTCATTTCTTACATGATATTATACATGTTTCAATGCCTTTCTCATTGTTTTCTAGAAGTTATATTAATTTTATACAATTATTTTATAGTCAGATGCTTTGTTGAGATTTATTGTTATTCTAAGAGTTTGAGAAGTTTCTTCTCTTAAATTTCTACATGGATATTTTCTTCAAATAGTAATTCTGTCCCCACCTTTTTAGTACTTATACCTCATTTCTTTCTCTTAATGTATTAGCAGTGGATAGATATTCTGGAAGAAAATTACAATACAGTGGAGACAGAAGACATCCTTAATCTTGTTTCTGACTTTAGTGGGATTGGGGCTGTGTTCAATATTTAATATGTTGTTAGCTCTTGGTTTGAGACATATAAACTATCGTGCTGTGGTTGGATCTTTCTAGTCTTAATTTACTAATAGTCATTATCAAAACCAGACATTGAATTTAGTGCATGCTTTTTGAACATCTAATGAGTTGATCATTTATCTTTGATCTCCACTGCCTAATTGGTATGATATAATATGTTCTATTTTATCTGATTCTATAGATTTTTTTGCCAACATTTGCACAACAGGGGTTTACCAGTCCCTGTAAGCCTTCTGACTTTGTTTCCCTTGTCATTCTATAGAAAATACATAGTTGCATTTTTCATCCAAAGTATTATTTTTCAGTAGAGGAGAGTTTGATTTTAGGATTCTTTACCACCTGCAATGCAGGAGGCCTGGGTTCCATCTCTGGTTGGGAAGATCCCCTGGAGAAGGGAAAGGCTATCCACTCCAGTATTCTGGCCTGGAGAATTCCATGGATTGTATAGTCCATGGGGTCACAAAGAGTTGGACACGACTGAGTGACTTTCACTTTCATTTTTCTTCTTGTTTCATTATTCAGGCCTTAGATCATCCTTGCATTTACTTTTGCCAAATGTTATGAATTTACCAATTTTTTCTCCCTGTCTATTAGAGGAATATACATCCTTGCCCATTACCATGAGGTTTTCAGAAATGTCCCATGAGAAAGGTATATGTCCTTTCCCCATGGATGTAAGGTTTGGGCACATACCTTGATTTGCCCAATATATTGCCAATGAACTGGTTATATGTTAAAACTAATTAGAAGCAGAAAGAAAACTTTTGTGTGTTTCAGTCCTTTCTTTTCCTCTCTGAAATGAGAAATACATGTTCTATATAGATGCTGATCCTTCAGAAGGGATCCTAGAATGAAGAAGACACATGGAGCAGAGCCTCTGTCAGTTCAGTTCAGTTGCTCAGTCGTGTCCGACTCTTTGCGACCCCATGAATCGCAGCATGCCAGGCCTCCCTGTCCATCACCAACTCCCGGAGTTCACTCAAACTCAGGTCCATCGAGTCGGTGATGCCATCCAGCCATCTCATCCTCTGTCGTCCCCTTCTCCTCCTGCCCCCAATCCCTCCCAGCATCAGAGTCTTTTCCAATGAGTCAACTCTTCGCATGAGGTGGCCAAAGTACTGGAGTTTCAGCTTCAGCATCATTCCTTCTAAAGAAATCCCAGGGCTGATCTCCTTCAGAATGGACTGGTTGGATCTCCTTGCAGTCCAAGGGTCTCTCAAGAGTCTTCTCCAACACCACAGTTCAAAAGCGTCAATTCTTCGGCTCTCTGCCTTCTTCACAGTCCAACTCTCACATCCATACATGACCACTGGAAAAACCATAGCCTTGACTAGACGGACCTTTGCTGGCAAAATAATGTCTCTACTTTTCAATATGCTATCTAGGTTGGTCATAACTTTTCTTCCAAGGAGTAAGCGTTACCACAGCCCAAATGTAACATAAGTAAAAAGCAAACATTAGACATAAGACACTGAGAATTAGGGGATGATTTTTACCACAACATAACCAAATGAAAGCTGAAAACATCAAGAACCTGTCTTTTGAAAAAATCTGTGTACTTAGACAGTTTTCCCAAATGACTCCTAATTTAACCAGAGTAATGAAGCTAAGTATTTTTATACTATTTTCTAACCTCTTCACAGACTAATCTAATTGAGCAGAAGCACTTAAACAATGATCCAAGGCCTCTTTGTTAGAAATAGAGGACAAAGAAGAAAGTTACCCACATGGCTAATTCCCTCTAATTGTGTTACTGAGCGAATCTTTTTAATATCTTGATGTTCTTCCATTAGATACATATAGTACCCAAGGGATGCATATTATGTTAGTTATGCATCTCAAACCCCTATTTATTTGCTGTTGCCAACTTCTCAGTTGGTTGATGGATTAATAAGAATGACTTCATTGTCAAGTTCTGGATTAAAGCCTCATCCAAAATATATGAGCTGAACTACAATAGTAAAAGGCTTTTACAACCAAAAGAAGGACTTTTTTGTTTCATTAACTTATTCATAAATCATGCTGAGATAAGCAAGATTACAATTGTTGTTGCCCCTTTCACTTTAGTTTACATAGGGAATCAAAGTTTATGCTTAAAAATGAAGAAATTTTTATCATCAGGTGTTACCAACCAATGAATGTTTGCTTTGGCTCCAGTTCATACATAACAATACACACTAGATCAAAACATAATACCTAAAATGAAATGCAGTCAATATTATTTTTATTTCTTTTCCAAGTTGTGACAATCATATATTTTAGGAAATTTTCCAAACATTTATTTTGCTCTCATTTTTATCTAAAACTCCAAGTCTTTGTTTTGATGGGAAAAGTTTTCTGTTGTTACATCTTTTGTTACTGTTTCTGTTCCATTTCTTCTGATATGCTCTTCAAAAATATGATTATCTTCATTGCTGAATCTCTACTCTCTGGCCTCCACATTTATAATTTCTCATAATTTTTTTAATCTCTCTACATTTCCTCTTTACAGAAAATACTCAAGTTTTCTTCCACCTTAATGATTTTGCAGTCAAGTTTCCTTGTTACTGTTTCCAGTACAGGTTTTTAATACACTAAATAATTTCCATTTCTCTACTAAGCTTTATATCTAACATTCTTTTGATTTCCACTTCCTTTCTTTCTTACCATATCTTGTGTCCTAGCTCTTACTTCAGGTAGTCATGTTTTCTTAAACAGTAGTCTGAACAAATATCATATGCTTTCTCTCTGCTTCTGTTTTTCTGTAACTAATGCTTTCAAAATTTTGTTCTCCCATTGCATCTTTTCATGTGCTGTCTCTTTCCCTTCACTCAGTGTTGGAGTTTTATTGATCCCTTTCCATGCAATTCCAATTGGTTCTCCCTAGCTACGTGGGCAGATCCCTCCTACATCCCCTCTTTGACCCCTGGAACCAGTAGATTGCCCTAGTTGCAATGAGAAGCCAAGTAGCATGTTAGGGGAAGGGTAGCTAACAGACATTTCAATGCTTTGACAGCCAGAGAAAAGAAGAAAATAAGAGTTGTGAGGAATGTTGTCCCTAGATTCTTCTGTGTGTGTGATGATTTATGAGAGCCCTCCACTTTTTGTAGCAAATATCCCTGCCCCTATGCCAAATAACTGATGTGTTCACACCTACCTCTGGCCCTCATGCTTTTTTCATGGGATGACTTCCAGGATTTGATTAGCAACATTTTGATTGCTATTGAACTCAGTAGCAAAACTCATTCCCAGAGCTCCCCTTCACCTTCAGAACTTACCCTTCATTATTAAGGAGGTGTTTGTGAATTTCTGCCAGATCTCATCTACTTAACTTCTGGTAGTGCTCAACTGCCTTCCTAGGAAAATTCATTTATGCAAACATTTTGTAACTTCTGTTGGGCTGGCCAAAATGTTCATTCAGGTTTTTCTCTAAGATGTTATAGAAAAACCCAAATGAACATTTTGGCCAACTCAATATTTATATGGTTCCAGACCACTGAATCCATGTAAATATTTTAATGTTTGGTATGTGTGTGCCATTCTTCCCTAGATGGTGGCCTCATTATAGCAGAGGAAGAAAAATGTTATCGTATTTTCCTTTACCCCAGTGTTTCTCCTAAAATCCACTTAGAATTTTCAAAAGAATGGAGACAGTGATGGTTTTCTGCATTATACGACAAGGATTTTCATTGATGAAGAATTCACTTTCATCTTTGGAGTCAGAAACCCATTGGCCAGAAATTTTTCTTTCTTTCTTTCTTTCTTTCTTTTTTTTTGAATAATTTTATTTATTTATTTATTTTTGGTTGCACTGGGTCTTTGTTGCTGCACACAGTCTTTTCTCTAGTTGCAGTGAGCAGGGTCTACTCTCTAGTTTTGGTGTGCGGGTTTCTCACTTCAGTTGCTTCTCTTGTTGCAGAGCACAGGCTCTAGTGCACAGGGGTTTAAGTAGTTGCAGCACGTGGGCTCAATAGTTGCAACTTCCAGGCTCTGGAGCACAGGCTCAACAGTTGCAGCTCATGAGCTTAGTTGCTCAGTGGCATGTGGGATCTTCCCAGATCAGAAATCTAATCTGTGTCTCCTGCATTGGCAGGTGGATTCTTTACCACTGAGCCAACAAAGAAGCCCTGGCCAGGAATTTTCCAAAGTTTGTCCATCTTTATTTTCAAATGTAATTTCCAACTTTTTATTCTTTACTAAACTTACCACCTCACTGTGATCTTCTTCAATGTCAGGAGTTAAATTTACCTCTCTCTTCATGTCAAACACAAAAATTTTGGGATGGGGATACCTTCCTGTCTCGAAACCTACAAATTTACCATTCTTTGTCCTTTTTCCTTGAAATGGAAATGGTGTCCGTTTTCCTGCACTACCGTTTGACTCCAAAACTGTCTAGAACCCCCTAATCTACCTCCACACAAATAATTCAATGATATTTTATCCCAAGAGCTACTTTTGCAGTCTTCCTCATTTCTCTTATCTAATCCAACACTTTGTCCTCTCAACCTTCTGCCATCACCCTACATGAAACAATCATCGTCTATAGGCTGGATCACTGAGATTGCCTCTCAGAGATCTGCCCAGATCCACTATTACCTCCTCCAGTTTTCACTATATTATAGCCAGAGTGATCTTCCACATCTATCAGAAATGCAGATCCGATCACTTCCCTCTACCACATTTCAGTGCTTCCTACAGAAGAAAGCAAATCCTTCACATGTTTCTACCAACCTTTCCGGCCTAAACCTATGACACTTGCTCCTCATGATGCAAAGTGTTTCTGCATACATTCCCTGTGCATAAAATGTTCTTTCCTTTTCTCATTGCCTGATCAATTCCTTTTCACTCTTTCGTGCTTGCATTCAGTCACGTCCAATTCTTTGTGACCCCACAGAGGCAAGAATACTTGAGTGGGTTGCCATTTACTACTTCAGGGGATCTTCCTGACCCAGGGATCAAACCTTCATCTCCTGCATCTCCTGAACTGGCTTGCAAATTCTTTACCACTGCGCCACCTGGGTAGCCCTTTAGATTTCAGTTAAATCATCATTCTCTTGGAGAAGTAATCCTTGACTTCTTGACTTATTGGGCCTTTCCCTGTTAGAATGTAAATTCCAGGAGAGTAGAGACAACATATGTTTTAATTACAATTTTATTCCCAGCATCTAGTATAATACAAAGAACAGAGTATGGCTCAATAAATATCTGTCAAATTAATGAGGACCAGGCATAGAAAAAGGGATCTACAATGGAAGCTGAGAAAAAATAAGCATGAAAGTTAGAAGAAACTGAACTTTACAAGCCTTGGCTTCACAAGCTAGGGGTAGGGGTGGGTGGAGAGCATTAAGAAAAAAAAAGAAAGGGAGCCATAAAACCATCAAATGCTCCTGGAAAGTCAAGCGGGCCCATTGTTGTTGTTGCTCAGTCACTCAGTCATGTCTGACTCTTTGCAACCCCATGGACTGCAGCACACCAGGCCTCCCTGTCCATCACCAACTCCCAGAGTCCCCCCAAACCCATGTCCATTGAGTCAGTGATGCCATCCAACCATCTCATCCTCTGTCGTCTGCTTCTCCTCCTGCCCTCAATCTTTCCCAGCATCAGGATCTTTTCTAATGAGTCAGCTCTTCGCATCAGGTGGCCAAAGTATTAGAGCTTCAGCTTCAGCATCAGTCCTTGCAATGATGGAGTTAACTAATATGTGGGTAATTTTTAGTGCTTTCAATAGAGTGATGAGGGCTGAATCAGAACTATAGTGGGCTGAGGAGTATAACAGAGAAACAGAGATAAGTGTGTATAGACAGATCTTTAAACATGCTTGTCTCTGGAGAAAAGGAAAGAAGTAGAGTGGTATATGTAATAACATGTAGGTTAAAAGAAGTCTTTTATTTTAAATAATGGGAAGAAGATTGTTATTGTTTAGTCACTAGGTCGTGTCCAACTCGTTTCAACCCCATGGACTGTAGCCCACCAGGCTCCTCTGTCCATGGGGTTTCCCAGGCAAGAATACTGGAGTGAGTTGCCATGCCCTCCTCCAGGGAATCTTCCTGACCCAGGATTGAATCTGCGTCTCCACATTGGCAAGCGGATTCTCTACCACTAAGCCCATGGGAGGAAGATGCTTAGGTTTAAGTACTGCCAGAAAAGAAGCAGTTGAGAGAAAGATTGAAGATACAGAAATTAAAATATCTGTGGAATAAAATGAATATTATTTTTGTTAAGAGAAAAGAAGCAGATTCCCCTGAAAAGAGTTTTACTTCCAGCCACCCAGGATAGATCTGTAAAATCAAGAAAAGTAATTCATATTTTAATATAAAGTATGAGAGTGAAAATAATGTAATCACAAAAATGATTTAGGTTTAATCTCTAAAGGGTGTGATCTGTAACCCCTCATTACCCTCCCACCTGGGATGTCACCATAGATTTAGGAAACATTGGAAATGTATGTCTTGAGAGCTTTGAAAGTGAAATGAAAGCTGAATGCTCATATCCCCTACTTCAAAGTTATTTTAATAGGTTTAGTTCTTAAATAATGCTAATTTTTTCCTATTGGAAATTTCTGAAGCATATTCCTAGTCGTTGTTGTTGTTTCCTTCTAGTTTACAAATTGATTACTCTTGAGTAGCATGATAATGATAAAAGAGAAGAGAGGACAGGGGATCAGAAGGACTCAATGACAGCTCTAGTTCTGTTGCTAATTAGCCGTGGGACCTTGCCATGCTGTTTAATCTTCCCTGCCTTACTTACCCCGTCGACAAAATAATGATAATAAGGTTTATCATACTTTTCTCACAGGGCATATATCATGAGGATCAAACGAGTTCATAAGTATGAAAGCCTTTGTTCTCATATAAAACGCTGTACAAAGCAGCTGGATAAGAACATACGAAACCTCAGTACAAAATGTTCCATCACTTTCCAGGCATGTGACTTTGGGCAGACTCCTTAACACTTCTGTTCCTCATTCTCCTCTCCCAGGAAATGGGGGGTGATATTCCCTAGCCCTGGAAGTGTTTACTATGATTAAATGAGTTGTAAATGAAAGGTGAGAGCATATTTGTTAAATGTGCCTTCGTTTGGGACTTATTCAGCCTATGATTTTGTTTTTTTTTTGTTTTCAGTATAAGGGGGCAGATGCTATACTGAATGGTTTGACATTAGATAGGATTCAAACTCTGGGGCTTTCCTGGTGGCTCAGTGATAAAGAATCTGCCTCCAATGTGGGAGACCCAGGTTTGACCCCTGGATTGGGAAGAGCCTCTGGAGAAGAGAATGGCAACCTACTCCAATATTCTTGCTGGAAAATCCCATGGACAGAGGAGCCTGGCGTGGTTACAGTCCTTGGGGTCACAAAGAGTCAGACAAGACTGAGTGACTACACACACACAGGATTCAGACTCTAATGGGTTGAAGTCCTTTATAGCTTTGCTATTTGAAGGGCAATCCCAGGGAAGCAGTAGCACTTGGGCGCTTACTAGGAATGAAAATCTTAGGCCCCACTCCAGACTCATAGCATCAGAATGTACATTTTACCAAGATCTCCAGATGATGTGTGCACAATTAATTTTGGAAATCAGTTTAATAGGCCATCCACTTGCAAGAAGTGCATTCAAAGAGAGCAATGTACACACTGTTAACCTATGATGCCATTGCCTCCAATTCATTTTTCCTTTTGTCTTCAGTCCCCCAACTCTCTTATACTGTGAAAATAAAATGAACCACAGAAGAAAAAATTGGAGCAAGAAGCTGAACATTCTTCTAGCATATTCGTTCAGTGGTTTTATACTAGTTCAAGAAAGAGCTCCAGAGATGCCATGTGCCTTTCTATTGTCACTCCTCAGATGTCTCTGTCTGTAACAACACTGTCAAAGTTGGGGACCTTCTTCTCCTCATTACTCATGGGTTCTATAACTCACCACCACCATCTAAAGCACTATCAAAATGTGCTGTGCTAAGGAGAGTGTCCAAGTTACTGCTCATTAACAACCAAGATAACTATGGAGCTACAGATTTTCCTGGTAGCTTCTCAAAGGTGAAGGTGAAATATAGAAAAATATTTAAGTGATTAGTTTATAACTTTTTAATAGGCATTAGAGGTAGGCCCGGAGAAGGCAATGGCACCCCACTCCAGTACTCTTGCCTGGAAAACCCCATGGATGGAGGAGCCTGGTGGGCTGCAGTCCATTGGAGAAGGAAATGACAACCCACTCCAGTGTTCTTGCTTGGAGAATCCCAGGGATGGCGGAGCCTGGTGGGCTGCCATCTTTGGGGTCGCCTAGAGTCGGACACGACTGAAGCAACTTAGCAGCAGCAGCAGAGGTAGGCCACTTTTAAAAAAAGCAGGCAGAAAATAAAATTGAGTCTGTTGCAGTAAATTTTAGTAATTATCACACCACATAGTCTGAGTGTATCATGGGCAAAAGTTTGGTTGTTTCTTTTTTTTTTTTACTTTGTTAAATGATCAGTTTGAAGATGAGGGAAGCTTATTATGGTAGACAGTGATGATATTTCAGCAATGAAGTAAGTTTGCACATTGCTGATAAAGGTAAAGTAAGTCTACCCCAGTTCAATCCCCGATCTATCGCCTTTTGCTAAATATCAAGAGTCAACTTGCTAGTGCTCCAAAGGAAAGAGATTTACAAAGTATCCCAAATAGGTTAGCATATCTTAGGCTGAAAAGATGTGCCATAAGAATAAACATATGAGGATGTTATCAGGGGAGTGTTTCTCCATGAAGCCCACAATTTTTAAAATCACTCTATTTCTTTCATTAAGGTTTTCCTTTTAAAAGGCAAATGGTCCTTTAAACATAGTGTCCAAGGTTTTGATTTATAGAAAACTAGATGTTAGTGCAGTTTGATTTAAGTGTCTTTGGGGGTGGCTGTGACTTTCGAAGCAGTATATATTGTATTTATGTGGTGGCCTCTCACACAACATTTAAAGATTTGTGTGTCCCTTGGAGATACAGGTGAGGGAATTGTTGCTCTTTACTTCATGCTAACAGGCTCAAATTTTCAATTTGTAATTAAATAGCCCACAGTCATCTTGAGGGGCTGTTAGAACTGGTGCTATTTAAGCAAACTTCGAGGAAGTTATGACAAATAAAGGCTCAGAAGATGGTCACGTGACAAATCATGACGATTAAAATAGACCCACCAGGGCCCTTAGAATGCAGTTAGCAGTGATTGTGAGCCTTTGAAAGAAATGGATCCAGTCATTGCTAAATACAGTCAAGAGTGAGTAATGGATTCTGCTCTTATGATCTGGCTGCAAAATGCATTTATTTTTTTAAATTATTTGTTTATTTTTCTATGATCGTGCTGTGTCTTCATTGCTGCTCTGGCCTTCTCTAGTTGAAGAGAGCAGGGGCTACTCTCTACTTGCAGTGTGAGGGCTTCTCTTTGCCATGGCTTCTCTTGTTGCAGAACTTGGGCTCCAGGGCGTGAGGTTTTCAGCATTTTCGACTCCCAGGCTCTAGACCACTGGCTCGGTAGTTGTGCCACAAGAGCTTAGCTGCTCTGAGGCATGTGGAATCTTCCCCAATCAGGGACTGGATCCATGTCTCCTGTGTTGGCAGGCAGATTCTTTACTACTGAGCCACCAGGGAAACCCCTGGTTGCAAAATTTAGAAAAGAAAATATATGAATTTGTATTTACAAAATGTCTGAAAGGCAGGGAAAAACTAGAATTTCAACCAAGGAAGCAATTTTGCTGTAAATGCAGATTAGCTTGGATATTATCTGATTTATATCCCATGTTAGGTTTGGTCTTATTCTAGGTATAAGTATGGACTCTTCACGGGTGTTCAGGTTCAAGGGAAAATAGACCTACTGATAATTTTTTTAAGTTCTCAGTTTGCTCACCTTTCCACTTCTAGCTGTTGTGAGAACGAAACCCCAGTGAATGAGACTTTTGTGCTTTACATTTTTCAGAAACAACAAGAAAATATAAAAGAAACAAGAAGGTATTAGACAGTTTTTCTCTTTTAAAAAAGGAAGGAAAGAAGGAAGGAACATGGGCAGGAAGTCAGGAAAACAGGGAGGCAGGCAACCTGGGTAACCTGATGTGGTTCACTAAAAATTCATACCTTCCAGAGTATCATCTCCAGTTAAGGGCAGTTTATGATTAGATACTGTTCATAGGGTTCTCAAGGCAAGAATTTTGAAGTGATTTGCCGTTCCCTTCTCCAGTGGACCACATTTTGTCCAAAATCACTACAGATGGTGACTGCAGCCATGAAATTAAAAGACACTTGCTCCTTGGAAGAGAAGTTATGACTGACTTAGACAGCATATTAAAAAGCAGAGACATTAATTTGCCTACAATGGTCCATCTAGTCAAAGCTAGGGTTTTTCCAGTAGTCATGTGTGGATGTGAGAGATGGACCATAAAGAAAGCTGAGCACCAAAGAATTGATGCTTTTGAATTGTGGTGTTGGAGAAGACTCTTGAGAGTCCCTTGGACTGCAAGAAGATCCAACCAGTCCATCTGAAAGGAAATCAGTCCTGAATATTCATTGGAAGGACTAATGCTGAAGCTGAAACTCCAATACTTTGGCCACCTGATGTGAAGAACTGACTCATTTGAAAAGACCCTGATGCTGGGAAAGATTGAAGGTGGGAGGAGAAGGGGACAACAGGGGATGAGATGGTTGGATGGCATCACCAATTCAATGGACAAGAGTCTGAGTAAACTCCAGGAGTTGGTGATGGAGAGGGAGGCCTGGTGTGCTGCAGTCCATGTGATCACAAAGATTCAGACATTGACTGAGGGACTGAACTGAACTGATGATTAGATGCTGTGAGCAGCTATCTTGTTAATATGATTTGATTGGAACTGCAAATTGATATCCTACATCAAAGCAGCTCTCTTTGGTCATATTTTTTGGAAATTACCTTTCAAGTTATGGTTTTAAAAGGCAATAACAAAATGTTGTTTGTATTCTTACTATAAAAGCAGTGCACTGTTCCTGCAGAATTTTTAAAAATATAGACAAAGCAAAAAATATCATTTTGACTTCACCACCTAAAGAGAGTACTGTTTACATTTGCCTATGAAGTTTTGTTTTTCACTATATACACACACATTATAAAAATAATGTTATATAACATTATATGGGAAATGTCTTCCTCATCACTGCATATTCTCTGTAAATTATTTTTTAAAGACTGAATGGTCTGCCATTTTGTGAATTTGTAATAATTTGTTAATCCATTTCTATTAGGGCATGTTTATATTATTTTTAATTTTTAGAAACAGTGCTGAAATCAACATTATTATAGTTTGGTGGTTCTCAGCTAGGGGTGGTTTTGTCCCTTGTGGACATCCAGCAATATCTGGGAACATTTTTGGTTGTCATAATGGAGAGGAAGGGGGAGATGGCATTGCCATGTACTGAACAGAAAAATATATTTCACAAAGTTTTTGAAACCCAAATGAGATCATTGGTTGTGCTTGTAAAATCAAAATATTAGTTTCCACTTATTGACCATAATGCTGTTTTAAATTCTATCTACAGAATAGTCATAGTTTCTGCTGAAAAATTTTAAAGCATGGAGATATGAATATTTTTATAGGTAACATAATTGTAAGCAACCCCCCACATGTATCAAAGGAAAATTTTCCAAATATTCATTATCAAAATAATCTCTCTATACCATGTTTTCCCCCCTCAAAAAAATAGTTGTTTTCTTACATATTGTTAATACTTTACGTTTATCTTGAAGGGATAATATTTGATTTGGATAGATATTGTTTACTTTTCCCTGATCTATTGTTTCCTTGGTCAAGCTTTCCAGAGCTTTGTCAGTTTAAGAAGCAAACTTTATTTTTGCTTTTGTTTGCATTACTCTGGGAGGTGGGTCATAGAGGATCCTGCTGTGATGTATGTCGGAGAGTGTTTTGCCTATGTTCTCCTCTAGGAGTTTTATAGTCTCTGGTCTTACATTTAGGTCTTTAATCCATTTTGAGTTTACTTTAGTGTATGGTGTTAGAAAGTGTTCTAGTTTCATTCTTTTACAAGTGGTTGACCAGTTAGTTTTCCCAGCACCACTTGTTAAAGAGATTGTCTTTTCTCCATTGTATATTAAAATTTAAAGCTTCTGCACAACAAAGGAAACTATAAGCAAGGTGAAAAGACAGTCTTCAGAATGGGAGAAAATAATAGCAAATGATGCATCTGACAAAGAATTAATCTCAAAAATATACAAGCAACTCCTGCAGCTCAATTCCAGAAAAATAAATGACCCAATCAAAAAATGGGCCAAAGAACTAAACAGACATTTCTCCAAAGAAGACATACAGATGGCTAACAAACACGTGAAATGATGCTCAACATCACTCATTATCAGAGAAATGCAAATCAAAACCACAATGAGGTACCATCTCACACAGGTCAGAATGGCTGCGATCCAAAAGTCTACAAGCAATAAATGCTGGAGAGCGTGTGGAGAAAAGGGAACCCTCTTACACTGTTGGTGGGAATGCAAACTAGTACAGCCACTATGGAGAACAGTGTGGAGATTCCTTAAAAAACTGGAAAGAAAACTGCCATATGACCCAGCAATCCCACTGCTGGGCATACATACCAAGGAAACCAGAATTGAAAGAGACACGTGTACCCCAATATTCATCACAGCACTATTTATAATAGCCAGGACTTGGAAGCAACCTAGATGTCCATCAGCAGATGAATGGATAAGAAAGCTGTGGTACACAATGGAGTATTACTCAGCCATTAAAAAGAATACATTTGAATCAGTTCTAATGAGATGCATGAAACTGGAGCCTCTTATACAGAGTGAAGCCAGAAAAAAAAAAAAAACACCAATACAGTATACTAACGCATATATATGGAATTTAGAAAGATGGTAATGATAACCCTGTATGCAAGACAGCAAAAGAGACACAGATGTATATAACAGTCTTTTGGACTGTGTGGGAGAGGGCGAGGGTGGGATGATTTGGGAGAATGGCATTGAAACATGTATAATACCATATGTGAAACGAATCACCAGTCAAGGTTCAATGCATGATACAGGATGCTTGGGGCTGGTGCACTGGGATGACCTAGAGGGATGGGATGGGGAGGGAGGTGGGAGGGGTGTTCAGAAGGATGGGGAACTCATGTACACCCATGGCAGATTCATGTTGATGTACGGCAAAACCAATACAATATTGTAAAGTAATAAGCCTCTGATTAAAATAAATAAATTTTTATTAACAAAAGAACCAAACTTAAATTTCATTGATACTGTTTTATGTGTGTTTTCTGTTCCATCATTTTCCTTTCTTTTCCTCTTTTTTTCATGTTTTCTTTGAGTTCATTTTGCTCTTCTCTAAATTCTTTTTATATATGTTTCATTCATTAATAATCTTTTATAATACATTTAAAATTATATCTTTCCCATCTTCAGTTCATCTTGCCTGGTTTGGTTTAAACTGTTAATTATGGTTACCTCAAAATATTTTCTAAATTCTGTTATAGTTTTCTTCTTGGATTCGTAGATTTAGAACATATGGGAATATTTTGGTTTTGTTGCAGTAACTGTTTTTAAAGATCTCTTGTTTAATTGCATGTCTTGTGTGGTGTAGAACCTTTAAAACTGATGAAAAAAATTAGGGGACAAAATGGTCAGTTTTTCAAAAATGTTTTTTATGTGTGTGTGAAAAAAATGAATGCTCTGCAGATATTGAGTATAAGTGCTATATATCACTATTAGTTGAAATTTGTTATTCATAATTGTCTATGTTCTTGGTGTTTTTCTCTTTATGATTTTTTGACAAATATATTTTAAAATTTTTCACTGTGATTGTATTCTTGCTTATTTTCTATAGCCTCTTGATTTTTGCTTTATATGTTTTGAATCTATATTATTAAGTATATACAAAATTATTTTTATAATTTTGTCATGAATACTTCTTTTATTATAAAGATGTGACCCTTAATGGAATATGACTTTTACTTTAAAAATCTTTCATGCAATATTAATACAGATAATAGGGTTTCTTGAATTTGGTATTTGCATGCTAATTTATTTTTTATTATTTTATTTTCAACCTTTCAAAAAGTTATTTTAAAAAACATATAATTATGAATTATTTTAAAAAACATATAATTGAGTTCAGTTATTTTTCTTGTCTGCTAATCTTTGTCTTTTTAAGTAGTGCAGCTATTATATCTAATTCAATGTAAATTTTGGTAGATGGGATTAGATATACCTATCTTTTTTGTACCTTATATCTTTCCCACCTATTTTTTTTTAATTTTTATTTTTACTTTATTTTACTTTACAATACAGTATTGGTTTTGCCATACATTGACATGAATCCACCACGGGTGTACATGAGTTCCCAAACATGAACCCCCCTCCCACCTCCCTCGCCATAACATCTCTCTGTGTCATCCCCATGCACCAGCCCCAAGCATCCTGTATCCTGCATCAGACATAGACTGGCGATTCATTTCTTACATGATAGTATACATGTTTCAATGCCATTCTCCCAAATCATCCCACCCTCTCCCTCTCCCTCAGAATCCAAAAGTCCGCTCTACACATCTATGTCTCTTTTGCTGTCTCTCATACAGGGTCATCATTACCATCTTTCTAAATTCCATATATATGTGTTAGTATACTGTATTGGTGTTTTTCTTTCTGGCTTACTTCACTCTGTATAATCAGCTCCAGTTTCATGCATCTCATTAGAACTGATTCAAATGTATTCTTTTTAATGGCTGAGTAATACTCCATTGTGTATATGTACCACAGCTTTCTTATCCATTCATCTGCTGATGGACATCTAGGTTGTTTCCATGTCCTGGCTATTATAAACAGGGCTGTGATGAACATTGGGGTACATGTGTCTCTTTCAATTCTGGTTTCCTCGGTGTGTATGCCCAGCAGTGGGATTGCTGGGTCATAAGGCAGTTCTATTTGCAATTTTTTAAGGAATCTCCACACTGTTCTCCATAGTGGCTGTACTAGTTTGCATTCCCACCAACAGTGTAAGAGGGTTCCCTTTTCTCCACACGCTCTCCAGCATTTATTGCTTGCAGACTTTTGGATCGTAGCCATTCTGACTGTCCCACCTATTTGTTTCTCTCTCATTATCTTTTGGGTATATGTGTTAATATCTTTATTTTTTCCTTGCTTTTCATTAATTCACTTGAGAATTATGCAGTGTGTTTCTGTTCTGTTATTTGTTACCTTAGAAATGATAGTAATATACCAATGCATCATATTGTGAAATAGATCAGTGCTTTTTACCTTCCTTCTAGAAAATTTGAGTAGTATAAAACAACTTAGTTACACTAATACCCTTCCTAACATGTTATTTGCCTGTATTTTAGTATTAATTTGTATTTATATGAGACACAGACATAGTTATTTATTATGAGTTTATTTAGTCACTATTTATTATTTAAGCATACATTTACTGCTTTTTGAAGTTTTCATTATTTTTATATCTTAGAACTTATGTCTATGGTTACATTTCTATGCTTTGAAGTAATTTTCTTAGAATCTATCTAGGAAATTAGGATCTGCTGTTGATAAACTCTCCCGTGTGTATTTGTTTATTTGTTTTATTGTTTTGGTTTGAAAATGCCTTTATTTAACCCTCATTCTTAAAAGTTATTTTCTCTGGATATAATTCTATAATAGGTTTAGCAGTTATTTTCTCTTAATACTGAAAATATTTTCTTGTCTCTGTTTTCTCTATAGAAGTCATTCTGTTATGTATTTGATGGTCCTTTTAATATGTTGGGGCATCCCTGTGGCTCAGCTGGTAAAGAATTCACCCACAACACAGGTGACCTGGGTTCAGTCCCAGGTTTGGAAGATCCCCTGGAGAAGGGAAAGGCTACCCACTCCAGTATTCTGGCCTGGAGAATTCCATGAACTATATATAGTCCATGGGGTTGCAAAGAGTTGGACACGACTGAAGAACTTTCACTTTTAATATGTTGCTCTTAATATTTCCCCTTTGTCTTTATAGTTCTGTGTTTCTACTCTGATGTGTCTAATTGTAATTTCAGTATTTATCCCTTGAGAAATTCATCAGTCTTAAGTCTGTGGAATGATGTCTTCATTCTGTTCTGGAATTTTTTTCAGTCTTTAAATTTTCATGTAATGCCTGTGTCACATTCTTTTCCTTCTCTCTTCTTGACATTGTGATTAAATAGATGTGAAACTTACACACACAACCTTCCATGCCCTTCTTTTTTCATATTTTACACTTAAATAGAAACTCTGTCCTTCAAATGGATCCTGCATCTATAATTTCTTCTGAATTACTAACAGTTTGTTAATTTTCTCTTCAGTCGTGTGTGCTGGGAACTTGTTCATGCATTTCTTAAACTTGGTTATACTATTTTTCTTTACTAGGATGCATACTTGATTATTATCTGTAACCTGTTAGGTTTTTTCTTTAATAGATTATCTGTTCCTTGTTGATATTTTCAAAATTATGTGTTTTAAGAAAATATAATAAATATATTTAAGCTTATGTTTATGGGCAATTTACCCTCCCTACTTCAACATCTAAACTACTGAACAAATATGTCAAACAACAGTTTTCAGATATTGTGGGACAGGCAGCTCAGCAAGGCGATCTCTGAGGGAAGGGAAATAAATGAGAGAGTCCAAACTCACTGCCTGGAGAAAGTTTCAAGGCCTCAGTGTGGAGAGGTGAAACCCAAACAGAACCTCTGTTCTTTCTTAGTTGAGAAGACAGCATTTTTTGTTGTTGTTTTTTAATTTTTTTAAAATGAATTTATTTATTTTAATTGGATGTTAA
The DNA here is from genome assembly GCF_014754425.2 of Oryx dammah. Classification (NCBI taxonomy): domain Eukaryota; kingdom Metazoa; phylum Chordata; class Mammalia; order Artiodactyla; family Bovidae; genus Oryx; species Oryx dammah. The sequence goes on along the minus strand of NW_024070207.1, from coordinate 104,563,307 downwards.
TTACTTTTCAATATTGTGGTGGTTTTTGCCATACATCGGCATGAGTCAGCCATGGGTGCACATGTGTCCCACCACCCTGAAACCCCCTACTACGTCCCTCCCCACCCCCTCCCTCTGTGTTGTCCCAGAGCACCAGCTTTGAGTGCCCTGCAAATGCAGGGAGGTCAAGGTGTTTAGAGTTTGCAGGGTTGAGTAATAGGAGATAACTGCTGAAGAGAGCTCCAGAGACTTACAGAGGGTCAGACATACAGACGACCTCCAGTCATCACCTGAACACAGGTGCAAGTATGCATGTGAGAAAATATCCAAGGCCAGGGAAAGGTCCATCAGGGCCCAGAATAGTTCATGTGCCACCAGAACAATGGAAAAACTTTATTTCTAAGGCATCAGGTAGAGTATTCAAGATTACTTAGTACCTTTTTAAGGGAGGAAAATTAGCCCCAGAATTAATAGTTGTCTAATTTTACCTAACAAAGTTTTGAAATAAAACTTAATAAAACCCTTTTGATGTAATTTAACTATGCTCCAGAAAAAACAAACCTCAAGAGTATTTACCTTCTTCCAGCTCACAAGAAGGTAAAATTACAATGTCTGTATCCAATAAAAAAAAATTATTAGATTTGCAAAAAATCAGAAAAAAGTGTATCTCATAATGAGAAAAGTCAACCATTGGAAACAGAAAACAGAAATTACAATGATGACAGAATTGGTAGACAAGGACATTTAAAATGATGATAACTATATTGCATGTGTTAAGGTAGAGCAGAGCATTAACATGTTAAGGAGAGAAATGGAATATATTTTAAAAACTCAAATTGAACATCTAGAGATGAACAAATGATTTTTAGGTGAAAAATACATTAGATGGAATTAATAGCAGATTAAGCACTTTATGCAGGAGAAAAGATCAGTAATCTTGAAGACTTAGCAGTAGACACTATCCAAAATTAAACACATAGAGGAAAAGGACTGAAAAAAATACACAGAGCATCAGTGAGCTATGGACAACTACAAGTGGCCAAATATGTGTGTAATTGGAGTCCACAAAGATGAGGGAAATGGATGGGAGAAACATTTTAAAAAGTAACACACAAAATTCTTCCAGATTTGATTAACAGCAGAAAAACTATAAACCACAGATCAAAGGATCTCAATGAACCTCAAGGATGAGAAATATTAAACACCAGTGTACTTCATAGTGAAATTATTCAAATTAGAAATCATGATAAGATCTTGAAAGCAGCTGGAGAAAAAGTACAGGTGAACAAAGATATAAATGACAGCTGACTGCTCATAAAAAAGCACAAGCCAGAAGATAGTGAAATCATGTCCTTAAAATTCTGAAGTGAGGGACGGGAGAGTCAACAGTTGTGGGACTGGCATGAGGGAAGTAGATTGACTCTTACCCTGAGTAAAATGGTCCCAGTTCAATATAGAAAGAATGTCCACTATAATTCCCAGCAAAGATGGGCACCACAATTTGTGGTTTATACCCCCTTTTCCCTATTGAGTCATTTAAAGAAAAACTCAAGTTAGCTGGTACTCATAAATGCCTCAAATAAAAGAAAATTCAGTGTTGTGTCTGTCACTCTGGATTCCCATGTACCCTTAGATTTTTGTTCAGTAATTTTGTATTCTCTTAACAGCACTTTGACATCTTTAGTTTGTTTTCATTCAGAGGATGGTCTGAACAACCTGTGCTGTGCTTAGTCGCTCAGTCCTGTCTGACTCTTTGCCACTCCCATGGGCTGTAGCCCGCCAGGCTCCTCTATCGTTGGGGATTCTCTAGGCAAGAATACTGGAGTGGATTGTCATGCCCTCCTCCAGGGGATTTTCCCAACTCAGGGATAGAACCCATGTCTCATGCATTGCCTGTGGATTCTTTACGGTCTGAGCCACCAGGGAAGCCCCTCAATATTTCTGAAAATGTCACTAGTAAATTTCATGGTCATTTCCCACCTCACTACAAAAGTATTGTAAATGTTTTGTTATTTAAAGGTCATAGTTTAGGTAATTAATCATATTGGTAATATACAATAATGTGAAAATTTGAGTACATCACTGAAAGGCACAAGGTGTAGAAAGGAAACAAAGTAATGTAGTTGCCTCTCTCCACTTTACTACAATATAGAACTACAACTCCTCCCTCAGGGACCTCACTCTCTGGGCAGGACACTCTGACTTGCAAGAAGGCCATATTATCAATAAAAAATAAATAAAAACTTCATAAAGCTGAATTTACTCTTCATTTTAAGTTAGAAGTGGACATTAATAGGATTTCTAATATTGTGTCTCTGCTGGTCTCCATGGATCATGTTGTTGAAAGCGGAACCATATAAGCTTGTGATTTGGAAGTAAAAATGAACAAATATTGGTGTCTTCTTATGGTTTAACTCACCCAATTTCAGAAACTACTGATATAGGCAAAACAGAACAGAACTGGGAGACAGAACTTTGAGTCAACCATTTGGTTATCTCGGAGCTCTTGAGACATTACTTTGCATCTCTGAACCTCTGGAATATTGTGAGGCTTAAACAACATAACTTTCTTAAAATGTTTACCAAATTCTGGCACAATCTGGGGAATCAATTTAGCATAGTAGTTTAGATGGTGGTCCAGGTATCAGTCAACTGTGAAATAAAACTAGTTCTGTCATCTACTAGATGAGTCACCTTGGTAAAACTCCATAAACTCTCTATGCCTCAGTTTCCTCATCCATAAAACAGGGATAAAAATAATACTCACACCACAGTGTTGCAATTAAGATTAAATACCTATGTTTATAATATACTTAGAAAACTGCCTGGCACATAGTAAGCAAATAGGTATTCTTTTTATTATAGTAGAATATCATTAAAAATTGACAGCTTCCTTCCACCCCCTTCAAGTGAACACAATCAAGAAATCCAAACAGAAGAAAACTAATGCAAATGAGCATCATTACTCATATAGAAACTAACAACATTATTGAAAATAAGAGATATCTGGAATTCCAGTCACAATGAACAGAAGGTGAAGGCAAAAGACTAGAAATGCAATCATTATTTCTTAGTGTAGGAAATGGTCATGCAGACTCTCTTCTCATATCAGATGGGAAGTCAAACAGCTGCTTTGGTTACTTGCAGTTTTTCAGTAATGCGCTTCACTTTGCCAGTGTAGAAAATCAGTGCATTGAATTGTTGAAATCCTCTATATTCCTTCTCCACATGGCTTCTGCTCCAAGGAAAATGTGACATAAGGGGCTCACAGCTAGAGTTACTATCAAAAGCTAGGCAAGCAGAGAAATATTCATGCCCCTATAGGATGCTGCAATTATGGAATACAATAGCAACTTTAGGCCAAATGTTGAATCCCACAAGGATCAGTTTGAAATGTTCACCCTAACTTTGTCTTATACCACACATATTTTGCAGTTTTGTAGCCTTTTTAAAATTTTCCATTGGTTTTTATTTTGTGCCAGGCATTTCTATAAAAGTCCCAAAGAGTCTGAAGTGAGATATTTATCTCCAGAAACGGGTACACTCATTGCTCTCACTTCCTTATTAGAAAGTTGAAAGCCTTTGTAAACAGAAGTTCCTAACTTTTCTTGGCTCATGGCACCCTTAGTTTCTCAGTAATTTTTCATGGCTCCCTAGCCCTCCCACCCCCCAAAACTTAATTCCATTTACTAAGCAGTTGGTCTAAAGAACTTAATAAGTATTAATATCCTAACAACTTAGTAGCTGTTTGGAATAATATTTATACTTTACAATACTTACAAATTGAAAAAAAAAGTAACTTCAAATAATCACAATTATTTACCAATGGGATATATGTATTTGTTGGTCACTGTACAACATCTCAAACCTTGGAATCCAGTCGGACACTACAACGGGCATCTCCTGTTACACCTTGATTTTTGCACAGCCCTTGCTTTTTATCACAGTTACCAGAATGCCAGCTTTGCAAAGATATAACATCGTCAAAATGAATGTAGTCTTCCTGGTAGTCTACAGGTGTTATTGAGTTTACCTTGAAATTTTAAACTATACTGTGGTGTGCCTATAAGTTTACTGCATTGCCCTGTGACACCTTGAACACAATTTGGGAACCAGAGGTCTATGCCATTTCATATACATTTGAAATTATTTCAAATAGGTATCCATTATGGACACATTGCTTTATGGAGCTAAATATCACTTTCTACTTTTCAGAGTATTGTTGTTGAGAAGGAAGCTGGATGGTGGTATTTGAATAAGTAAATGTAAGGAGTTACATCATCATAAAATATTTTTTGAGACTTTATTGAACATAAAGGGTGGTGAGGAAGGCAAACAGAATTTATGTCCCTTAAGATATTAGTGTATTTGACTAAATAATTTATATCTATGAGATCTGATTATTTCTTTTTCTCAGTGAACTTTGTTAATACCTCCCCTATATCTCTGCTATATAGTTCTTCAAAATTTGATTTACCTTTTTTTCTGCTCATCCCCTCCCTCTCTCTTTCTGCTATCATATCTCTCCCTCTGCTTCCCAGCAACCCACACTCAAATATTATTATCTCATCATCATCCTAATAAGCTTTATGATTCCCAGCTTTGTGTTTTTATCCATGGTATTTCCTGTCTGATAGAATAAATTTCTCCCTAGTTTTCACTTAACAAACTCCCATTCATTCTTCTAGCCCACCTCAAATATTTTTCTTAATGAAATCTTCCCCTTCCCTTACCCTGACTATTCTTCCCTTTTCAGTAAAAATTACTTATTTACCTCTGTTTCTTCTTATACTTCTCAGTATATATGCTTGTGTTTCTATTAGTGTTCAATAATATAAGAAACCCCAGAAGGGAGAGCAGAGAAAAACAGAAAGGTGGGAATAGAGTCAGATGACAAGGGATTTCACAAAGAGATTCTGCTTTCCATGATTTTAGTGGGGAGCAGATTAAACAGTCTGTGTAATTTTATGTCTGGAGCTTGAAGTCTGCAGAGAAGTCAGTCAAAAGTGAAGATATTGGAGAAGCAAGGAGAAAGTGGAATCTGCAAAACTGAGCTTGAGCTAATGAGAACTTACTAGAACCTAGGGTGGTTTCTCACTGCCTCAAGATTCCAACTTTGACAATGAGGGTGCCTTGCAGAAGCTGGTACTCACCATCAAGCAGCTAAACATTCCTCTGACCTAAGAGTCAGAGAAGTTGAAGGAGAAGCTGGAAGAACTCCGGCCCCATACCCATTCTGGGAGCTCACAGAGAAGCTTAACTGAGTTGTAACAGAGCCTCCTGTCCTACATGAACCTTTCAAGGAAAAATGAAGATGGCAGCTCCTTTAATTCTGCCTTCTAAATCTCACACAATATGTATCTATTTTTTTGCCTATGTTATTTTATTTGAGCTTCATAACAACTCTCTAGAGAGCATGTAATATTTTTAAATTGAAGTATAGTTGATTTATTAGGTTGAACAGTATGAAAAGGCAAAAAGATAAGACACAGAAAGATGAACGCTCCAGGTCGGTAGGTGTCCAATATGCTACTGGAGATCAGTGGAGAAATAACTCCAGAAAGAATGAAGAGATGGAGCCAAAGAAAAACAAACAATACCCAGTTGTGGATGTAACTGGTGATAGAAGCAAAGTCCGATGCTGTAAAGAGCAATATTGCATAGGAACCTGGAATGTTAAGTCCATGAATCAAGGCAAATTGGAAGGGGTCAAACAGGAGATGGCAAGAGTGAATGTTGACATTCTAGGAATCAGCAAACTAAAATGGACTGGAATGGGTGAATTTAACTCAGATGATCATTATATCTACTACTGTAGGCAAGAATCCCTTAGAAGAAATGGAGTAGCCATCATAGTCAACAAAAGAGTCTAAAATGCAGTACTTGGATGCGATCTCAGAAACAACAGAATGATCTCTGTTTGTTTCCAAGGCAAACCATTCAATATCACGGTAATCCAAGTCTATGCCCCGACCAGTAATGCTGAAGAAGCTGAATTTGAACAGTTCTATGAAGACCTATAAGACCTTCTAGAAATAATACCCAAAAAAGATGTTCTTTTCATTATAGGGGACTGGAATGCAAAAGTAGGAAGTCAAGAAACACCTGGAGTAACAGGCAAATTTGGCCTTGGAATGTGGAATGAAGCATGACAAAGGCTAATAGAGTTTTGCCAAGAGAACGCACTGGTCATAGAAAATACCCTCTTCCAACAACACAAGAGAAGACTCTACACATGGACATCACCAGATGGTCAACACCGAAATCATACCGATTATATTCTTTGCAGCCAAAGGTGTAGAAGCTCTATACAGTCAACAAAAGCAAGACCAGGAGCTGACTGTGGCTCAGATCATGAACTCCTTATTGCCAAATTCAGACTTAAACTGAAGAAAGTAGGGAAAATCGCTAGACCATTCAGGTATGACCTAAATCAAATCCCTTATGATTATACGGTGGAAGTGAGAAATAGATTTAAGGGCCTAGATCTGATAGATAGAGTGCCTGATGAACTATGGAATGAGGTTTGTGACATTGTACAGGAGACAGGGATCAAGACTATCCCCATGGAAAAGAAATGCAAAAAAGCAAAATGGCTGTCTGGGGAGGCCTAAAAATAGCTGTGAAAAGAAGAGAGGCGAAAAGCAAAGGAGAAAAGGAAAGATATGCCCATTTGAATGCAGAGTTCCAAAGAATAGCAAGGAGAGATAAGAAAGCCTTCCTCAGTGATCAGTGCAAAGAAATAGAGGAAAACAATAGAATGGGAAAGACTAGAGATCTCTTCAAGAAAATTAGAGATACCAAGGGAACATTTCATGTAAAGATGGGCTGAATAAAGGACAGAAATGATATGGACCTGACAGAAGCAGAAGATATTAAGAAGAGGTGGCAAGAATACACAGAAGAACTGTACAAAAAAGATCTTCACGACCCAGATAATCACGATGGTGTGATCACTCCTCTAGAGCCAGACATCCTGGAATGTGAAGTCAAGTGGCCTTAGGAAGCATCACTACGAACAAAGCTAGTGGAGGTGTTGGAATTCCAGTAGAGCTATTTCAAATCCTGAAAGATGATGCTGTGAAAGTGCTGCACTCAATATGCCAGCAAATTTGGAAAACTCAGCAGTGGTCACAGGACTGGAAAAGGTCAGTTTTCATTCCAATCCCAAAGAAAGGCAATGCCAAAGAATGCTCAAACTACCACACAATTGCACTCATCTCACACACTAGCAAAGTAATGCTCAAAATTCTCCAAGCCGGGCATCAACAGTATGTGAACCATGAACTTCTAGATGTTCAAGCTGGATTTAGAAAAGGCAGAGGAACCAGAGATCAAATTGCCAACATCTGTTGGATCATCGAAAACACAAGAGAGTTCCAGAAAAACACCCATTTCTGCCTTATTGACTATGCCAAAGCCTTTGACTGTGTGGATCACAATAAACTATGGAAAATTCTGAAAGAGATGGGAATACCAGACCACCTGACCTGCCTCTTGAGAAATCTGTATGCACGTCAGGAAGCAAAAGTTAGAACTGGACATGGAACAACAGAGTGGTTCCAAATAGGGAAAGGAGTACGTCAAGGCTGTATATTGTCACCCTGCTTATTTAACGTATATGCAGAGTACATCATGAGAAACGCTGGACTGGATGAAGCACAAGCTGGAATCAAGATTGCCGGGAGAAATATCAATCACCTCAGATATGCAGATGACACCATCCTTATGGCAGAAAGCGAAGAAGAACTAAAGAGCCTCTTGATGAAAGTGAAAGAGGAGAGTGAAAAGTTGGTTTAAAACTCAACATTCAGAAGACTAAGATCATGGCATCTGGTCCCATCACTTCATGGGAAATAGATGGGGAAACAGTGGAAACAGTGTCAGACTTTATTTTGGGGGGCTCCAAAATCACTGCAGGTGGTGACTGCAGCTATGAAATTAAAAGACACTTACTCCTTGGAAGAAAAGTTATGACCAACCAAGACAACATCTTAAAAAGCAGAGGCATTACTTTGCCAACAAAGTTCCATCTAGTCAAGACTATGGTTTTTCTTGTAGGTGAGAGTTGGACTATAAAGAAAGCTGAGTGCTAAAAAATTGATGCTTTTGAACTGTGGTGTTATAGAAGACTCTTGAGAGTCCCTTGGACTGCAAGGAGATCCAACCAGTCCATCCTAAAGAAAATCAGTCCTGAATATTCATTGGAAGGACTGATGATGAAGCTGAAACCCCAATACTTTGCCCACCTGATGCAAAGACCTGACTCATTTGAAAAGACCCTGATGTTGTGAAAGATTGAAGACAGGAGGAGAAGGGGACAACAGAAGATGAGATGGTTGGATGGCATCACTGACTTAATGGACTTGAGTTTGAGTTAACTTCAGGTGTTGTCGATGAACAGTGAGGCCTGGCATGCTGCAGTCCATGGAGTTGCAAAGAGTCAGACATGACTGAGTGACTGAACTGAATTTAGGTGTCCAGCAAAGTGATTCAGTCATATATATATATATATATATATTCTTTTCAGATTCCTTTCCATTATAGGTTATTATAAGATATTGAATATAGTTCCCTGTGCAATACAGTAGGTCCTTGTTGATTATCTATTTTATAAATAGCACTGTGTATCTATTAATCCCAAACTCCAAATTTATCCGCCTCCTTCTCTATACCCTTTTCTAAACGTAAGTTTGCTTTCTATGTCTCTGAGTTTTTCTGTTTTTTCAATAAGTTCGTGTCATTTTTTACAATTAGATTTTACATATGAGCAATATCATATGGTATTTGTCTTTCTCTGACTTACTTCACTTAGTATGATCTCTAGGTCCATCCATGTTGCTGCATATCGCAATATTTCATTCTTTTTATGGCTAATAGTCCATTGTGTATGTATGTGTGTGTGTGTCTATAGTAAATAGTGCTTCAATAAACATTTGGGTGTGTGTATCTTTTCTAATTGGAGTTTTCATCTTTTCCATATATATGCTCAGGAGTGGGATTGCAGGATCCTATGGTAGCTCTGTTTTTAGTTTTTTAAGGAACCTTCATACTGTTCTCCAAAGTGGCTGCACCAACTTACATTCCCGCCAACACAACAGTGTAGGAGGATTCCCTTTTCTTTACACCCTCTCTGGCATTTGTTACTTGTAGAGTTTCTTTTATATATCTTATAAACTTTTATTTTATATTAGAGTGTAGCTGATTAACAATGTTGTGATAGTTTCAGGTGAACAGCAAATGGGAACTCAGTCATACATATACATGTATCCATTTTCCCCCAAACTCCCCTCCCATTCAAGCTGCCAAGTAACATTGAGCAAATTTCCCTCGGCTATACCATAGGTCCTTGTGGTTGTCCATTTTAAATATAGCAGTGTGCACATGTCTATCCCAAATTCCCTAACTATCCTTTCCCCTCATCCTTCCCCTGGCAACCATAAGTTTGTTCTCTAAGTCTGTGAGTCTCTTTCTGTTTTGTAAGTAAGCTCATTTGTATCTTCAGATTCCATATATAAGAGATGTCATACAATATTTCTCCTTCTCTGTCTGACCTACTTCACTCAGTATGACAATATCTAGATCCATTATTATTATTTCATTCTTTTTAATGGCTGAGTAATATTCCATTGTCTATATGTACCATATCTTCTTTATCCATTCCTCTGTCAGTGGACATTAAGGTTGCTTCCATGTCTTATCTATTGTAAACAGTGCTTCAGTGAACATTGGGGTGCATGTATCCTTTTGGGTCATGTTTTTCTCCAGATATATGCCCAGGAGTGGGATTGTAGGATGATATGATAGCTCTGTTTTAGTTTTTAATGAACCTACATATTTTTCTCCATAGTGGCTGTACCAATTTACATTCCCACCAACAATGTAGGATGGTTCGCTTTTCTCCACATCCTCTCCAGCATTTATTGTTTATGGATTTTTTTATAATGGCCATTCTGATTGGTGTGAGGTGATATCTAATTGTAGTTTTCATTTGCATTTCTCTAATAAAGATGCTGAACATCCTTTCATGTGTCTCTTGACCATCTGTATGTCTTCTTTGGAGAAATGTCTGTTTAGGTTTTCTGCCCATTTTTTGACTGGGTTGTGTTTTTTTTTTTTTTTTTTTTTGTAGTATATATTAGTTGTATCAGCTGTTTGTATATTTTGGAAATCAATCCTTTGTTGGTCGCATCATTTGCAAGTATTTTCTCCCAGTCTGTAGGTTGTCTTTTCATTTTGTTTATGGTTTCCTACAATATGTACTCTGTAGTCAACAGTAATCTGGACCTCTGAAGAGAAGGAAATTCCGAGAAACATAGTTTTGACTTGGCTAAGTTGACACAGTGCAAATACACCACAGCCTTTAAGTGTCCTTGCTCAGGTGTCTGTCTCTGCCCCTAGAATGTGGCTACTGGAGAGCAGGGACCATGTCTGACATAATGTATCTCTAGTGCTTCATGCAAAACCTGACACATAATAGACACAGATTTTTGTTGAGTGATGAATGAATGAACAGACGAATGAATAGGCAAAGATGTTGAACATCATCAGACATTATACAAGTAGTAAATAGCTGGTCATATTACAAGAGAATTGACTTGTTACCAAAAGCAAATACTTAACATAGCTTACATACTCTAATCCCTTTAGGATGAGATGAATATATTTAAGCCTATCAAAATTTTACTGTGTATATAGAACTTCCAAATTTATAGATTATGTTTATAGAGGCTCACTTGGTAACTTATTATTTAGTTAAATATAACTGAATCACCACTTTTATGGACATATATGACAACAAAAATATTCTTTAAGACAAGCCACAATTAAATTATAAAAATAAGAATAAGTGTTGACTTACTAGTTAAATACCAATTTTTATTTAATTTCATTTATATACCTCATATTTCAGAATCCACTAGCACAGAAGTCACTGAAGATAAATATTGCCAACCTATCTCTGTCTGCATTTCTATTTATCACAACTTCTCCTGGCATCAATTCAATCCCAAGTCCTATTTTTCAGAGTGTTTTAGCCTGTTTTAAGCTCCAGAGCATCACTACCATGATCATTCCTTAATTTTCAGTTTTCAAAGGCATCATCATATATAGCCTACACTCATCTGTAATCACGTGATTAATAGGCTACAGCAAGACAGAACTCCAACTCTATATAGAACTGCATCCTTCAGAGAAAGGCTTTAAGAATAAGCATACAAGTTAAACTTATTCTGATCCTTATGGAAGTAAAATCCAAACCTTGCCTTGCTGTCATTATGGGTAGGATGCACAAACATGTCTCACTAATATCCCCAGAATATAAGTAATCTTTCACTTTTGCTATTGGCTCATTACAAAATAATAAAAATTTAAAATAATAATAAAACTTGTTAAAATAAAATAGAAACTTGATCCTTGACTTTTGTTTATATCTTAAGGTATGTGAAAACTTTTACAGATATGACAAACATATAAGAAATTCCATTTTACTAAGAACAGACTAACTCTAATTTTGGTTACGATGGAATCCTCTTTTTTTAATTTCTCTAAAAGCCTGTTGTATTTTTTATTTAATGAATCAGTTATTCTAACCCCTGGACAACTTTTCAAAATCCTTAGCAAGTAAACTTCTTTTCTAAAAGTTTGTCTCTGCATCTTCAAACAGAGAGAGGAAACTAAAATTTATGAGTGACAATTCTGTGCTATAAATAGGTTATGAGGCAGTCATTCTTACTCTCATTTACAAGTGAGAACATTTATGATTAGAAATGTTAAAAATTTCCTTAAAAGTAAACAGCTAATAAATTTCAATTCCAGGATTTTAACTTAGGATTTTAACCAGTTGTAGAGGACAAAGCTTTAATTTCCTCCATTATGTCATAATGCTTCCCTACCCACCGTTACTATACAGTGATTTCCAGGACTGAGGGTAAGTTTTAAGGAAGCATAGCATTTCCTTTCCTAATATTTCACATTATCCTTGGGCACAGTCATTATTCATTCATTCTTTGATTCAATGAATATTCAATGAGTACCTTATATATACCAGTCACTTCTCAACATGCTAGAGACATATTGATGAACAAGACAAAATCCCCCTTCTTAATTGAGTTTCTATTCTAGTGAGGAATACACATACAATCACAGAAATAAATATAGTGTCAAGTAACTAAAGAAAAACATCACAGGATTAAGGGATGAAAGATGATAGAAGTTAGGGTGACAAAATGGGCTTTATAAATAAGGGGCAATGGAGTGCCTATAAATATCAACAGAAGTCTAATAATGTAGCTTCTCCAATTATACAGAAATAAGATGAAAAGAATATTCCAAATAAGATTTTCATCTATGCTTAATTGCTTTAAAAATGGGATTAATTACTGTTACCATGAAATAATCAAGCTAGACTAGAAAAGTATGAGATTTCAGAGTAATAATAATGAAAAGTCTTTCAAGACTTCTATTGACTTGTCAGTATTCTGCTTCCAGTATCATCTTAGATCATATTTAAATGTAAGAACTCTGGCCTTACAAGTTCAGAGATCTTCACTCTCCAACTTTTACAGCCATCTTTCCCATTGATATTGTCCTGAAATATGATTCCCTTTAAAAAAATGTAAGGACACTTTCTACTTCTGTTACAAATGACAGATCCCTAAAAGTTAGACACATTTTCTGTTTTCCTTTTTTCTTTCCATAACATTCTAAATATTAACACAGAGAACCACATATGAATTAAACATTATTTTCATCATGACTGGGCTTAAAAGGGATCAGGAAGAAAAAGGAAAATATAACCTTGACACTGTAGAGGAAAGAAGATTGAAAACAATTCTTATTTTAATGTTGTTTACCAAGAAGGCAATAGAGCAAAGTGATCAAAAGTCAAGTGAGTCCTAAAGTCAGATTCAGTTCAGTTCATTTCAGTCACTCAATCATGTCTGACTCTTTGCGACCCCATGGATTGCAGCACGCCAGGCCTCCCTGTCCATCACCAACTCCTGGAGTTCACTCAAACTCATGTCCATCAAGTCGGTGATGCCATCCAGCCATCTCATCCTCTGTCTCCACTTCTCCTGTCCCCAATCCCTCCCAGCATCAGAGTCTTTTCCAATGAGTCAACTCTTCGCATGAGGTGGCCAAAGTATTAGAGTTTCAGCTTTAGCATCATTCCTTCTAAAGAACACCCAGGGCTGATCTCCTTCAGAATGGACTGGTTGGATCTCCTTGCAGTCCAAGGGACTCTCAAGAGTCTTCTCCAACACCACAGTTACCTATGTTCAAATCCAAGGTCTGGAGTTGACTTCTTATATAATTTGAACAAATTACTACACCTTTTAGATTCCTCATTTCTCATCACAATTACATATAGGCACCGTATGTTCATTGTAATGAATGAGTAAGGCAAAAATGTAATATTCTTTTTTTGAAAAACATGTTCAGTATAATATTTATTTTCTTTTAATTTTTACTCACCATTGTTTTTTTTCTAACTGGAGTGTAGTTACTTTACAACATAGTGTTGATTTCTGCTGTACAATGAAGAGAATCACTATACATTCACATAAAGTTATAATGTTCTTACTGTAGTACTAGGAACTTAATACCACACTACAAATAGATATTGTGCTGTGCTTCGTTGCTCAGTTGTGTCCAACTTTTTGTGACCCTATGGACTGTAGCCCTCCAGGCTCCTCTGTTCATGGAGATTCTCCAGGCAAGAACACTGGAGTGTGTTGTCATGTCCGCCTCCAGGGGATCTTCCCAACCCAGGGATTGAACCTAGGTCTCCCATATTGTAGGTGGATTCTTTACCATCTGAGCCACCACGGAAGCCCACAAATATATTAGTTAATATTATTTTCACCATTGATAAATGGATGTATTTAAAGACAAAATACATCTTTCCCCTCTCATCTGGAAGACTCCTTTGTACATTTCAAAACTGGTTTTTAACATCACCTTCCCTATCAATTCCTCTGGGGTTCCACAGGAAGACTTCAGTGTCCTTTTCTTGTGCTGCCATCATATTTTATTCCTAATTCTATGTTTGAATTCTAAAGAGATAAAGGTCCATCTAGTCAAGGCTATGGTTTTTCCAGTGGTCATGTATAGATGTGAGAGTTGGACTGTAAAGAAAGCTGAGCACAGAAGAATTGATGCTTTTGAACTGTGGTGTTGGAGAAGACTCTTGAGAGTCCCTTGGACTGCAAGGAGATCCAACCAGTCCATCCTAAAGGAGATCAGTCCTGGGTGCTCAGTGGAAGGACTGATGTTGAAGCTGAAACTCCAATACTTTGGCCACCTGATATGAAGAGTTGACTCATTTGAAAAGACCCTGATGCTGGGAAAGATTGAGGGCAGGAGGAGAAGGGGATGACAGAGGATCAGATGGTTGGATGGCATCACTGACTCAATGGACACAGGTTTGGGTAAACTCTGGGAGTTGGTGATGGACAGAGAGCCCTGGCGTCCTATGGTTCATGGGGCCACAAAGAGTTGGACACGACTGAGTGACTGAACTGAACAGGAAACTCTCTTTCCAGTGGCTATAAAATCAATTTTCTGAAGTTTCCTAAATGTAAACCCTAAGATAAAGGTTTAGGTGCAGCTGGTTTATTTAGGGCATGGTCCTGAGAGAAACTCAAAAGGGGCATGGAGAGACCAGAAGAGCCGAAGCCAAACAAAGGTGTGATTTCAGATGATGTGTCCCACTCAATCTGATCCCATAGCAAGCTCTGGAGCTTGCATCATAACTCAAGAGTTCAACACCCCATAATGTGAGAAAGCTGGGCTTTCATGCCACCCTATCAGTCAGTCATTGGCTCAGCGGCTGGTATGGGGCATAAGCTCAAAGGTACTTCTGGCTTTCTGCATGCAATGCTTTGAAAAATATCTCAGGTAAGAGCCATCAAAAACAAAGCACACAGAACATGGGATATAGGGGCACACAAGTTAAGGAGGGAAGGAATCTGGGTGTAGGACCAGCAGTATCCTGACTCACAGTCCTTTCTTAATGAACTCCCACTATTTTAATGACTTAGCCTCCCCTATGCTGCTGCTGCTAAGTTGCTTCAGTCGTGTCCGACTCTGGGCGACCCCATAGACGGCAACCCTTCAGGCTTCCCTGTCCCTGGGATTCTCCAGGCAAGAACACTGGAGTGGGTTGCCATTTCCTTCTCCAATGCATGAAAGTGAAAAGTGAAAGTGAAGTCTCTCAGTCGTGTCTGACTCTTAGCAACCCCGTGGACTGCAGCCCACCTGGCTCCTCCGTCCATGGGATTTTCCAGGCAAGAGTACTGGAGTGGGGTGCCATTGCCTTCTCCGTACTTCCCTTATACCACCATATTATTTTTGATTCCTGTCTCAGTGCAAGAGGGATTGGCCTTAGTAGCCCCTTTGTATAGTAAATAGCATTCTAACTTAGGGTAGTAACCAGAATGCCTGTGGCCTCAGCCTTAGAATAAAGCTGACACACCATGCAGGAGTCTCTGATGGCTGGCTTCACTGTTGCTGTTGATACTGAGCAGCAGCTATGGCCTGATATTATTGCCCAAGTGTCACAATCCTTAGACAGGCACTTTGCCACTCCTCCTGCCCTACTCCACCTCCTTTCCAACCTCTATATCTGAGTCTATGATAACCACTGCCTCTTTTAATCTACAGTAGCTTACACAAGGATGAAAGTCTGATTTCCTTCCAACTCTACTAACCACATACACCGAGAGAGAGCCACTTGCCTCATCTTTGCTTGAAGACTTGCTGCCCAGTACTTCTTCCTAAATCATTCTATCCATTTCACTTTCGCAGTTCCACTGGAGAAAGAGAAATTGCCTTTGTCCTTTCCAATTAAAAATTTAAAAGCTCTGTCTCCTTTTCTGATGTTCTTGCCATTCCACATGGGATTGCATCATCAATTTCTCAGAGTACCAAACTCTGTCATCCATGTCTTCCATGTCGCAGTTGGAATCTTTCCTATAAATAGAATATTCTTATAGTTAGTGTTTTAAGAATGAAAATTTGTGTTCAGAATTCCACAGTACTGTTTTCATATATATATCCATATTCAAAAGTTTTTGTCAATACTGTTCAAGATTCAGTGACATTTTCCCACTATGTCACGATTCTTTATTAAAAAATTAGAGACTCTCCTTAATAGTTTGTAAGAAAGAAAAGAGCTGTTCAATGACAGAAATTTAATGTATAATTTTAAAATACCAAAAGGAGAAATCTTATATGATACTTCTGCTTGAATTCAGATTCTCTAGTCAGACATAGATAACTTCCCTGGTGGCTCAGACAGTAAAGAATCCTCCTGCAATGCAGGAGACCTGGGTTTGATCACTGGGTTGAGAAGATTCCCTGGAGGAGGGCATGGCGACCCACTCCAATATTCTTACCTGGAGAATCCCCATGGACAGAGGAGCCTGATGGGCTACAGTCCATTGGGTCGCAGAGTCAGACACGACTGAGCAACTAAGCACAGAACAGATAGAAGGGTGGATTAGATAGACTGATGATTTATAAGCTAGATTATGATAATTTCTTTCTACTTTGTTGTTCATTTATTCTTTAATATTTATTGACTTCCTACTACAGTGATAGGCCCTGGGAATAAAAGATGATAAAGAAACCAGCATCTAGTGGGAAAAACAGACATGAGAAGAAATAATTATCATACAGTGCTAATGGAAAAAAAAAGCAAAGACAAGAGGTAGGAATGCCAAACATTTTCCAAAATACCTTTGTCTTGAATTTGCACCACGCTCTGTTCAATTACTGAACTAATGATTGATTCTGAATCAGATCAACCGACCCATGCCAAGTTAGATTCTCCCTCTTTGTGACTCCCTTAAAATTCATTACGTAATCCTTTATTTCTTTGCTTGTTTACCTCCCTAACTAGACTCTGAGCATCTTGAACACAGGATTTTATCTAATTATCTTTGTATTCCAAGCATCAGTTATATTTTTGGCATATGGTTGCTCCTCAATAAATGCTTGTAAATGGAATGAATGAATGAATGGATAAACTAAACAAAAGATAAGGAGGGAAGAATTTCTTTGAAGTTTTTGTATATAAATTGATATTTAAACTACTAAGGATCTCATATTGTGCAGCTAAAATTCTGAAACTTCAGGTGAGGTTGAGAGGATTAATGAATGTCATGTGCCAGTCTCCATTTTGTTTTCTTGTCTGAAGCTCCAGACTTCGCAAATAAGACAGTTGCCTTCATCCACCATGCTGAAGCTCTATAAGGACAAAAAACACCTGCACATTCCAGAGCAGCTTATGAGATGTACTGAAAAGAGCTGAATATTTTTTATATCAAGAACATGGGCTTTTAAATACTTGTTGGATCTAACTCAGTAATGTTTGTGTTTATTTTTTTTAATCTTCTAGATGGTTATCATTTGCTATCTCTGCAGTACCATTACATGGCTGCTGCCTCAGCCTTTTGCAAGCAATTATGGTGAGTTTTAAAATCAAGTAGCAGTGCAGGGGTACAATTCTCCTGGTTCTCTAATGTAGTTCAACTTCATGCCTTAAGTATTTTTAAATCCATTGTTATGTGATCTTTTCTGGGCTTTTGAAATAGTGTTTAGGATTAGGAGTCTTCTGCTGTTGACTTTCAACATTCAAATATTTCCCCCCATTTTTTGAAATGCAATCTAAAAATTTGGACTCCTCATTAAAATTAACTCTAATAACTTCAATATTCCCTTTGCAGATGCTTATACAGATAAGCATCCAGTCCCACTAGTTCCATAAACTATATTTGCCCCAGATGCCTCTTTAGAAGGTTCTAGAAAAGTGTTACTTTGAAAGACAGACACCTTCCTGAAATTTTTTCCTAGTGACTCTAAAGGGGAAATTAAGTTTGAGAACAACCAGATAACTTTTCTTTCCTTTTCCTCCAAGATAATCAGGATGTGGATTCCAAAAATCTGGAGGTTTAGTACTCTGGACTAGAGATAAAGCTGCCTTGCATTCTTTATGGGGCAGCCGCTTCTGGGATGCCCACATGTACAGTATCAAATGGAGCAGAACTCCAACTAGCTTATCCTCGACTCATTCTCCTGTCACTTCTGAGTGCTTCATCTCCTCTCTTTCTCTACTCTTGAGCACCTTCATTTTACCCTGCCACTCTCCTGCTACTAAGCTCTACCTTTCTGTGAAGAAGTCAGTTTGACTCCTCTCAATTCTTGTTTGGCAGAAGAACTTCCAAATGTTCAAAAGAACCAATGGTCTAACTTTCCTAAGAAGTTCAATTGGATCATTCCCCTGGTGCAAGTGACCTGCTGTTATTGTATTCCAAGCTACTAGGTTGTCTCCTTGTTTTTTAAAAAATCAAAATTAGTAGAAAATAAGGTAAGATCTGAAAGTTATACGCAGACTAAAATGTTATTTAGGAACAGCTGGTGTTCATATGGGGATTAGAATGCAATTAGCACCTGTCTTCTAAATATTTGGTAAGCATAAATTGAAATATATATCTCATAATCTGTAAAATGGTCTGTTGCTTTTTGTGAGAAGAAACTTAAGAATAAAATTAGGAATGCAAATAGAAAAGAATTAATTCAGTGATGATGCTGTTTATTGGCTTTTTAAGTAGAAACATAGCATGTAACAGGTTTAACTAAAAGGGACTTAAAAGATAATTTAGACTCATGACTTTTAGGAAGATCATAGTATTTTTTTCATGATAACACAGTTGAACTGGGAGAAATGAAACTAGGACTCAGGACTCCTCATCCTATTATGCTCTTCTTGATTTAAGTGTCAGGTCAAGGAATTCACAGGCTGTCTGCTACATTAGGGCTTCGTACACTGGGCTCTTGGGAAGAGATTTATAGATCTTCCCTAATTTCAGCTAAGTTTCAGTGTCAGTGTGCACTTTCCTCTGGGTGGCTGGCGGTTGGGGAGCATAGCTTTCAAAAGACTTAGAACAGCCTCCCCCCACAAAAAAAAAAGAGGTATAAAAACCTTTGAACTAAATAAATATTTATCTTCTCCTAATGTAAAAATCATGGATAAATGTTTTAGTGCTGTATCTTCCTTTTCAGTTCTGGTTCAGTCGTCCATGGAGAAGGCAAAGTACCGTGGAGTGGAAAAAGAAATGAATCTTATACCTTGACCTTACATAATCCATCTATTCAGAGATCTTTCACTTACACACTCTGTCTGTATACGTGGTTTCCATTTCCTCACCACTTATCCTACTAACCTCCCCCCCACCCCCTTGCCAACTCATTCCTGGGGGAACTATCAAAATATCTAACTTACAAATGTAATATATCACAGTAAGGAAGCTCTCTTAGGCAACCTAAAACCTGTTGGAAAAAATTAGTAAAGGGGTTTGCTTGCCATTTTTAAGTTACCCATCTAGATTCTTCACTATATGTTGTTTATGACTGTAGTACTATGGTTTCCTTTTTGACAATTTTCTTTTCTCAGCTAGTATAAAACTATTTTCTCTTCGGCTTGCTCAGATTCCACCTTCTTCTCCCACCTGCTGAATCCAGATATCCTAAAATCTTTAGTTTTTGACCTTCATATACATAATGTTATACACATTTCCTCAGGGGACTCATTCATTCTGAAGATTTACATCTGTTCTCTCCACCTAGGAATCCCCAATCTGCATCTCCAGCTTCTTTCCTAACATCTTATCTTTCGAACCAGCTAGATTTATTTATTTATTTATTTATTTTAATTGGAGGCTAATTACTTTACAATATTGTCGTGATTTTTGCCATACATTGACATGAATCAGCCATGGGTGTACATGTGTTCCCCATCCTGAACCCCCCTTCCCAACTCTCTCCCCATCCCATCCCTCTGGGTCATCCCAGTGCACCGGCCCTGAGCACCTTATCTCATGCATCAAACCTAGACTGGCGATCTGTTTCACATATGAAAATATACATGTTTCAATGTTGTTCTCTCAAATAGCATTCTCCCACAGAGTCCAAAAGACTGTTCTATGTATCTGTATCTCTTTTGCTGTCTCACAAAAGAGGGTTATACAGGGTTATAATTACCATCTCTATAAATTCCGTATATATGCGTTAATATACTGTATTGATGTTTTTCTTTCTGGCTTACTTCACTCTGTATAATAGGCTCCAGTTTCATCCACCTCATTAGAACTGATTCAAATGTATTCTTTTTAATGGCTGAGTAAAACTCCATTGTGTATACGTACCACAGCTTTCTTATCCATTCATCTGCTAATGGACATCTAGGTTGCTTCCATGTCCTGGCTCTTGTAAACAGTGCTGCGATGAACATTGGGGTACACGTGTCTCTTTCAATTCTGGTTTCCTCGGTGTGTATGCCCAGCAGTGGGATTGCTGGGTCATAAGGCAGTTCTATTTCCAGTTTTTTAAGGAATCTCCACACTGTTCTCCATAGTGGCTGTGCTAGTTTGCATTCCCACCAACAGTGTAAGAGGGTTCCCTTTTCTCCACACCCTCTCCAGCATTTATTGCTTGTAGACTTTTGGAAAGCAGCCATTCTGACTGGTGTGAAATGGTACCTCATTGTGGTTTTGATTTACATTTCTCTGGTAATGAGTGATGTTGAGCATCTTTTCATGTGTTTGTTAGCCATCTGTATGTCTTCTTTGGAGAAATGTCTATTTAGTTCTTTGACCCGTTTTTTGATTGGGTTGTTTATTTTTCTTGAATTGAGCTGCAGGAGTTGCTTGTATATTTTTGAGATTAGTTGTTTGTCTGTTGCTTCGTTTGCTATTATTTCCTCCCATTCAGAAGGCTGTCTTTTCACCTTGCTTATAGTTTCCTTCATTGTGCAAAAGCTTTTAAGTTTAATTAAGTCCTATTTGTTTATTTTTGCTTTTATTTCCAATACTCTGCGAGGTGGGTCATAGAGGATCCTGCTGTGATTTATGTTAGAGAGTGTTTTGCCTATGTTTTCCTCTAGGAGTTTTATAGTTTCTGGTCTTACGTTTAGACCTTTAATCCATTTTGAGTTTATTTTTGTGTATGATGTTAGAAAGTGTTCTAGTCGAACCAGTTAGATTTAAGCCCAGTTTATTTTATATTCCTCCTTCAAATGTGGACCATCCCCATACATTCTCAAAGGAATTGAATCTCTCATACACAAATTGAATCTCCCTTATGCATTCCAAATATCTTACAAAAGCACCAACTTTTTCACAACCTCTAAATTGAGACATTCAAACTAGTTTTTGACATCCTATTCTTTTTTTATTGACAGCATCCAAGAACTACCTACATTCTATTTGTTCCCCCCCCCCCACTGGATAGCATTCCCTTTCAGTTTATTCAATAAATAAATGGTTTTTGAGAACCCACTAGGTACCAGATGAATTGCTAGGGTGCTATGGGGAAACCAAGATGAGTGAGATTCTGTTTTAGCCCTCTAAGGAGTTGCTAACAAGGAGTACAAAGCATATCTACAAATAGCTACAATGCAAGGCCTTCATAGCATTGGCACTGGCTACCCTTGACTAATTATACTGTGCTATTATTGTCTGAATCCATACCCATCTATAGGATTTATTTCAAACTTTTCCATTCTATACACCCCACTTCATTTTTATTTTCTTACTTTCCCACCCCTGGTCATTCCAACTACATGACTTTTGATTATTTTTTTCTCTCTTCTTTGACTTTTTTTTCTTTCTTCTGGGCCTATGTGTAGAAGAATATGACTCCATAATCTCCTGTTGATCCAGTGGAATTTGGGGGGGCTGTGCCCTTTGGCAATCAGCATCAACCAAAGGATAACCTGGACATTCATATTCCTACCTGAAAAGCTGATTTTAATTAACTGGAGCTCCCTTTCTCCAAGTCTCATTGCCTTTGGAAAGCTGAGATCATTTGCTGCTTCAGTTCCAGCCACATTACTCTCACTGCAGGAGACCTGCCTTTTGTAGTTATGCTACGGATGACCTTCTAGGCCTTGTAAGATGCCTAAATCACTTCCAAGTATCCTTCTTTTCCCACCTGAACACTTTGATATGCTACAAGCTGTGATAAAGTGATCCCTAGGCCCAAATTAATGAAAGGGGACGTGATCACCCAACAAACAAAATACAGGGCCCAGCATTTGATGCCCAGGGTAAAAACTACCAAAGTCTTAACACCCATGCCCATTCATTTCCTGATCTTTAGATATTCATATTCGGCTTCAGGTAATGTAACTGAGTACTCGGCTCCCCCGAAATTCCTATGCTGCTCTCATGAATGTTTTATACAGCTCCCCAGCCTGGATGTTAACTGTTGTGTCACATAGTTGTGTGCAAAGAGGACAACAAATCACTCATGCCTAGTTTTTGAGCTTTGGCCAGTTCCAGTTTTCAGGCAAAAGCTGTCAAAGCAAAATACCTATTCTTAAAACTAGGCATCTTTAAAAAAAAAAATTCTTCTGCCATTGATTAATCCATGAAAGCATCATTTTCACATTCTTTAAAAAAAAGAAAAGAAATCCATTTTATTCAACTCTAAGATCTGATGAGAGAACAGTTGTTGAAACATGATTTTGTTTAATTTTAGGCTAAGATTTTATAGATCATTTGTAAATAGAGAAGAAAAGAGAGGTGTAGTCACATTCTTGCTTTGATCTTGTTTCTAACCTGAAAGGTTATTCAAGTGATTAATGAAACATAGGTGGTAAATCTAATTATCTACTTTTGAAAGCACTGTTGTTGGTGTATGCGTGTGTGTGCATGTATGTGTACGTTTGTCTGTCTGTGTGTTTCTCTGAGATTGCTTGATTTGCAGTTTTGTATTTTACATTCCAAGAAACCTCACCTTTCAATGCTCTGTTTAGAAAACAGAAATTCAGCATCTCTTCAAATATTCATTCCTGTAACTCTGAGGTGGGGGCTATGGAGGGGAAGGAATAGGTCACTGCACTGAGAAGAATTATGAGGGTATAGTGACATCTACAGGCAGCACGGATATTGTTAAATAGCATGTGTTTTCCATCTGCTGAAGAATGGACTGTTCTAACAAGCCTCTCTTTGCCTTAAGTTTGTCCAAACATGCCTTGCCCAAGGTGATCAGCAGGAAAAATTAGAACAATTAATATGGAATAGCTGATGTAAGGGATTTTGCTAAATTTAAAATCTCTGTACTAAAGGGACCTTATTTTACCTACTTTCTTATATTTAGTTTACCTTCATTTTTGGCTCTCAATGACAAAAGAGCCAAAATAAAACCTTTCTGTTCTCAGTAACAACCTACTCAGGTTAACATGATGTCAGAAATTATTCTTACATTTTCTTAATGAAAGGACTGAGAAGAACAGTAACAGTAGGGGCTGTGGCTAATAATAAATTATCCTTGAATTAGGCTCATTAGTATCAATTATTTTGCTATCTGTGGAAAAACAAAACAAATCAGGAAAAGATAAAGATAAAATTTAAGCTCCTTGTAGGGTGAGATTATGTTACAATTTTTTGTATTTCTCATGGTGGTTAGACATACATAGTGCACAGTTGCTCAACTGAGAAAAAAATAAAAAAGATATAAAATTGTTAGTTGCTCAGTCGTGTCTGACTCTTTGGACTCCATGGGCCATAGCCCACCAGGCTCCTCTGTCGATGGGATTTCCTAGACAAGAATTCTGGAGTGGGTTACCATTTCCTTAATCTTCCTGACCCAGGGATCAAACCCATGTCTCCTGCATTGCAGTCGGATTCCTTATGACTGAGCCACCAGGGAAGCCCCCCAAAGATGTAATGCTACTTTAAAAACTCTTTATTCTAATGTCTATTAATTGGAATTTAGCAGTCATGTTGCTAAAACATCTTTTCAGTATCCACTCTGTGCAAAGTGCTATACAAACCTGCTTAAAGGTTTAAAACCCCAACTGCTTAATAAGTTGTCATTCCTTCACATCTTCTTTTTATTTCTGTATCTTTCTATTTCCAGTATTTACTTTAACATGAAAGAGGGATATGCTAATATAGATATAGATATATAGATAGATATAGATATAGGTTACATATATAATATATATAATCTATATATCTCTATAGGGACTTCCCTGGTGGCTTAGACAGTAAAGCATCTGTCTACAATGCAGGAGACCTGGGTTTGATCCCTGGATTGGGAAGATCCCCTGGAGAAGGAAATGGCAATCCACTCCAGTACTATTGCTTGGAAAATCCCATGGACAGAGGAGCCTGGTAGGCTACATATATATGGTAGGCTATATATATATATTATATATATATATATCTTTCCCCCAAAATTTTCAATTTTTTTTCCCATTTCAGTGCTTTTCTTTGTATGTTTTTGTTTTATAATCTAGAATACCTTTTCTTTTTCTGAATATACAACTCCTACCCAGTTCAAATGTCCTGTTGTCTATGTCTTTTCTGGATAAATCAAAATAGAGTTATTTATTCCTTTTTTGAATTTTCTTAACACTCTCTTTGCCTCTCCTACCATCTTGCTGGAGCAACTCCTTTGCCCTTGGACATGGGGTATCTTTTTATGGTGGGATCCAACATTCTCCTGTTGATGCTTGTTCAGCAGCTAGTTGCAATTTTGGAGTTCTTGCAGGAGAAGATGAGCACATGTACTTCTATTCCGCCATCTTAATCATGGCAAAAACAGTCACCAAAAACAAGACCAGGAGCTAACTGTGGCTCAGGTCATGAACTCCTTATTGCAAAATTCAGACTTAAATTGAAGGAAGTAGGGAAAACCACTAGACTATTCAGGTATGACCTAAATCAAATCCCTTATGATTATACAGTATAAGTGACAAAGATTCAAGGGTTTAGATCTGATAGAGTGCCTGAAGAACTATGGTCAGAGGTTTTGACATTGTACAGGTGGCAGTGATCAAGACCATCCCCAAGAAAAGGAAATGTAAAAAGGCAAAATGGTTGTCTGAGGAGGACTTACAAATAGCTGAGAAAAGAAGTGAAAGGCAAAGGAGAAAAGGAAAGGTATACCCATCTGAATGCAGAGTTCCAAAGAATAGCAAAGAGAGATAAGAAAGCTTTCCTTAGTAATCAATGCAAAGAAATAGAGGAAAACAATAGAATGGGAAAGACTAGAGATCTCTTCAAGAAAATTAGAAATACCAAGGGAACATTTCATGCAAAGATAGGCACAATAAAGGACAGAAACAGTATGGACCTAACAGAAACAGAAGATATTATGAAGAAGTGGCAAAAATACACAGAAGAACTGTACAAAAAAGATCTTCATGACCCAGATAACCACGATGGTGTGATCAATCACCTAGAGCCAGACATCCTGGAATGTGAAGTCAAGTGGGCCTTAGGAAACATCACTACGAACAAAGCTAGTGTAGGTGATAGAATTCCAGTTGAGCTATTTCAAATCCTAAAAGCTGATACTGTGAAAATGCTGCACTCAATATGCCAGCAAATTTGAAAAGTCAGCAGTGGCCTCAGGACTGGAAAAAGTCAGTTTTCATTCCAATCCCAAAGAAAGGCAATGCCAAAGAATGTTCAAACTATCGCATAATTGCACTCATCTCACATGCTAGCAAAGTAATGCTCAAAATTCTCCAAGCCAGGTTTCAACAGTACGTGAACCATGAACTTCCAGATGTTCAAGCTGGTTTTAGAAAAGTCAGAGGAACTAGAGATCAAATTGCCAACATGCATTGGATCATTGAAAAAGCAAGAGAATTCCAGAAAAACATCTACTTCTGTTTTATTGATTGTGCCAAAGTCTTTGACTGTGTAGATCACAACAAACTGGAAAATTGTGCAAGAGATGGTGATACCAGACCACCTGACCTGCCTCCTGAGAAATGTGTATGCAGGTCAAGAAGCAATAGTTAGAACTGGACATGGAACAACAGACTGGTTTCAAACTGGGAAAGGAGTACATCAAGGCTGTATATTGTCACTCTACTTATTTAATGTATATGCAGAGTACATCATGGAAAATACGAGGCTGGATGAAGCACAACTGGAATCAAGATTGCTGGGAGAAATATCAATAACCTCAGACATGCAGATGACACTACTCTTATGGCAGAAAGCAAAGAAGAACTAAAGAGCCTCTTGATGAAAGTGGAGAGTGAAAAAACTGGCTTAAAGCTGAACATTCAAAAAATGAACATCATGGCATCTGGTCCCATCACTTCATGGCAAATAGATGGGGAAACAGTGGAAACAGTGGCTAACTTTATTTTTCTGGGCTCCAAAATCATTGCAGATGGTGATTGCAACCATGAAATTAAAAGACGCTTGCTCCTTGGGAGAAAAGCTATGACGAACCTAGACAGCATATTAAAAAGCAGAGACGTTACTTTACCAACAAAGGTCCATCTAGTCAAAGCTATGGTTTTCCCAGTAGTCATGTATGGATGTAAGCGTTGGACTACAAGGAAGGCTGAGTGCCAAAGAATTGATGCTTTTGAACTGTGGTGTTGGAGAAGACTCTTGAGAGTCCCTTGGACTGCAAGGACATCCAACCAGTCCATCCTAAAGGAGATCGGTCCTGGGTGTTCATGGAAGGACTGATGTTGAAGCTGAAACTCCAATACTTTGGCCACCTGATATGAAGAGCTGACTTGTTTGAAAAGACCCTGATGCTGGGAAAGATTGAGGACAGGAGGAGAAGGGGATGACGGATGATGAGATGGTTGGATGGCATCACCGACTCAATGGACATTTTGGGTAAACTCTGGGAGTTGGTGATGGACAGGGATGCCTGGAGTGCTGTGGTTCACAGGGTCACAAAGAGTTGGACATGACTGAGCGACTGAACTGAACTGAACAGGAAACTCTCTTTCCAGTGGCTATAAAGTCAATTTTCTGAACTGAACATTCTTGTCACCTATCATCTTTTCCCTTGAGATTTAAAATATTTATGTATCTGTTTTAGCTCTCCTTAGCTATTTAAAAAAAAATAATTTAACTTATTTATTTTTGACTGTGTTAGCAATGGCAACCCACTCCAGTACTCTTGCCTGGAAAATCCCATGGACGAAGGAGCCTGGTAGGCTGCAGTCCATGGGGTCGCTAAGAGTCGGGCACGACTGAGTGACTTCACTTTCATTTTCACTTTCCACTTTCATGCATTGGAGAAGGAAATGACAACCCACTCCAGTGTTCTTACCTGGAGAATCCCAGGGACGGCGGAGCCTGATGGGCTGCCGTCTATGGGGTTGCACAGAGTCGGACACAACTGAAGCGACTTAGCAGCAGCAGCAGCAGGTTTTTGTTGCTGTGTGAGCTTTTCTCTATTTGTGACAAGCAGGGGCTACTCTTCATTGTGGTCCACAGGCTTCTCATTGCAGTGGCTTCTCTTATTGCAGAACAGTCTTTAGGCATATGGGCTCGGTAGTTGTGGCTCCCAGTATCTACAGCACAGGCTCCATATTTGTGGCCCACAGACTTAGCTGCTCAGTGGCATGTGAGATTCTCCTGGACCGGGGATTGAACCTGTGTCTCCTGCATTGGCAGGCAGATTCTTCACCACTGAGCTACCAGGGAAACCTCTCCTTAAATATCTTGAAGGTAGGAATAGTCTTGGACATTTTTATTTATGTGCCTTGTGCACCTTGGGTGCTCAGAAAATATTTATTGAATGAAGCAAAAGATTTATCCTGTGGATGTTGAATAACAATTTAAGAATTAGAGGGTAAGGTCATATTTACAAAAATGATTACACCAGGTCATTAATTGATCTCCATTTTAAGGAGTCTTCATTATTCCTAAAGATTTCTTTGAATATAGATTAAAATCTCAAACATAGTGTAGAGTTTCATTTGTGTGCTTATGTTAGAAGGAAGAAGTGGGTTAAGCACAGATGGATGGCTGAAGAGACAGGGAGGCAATAGAGAGGCCTGAATCCCCTCCTTTTGGCATGGGGAAATGTAGGAATTTCCAGTGGTCATGGCCAGGATTACCTGGCTAGAGCAATTTTGCTAATAGCCCAATCAAGGAGGCTGGCTATCAGATGAGGCACCTTAGCAACAAGAAGCAATAGGATGTTCTGCTACATGGGAGGCTCTTCTGTCAGAGAACAGCAGAGGAGTAGGGCTTCTTGGAGACTCATGAAGAACTTTAATGTATGTCCAACAAGCAGATCAGTATTTAGGCATTGTCGCACCGAGGGCATCTTCAGCCTGTCAACATGAGAGAAGCTGGAATAGCCACAATGAGGATTAAGCTTTAAAGAGAGAGGAAGGGGACTTCCCTGGTGGTCCAGTGGTTAAGATCCCATGGTTTCAATGCAGGGGATCCAGGTTTGATCCCTGGTCAGGGAACTAAGATCCCACATGTGCTGTGGTGTGGACAAAAAAAATTCTTTTTTTAAAAAAAGGAAGGAGGTGTCTCAGAACCAGACCCTGCCAACACCTTTCATCTCAAACCCCATAGTCAGGACCACCACTCAACCCTCACCTGAAGATAAGGAAAGGAGATGAGATTTTTTTTTTTTAACTTGAAAGTTAATGCTTTAATTCAACCAAATTTTAACACCCCACAGTGGCCACAAAACTAGGGAATCTTCATGAGATCATATTGCTGTACTGGAAAGGGAGATTCAACAATCCCCTAGAGAAGATAGTACAGTAACTAGCAACACTCCAGCCACTTTATTTTCAGATTCCACCAAGCTGAAACTTCTCAGTAAACCTAGTTACATTAGTCAACAAAGGACTGTCTTGGTCTTCTAGGGCCATATACTGGGTGACTTAAACAACGATATTTATTTTCTCACAGTTTTTGGAGGCTGGGAAGTCCATGATCAAAGTTCTGTCAGGTTTGGTGTCTAGTGAGGGCTCTTTCTGTCTTGCAGAAGGCCACCTTCTTGCTGGTGGGGTGGATGGGGGTATGGGATGAGATGAGATGAGGTGAATCTCTAGAGTTTTTTCATTTTTTGTAAAGTCACCAGTTCTATCAGATTAGAGCTCCACCCTGATGACCTAATTTGACCTCTCTCACCTCCTTAAAGGCCTTATCTCCAATATAGTCTCATGGCTGGGGTGGTGGGGGTGGGGGGGTTGTAGTGCTTATGACTACATGTTGACTAAAGTCAAGATATGACTTTAGGGGTACACAATTCATTCCACAGCAAAGACCTCTTACCATGAGGCAGAAATTATTTACCAACACAACAGAATAGAGCAAACCAGGCTAAAAAATGATTTCCCATTCTATCCCAAATAAATGCCTGTGTGCTAAGTTGCTCCAGTCGTGTCTGACTCTCTGCAACCCCATGGACTGTAGCCCACCTGGCTTCTCTGTCCATGGGATTTCCCAGGCAAGAATACTGGAGTGTGTTGCCATTCCCTTCTCCAGAGGATCTTCCTGATTCAGGGATTGAACCTACATCTCCAATGTCTCCTGCATTGCAGGTGGATTCTTTACCTGCTGACCCATCAGGGAAGCCCCAAATATCCCAAATGCCTGGATATTGCAATTTCAATTGGAAGCAAGAACTTTCAGACCTTCATTAAATAAATCTTGCATATATGGTCATGATTAAGACCAAAGGAACTAAAAAGCTGATTGGAAATTCAGAGGCTCAGTCATTTGTCTCCAATGCTGAGGTAGTTGATGCTGCCAAATACTGGGGGACTTGGGGAGCGAAATTTCAGAATAATTGATCATGGCTTAAAAGTCAAAATATGTTCTTCAAAAATTAACATGTGCCATTGGCAATCTAGAGCTCAACAGCAGCAAGCCGAAACCTACAATCAACAATACATTGGAATACAGACAGTAGGAATTAAATTGAAAATTTAAGGCCAAGTCCCCTCCCACCTAAAAAGTTTGCAACTGAAATCCACTTGTTAAGTCAGAATAGAAAGTCTGCTCTTAAGAGATGTTTCTGACTTCCAGTTTTCGGTGTGACATGTAAAGAGCTTAGAAGCACTCACAACAAGAAAACAACTGTTCTCAAGGAAAAAATCAACAATTCTTGTATTCATCAGAGAATGGAGCTCCTTGGTAAACTCCTGCCCTCCAAACTGGAGAGACAAAGAGAGAAAAAGCCATAACACTAGAGGAAATTTTAGCCTCTGACATAACAATTACAGCAAAAAGTGTACACAGCCTACTCCTTCCTAGTCAGATAAATTTAAACCTCACACTCCCTCAGATCCTTTTACCCAATACATTATGTTTGGCTTTCAATTTTTAAAAATCACAAGTCATACAAAAACACAAAAAGCACAATCTGAGTGAACAAAAGAAACATCAGAACCAGACTCAGATATGGCAGAGAGTTTGGAATTATCAGACTGAGAATTTAAAATAACTATGATCAATATGCCAAGTGTTCCCAAGGGAACAGTAGACAAATGCAAGAAAAGATAGGGAAAGTAAGAGAGATGGAACTTTAAGAAAGAATCAAAAGAAAATGCTAGAAATCAAAAACACTGTAACAGAAATGATGAATGTGTTTGATGGATTCATAAAGAAAAGAATCAGTTAACTTAAAGATATATCAATAGAAACTTTCAAAACTGAGAAACAAACAGAAAAGAATGAAAAAGACTGAGCAGAATGTTCAAGGACTGTGGGACAGTTACAACAAGGGTACATGTGTGTAATATCAATACTGAAAGGAGCAGAAAGAGAGAAAGGAACAGAAGAAATATTTGAAGTTTTAAAGGCTGAGAATTTTCCAAAAATAAAAGACAGACACCAATCCATAGATCCAGGAAGCTCAGAGCACAACAAACAGGATAAATACACCCCCACCCCCAAATCGATATGTAAGCATATCATATTCAAACTGCAAAAAAATCAAAGATAAAAAGAAAATCTTGAAAGAAGCCAGAGAAAATAATGCCCTACTTTATAGAGGAATAAAAACAATTCAACTGGACTTACCTTCAGGAACCATCCAAACACAAAGAGAATAAGGTAAAATGTTTAAAGTATTGCTGACCATGAGGATGGCGGTGAGGGGGAAGCTAATGGCAGTGATGGGAGACAAGGACACCGTGACTGGCTTCCTGCTGGGTGGCATAGGGGTGCTTAACAAGAACCACCAACCAAATTTCCTGGTGATGGAGAAAGATACTACCATCAGTGAAACTGAAGACACATCCCAGCAGTTTCTAAACCAGGATGACATCAGCAGCATCCTTATCAACCAGTACATTGCAGAGATGGTGCAGGCATGCACTTGATGCCCTCTGGCACTGCATTCCAGCCATACTGGAGATCCCATCCAAGGAGTACCTCTGTGATGCTGCCAATGTCTCCATCCTGCACAGGGCCAGGGGCATGTTCATGGCTGAAAACCTGCACTAAGGGACTCTCCATGGCCATGTAGCCTCTCCCTAGGATTACCATCAGCCCTTGTCTAAGATGTGAGCCTCTGAGTTCCAATTCCCTGCCCCTTCCCACTCCACTGAGAGGCTAGGTGAGGTGCTTCCAGATACCAGGGCTCTGCCATTAAAATCAAGGCTGGTTAGGGTAAAAATAAATAAATAAATGAAAGTAAAGAGAGCAGACACAAATTACTGGTGTCAGAAATGAAAGCGAAACCAGCACTACTGATTCCATGGACAGTAAAATGATAATTAAAAAATACAGTTGACCCTTGAATGACACTGGTTTGAACCATGCAAACTTTTTTCCAATAAATACAACAGCACTACATGATCCACAGTTGATTCAATCTTGGATGCAGAACCATGAATGTGGAGAGCCTACTATAAAGTTGTGCATGAATTTCTTACTGCACAATGAGTCAGTGTCCCTAACCCCATGTTGCTCAAGGGTCAAGTATATTTTGAACAACTTTACAACCACTAATTTGATAAAAGATGAAATGGACCAATTGTTTGAAAGACAAAATCTGCCAAAACTCACACAAGGGGAAATAGATAATCTGAGTAAATCTATAACCATTAAAGAAATTGAAATCAGTAATTAATAACCTTTCAAAACAGAAAACACCAGGCCCAAATGGTTTCACTATATTTTTAATAAAAAAAAATTAACACCAAAAACATTTTGTATTGGGGCATAGCCAATTAACAACGTTGTGATAGTTTCAGGTGAACAGTGAAGGGACTCAGCCATACATATACATTTATCCATCCTCCCTCTAACCCCCCTGCCATCCAGACTGGCATTTAATATTGGGCAGAGTTCCATGTGCTATACAATAGTTTTTTGTTGGTTATCCATTTTAAATATAGCAGTGTGTACATGACCTTTCCAAAGTCCTTCACTATCCCTTCCCTCCTGCCACTATGAGTTTGTTTTCAAAGTCTGTGAGTCTCTTTCTATTTTTAAGTAAGTTCAGTTGTATCATTTCTTTTTAGATTCCACATATAAGGGATGTCATATGATGTTTTTCCTTCTCTGTCTAACTCACTTCACTTGGTCTGACACTCTCTAGGTGTCAGACCATGTTGCTGCAAATGGCCTTATTTCATTATTTTTAATAGCTGAGTAATATTCCACTGTATGTATGTACCACATCTTCTTTATCCATTCCTCTGTCCATGAACATTTAGGTTGTTTCCATGTCTTGGCCGTTGTAAACAGTGCTACAATGAGCATTGGGGTTCATGTATCTTTTTGGGCCATGTTTTTCTCTGTATATATGCCCAGGAGTGGGATTGCAGGGTCATATGGTAGTTCTAACTTTAGTGTTTTAAGGAATCTCCATATTGTTCTCCATAGTGGCTGTACCAATTTACATTCCCACCAACAGTGCAGGTGGGTTCCCTTTTCTCCACACCCTCTCCATCATTTGTTATTTGTGGATTTTTTGATGATAGCCATTCTGACTGGTGTGAGGTGATATCTCGTTGTGGTTTTGATTTGCTTTGTTCTAAAGCTAGCAATGTTGAACATCTTTTCATGTGCCTATTGGCCATCTGTATGTCCTCTTTAGAGAAATGTCTATTCAGCTGTCTGCCCATTTTTTTAGTGGGTTGTTTGTTTTGATGCTATTGAATGTCATAAGCTGTTCATAAATTTTGGAGACTAATCCCTTATCAGACACATCATTTGCAAATATTTTCACCCAATCTGTGGGTTGTCTTTTTGTTTTGATTATTGTTTCCTTTGCTGTGCAAAAACTTTTGAGTTTAAGTAAGTCCCATTTGTTTATTTTTGCTTTAATTTCCATTATTCGGGGAGATGGATTAAAAAAAGATGTTGCTGTGATTTATATCAGAGAGTGTTCTGCCTGTGTTTTCCTCCAAGAGTTTTACAGTATCCGGTCTAACATTTAGGTATTTAATCTATTTTGAGCCCATTTCTGTGTATGGAGTTAAGGAATGATCTAATTTCATTCTTCTACATGTGCCTGTCCAGTTTTCCCAGCACCATCCATTGAAGAGACTGTCTTTCCAACATTGCATAGCCCTGACTCCTTTGTCATAAATTAATTGACCATAGGTGCATGGGCTTATTTCCGGGTTTTCGATCCTGTTCCATTGATATATATTTCTATTCTTGCACCAGTATCATACTGTTTTGATGATTGTAGCTTTGTAGCATAGTCTGAAGTCAGGGAACCTGATTCCTCTAGCTCCGTTTTTCTTTTTCAAGATTGCTTTGGCTATTTGGGGTCTTTTGTGTCTCCATACCAAATGGTTTCACTATTGAATTTCACCAAACATTTAAGAAACAAATGATACCAATTCTCTACGGCTACTGCTAAGTCACTTCAGTTGTATCTGACTCTGTGTGACCCCATAGACGGCAGCCCACCAGGCTCCCCCATCCCTGGGATTCTCCAGGTAAGAACACTGAAGTGGATTGCCATTTCCTTCTCCAATGCATGAAAGTGAAAAGTGAAAGTGAAGTGAAAAGTGAAAGTGAAGTCACTCAGTCTTGTCCGACTCTTAGTGACCTCATGGACTGCAGCCCACCAGGCTCCTCTGTCCATGGGATTTTCTGGGCAAGAGTACTGGAGTGGGGTGCCATTGCCTTCTCCAACCAATTCTCTACAGTCTGCTCCAAAAAATAGATGCAGAGTGAATACTTCTGAATGCATTTTATGAGGGTCAGCATTATCTAATACCAAAACCAGGCACAGACATTACAAGACAGGAAAACCACCAATGGATACAATGTATATCTCTCATGAGCATAGATTCAAAAATCCTCAGCAAAATATTAGGAAATCAAATCCAGCAATATATAAAAAGGATTATACCCCACAACTCAGTGTGTGTTCTAGATATCCAAGGGGAAGTTCAAAATTTTAAAGTAAATTAAGGTAATCCATTACATTAACAGGTAAAGAAAAAAAATCATATGATCACAGTAATAGATGCAATAAAAGCATTCAGCAAGATACTACATCCTTTCATGGTAAACTCTAAGTAAACCAAAAAGAGGGGAAATTTCTTCAACTTGATTAAAAAAATCTGTAAAACAACTACAATTAACATCGTTATTATTGATGAGAAATTATAAATAGATGCTTTCCCTCCTAAGATGGGCAACAAAGCAGGTATGTGCCCTCTCACTACTCTTTATCCAAATTATACTGTAAGTCCTATCTAATGTAATAAAAAAGATTAAAAGGTAAGGAAAATGTATACAGATTGAGAAGAAGGGAATAAACTCTCTTTGTTTGCAGGTGATATTATTGTCCATATACAAAATGTCAAAAAAATTTACCAAAAGCCCCTTCTGGAACTAATAAGCAATTGTTGCAAGGGCACAAAGTCCAAGGTTAACATATGAGAGTCTGTTACTTTCCTATATGTCAGCAGTATACATTTGGAATTTAACAATAAAAAGCATAATAGCATTTATGTTAGCAAAAAATTAAAATACTTAGGTATAAATCTAATAAAATTTTATAAGGTCTACATAAGGAAAACTGATGAAAGAAATCAAAGGTCTAAATAAATGGAGAGATATTCTATGTTCTTCTGTGACTTGATACTGTTAAGGTGTTAGTTATCCCTAATGTAATCTATAGATTCAACTCAATTCCAATAAAAATCCCAGCAATTTACTTTGTGGATATCAACAAACTGGTCATAAAGTTTATATGGAAAGGCAAAAGATCCAGAATAACCAATGCAACACTCTAAAAGAACACAGTTGGGAGGCTGAAAATCCTCTAATTCAAGACTTACTCTAAAGCCACAGTAATCATGACAGTGTGGTATTGTTAACAGAATAGACAAATCAATTTAATGGACCAAAGAGCCCAGAAATAGACCATACAAATATAAGCAACTAATTGTTGACAAAGGAGCAAAAGCAATCCAGTGAAAAAGAATAGTCTTTTCAACAAATGGGGCTTAATAGGTGCAGATTCACATTCAGGAAAATGAATCTAGACACTGACCTTGCATCTTTTATGAAAATAGACTCAAAATGAATCATAGACCAAAATATAAAATGCAAAAATATAAAACTTCTAGGAGATGATAGAGAAAATCTAGGTAACCTTGAGTTTGGCAATGAGTCTTTAGATACAATGCTAAAAGCATGCTCCATGAAAGAAAAAATAGCTAGGTTGGATGTCATTACAGTGAAAAACTTTTACCCTGCAAAAGATACTCTGTTAAGATAATGCAAAGACAAGCCATACCCAGGGAGAAAATATTTGCAAAAGCACATCTGATAAAGGACCTGTATCCACAACATATACAGAACCCTTAAACCTCAACAACAACAACAAATGGACAACCCAATTTAAAAGCTGGTGGACAGTTGATCAAAGTAAATATATAGATGGCAAGTATGGCACATATGAAAAGATGTTTCACATCATATGTTACTAGAGAATTATAAATTAAAATATCAGTGATATACTACTACATACCTACTAGCATGGCCAACATCCAAACCTCTAACGACATCTAATGCTGGTGAGGATATGAAGCAATAGGAATTCTCCTTCATTGCTGGTGGAGATGTAAAATGGTATAGCCACTTTGGAAGACAGTTTGGAAATTTCTCACAAAGCTAAACATAGTCTTGCCGTATTTTGGCATTCATGCTCTTTGGGACTTATCCAAATGCATTGTTAATTATGTTCACATAAAAACATGGACAGGAGTATTTATGGAATATTTACTTATAATGTCAAAATTGGAGGCAACCAAGATGTTTTTCAGTAGGTGAATGGAAAAACAAATTGTGATGCAGTCACGCAATAGAATATTATTCTGTGATAACAAGAAATGAGGTATGAAGCCATGAAAAAACATGGTGGAAACTTACAAGTATAGTGTCACCTGAAAGAAGCCAGTTTGAAAGAATTCCCCTGTGGTTCAGTGGTTAAGACTCTGTACTTCCACTGCATGTGGCCTGGGTTTGATCCCTGGTCAGGGAACTAAGATCCCACATGCTGTGTGGTGGGGCAAAAAAAAAAAAAATTGTTTTTAATTAAAAAAGAAGAAACCAATCTGAAAAGGCTACATACTATGTAATTATAACTATATGACATTCTGGAAAAGACAAAGCTATGGAAACAATAGATAGATCAGTGGTTGCCTGGTGTTGAAGAAAGGGGAAAGGATGAATAGTTGGAGCATAGGGAATTTTTTAGAGCAATGAAATGCTTCTGTATCAGAGACAGAGGAATGAGAGGGAGAGAGGAAGGAAGTGGGGAGGGGAAAGGGGAAACAATTCATGCAGGTCAGCATTTTCTACATAAATGGACATGTTCTATATCTGTACTGTCCAATATGAGAGTCCTATATAACTACTGCCCCTGGAGAAGGGATGGGCTACCCACTCCAGTATTCTTGGGCTCCCTTTTGGCTCAGCTGGTAAAGAATCCGCCTGCAATGAGGGAGACCTGGGTTTGATCCCTGGGTTGGGAGGATCCCCTGGAGAAGGGAAAGACTACCTGCTCCAGTATTCTGGCCTGGAGAATTCCATGGACTGTATAGTCCATGGGGTCGCAAAGAGACATGACTGGGTGACTTTCACTTGTAACAGCTGAATACTTCAAACATGGATAGTGCAGCTAAAGAACTGAATTTAAAATTTTATTTAATTTTCATTCATTTAAATTTAAATAGTCACATGTGACTAATGGTTAATATATTGAATAGCACATGTATATATACTTTTCTCAACTGAGAAAATTCAGTGTTTAAAAAAACTCATTGGGTAAGTCATTTTGAGAGTGTTCTACACTTAAAATATTAACTTTAAATATTTTGGATATTAAAAAAAGTAGATTTATGTTCCTCCTCCTGGAAATTTATTTGAGGGAAAAATGCATGAACAATTAAATAACAACTGAAATGTAACCTATGAAATGTAACCTATACACATAAACTATAGACACTACTTTCACCTCTGTGAGGACATAAAGAAAATTATAAAGGTAAAAGTAAAAAGAGGTTAATAATTTTGTTGTTGTTGTTGTTCAGGTGCTAAGTTGTGCCCAACTTTTTGTGACCCCAAGGGCTGCAGCACACCAGGCCTCCCTGTCCTTCACTATCTCCCAGAGTTTGCTTAAACTCATGTCCATTGAGGGTTGCATAAATAAATATATGGAGAAATCTTAAAAAGAAATGGAGAAAGAATATTTTCTGTGACCTAAAACCTGTTTTATTCTTACCTACCAAAAATTCTAAATATTAATAGTGCCCTAGGAGGGCTTCAAGTAACATTTTGAGCCATTCTCATTTTATTCATCCTGTCACAATTTGGACAGTTTGAGGCTTGTATTTTAATAAATGTCCACAGCTAGCTAGAAAATATTCATTCCTGAAGGAAAACTCAGCAGTTGAAAATGATCACCAAAAATGTTCATGAAAGTTCCAGGATAGCTATGGACTTCCAATTATGATGTTTGAATTTAAGTGAAAAACACTTTATCTTCTGGGAAAGCCTTAACCTCTAAAAGTTTAACACAATTGAAACATGTATATTATCATATGTGAAATAGATCGCCAGTCCTGGTTCGATGCATGAGGCAGGTGCTCAGGGCTGGTGCACCAGGATGACCCTGAGGGATGGGATGGGGAGGGAGGTGGGACATGTATACCTATGTGATTCATGTGACTGTCTGGCAAAAACCACCACAATATTGTAAAGTAATTAGCCTCCAATTACGTGTACACCTGTGGTGGATTCACGTTGATGTATGGCAAAACCAATACAATATTGTAAAGTAAAAAATATAAAAAAGAAGTAAATAATAAAATAAATAAACAAATAAAATTTAAAAAGAAATGAAGTGCTAACAAGACATCAATATGGGTAACAGTGTGGCTTCTCCTCAGATTCACTTGAGACTTATTTTTAAGTCCAGATTCCAAGGTTGCTCCTGATTCAGTGGTTATAGTGGGCCTCGAAATGTGTATTCTGAATCACCTTCCCAAGTGATTTTGATGAAGGCAGAAATGGAACCCATTCTTTTTAAGAACTCGCAATTTCTGTTGCCACTGCTTTTCCTCAACTAATGCTGAGAGACTGGAAAGAACCCACCACTCCCCCAGTGTCTGGTCACTTTGTTTACTTCCAATGTTCCCATTTGCCATCCCACTTGCTCCAGCACACAAACTCTGCTTTCCCTACATCATTTGTGTGAATCTCTGCAGCATGACTGTGCATTCTAGGCATGTGAATAGACTCTGAATTCAACAAAACTTCCTTTAATTTAAACAGAGCCCTAATTAAAACAGTACTGCTTTAATTTCAACACCTATTTATTGTTATTGGTGGCTCAACAGTAAAGAATCCACCTGCCAATGCAGGAGACGCAAGAGATGTGGGTTTGATCCCTGGGTAGGGAAGATCCTCTGGAGGAGGAAATGGCAACCCACTCCAGTATTCTTGCCTGGAGAATCCCATGGACAGAGGAGCCTGGCAGATTACAGTCCATGAGGTCACAAAAAAATTAGACACAACTGAGTGACTAAAACAACAATATCTTTGTATCCTTCACTGATCATTTGATATTGTTCTGGATATTGACTACTTAGTGTTTTTTTTTTTTTTGTCATTACTCTTCATGTGGACTCCATTTTGTTCTTTAAATAGCTTACCTATGTGTTCATCTTCAGCAAAAAGCTGAAAGCCAGGGAAGTCTTGGTTCTATCAATTTGGACTTGAATGCACATTTGATAAAATCCAGAACTTACAGATATCTGATCTAGACCTCTTGCTTTCAATCACAAATGTCACATTCAATCCAACTCATTAAATAAATCTAACAAATATAGGCCCCTTGGTCATTGAGTGTTTAGTAGATATTAAAGTCTGAAGAAAAATTACATTCTGCATTCTATATTACATTCCTCACATCCATCACTGACAAAGCCTGAAGTTCAAATCCTGACACTGGATTTTTGTTTCCCTTTATTGTTGCTCTCTGAATAGCATATGCAATTTTCAAGCTATTGTCTTTGTAGGATTCTTCTTTTCAAAGAAAAATCATTGTCAATATCTTAAGGAAAACCCTGCCATAATCAAAGTAGTCATAGTCATTGGATGACAAAAAATAGGGAGGAATAATTTGAAGTGCAGCAATCTTTTTCTGGGGGCTGAGTTTCTTTAGCCATCTGCAAACTGAAAGGAATTAACTAGGTGGTAGAATTCTGCCATTGTTCACTAGGTGGTTTGTGTATGCCAAGCTGAGATTTTTTCAGAGTCTTTCAAAACTGCCTGATAACAAATAGAATACTTTGATGACAGCTGATGCCTATATTGTCGTTTTCCTTTGTGCTGTTCCTATTTCTCTCCCTCTCTATTAATGATCAATTGAAACATTAATATTCTGGGATAGATTTTTATGACGAGATGGAAAAATCGGCAGAAACATAAGAATGATTTTTCTAAAACTAAAACGGGATTTTGGAAAACTGATAATCCACTTAAACATTGATGGAGATGTTTTTATTTTGATCTGGGTTGCTTGCTCTATAAGGAAAGAATGGTATATGGTAGCACATAATTATAAAACTTGAAGCTGTCTCCCAGTATCAGTGGATACCTAAAGATGTGCTTTCAAATGAAGAGAACTTTAGTAAAGTCACAAAGCCTTGTTTCAGTTTACTGATGAATGATTTTATAATATTATAAAATCATATATATATATATATATATCTCCAAATGTCATAGAAGGAAATATTAAAATACTAAAATCCTATTGAAGAGGCTTTGCTAAAATATGTGCTGGAGGCATAGATTTCAGAAATGGTTCTATTTAATATCTTTATTAATTAGCTAGTACATGACTAAAACAATATATTAATGACAGGCATGAGTTTTGTTCCACTGAAAGAAGATGCTAATGAATAGTAAAATTACCCAGGAGATCCATTAATATAGCTCTAAATATGTTACTCATATGCTGTTTTTTTAAATGTCAGCTATCTTGAACCCCTACCTTGTTTCTCTTTTGTTTGAAATCCTTTGAAATGCAGCATTTAAGAAAGTAACTTGATCAAATCAATGCATTTCTAATTACCTGGCTAGCCTAAGTCCAGATTACAAGATAAAGACTGGGTTTGTGTTATAGCTTTGCCTGGGAAATTACTTTCGTTTTTAAATGTATTGGAAGTGTAAAGAGGAAAGTGGATATGCGCTTTCAGCCGCACTCTACACTTCTACAGGCATCTCTGGGTCATGGCTCTGAAACCCTGTCTCTGCTCTCTGCCTTTGCCTTTCCCAGATCTACAATGTGTGTCTTCTGCAGGAACTTGGCCTGCTCCAGTTTCTGAACTGGTCATTGTAAGAATAGCAGAGAGGATACCAGTAACTTCAACCCTAACATCTGGAGAAGTCCAGAATCAGGTCTTTTGAAGGACACAGTACACTGTACCACTTGGATGAGTCACAGGCATTCGTGTAACATCCTTATTGCCACATTCCATTGCCACTTCCACTATACAAAACTGGTTCCTAACATGGAATTTCTCTCTTATGGTTTCCAAACATTCCTGTTATCCACTGAGCCTAAGCACCTACCATGGATTCACACCTTTTTTGAGTAGGTCCCCTACAACTGGGCTGACTCAAGCATTTTTTCCCCCTTAGAGCTTTGGGTGCTTGCAAAATATGCATCTACTCTCCTTTGAGTAGCCATAATATAGTATCGTTCTTTGGTGAATTTGGGATGACCTATAACATGGGCTTCCCAGGTGGTTCAGTGGCCTGCCTGCCAATGCAAGAGACAAAGGTTTGATTCCTGGGTCAGAAAGATCCCCTGGAGGAGGAAATGGCAACCCACTCCAATATTCTTGCCTGGGAAATCCCACGGACAGAGCCTGGTGGGCTATAATCCATGGGGTTGCAAAGAGTCGGACACAACTGAACAACTGAGCATAGTTAACATATGACCTTTAGAGTATGTCTCTCATGATCAAATATGTCAAGCAAGTTTTAGATGTGGTTTGAAATTCTGGAAAATAGAGACAGTTAATATTTCATGTTACTTATTAAGCTCCTTGTGTCTTAGATATCATCTTTATTGGCACTAAAGCAGCTATTTTGTTTGAAAATGTCCCTGGCCTGTATTTCTTGCCTCATCCAAGGGCCACTACACTGTCACTGAAAATAGCAGAAAAACATAAGCTGAAGATCTACCAGGAACATTGCAGACAGCACCTCCAAAATGTTCAGTGCCAAAGTCATGAGAATCAGTGTGGAAAAAAAAATGGCAGGAGGACATGTTTTGATAGTCAAATATGTTAAGAAAACTCATCATGCTATGTTATCCTTCTTGGAGTTTCTCAGTATGTATTGGCATATTGAGAGATTTGGGAAGTCTTGCAGTGAAAACAAAACTAGAACTTAACCTTGTTTAATGATTTGCCTGTTTTATGAATAGCACCTAATACTATTTCACAGGCCCTGTTTTTGAAAATACTGATGTCAGCACCACTCCAGCACTGTTTAAGGGGTACATTTGATTCCCTGTAACAATGTCTCAGCAAGACAGGCTGGCACAGTAGGATGTTCTACCCATCATTGCTGTCATTCCCTCCCCAATAGGTCCCTGGTACATCCTCAAACCTGCTTTTCACCACGTACCATGATTTCTCCAAATACCTCCCATATGAACTGAGAATAATATAGCTCCAGAAGGGAGGAACTTCAGAGGCATGCTCCAGCCCTGCTGTGAGACCTGGGAGGCCCAGATAGAGTTTCAAGCTAAGAACCCTCACTTCCCCTACAGGTCGATTTGCCAGACATCCTGTTAATGAAAAACCAGGTCCTATATTTCTTTGTCTCGTGTTATTTTCTCCTCAGACAACTCAAGGAAGTGAGGTCTGAAGGGGATGACCCTGCTAGGCAGAGGGAGGAATTCCATACTCTGTAAGGAGTCAGGGTGAACAACCAGCATGAGCAGTGAAGGGGCTGCTGCTGCTGCTGCTGCTAAGTCGCTTCAGTCGTGTCCAACTCTGTGGGACCCCATAGACGGCAGCCCACCAGGCTCCCCTGTCCCTGGGATTCTCCAGGCAAGAACACCGGAGTGGGTTGCCATTTCCTTCTCCAATGCATGAAAGTGAAAAGTGAAAGTGAAGTTGCTCAGTCATGTTCGACTCTTCACGACCCCATGGATTGCAGCCTACCAGGCTCCTCCATCCATTGGATTTTCCAGGCAAGAGTATTGGAGTGGGGTGCCATTGCCTACCCCCAAAGAGAGGGTGTTCCCCCAGAGTCAAGGCCTTGGGAGGACCCAGATGGAGGTGACCATATGAGGTGCCTCCCTCACTTCATTGTTCCAGTTGCAGAAAGATGAAAGCCTTGGTCTGAAGGGAGATGGCCTCAGGTCAGTACAGTGAGTATCCCAGTAACTTCTAGGAGTCACAGGGAGGACCCTGAGTGAGGACTGAGGGGACCACCCACTTAATACAGGTGCATTTAACAGAGCCCAATTCTGCCCACCCTACTGTGAGCCCTGAAAGTGAAAGAAAGAGTTAGTTGCTCAGTCGTGTCCAATTTTTTGTGCCCCCATGGACTGTAGCCCATCATGCTCCTCTGTCCATGGAATTCTCCAGGCAAGAATACTGAAGTGGGCTGCCATTCCCTTCTCCAGGGCATATTCCCAACCCAGGGATTAAACCCAGGTCTCCTTCATTGCAGACAGATTTTTTACCATCTGAGCTATCAGGGAAGCCCACTGTGAGCCCTGAGAAGTCTCCAATTGGGTTGGCTGGTGGAGCTCTGAAATGCCTTCTCAGTTTCTTCTAGTGCTTATGAGACAAACAGGCCGGGAGACCCATGAGGCCCTAGAACTTAGAAAAAGTCTGGTGGAGTTGGCCTTCATCAGAGCAAGCAAAGTTGAGTTTACCAGCTGGCACCACTTCCACCTTCCCCCTCTTCCTTAGCCTGTGGTGTCCCATTGCCATACCTCCTACCCACACTCTTGCTTACTGGTACCAAGAGCCATCATGCCTCAGTATGAGAACCAGTGGTGCAGCACATATGAACAGTGCTTTCAGGACCACAAGGAGACCCAAAGACTCAGCATCAGGAGTGTTCATACGCACCTCATCAAGCATATCAGCTGAGGATTCCAGTGGTCAAGCAGAGGAACAAAGTCAGAGAACCATGTAGTCAGAGAATCACGCAGCTTTGCCAGACACTAAGAAGTTACCCAAACACACTTTTGATTAGAAAGTAGTTTTTTGGTGATTTTCCTGGAGCTCAGTTATCAAATGAAAGAGCCCCTCACAAATTCAGACATTTTGAATGTCAGAAAAAATGATAAGGAGCACTTCACTTCCTGGGATCCCTAGGAGAGCCTCTGAGCATATGGAGCTGGTCTTTGGGGTGGACGTGAAGGAAGTGGGCAACTCCTGTGTCCTTCTCAGAAACTGGACCTCACCTAAGATGTGAGGCTAAGTTATGTAAAGGGTGTGCATGCATAAGATCAACCCCTGGTGACTATTCTGAGCCTAATATTCAAGTGTATCACAGTGGGAGGGATGGGACGTGTCCTGTGCTCTTGTCCCAGATCAGGTGAACACAGTATGCAAATTAGATGTTTCATTCATATCGTTTCCAGGGAGTTTCTGAGAAATAAGTGTGATTCTCCTTCGAGGCAGGATGGTAAGAAGTCACTGGGCACCTTTGCACTGGGCGGGGAGGGTCAGAGACCTCAATATCAGACTGGCATTTAAATTAGTTATTGTGTGTAATTTGCCAAACCCTGTATGTTCTAGGTTTTAGGTGATGATTAAATTAATGAAGACAAGGGTAGATTAGATGGAAGGACTTTTCATAGGGAGGGAAGTTGGTGATCCTTAACACAGATTTAGGGGATATGTGTTGCATCTAACTGGGGATGTATATCTTATACCCATATTGAATAATTTATCATGTGATAGGGATATATTACATAGTGTTTCTTGCTAATCAGCATTTTGAGTGATTGGATTTTATTTATTTTTAAAAACATTCATTTATTATTTATTTATTTGGCTGTGCCAGATCTTACTTGTGGCATATGGGATCTTCAATCTTCATTGCACCATGAAGTATCTTTAGTTTTAGCATGCAAACTCTTAGTTGTGGCATGCAGGATCCAGTTCCCTGACCAAGGTTTGAACCCAGGTCCCCTGCATTGGGAGCATGGAGTCTTCGTCATTGGACTACCAGGGAAGCCCCTGGATTTTCTTGGTTCTAGGATGCTGCATATTTTCTGGCTTCTGCTGGAGTTAAAAAAAAAAACAGACTGAATTATATCATCAGGGTCCAAATTAATCACAGTAATAAATGCCATGTTGAAGTCTCAACACAGGCCAGTCAATGTGCCAGATACTTAACACATTTTAACTACATCCCACCAGTTCTATAAGACAGAGCTTTTATCAAACTCACTTCACAGATGCAGAGCCTGGTGCTCACAGAGTTGTCATGTGCCCTAATTCATGTGGCTGTTAAGGGGCAGATCTGAAACTTGATCCAGGTCGGGATTAGTCAAGGGCCCAGTCAAGAGCCCACATTACTCCAGTTCTTCCAGTCTGAGGCCCACCTTGTGTTTC
Source organism: Oryx dammah (assembly GCF_014754425.2). Lineage (NCBI taxonomy): Eukaryota > Metazoa > Chordata > Mammalia > Artiodactyla > Bovidae > Oryx > Oryx dammah. The sequence continues at coordinate 104,518,423 of NW_024070207.1, read as the reverse complement.
TTATATTCAGTTTTCTTTTCTTCCTAAAAATGCAACTCAGGCAATTAAAATCTGTGCTTATACTACTGGATTGGAATACTTTCCCAGAGCAATGTGAGTACCAAAATAAATGACAGGGATGAATAAAGAAAAGAAAGCTAGTACTCAGTGACAAAATGATCATCTACATATGCAATGTCCGCTAACTCAAAAGATCAGAGGCTCCGAAAATCATGCTGGACAGTCCCTTCCCCATAAAATATAAATCTCTCAGAACAGAATTTACATCAGAATCTAAGTCTGGCTGGTGAAGAGAAGGAAAATATGAGTGTATTTTTCCCACATGACAGAATACCACCTGTATGAAACTCCTGCCTTATGCTTCAGCTTCTCCATCTCACATCACTCCTAAGACAGGGACCAAGGTTTGTGGTAAGGACACTGCTCCGTGTTTGCAGGAATGAGGCATTTCTCAGGAAGCCTTTAACCCAAGAGGAAAGAGCCAAGAGGAGGGTCTCAATGTTAGAGGGTGTGGAAGATCAAGACCCCAGAATACAGCAGAGTCACACCTAGACAGTTTTCCATCTGCTATTGGACTTAGCCCCAGAGAGAGCTGGCAGGCTGAGTACACCCTCACGTATTCTTCAGGTTTCTCAGGGACTTAACAGCCTTGGCCTAAGAACAACAGAAAGGGGTAAGTAGAAAGAGTGCCAGTCTTTGATAGATATGAAGGTGGGGACCCTGAATGAGGAAGGATGGAAGGACCCAGTCAGAACAGTGGGGTTTCTGTGAAGTCTGGCTCAGGCCATCAACCCTTAGAAGTCCAAAACAGTCCTGGCTCGATGTGGCTAATCCTGGCTTCCAGTTGGAGGGCCCCAGAAGGGGAGTATCTTGATTTAATGGGAGCAGCTTCAAGTTAGCAGAGTAGAGTCCCTTGCCTGGTCAGGTATCTGACCAGAATCTGAACAAGAATAATGGAAGCACTCACCCCACAACAGAGAAGCCCCACGAATTTCCCAATGCTGTCAGCCCTGAGATGCCCTGGACAGGTCTTTGAGGTAGAGGAACCCCCTCAGTCTCCCTAGACAGTCTTATGAAGATGAGGACCCTGGACTGGTGAGACAGCCACAGATCTGCAGAGAGAAAACCCAGGCCTTAACAAGAGTCAAAAAAAGTATTAACAGGAGACCTCCAAAACCAGAAGGAGACAAATAGAATTCAGTAAATTCTTAGCTCTGAGAGATCCAGAAGCGCTACTTGTAAGTGGTCCCCTCATTCCACCAGTGTGATCTCAGAGGAGGCAAGGCCTCCTCTAGCAAGATCGGACCCCAGTTCTGCACAGTGGGTAATCTTGACCATAACAGGCCTTAAGGTGAGGACCATCAGTACTAATGAGAGGATCTCTCCCTCAAAGAGGGAGGCTCACAGAGTGGCGCCCCTCCTGACAAGCAGAGATTCTCAGAGCAGTGCCCTGACTCACCCCACTAGCGACTCAGGGAGGCGAAGGCTTTGTTTGGGGGCTGGAGGACTCAGGTTCATAGATGGAGGAGTCCCTGGATCTGATAAACTGCACACGGAGGACCCTCAGAGAGAATCCAGGGACGGATGAATATTAAGCTACTGGGGTTCCCGTAGCACGCTGCCCCTGCCGTCGTCCCTGGGCGACCTCACGTAGGACTGTACGCAGCTCCCCTCCACTTCCACTTGGAAGGCGAGAAGCTCGACCGATAGCCGCGGCGACCGTTTGGCGGAGACTTAGTGTCCAGGACTCGTCCGGAACCAAGGTGAGGACCTGAATGGAGCTGGAGGGACTTTCCCAACCCTCCCAGTAATAAAAGTGACGCACTCACATCCCACCCCTGTGATATGGCTCTTGTGGGCCCCTCAGTGCTATCGGCTGAATGTGGTCTAGAGTTTCTCAGGCTAAGGCGTTGGTCTGTGGGTGTAGGCCCGGATTCTACCCCGGAGGAGCTCTAGGTCCTAGAGGAGGGCCCTGAGGGCTGATGAGCAGACTGCGACACCGCAAGGGGGCCACACTGACTGGCCCCCTCCACTCAGGTCTAGGAGGCCCCACGTGGAGCTAGCCTACTGTGTTACCCCTGTCATTTGCTGGAGGTGGTATCAAGGAGGTGAGGACTTTGCTCTAAAGGAATAAACCCAGTTCAACAAAGGGACCTAGTCCCCAACACGATTCATGGTTGTGACACTAAGTGAGGATGGGGGCTGCTCCCATAAGAAACGGGGCCGCATAAAGCGCCACCCCTGTTTTCAGGCCTGGGAGAATCAGGCGTTTTGACAAGACACTTCCCAGGTCATCTCAGGGAAGTGAGCGACCAGGTCAAAGGGGGCAGCCTCAGGTTGGCAAGGGAGGGTTTCAGATTTGCGAGGGGTCATGGTGAGAACCTCGGGGGCTGTGGGGATGTAGCACACCATGTCATTCGGACACATCCTCCCTGTTGTCATCCCTGGCAGACTTCAAGGATACATGTCGGTTCCCACTGCAGGCTAATGCGGAAGTAAGGGTCTTGGTCAGAGGGCAGTGGTCAGCAGAAAGAGACCTTAGACCCCATCATGAGTGAAATGTAGAGCTTGGTTGCTTCTGTGTCATGCTATTGTAAATAGTGCTGCAGTGAACATTTGAGTCCAAGGATCTTTTTTCATTACCGTTTCCTCAGGATATATGCCCAGTAGTGGGATTATTGGCTCATGTGGTAGTTTTATTCCTAGTTTTTTATTCAAAGTGAATTAAGTCAGAAAGAGGAAAACCAATATCATATATTAATGCATTTATATGGAATCCAGAAAGTTAGTACTGATGAACCTATTTGCAGGGCAGCCTGGAGATGCAGACAGAGAACACACTCGTGGACACAGTGGGGGAAGGAGAGGGAGGGGCAGATTGAGAGAGTAACATTGGAAACGTACACATTACTGTATGGAAAATAGATAACCAGTGGGAATTATTTTATAACTCAGGGAGCTCAAAGCCAGTGGTCTGACAGCTTCAGAGGGGTGGGATGTGGTGGGAGGTGGGAGAGAGTTTCGAGATGGAGGGGACATACATTATACCTATGGCTGATTCATATTGATGTGGGGCAGAAAATAACACAATATTGTAAAGGTATTATCCTCCAGTTAAAAATAAATTTGTTTTAAAAAGACATATAGAAGAAAAGAGAAGCAAAAAAAAATATTTTAGACTTTGAATTGGGATCTTGTGTGGGACCACAGGGACATCAACCTGCCTGCAACAGCTTCCATTCTTAGAAGACCATGTTTGGTAATATGAGGTCATCTTCACTTCCTCCTGGTGGGACACAGGGTGGTTGGCTTTTACTTTAAGACAGGCATCAGTTCAGGAAAAAGTAGAGGTCCTCTACTGGGAGCCCAATTGAGGAACCTGAGAGAGGACTCAGAGCGTACATCCCAACCCTTGGATTTCAGCCCAGGAAATCTCAGGGATGGGCTGTGAGGTTGAACACCTGCTTTACTGTTTTATACCAAGTCTAGGGGAGGGGAAATGTCTAGTCTGAAGGTGCAGCCACCAGTCAGCAAATGGAGAATAGTACCCAATGTTTTAAGGAGCCAAGGTAAGGACCATGAATGATGATCCCAGTGAACTCAGGATAGAAAAGACACTACTGAGTTCTCAGCACTGGGTATCCCCTGGGAGGGAGGTGGACTGAGGCAGCCCTTCACTTGCTTCTGGATTATGTGGAGGTCTACAGTGTCTGTATCAGAGTAGCAGAGGGAAGGGTGCCCAGGATCCTCCAGGACTTGACGTAATAATACTGAGATGAGCTGAGAGGACCCCACTGCGAGCACCTGCTGTCACCTCAGTAAATCCAAAGCAGGGCTGAGAGGACGCAGAGGAAAAGTAAGGCCTCTGTTCTTCCTCTGGGATTCTCAGGGGACAGGCTGACCAGAAAAACAGGAGCCTTGTGGGTTCCTAGGGCAGTGTCCTCAAGGACACCTGTAGAGGTGGCCTTTCATTAAGCCAAGGTGGAATCTCTCTGTTTTATTGTGCTCATGTCACCTCATTCTCCATCCTCCAGGTGCCCCAATCTCCTGTCTATTGGCCCAGACTCCTGCCTGCGGTCCCTGACCACAGCCATCATGCCCCGTGGGCAGAAGAGTAAGCACCGTGCTCATGAGAAACGTCGCCAGGCCCGAGCTGAGACCCAGGGTCTTCATGATCAGGCTACCACATCTGGGGAAGAGGAGACCACCTCCTCCTCCCCTCCTGATTCAGAGAGTGCTCCCTCAAGCTCGTCTGCTGCTGGCACCTCCAAGGGGGCTCAGGGAGCCCAAGGCACCACCAGTGCTGCTGCAGGTGCTATACGCAAAAGATCTGGTGTCGGTGCCGCAGCACACTCAAGATCTGGTGTAGGTGCCGAGGGCCAAGGTCAGGAAGGGGAAAATTCCTCCCAGGCCTCAGCTGCTGCTGGGAGCTCTCACACAGATCTTCTGACCAGGAAAGCAGGGATGTTGGTGCAGTACATGCTGTATAAGTATCAGGTGAGGGAGTGCATTACGAGGTCAGAAATGCTGAAGGAAGTCACTAAAAGGTACAGGGAGCAATTCCCTGAGATCCTTAGCAGGGCCTCTGAATGCATGGAGATGGTGTTTGGCCTGGTGCTGAAGGAAGTCAGGCCCAACAGTCACTGCTATACCCTGGTGAGCAACCTAGATCTCAGCGACAGTGAGTCTATGAGAGGTGACTGGGGGCTGCCGAAGAATGGTCTTCTGATGCCTCTGCTGGGTGTCATCTACCTGAATGGCCGCCGTGCCTCTGAGGAGGAGATCTGGAAGTTCCTGAATATTCTGGGCATCTATGATGGAAGAAATCACTTCATCTTTGGAGAGCCCAGGAAGCTCATCACAGAAGGTCTGGTGCGGGAAGGGTACCTGGAGTACCGCCAGGTGCCCGGCAGCGATCCCCCTCGCTATGAGTTCCTGTGGGGTCCTAAAGCTCTCACAGAAACCAGCAAGACGAAAGTCCTGCAGTTTCTGACCAAGGTCAACAATTTGGTCCCTAATGCCTTACTGCCGCATTATGAGGAGGTTTTCAGAGAGGTGGTAGAGAACACTGGAGCCAGAGCTGCAGCCAGGACCGGCCCTTCTGCCTCGGCCAGGGCTGGCCCTTCTGCCTCGGCCAGACCTGGCACTTCTGCTCTGGCTAGGGCTGGCACTTCAGCTTCGGCCAGGGTTGACATGTCTGCCTCGGCCAGGGCTGGCCCTTTGGCCTCGGCCAGACCTGGCACTTCTGCCTAAGCCAGGGTTGGCCTTTCAGCCTTGGCCAGGCCTGATATGTCTGCCTCGGCCAGTGCTGACCCTTCAGCCTTGGCCAGGGCTGGCCCTTCTGCCTCGGCCAGGGATGGCACTTCTGCAGCCAGGGCTGACATGTCTGCCTCGGCCAGGCCTGGCCCTTCTGCCTCAGCCAGTGCCCACTCCAGGGCCACATTCAGCCGCTCATCTCTCCCCTAGTGTGGTCTGAAGCCCGTTCTTCACTTTGTGGTTTGAGAAGCCTGTCAACCTATGTTCCTAATATGCATCAATAACTTGTTGACTTTTTATTCCTCAATTTTCAATTGTTACTTTTTTCAACAAAGTTTATTTTAGGTTCATGATAGAAGTATATGAATTTACATGGGTCTCATGCAGTTGCTGTTTGTCAGATTTAGGATTAAGAGTTTTGTTTTTTGAAGTACATATTGGAAATCCTCAAATCAGTTTTGTGATCCAGGATGAGAATAACTGTACTTTAGGATAAGAATATCCTTAGAAATGTGTAAGACACCACACTAAGAAAGGCTCAGAACATAGATGCATAGAGAGATAGCTGAAAGTTTGTCAATTTTTGGTTTCCTTTACTCTCTGTTTGGTTTCCCTTTATGTAAATGTAAAAGATATATACTTTGATCGGATTATATTTTTCAAGAATGTTTGAGAATATAAATTATAGCAAATTATTTATGCGTGGTTCTTCTTTTGCACATTAATTGAGCGTCTGCTCTTAAGAAGACTTCATGCTTGTACTGGCAATGTTTAGTCAAAAAAAAAAAAAAAAGCATTGCATGCCTCAGCCCCTGCAGTTATAGTTTCTCAGAGAAGCTGTCACTATTTGGAAGAGGCTGAGTTACTCTCTAAATCAGGAAGAACAAGAAAGAAGCAAGGTAAAGAGGGGGTGGCGAGGACATATTATTTGGTTTCATTGCTAAGCAGAAGTTTGACTGATTGGGGAGGTTAGATCTTTTTTTATTTTTTTCAGTTAGGACACTGCATAGTCCCTGACATCTCTTAGATGCCAAAAACAAAAACAAGCCCAGCTGATGTAACATCTGAGGTCAAGATAATCATAGTAATAACTGCCATTGCCCCTAATGTCTCTATTGAGTCAGGCGCCGTGCCGGATGCTTTCCATAAATACATGTATTCCACCAGTCCTACCAGACAGAGCTTATCAAACTCACTTCACAGCGGAGAGCCCGAGGGTTATAGAGTTAGAGTTTGATTTTGTGCCAAACCACTTAAGGCTGGTAAATGACAGAGCTGGGACTAGACTCCTGCCCTAAACTACTTTAGCACTCATACTATTCTTCTCTCCCCACCCGGAGACATACCCTTATCTTTTTTTTTAAACAAGTACTTTTGACATTTCATTTCCTTTTCCTTATGTATTTACTTTTTATTTATTTGGCTGTGCTGAATCTTAATTGTGGCACGTGGGGTTTACTTCCCTGACAAGGGATCAAACCTGGGCCCCCTGCATTGGGAGCCTGGGGTACTAGCCACTGGACCACCAGGAAAGTCCCCACCCTGTATCTTTTATTTCAGTGTTTTTCTCAGTACTTCAAAATTTGTCCTAGGTGATAAAAAAAGAATGCCCTTGTGCTCAAGCTCCTGGATTGGAATGTGTAGCCAGAGCAGTAAGAATACCAAATCTATTTAACAAAAAATAGGTATACCTTATTCATTACTCACAGATAAAGAGACAATATTCTGTGCCAGTATAAGCATGTACATTGGCCATATTAGATAACCTCTGAAGACCAAGGGCTCTCCAGTATCACGCTTAAAGTCTCTTGCCTGTAGAAAGTAAATCTATCAGAATAGAAATGACATGAAAACTTTCACCTGGCTGATGAGGAGATAGATTGATGTACTTTTTTTTTTTTTCCTCCCTGACGGCTACCACCTCTCCTGGGACTCCTTGGGCTATAGCTTGCCCATCTCCCAACACTCCTGGGACAGGGACCCATTCATTCTCTGTAGCACTGCAGATCAAACACGGCTCAAGAGTTTGCAGAGATGTGGAATTTCCCGAGAAGCCTTTAATCCAAGACACAGCAAGATGAGGACCCCATGTAGGAGAATTGAGGAGAGCAACACCCCAGAATATGGGGTGGAGGTCATTGGGACAGCACTCTCGTCTGCTCTCCGACACAGAGGATCTCAGAACTGTTAGGCTAAGCATGCCTCACTTATTTTTCAGGCTTCTCAGAAACTTGGTCTTGGGGCAGAGTTCTGAGGTTGGATAGGAGAGAGGGTCAGTCTGTCAGAAATGATGGTGATAAACCTGAATGAAGGTGATAGAAAGACCCAGCCACAACAGTAGCAACCCGTAAAGACCCGTCCTCATTGGCAATCCCATGAAGTCCAGAACACTCCAGGCTGCTGTGGCTAACATTTTCAACTCAGGTCCCAGGAAGGTGGGGACATTGGGAATCAACAGAGTCCTCAGCCTCAGGTCAGCAGAGACTAGAGCCCCAGAAAGGGTGCAGAGTCAAATTGAAGACCCAGGGTGTGGCTATGGAAGCCCCTCAACCCCAGCCGACAGGGCTACACTTAGTCCCTCCTCTCCATGTAGCCCTGGGAAGTATAGGTAAGTGCTGGCCAGCTCAAGGGCCCCCTGACTTCTGACTGGAGGCGGTCAAGGAGATGTGGACCTTGGTTTATAGGCTGGCTCTTCATCAGAGAGTGGAAATCCCAGGCATGATATTTGCACAGTCCTGTATGTATGAGGGGTATGGCAGCCAACTACCCCGTTACAGATAAATTCTTAGAAAGTCCTGCAAATGTAATGGGCCCTGGGAGGGAACAGGCAGGGCCTTCAGAGTAAGTGTATCCCTTATTTCCTGAAGGAGAATGGCTTCAGCACCTTAAAGTCCTTGGACTAATGGAGGAAGCCTCTATCAGCTGAGGAAGGGTACCCAGTTCATAACAGGTCAACTGACGATACTGACTGACAGCGAAGGACCTCAGCCAGAAAGAAGGGGGCTCCAGAGGGCAGTGCCCCTGTTAGGCCTTAGACTGTGCCCCTTAGGCCTGGTGACATGGTGAGTCCTACTCACTTCCTTCCAGAACATCTCATGGAGATAAGGAACCTCATCCTGATCAAAGGGAGCAGCCACAGCTCAACAGAAGTGTGATTTCCAGATTGTGCCAGAAGCCAAGGTAAGGACCCTGATAACTCAAAACAATGGGGCAGAACATATTCCTTCCACTACTGTTTGCCTCAGTAGTGGAAGACCACAGGCTGTGGTGGCCCGATGAGGCAAATTCCACCTCTTCTTTGAGGGTCTCAGGGAATTGGGGGCTTGAGGGGAGAAGCCTTAAGGTAAGTCAGTGAATATCTCCAGGTTGTAAATATTTTTAGGTTATCTGTAAGTCAGGGTGAGGATGGTAAAGGATGTGGGAACACACATACCAGGATGGCCACATAGAATCGTCCCTACTATCAGGCTAGAAGGTCCCAGGCAGAGTTGTCAGCCCAAGGGACCCTTCAGTTCTGACCAAGGAGTAGCAGGAAAGTTAGGGTTTTGGTCTGATGGTGGTGGTCCCATGTCAACAGAGGGGGTGGATCTTGGGCTTGGCTGAGAGTCAAATTTGGGACCCCGATTTGGAACGCTGATTTGAGGCCCTGAGAGGAACTGTCTTTCATCCTCAACCAGCTTCCAGAGCTTTCATCCTTGTGAGGCTATGGGCAGGGGTAGCTAGATAAGGCCACTCTTATTTCCTCCTCCAGGCTCACTGGGAGGTATGGGTCTTACTATGAGGAGATAAGCCTCAGGTCCAGAAGGAGGGGATGCCCCAGGCCCCACCAGAAGTCAAATTGTGGAGCCCGAGTGGAGACTGAGGGGTCTACCCAGCCCTGAATAGAGACAAAGCATGCCATGCCATACCCTTTGATACCAGTTCCAGAAAGCTCAGGGGAGGGCTGTCAGGCAAGGCTCTCCCTCACTTCTGTATATCAGGCCTTCTTTTTGTCGTCTTTGAATCACTAAGTCGTGCCTGACTCTTTTCTGATTCGTGGACTGTAGCCCCCCAGGCTCCTCTGTCCATGAGATTCTTCGGGGAGAACCTGGAGTGGGTCACCATTTCTTCCTCCAGGGGGTCTTCCCACCCCAGGGACTGATTTGGGTCCCTTGCAGCTCCTGTATGCACCACAGGCAGACCCTTTGCTGCTGAACCACTAGAGTGGCCCTATTTCAGGCCTAAGGGAGGTCAGATCTTTGTTGGAAAGTGCAGCCACCAGTCATGAGAAAGGAGGGATATGGTGCCTGCCAGGCACTGTGGCAGATGCTTTACAGTTACCACCACATGGCACCAGTCCTTCCAGACAGGGCTTGTCAAACTCACTTCACAGATAAAGAGCCTGAGGCGCTCTCAGAGAGTTTCATGACCTGACAAACTTCCCATGGCTGGTAAGTGACAAGGATGGTCGTAGGCCCTTGAGTTGAGTTAGTCTAAAGCTCACCCTCTTACTCCTGCAAGCCTGAGCTGACCTTGTGCCCTTAATTCCCTTTTTGTTTTCATTGCTGAGAAATGTATCGGAAGCAATAAGAAGGACTCTCAGGTCAAACTATTATGTTGTAATACATAGCTAGAGCAATAATAATAATAAAACTAAAATAAATATGCCATATGAAGAGAAGAGGCAAAGCAATAATGTTTGCTGACCATAGGATCATCTATCCATATATATGAGATCTTGGATAAGCTAAAAAGATCTGAAAACTTTAAAGTTACACATAAGCTCAAAAGATCAGGATTCAAAAGCAAGTCATCTCATAGCCATTTCTTTGTATAAAGAAATATCTATTGGACATAAAATACAAAGTTTCTATATTCGAACAGAAGTTGCCTGAGAAGTCTGGCTGAAGGAGAGAAGGGACAGCTTACCATGTTTGTTTCCCTCACGGGTCTCTACCTGGGCCCCCTTACTTATGCCATGGATTTCCCATCTCTCATCCCTCCTAGGACAGGGACTCCTTCTCTTCAACACCTGCAGTAGGGAAACTGCTTGGGGCTTTTCAGGGATGTGACATTTCCCAAGAAGCCATTTATCAAAGGGGCAAGGGCCTTTAGGAAGATAGCCATGCATCTGGACTGAGGAAAGCAATACCCCTAGAATATTAGGTATAAGAAGGCTCCAGGCAGAGCTCTCAAGCTGAACATCTCACTCACAGTACAGTTGTCAGGGGCTTAAGATCTTTGGTCTAAGGAGGGCACTCTCAGGTCAGAGAAGGAATTGTCAGATATATATGTAAAGCCCCTTAAAGAGAAGTGGAAGAAATAGCCACCCAGAACCACTGGGGTTCTGTAGCGTCCACTTCCTGCTGTCAGCCCTGGGAGGTCCTGAATTCCATCATAGGATGAGGTAGAGAGAGGCCTCGAGAGCTGAGAAAGACAGAGCACTACTGCCATGGGCAGGGCACGTTCCAGAACCAAGTCCTCCAGCTCCTCCCACATAGTGACATCCAGGGCAGATCCTTCATCTTGAGGTTGAAAAGAGAAGTAAGTATTCCAAGTAACTGAGTGCCAAGATGGAGCTGAAGGCAACATATTTCATGTCTTTGTTTGTTCTTGCTTGACCTCAGTAACTAAGAGATGTATCTTTTTCTGTTTAGGGCTTTCTTTTTCTGTTTTGGTACTCTTAAAATACTCTTCCTTGTAATTGCAAGTTTATTTGACTTCCATATCTGTGTTTATGAACAAACTATATCCCATTTCTTGCTGTATTTCAGTGTAAGTATAAAGGTTTTGGTATTTTGTATAATGAATCAAATCCTTGAATCTCCTTTTGTGGTTCAGAACAAGATAACCTGTCAAGAGAACTGGCATTTGCTTGCCAATGTGAATGAACACAGAAAAATTGTTGGTATCAGGAAATAAAGAAAACGGTCCTGATTGAGTGGCATCTGTAATACAGTGGAATGGGAATTCCCAGCCCCTGTATCCCCTCAGCAGCCCAGATTTTAACATTGTATAAGTAACAAAATACCTTTATAGAAGGTCCAGAATGCAATTAAGAAATTGCCGTACCACGGGTAAGCATATAGCTTAGATCAGCTGTACTTGAAATGGGTAAGAACAGCAATTTGACTTTATTGGCATCAGCCCTTGTCTCAGGCTGGCACAGTTCAGTGCCAAGAGAGATTGTGACCTTTCTTGGTGGGGAAAAGTGAGAGTGGGGTGAATGTTCCGGGTGTCCAGGAAAATGTTAGAACTCTGAAATGAATTCAAGAAAGCTGCAGGACACAAAATAATGCACAAAAATGAGTTGTGTTTGTAAACATTAACAACAAACTATCTGAAAAAGAAATTAAGAAAACAGTTCTATTTCAAAAACGTCAAAAGAATAAAATACATAGAAATAAATTTACCCGAGGAAGTAAAAGATCTATACACTGAAAACAAGGAGACATTGATTGAAGAAAGTGGAAAAGATCAAATGATGTCCCAAGTATACGGATTGGAAGAATTCACATTGTTAAAATATTCATACTACCCAAAGTGATCTACAGATTTAGTGTAATCTGTGTCAAATTTCCAGTGGAATTTTCCAGAGTAATAGAAAGGCTAAAATCATATGACATCACAAAAGACCTTGAATAGACAAAGTAATCTTGACAAAGAGGAGCAAAGGTGTAAGTACAATGCTTCTTGATTTTGAACTATAGTACAAGACAGTGTGATACCAGCATAAACATAGACACACAGACCAACGGAACAGAATAGAGCTATGTATAAACCCACGCATATATAGGCAAGTAATCCTTAACAAAGGCACTAAGAATACAAAGGGGAAAAGAAAAGGTATCTTCAACCAACAAATAGTGTTGAAAAAACTGAAAATCTGCCTGCAAAGAGTAAAACTACAGTCTCATCTTACATCATACTCAAAAAAATGGATTCAAGACTTTAAAATGAGGCCAGAAATCATAAAATTCTCAGAAGAAAACATAGGGGAAAGCTCCTTGTCTTTGGTCATGGCAATGTTTTGTATTTTTTTGTTTTTAATTTCACAACAGAAACACAGACAAGAAAAAGAAAAATCAGTGGGGCTACATCAAATTTAAAAGATTCTCTAGAGCAATGGAAACAATCAATAAAATGGAAAGGTGAAATAGAAAAAGTTTGCAAGCCATATATCTGATAAGTTAATATCTATATTATAAAAGGAACTCATAGAACTCAATTACAGACTACTTAACTAAAAATAACTAAAAAATGAGCAAAGAACCTAACTATTTCTAAGGAAGACATAGAAATGGCCAACAGCTATGTGAAAGGGGCTCAGCATCACTAATCATCAGTGAGATGGTAATCCAGACCACAATAACAGATCATCTCATACCTGTTGGGAGAGCTATTATCAAAAAGGCAAGTGCTAAGAAGTGTTGGCAAGGGTGTTGAGAAAAGGGAACCTTTGCCCACAGTTGCTGGGAATATAAATTGGCACAGCCACTATGGAAAACAGTGTGGAGGCTCCTCAGAAAATCACAACTGTAGCTATCGTACGACTCAGCATCGCCACTTCCTTGTATGCAGTCGACCCTTGAACAACACGAGACTGAACGTGCAAGGCCACTTATAGATGATTTTTTTTCAATAAATACATGGGAAAACTATTCTGAGATTTGCGATAACCTGAAAAAAACTCACAGCTGACTCGCATACCCTAGAAATATAAAAAATTAAGGAAAAGGTGTCATGAATGCATAAAATTTATATAGATACTAGTCTATTTTATCACTTACTGCCATAAAATATACACAAATATGAAAAGGTTAAATTTATCAAAAGTTGTGCACACAAACACAGACACACACACACTTATGGACCATGAATAGCACTATTCATCTCTAATGAGCAGTTTCTGTAGTAAACTGTGATCTCAAAAAAAATGATCACCAGTGGTTCTCAGGTATTTCTCACTGTGTTTAGTACGATACCGTAAACCTTGAATAGCACCATTAAACTCATAGGAAGTGCCGCTAGTGGTGCTGGAAGTGCTCTCAAGAAACAGAAGTCATGACATTATATGAAAAAAATTGAATTACCTGTTGTGTACCACACTTTGGGTCTGCAGTCATGGCTGCCACCATTCCAAGATGACATACTCCTTTCCCTATTTGGAACCAGTCTGTTGTTCCATGTCCAGCTCTGACTGTTGCTTCCTGACCTGCATACAGATTTCTCAAGAGGCAGGTCAGGTGGTCTGCTATTCCCATCTCTTTCAGAATTTCCCACAGTTTGTGGTGATTCACACAGTCAAAGGCTTTGGCATAGTCAATAAAGCAGAAATAGATGTTTTTCTGGAACTCTCTTGCTTTTTTGATAATCCAATGGATGCTGGCCATTTGATCTCTGATTCCTCTGCCTTTTCTAAAACCAGCTTGAACATCTGGAAGTTCATGGTTCCCATATTGTTGAAGCCTGGCTTGGATAATTTTGAGCATTACTTTACTAGTGTGTGAGATGAGTGCAACTGTGTGGTAGTTTGAGCATTCTTTGGCATTGCCTTTCTTTGGGATTTGGAATGAAAACTGACCTTTTCAGTCCTGTGGCTGTCTAGGTTGATCAAAGCTTTTCTTCCAAGGAGCAAGCATCTTTTAATTTCATGGCTGCAGTCATCATCTGCAGTGATTTTGGAGGCCAAAAATAATAAAGTCTCTCACTGTTTCCATCGTTTCCCCGTCCATTTGTCACGATGCGATAATATCATGTCATCTGCAAACAGTGCGAGTTTTACTTCTTTTTCAACTTGGATTCCTTTTATATCTTCTCTACTCTGATTGCCACAGCTGGGGCTTCTAAAATCATGTTGAATAAAAGTGGAGACAATGGACATTGTTGAGATTTTCATGTTAAGTGAAGTTAGACAAATATCACTCAGATGTGGAATATAATTTTAACCAATGATACAAAGGAACATATTTAAAAAATAGAAACAGACTGAACAGGTATTAAAAAAGAACTTATGGTTACCAAAGAGCAAATGGGGCAGGGAGCAATAAATCTGAAGCTTGGGATGAACATATACACATACTGTATATAAGGTAGATGGCCAACAAGGACCTACTGTATAGAGCAGGAAACTCAATATTCTGTGACAACTTATATGACAAAAGATTCTTTAAAAGAATGGATATACGTACATATATCACTGAATCACTTTGCAGTACACCTGCAACTAACACAACATTGCAAATCAACTGTACACCAGGAAAATTTTAGAAAAGAAAATCACTGAGAAAACAGATCTGTCTGGACAGGTTTTAATGCAGATGAAAGTGCCCTATTCTGGGGGAAATGCCACAAAGTACATGCATTGGTAAGGAAGGGAAGTGAACTCCAGGATTTGAGACAGAATGAGATAGGCTAATTCTATGATTTTGTGCAAATGCCATCAGGTTTTTGTGCAAATGATCAGGACTCCCCTTGGCTATAGAGCTGCTAACCCTGAGCCTTCAAGGGAAACGATAAACACCACCTGTCAGTCTTTTGGTTGTACAACGAGAAGGCCAGACAGCAGGAACCTTTGGGGGGATTGGTGTCATCAGTGCTTCATCCCTGAATTCAGGAAGTACCTTGCCGGTTACTGCCTGCCTTTTAAAATTCTTCTGATATCGGACAATGCCTTGGCCACCCAGAACCCTGTGAGGTCAACATTGAAGGTGTCAAAGTGTCTCCTTTCCCCTAAACACATGTCTAAGTCAGCCTATAGGTCAGAGGGTCAAGGGGACCTTTAAGGGTCATTACAACGTGGTACTCTATGGAAATGATTGTCAATGCTATGGAAGAGAACCCTGATAGAACATCATGAAGTCTGGAAGGATTACACGACTGAAGATGCGATTGTTGTCACACACACACACACACACACAAAGCCCATGAAAGCCCAAACAATAAATTCCTGCTAAAGAAAACTGTCCAGGTGTTGTGTATGCCTTCATAGGATTTGTGACAGTCAGTCAAGGAAATCATGAAAGAGACTGTGGATATAGCATGAAAAGGTGGGAGGGGGTGAAGAGTCCCAAAATATGGATCTTGGAACAATCCAAGGGCTAATAGACGTTACAGCAGAGAAATTAACAGAATACAACTTGATGGACATGATTCGTTCCAAACCAGAGCTGGATGATGAAGAATAAGACATAGAAGAAGCAGTGCCAGAAAACAAATTGACATTAGACAATCTGGCAAAAGTGTTCAGAGTACTCAAGACTGCTTTGACTCTTGTATGGCATGGACCCTTCTATGATAAAGGCACTGAAATGAAAGCCAACAGTGGAAGGAGGACTGATAATGCACAGAAACATTTTTAGAGACATGCAAAAGCAAAATCTTCAGACAGAAATTACAATGTATTTCCATGAAGGTACCCTGAGTGTGCCTGCTTCCCCTGCCTCCCCTTCCACCTCCTCTGCTCTTCCATCTCTGCCACTCAGCAAGGTCAAGCCCTCCTCTTTGTCCTCCTCCTCTTCAGCCTACTCAGCAAGAAGGTGCCAGGAATGAAGACGTTCATGACGATCCACTTCCACTCAATGAGTAGTAAATACTCATTGTGCCATACAGGGAATAATCTTATCTGTTGAGTATGTGTGAGTGTCTTTGTGCTAAGAGCTAATAACTGTAGGCAAGGACTGTATGAGATGTTTCTGTGTCACCATCTTCATCATCACCACCAGCTAAGTACTCATCATGTAGAACATTGCGTGCAAGACTTGTATTGAAATGGATAGCCTACCATTGCATAGACAGAAGGTTAGTGATATTTAATATAAAGTTAATAATGTTTCATTTTATTCTTGCTTTATAACTTTAGTATTATTGCACACTGTCCCACCTCTCTCTTGTAAATAGATAAACTGCCTATCAGCCTGTCATCACAGGTAAGTGTTTTCTCTTAAAGTAACAAGGTTTTCAGTACTCTATTATAAGTATTACCATAATCGTGTATGCTATAAAAAGTTTTAGCTCTTCATTCATTACTGTATATGCTCGGCTACCATGAAGCAATCCTATCGATTACACTAGGCTACTATAAAGCAGTCATATTGCTGCTTCCTCATTATCAAAGCATGAATCATTATACCTGTAAATAAATATGAATTTCTTTTCATATTACTTTTACATGTTTGATGTTTAGTGTCTTGTATGTATAGTCCTTTGTGTCATATAAGACAATATAGATGTCGGTACTTACAGCCAATTTTTCTTATAAATGGATGCTGTAAACTTACAATGTTGATAAATACAGTACTGTGAATATATTTTCTCTTATGATTTTCTTAATAACATTTTTTCTCTAGCTTACTTTATTGTAAGAATACAGAAGAAAATACTTATAGCATACAAAATATGCATTGACTGTTTATCAGTAAGGCTTCCAGTCAACAGTAGGTTATTGTTAGTTAAGTTTGGGCAGAATCAAAATTACACAGGGATTTTGACTGCATGGGAGTTGGTGCTTCTAAACTCCACATGGTTCAAGGGTCAATTGTACATCCAAAGGAAGTGAAGTCAGTATCTCAAAGAGACATCTTCACTCCTGTGTTCATGGCACCATTATTTACAATAGCCAAGATACGGTAACAACCCCAAATCTACCAACAGGTAAATGGATAAAGAACATGTGGTAGACACAGATAATGGGGTATGATTTCACCTTAAAAATTAAAGAAATCTTGTTATATGGGACAACATGGAGAGACCACAGGGATATTATTCTAAATGAAATAAACCAGTCTCAGAAGGACAAATGCTGCATGGTTTCACTTATATGAGGTATCTAAAGGTTTTTCCAGTAGTCATGTATGGATGTGAGAGTTGGACTGTGAAGAAGGCTGAGCGCCAAAGAATTGATGCTTTTGAACTGTGGTGTTGGAGAAGACTCTTGAGAGTCCCTTGGACTGCAAGGAGATCCAACCAGTCCATTCTGAAGGAGATCAACCCTGGGATTTCTTTGGAAGGAATGATGCTAAAGCTGAAACTCCAGTACCTTGGCCACCTCATGCGAAGAGTTGACTCATTGGAAAAGACTCTGATGCTGGGAGGGATTGGGGGCAGGAGGAGAAGGGGACGACAGAGGATGAGATGGCTGGATGGCATCACGGACTCGATGGAGGTGAATCTGGGTGAACTCCGGGAGTTGGTGATGGACAGGGAGGCCTGGCGTGCTGCGATTCATGGGGTCGCAAAGAGTCAGACACGACTGAGTGACTGAACTGAACTGAAAGGGTTTAAACACACAGAAACACAGAAGGGCCAGGGGAGGGAGAAATGGGCAGTTGCTCTTCACTTGATATAATGTTTCAGTTATTCATTGAATAAATTCCAGACATCTGCTGTGCAACATTGTGCCTATATTTAACAGTACTGTATTGCGTGCTTAAAAGTTTGAGAGTAGATTTGATGTTAAATGTTTTTACCACAACAATAATTTGACAAGTTGATTGTTTTGCTCTCTCTCCAGTAGAGAGTAAGCTGAGTAAGTACAAGCATTTAGAAAACAGAACTCTTTTATACTGTTAATGAGAATGTCAATGGGTGAAACCACTGTGGAAAACAGTATTGAGGTTTCTCAAAAAATTAAAAATCGAATTATGATATGATTCAGCAAATCCACTTCTGGGTATCTATCCAAAGGAGTTAAAATTAGACTCTCCAAGAGATATCAGCTTTCCCATATTTGTTGCAGCATTAATCACAATAATACAGGGAAACAGCCTAAATGTCCTTTGATGAATTCATTATTTACTATATATATATGTATAAAATGGAGTGGTGTGTGTGTGTGTGTGTGTGTCCTCAGTCACTCAGTTGTGTCTGACTCTTTTTTAACCCCATGTGTGTGTCCTCAGTCACTCAGTTGTGTCTGACTCTTTTTCAACCCCATGGAATGTAGCCTGCCAAGTTCCTCTGACCATGGGATTTTCCAGGCAAGAGTCCTAGAGTGGGTTGCTACTTCCTCCTCTAGGGGATCTTCCCAATCTAGGGATTAAACCTGAGTCTCCTGTGTGTCCTGCCTTGGCAGGTGGATTATTTACCTGGGAAGCTTATAATGGAGTATTACTCAACCTTAAAAAGAAGGAAACTTTTTGACTTGCAATAACAGAGATGACCTAGAAGACATTGTGCTAAGTGAAATAAGCCAGACACAGAATGACAAATACATGATACCACTTAAATGAGGAATCTAAAACAGGCAAACTGATAGAAGCAGGGTAGGTTGGTGATTGCCAGGGCCTGGGAGGAGGCATAATGAGGAAGTGATTGTCAAAGGACACAGATTTTCAGTTATACAAGATGAATAATTTCTAGAAATGTAATGTGTAGCATAGAGCCTATAGTTAACAATTCCATACTGGATACTTAAAGTTTTGCTAAAAGGATAGATGTTATGTTAATTTTCCTTGCTCCTCCTCACCTCCACAAAAATAAATGAGTAAATCACTAAAGAGTGTAGGAGGAAACTTTTGGAGGTAATGGACACGTTTATGGCATAGATTGTAGTGGTGGTTCAGACGTGTGTATTTATTTCCAAACATCGAGTTGTATACATTAAATGAGTACAGCTTTTTTGTATGATAATCATATCTCAATAAAGTGTTTTTTTTTTAAAGAGCAGATATTTGGTCTTATTTGGGGTTGTAGCCTGAGCATAATGCAAAGTGTACAGTAGGCACTTTATATTTAATCAATAAAGGCTGAAAGAAAGAGTATAAATAATGAAAAGATTGTTAATTTTTGGTTTACCTAACTCCTTCTTGTGCTTTTTCTTCTAAAATTAAAGTTATATGCTTGTATTTGCTTATATTATTTAGGAATGTAAGATAAATTCTAATGGATTAGGCCACATGCTTATTCTCTTGTTTATTTCCCAGTTATTATTTGAGAACGAGCTCTTTTTTTTTTCTCTTGGCTGTGAAGCATGCTGGACCATCCCCAACCAGGGATCGAACCCACCCATGCCCCCTGCATTGGGAGCAGGGAGTCTTAAACACTGGACCAACAGGGAAGTTCTGAGAATGAGCTTTATGGTAGGCTTACTGTGGATGCTTTTTAAAAAACTGGAACAACAGCAACCTCCAAAACAAGATCTAGCCCCTGTCCATTGAATTTTAGAGCCTAGGAGGTACTATTATATGAAAAGATGGTGAGATACTCTCTATGAGCAAAAGCAGGGGTCTCCAAACCTCAGGCCTCCAACCAGTACCTCCTTTGAAATCAGCAGCGGCATTTATATTAGAAATAAAATTCACAATAAATGTAATGTGCTTGAATTATCCCCAAACCATCCCCCATTCCCAGTCTATGGAAAAATTGTCTTCTACAAAACCAGTCCCTGGTGCCAAAAAGGTTGGGGACTGCTGAAAGAACAAGTCAAAAGCAGGGGTAAGGAGGGCAAGCACTTGGAGTTGAAAGCAAGTGTAAATGGCCTGTGGTGAGGCAGTTTGGAGCCTTGTTGTTGTTCAGTTATTAAGTCATGTCCCACTCTTTGTGACCCCATGGACTGCAGCTCACCAGGCCTCCCTGCCCTTCACTATCTCCCGGAGTTTTCTGAAACTCAAGTGCATTGTCAGTGATGCCATTGAACCATCTTGTCCTCTGCTGTCCCTTTCTCCTCCTACCCCAAATCTTTCTTTCCCAGCATCAGGGTCTTTTCCAGTGAGTTGGCTCTTTACATCAGGTGGCCAAAGTATTGGAGCTTCAACTTCAGCATCAGTCCTTCCAATGAATATTCAGGGTTGATTCCTTGAGGATGGTCCAAGGGACTCTCAAGAGTCTTCTCCAAGACCACAGTTAGAAAGCATCAATTCTTCAACACAGCTTTCTTTATAGTCCAACTCTCACATTTGTACATGACTACTGGAAAAACCATAGATTTGACTATAGGGACCTTTGTCAGCAAAATTATATCTCTGTTTTTTAATACAATGGCTAGGTTTGGAGCCTTAGGAAAATGCAGAGCCTTCAGTGAGCAGTCATTTTCATTGAAGTTGTCTTGTGGGCTAGAGATACAGTGGGAGTGGTGGGCATGGTCAGATTCTCAGATGGAGGGGCTCAGAGAGTCCAAAGACTCCTGCACTGGTGACCTTTACCCTGGATTGAGGGAGCCAGAGACCAATTAAAATAAATAAATTAAAAAAAAAAAGAAAAAAGAAAGTACTCAATTATTTTTATCTTGTGTGTAATTGGGCAAATTCTAGGCAAGTTCTAGATTTTTTGTTGGTACTTAAATACGTGGAAATATTGGTTATTTAGATGAAAAGGTAGCTAGGAGGGAAGATACTGCTGCTGCTGATGCTGCTAAGTTGCTTCAGTCATGTCCGACTCTGTGCGACCCCAGAGATGGCAGCCCACCAGGCTCCCCCATCCTTGGGATTCTCCAGGCAAGAACACTGGAGTGGATTGCCATTTCCTTCTCCAGTGCATGAAAGTGAAAAGTGAAAGTGAAGTTGCTCAGTCGTGTCTGACTCCTAGCGACCTCATGGACTGCAGCCTACCAGGCTCCTCCATCCATGGGATTTTCCAGGCAAGAGTACTGGAGTGGGGTGCCATTTCCTTCCAGAGAAGATACTGGTCAATGACAAAAATTCTAAGAACTTTGAGTTGTTTCCAACTGGGAAAGAGTCTACCTCAAGCACATTCTACCTTACATCCTGTGGTGTGACTGTTACATGATTGTCCTTGCTAGGCAACATTTTAATTCACTGTGATTTTCTTTGTCTTGGAGTTTGGTGAATGTGCTGGAGTTCAGGAGGCTAGTGAAACAGCATGTGAAACAATTGACCAGCTTAAACTGCTTTTGCCTTCTCAAAAATATTGTTGATTAATCACACCTTGAGTCATTTTACAAGAAAGAATTGCATGTGTCCAGGAAGGAACGCATGACCTCACGATGACCCTGGAGCCAAGATCCTCAATCTGGGGAACTCAGAGAATACAAATGTTGCCCCAAGGGCCATTGCAAAATGAGAAGTCCTTCAATAAGGAAAGCCTGGCTTCCTGTAACCTGAGTAGCTGAAATGGGCTAATTGAAGACTAGCCAATTAGCTTCCAAGTTAGAAATTCCCGTGACCCCTTAGATTTCACCCAGGCTGCTGGATTGAACAGAGATTTGATACCTTGCCTCCTGCTTTGGTCGGCCTTGCAGTAAAGCTCTTTTCTCAAAAGCTCTTGCCATAAGTATTGGCTTCTGTGCGCATCTGTCAGTGAGCCCATGTTCAGTGAGTTTGGGCAGCCTAGTTGAGATTTAGGATTTGTGACCATCTGGTTGGTGCACTGTAGCCCCTGGTGGTTCTCAGCACCAACCCTGAGTGGCCACCTCGACTGAGTTTGTCTAGAAAGTTGGCTTTCAGGTTCCTGTTTCTTAGCCATGGCACTCTGGGCTCCGTGGGCTTCTTTGGCTCCTTTCACTTTTAAGAAAAGGAATAGCTCCTGGATCATATATCTTTGGAGTGAGTAACCTCATTATAATGTTCCTATAGCTAAATGTGCTATATGTAGTTAGAATGTGCCTGAAGTCTAATAATCTCATCAGGACTGTGGGTTAGAGAGGACTGGACTGTTGGATGGCATCACCGACTCAATGGAAATGAGTTTGAGCAAAGCCCAGGAGATAGTGAAGGACAGGGAAGCCTGGCATGTTATAGTCTATGGGGTGGCAAAGAGTCAGACACATCTGAGCAACTGAACAATGACAATAACACTGTGGGTTAGGGTCCCGCCTAGTGGAGTTTCTTCCATCTGGATAAAATCCAGAGGCTAGGATGAGGGGTTGGTTAGGGACCTTCCTAAGGGGACAGTGCCAGCGCAAGAGGTTAGAGCTGCTGAGGTATTCCACAATTGGGTTAGAGCCACGAACACTACGTTAAGGTCCCAGGTCTTTGGATTTATTTGCCTATGTTTAACTACGTCTGACTGTTACATGTGTTGGGATTGGCTAATAGGAAGTTGGCTATTGGCCAACTGTGACAAAATTTTATTACACCTAATATTAATGAGGGTCCTCTGAATTGGGAGATAAACACCGTGCTCCTGGACTGGAAACCTTGGTTAATGGAGGTGATGGAGTTTTTTACTCATGCCTTTAAAATGATGCTAAAGCTGAAACTCCAGTACTTTGGCCACCTCATGCGAAGAGTTGACTCATTGGAAAAGACTCTGATGCTGGGAGGGATTGGGGGCAGGAGGAGAAGGGGACGACAGAGGATGAGATGGCTGGATGGCATCACTTACTCGATGAATCTGAGTGAACTCCGGGAGTTGGTGATGGACAGGGAGGCCTGGCGTGCTGGGATTCATGGGGTCGCAAAGAATCGGACACGAATGAGCGACTGAACTGAACTTGGCCACCTGATGTGGAGAGCTGACTCATTTGAAAAGACCCTGATGCTGGGAAAGATTGAGGGCAGGAGGAGAAGGGGACGACAGAGGATGAGATGGTTGGATGGCATCACCGACTCAATGGACATGGGTTTGGGTGGACTCTGGGAGTTGGTGATGGACAGGGAGGCCTGGCGTGCTGCGGTTCATGGGGTTGCAAAGAGTTGGACACGACTGAGTGACTGAACTGAACTGAAGGTGATTGCCTGTAGGTATTGTTACAGATGGATATCCTTTTTAAAAAAAATACTTTTACTGAGAATTATTGATTTACAATCTTGTGTTTCAGGTGCACAGCAAAGTGACTCAGTTACATATATATTCAGTCTTTTCCAGATTCTTTCCCATATAGGTTATTACAGAATGTTGAGTAGAGTTGCCTATGCTATATAGGAGGTCCTTTTCGGCTATCTATTTTATATATTGCTGGTTTGTCTATGTTCATCCCAATTTCTAATGTATCCATCCCCCCATGTTTCCCCTTTAGTAATCATAAGTCTGTTTTCAGAATGTGAGAGTCTGTTTCTGTATTTTAAATAAGTACATTTGTGTAATTTTTAAAAATTAGATAGTACCTATGAGTGATATAATATGGTATTTGTCTTTGCCTGACTTACTTCATTCATTATAAAAATATAAGTCCATCCAGTGCTGCAAATGACATTATTTCTTTCTTTTTTATGCCTGAGTATGATTCCATGGTATTTATGTATCACATTTTTATTCATGGACCTGTAGGTGGTTTCCATGTCTTGGCTATTGTAAACAGTGCTGCAGTGACCATGGGTGTGCTTGTTCAGTTCAGTTCAGTTCAGGCGCTCAGTTGTGCCTGACTTTTTGCAACCCCATGAATCAGATATATGCCCAGATATATGGTTTTCTTCAGATATATGCCCAGTGTATTTTTTAAATGTTATTGGAGTACAGTTGATTTACAATGTTGTGTTAATTTCAGGTATATAGCAAAGTGATTCAATTATATGTACATTCATTAATTTTCAGTTTCTTTTTTCATATACATTATCACAGAATATTGATTAGTTTCCTGTGCTATGTAGGTGGTCCTTGTCGGTCATCTATTTCATATATAATGGTGTGTGTATGTTCATCCCAAGCTCCTGATTTCTCCCTCCCTCACTACATTTCCCCTTTAGTAACCATAAGTTTGTTTTCATCATCTGTCTTTCTGTTTTGTAAATAAGTTCATTTTATCATTTTAAAAAATTAGATTCCACATATGAGGGATATATTTTTATCATTTTTTAAAACTAGATTCCACATATGAGGGGTATATTTGTCGTTGTCTGACTTGTTATGGCTGAGTAATACTCCTTTGTGTTTACAGACCACATCTTTATCTACTCCTCTGTTGATGGACATTTAGGTTGCTTCCATGTCATAGGTATTGTAAATAATGCTGCAATGAACATTGGGTGCTGTACCTTTCTCAAATTATGATTTTCTCTGGATATATTCCCAGGAGTGGGATTGCTGGATATTATGGTGGTATTATATTTTTGTCTTATTTTCTTGGAGTATAACTGATTTACAGTGTTGTGTTAGTTTCAGGTGTATAACAAAGTGACTCAGGTATACATACACATACATGTATTCCTTCATTTTCAGATTCTTTTCTCATACAGTTTATTACAGAATATTGAGTAGAGTTCTCTCTGCTATACGGTAGGTCCTTTTTGGTTATCTCTATTATATATAGTTGTGTATATGGACTTCCCAGGTGGTGCAGTGGTAAAGAATCCACCTGGCAATGGAGGAGACACACGAGAAGCAGGTTCGGTCCCTTGATCGGGAAGATCCCCTAGAGTAGGAAATGGAAACTCACTCCAGTGTTCTTGCCTGGAAATTCCAGGGACAGAGGAGCCTGTTGGACTACAGTCCATGGAGTCACAAAGAGTCCAACACGACAGTTGTATATGTTTATCTCAAGCTCCTAATGTATCCCTCCCTCAACATTTCTCCAGTGGTAACATAAGCTTGTTTTTGGTATTCAAAAGTCTCTTTCTATGTTGTCAGTAGGTTCATTTGTGTCATTTTAAAGAATTAGATTCCACATATGAGTGTCATCATATGATATTTGTGTTTCTGTGTCTTAGTATGACATTCCCTAGGTCCATCCATGTTGCTGCACATGGCATTATTTCTTTTTTATGGCTGAGTAATACTGCGTTGTGATCCACACAGTCAAAGGCTTTGGCATAGTCAATAAAGCAGAAATAGATGTTTTTCTGGAACTCTCTTGCTTTTTCCATGATCCAGTGGACGTTGGCAATTTGATCTCTGGTTCCTCTGCCTTTTCTAAAACCAGCTTGAACATCAGGAAGTTCACAGTTCACGTATTGTTGAAGCCTGGCTTGGAGAATTTTGAGCATTACTTTACTAGCGTGTGAGATGAGTGCAATTGTGTGGGAGTTTGAGCATTCTTTGGCACTGCCTTTCTTTGGAATTGAAATGAAAACTGACCTTTTCCAGTTCTATGGCCACTGCTGAGTTTTCCAAATTTGTTGGCATATTGAGTGCAGCACTTTCACAGCATCATCTTTCAGGTGCAATAAAGTGTGGAAAATTCTTCACGAGATGGGAATACCAGACCACCTGACCTGCCTCTTGAGAAATCTGTATGCAGGTCAAGAAGCAACAGTTAGAACTGGACATGGAACAACAGACTGGTTCCAAATAGGAAAAGGAGTGCGTCAAGGCTGTATATTGTCACCCTGCTTATTTAACTTATATGCAGAGTACATCATAAGAAACGCTGGACTGGAAGAAACACAAGCTGGAATCAAGATTGCCGGGAGAAATATCAATAACCTCAGATATGCAGATGACATCACCCTTATGGCAGAAAGTGGAGAGTGAAAAAGTTGGCTTAAAGCTCAACCTTCAGAAAATGAAGATCATGGCATCCGGTCCCATCACTTCATGGGAAATAGATGTGGAAACAGTGTCAGACTTTATTCATTTGGACCTCCAAAATCACTGCAGATGGTGACTGCAGCCATGAAATTAAAAGATGCTTACTCCTTGGAAGAAAAGTTATGTCCAACCTAGATAGCATATTCAAAAGCAGAGACATTACTTTGCTGACTAAGGTCCGTCTAGTCAAGGCTATGGTTTTTCCTGTGGTCATGTATGGATGTGAGAGTTGGACTGTGAAGAAGGCTGAGGGCTGAAGAATTGATGCTTTTGAACTGTGGTGTTGGAGAAGACTCTTGAGAGTCCCTTGGACTGCAAGGAGATCCAACCAGTCCATTCTGAAGGAGATCAGCCCTGGGATTTCTTTGGAAGGAATGATGCTGAAGCTGAAACTCCAGTACTTTGGCCACCTCACGCGAAGAGTTGACTCATTGGAAAAGACCTTGATGCTGGGAGGGATTGGGGGCAGGAGAAGAAGGGGACGACAGAGGATGAGATGGCTGGATGGCATCACCGACTCAATGGACGTGAGTCTGAGTGAACTCCGGGAGTTGGTGATGGACAGGGAGGCCTGGCGTGCTGCAATTCATGGGGTCGCAGAGAATCGGACAGAACTGAGCGACTGAACTGAACTGAATATTCCATTGTACCACATCTGCATTATTCATTTCTCTGTAGATGGACATTTAAGTTACTTCCATGTCTTGGCTAATGTAAATAGTGTTATAATGAAGATTGGGTGCATGTGTATTATGAATCATAGGTTTCTCTGGATATGTGCCAGGAGTGGGATTGCTGGATCATATGGTAACTCTACTTTTAGTTTTTCATGGAACTGCCATAATGTTCTCCAGAGTGACTGTGTCAATTTGCATTCCCACCGAGTGTGCAAGAGTGTTCCCTTTCTTCCACACTCCATCATTTCTTGTTTGCAGATTTGGGGATGATGACCATTCTGGCTGGTGTGAGGTGATACCTCATTGTATTTTTCATTTGCATTTCTCTGATAATTAGTGATGTTGAGCATCTTCCCATATGCTTTTTGGTCATCTGTATGTCTTCTTTGAAGAAATGTTTGTTTATACACTCTGCCTACTTTTTTTACAGGAATGTTTATTTGACACAGAGGTGCATGAGCTATTTATATATTTTGGAGATTATTCTGCTGTTGTTTGCTTTGTTTGCAAATATTTCCTCTCATTCTGTGAGTTGTCCTTTTGTTTATAGTTTCTTTTGCTGTGTGGAAGCTTTTGACTTTAATTAAATGTCTCCTGTTTATTTTTTCTTTTTCTTTTCATTACTCCAGGAGATGGATCAAAAACCATTTTACTAAAAGAAAAAAATACTGCTGCAACTTATGTCAAACAGTGTTCTGCCTAGGTTTTCCTCTGAGGGTTTTAGAGAGTCTGGCTTTATGTTTCAGTCTTTGATCGATTTTGAGTTTACTTTTGTGTATGGTGTTAGAGAATGTCCAGTTGAGGTTTGATGCATGATACAGGATGCTCGGGGCTGGTGCACTGGGATGACCAGAGGGATGGTATGGGGAGGGAGGTGGGAGGGGTTTCAGGATGGAGAACACGTGTACACCCATGGCAGATTCATCTTGATGTATGGCAAAACCAATACTGCATGGAGCCAGCACAGGAGATCCCACCCATGACAAAGGTCATGAGGAAGAGGCCTGACAGGCAAAGGCAAGTCAGGACTCGAGGGACCCCTTGGACCTGCTTGAGCATCTACGCCAAAACCAGAATCTGCCTGTCCTGCTATTTTTCACCAACTCCTCTGTTACCAACGGGGGACTGTCCCTGACCACATTTCTCTGAAGAAAATTAACTTAGAGCTCTAATTTATTAGTCTCCTGGGCATGCAATTGGAGTGTTTCAATTCAAACCCCTCTGATAGCTTTCTAACTTGCCTGACAGGTTTATCCATACTTTTTCAACTATGCATAGGATTGTTTACAGCCTCCCAACCCACCGCGAGAGGCACAGGAAGCTTAAAACATTCTAGGAATATAGAGCCTTTTGAGGAGTTAAAAATCATTAGAGTAGAACTGGTTAAGGGTTTCATTGTTTAGCCAATACTTGCTACCAAGTTTTCATATCTTTTATTTGTTGATATAGTTGGTATATAGAAAAAACAGGTAGTAGCTCTGGCATTAGCAACATTAGATCTTTGAGTTAAGTACTTTCTTTGTTGTAACCCACTGCACCTTTGTTCTATAAGACTGTAACTTTATTTAGTACTTTGAGGGAGATACGGATTAAAGAAAAAACACTTCAAGGAAAAATGAGTTTTTTGGTTGATTAACATTTATCAAGGAAAAGAGCCATAAAATGTTAACAGGCCTCCTGGCCAGAAGATAATGTTAATCACTTGAGACCTTTTGTATACGGAAAGGTATGCAAAAAGAAGGCCTGGTATCGATAAGGGTCAGGACTGCTGCCCCTGCATGACTCTGCATCTTCCATTATGTAAAACTTAGGGTATATAAGTTCCCTTTAAAAATAAAGTTGTGAGCCTTACACAAGTTTGGCCTCCCCATGTCATACTTTCTTTCTCTCTTTATCTCTTTTTCAGGCTAATTCCCTGGAGCACAGGGGCCCTTTGAGTTCACTTTCCTGCCTGGGCTTGTAAGACCCACTCGAGAAGGTGCCCAACGCTATTCGAGAGGGTGCCTGCAGCCTACGTGAACAGTGCAAGTCCCTTGTCTGGCGCTTTATTGGCTTTCCACGTAAACCAAAAAATATCAGCCTCTCTTCTCTCCTCCATTCTCTTAACTACAAATTCTTTCCTTATCTGTCTCTATATCTATATATCTCTCTCGCCACACTGTCCACGCTTCAGATACCCTGGATCCAACCGGGGCTGGTCCCCGGTACAATACAATATTTTAAAGTAATTAGCTTCCAATTAAAATAAATAAATTTCTATTAAAAATAATAAATTCATTATTTTACATGTAACTGTCCAGTTTTCAAGGCACCACTTATTGAAGAGACTGTCTTTTTTGGTTCGCTAGTATTTTGTTCAGGATTTTTCCATCTGTGTTCTTCAGTGATACTGGCCTGTCACTTTCTTTTCGTTTCTTTTTTTGTGTGTGCTTCTCTATCTGGCTTTGCTGTCGGGGTGATGATGGCCTCATAGAACGAGCTTGAGAGTGTTCCTTTCTCTGTAACTTTTTTTGGAAGAGGGAGATAGAATCTCTCTAAGTGTTTGATAGAATTACGTGAGAAGCCATCTGGTCCAGGACATTTTATTGGAAAAGTTTCAATCACTGTTTCAGTTTCAGTACTTGTGATCCATCTATTTACGTTCTCTATTTCTTCCTTGTTCAGTCTTGGAAGGTTGTACCTCACTAAGAATCTATGCATTTCTTCTAGATTGTCCATTTTATTTGCATATAGTTGTTTGTCATAGTCTCTTATGATACTTGGAGTTCCACACGAGTGTATTCTTAATGAAAACAGCCTTGATTACCTAGTTGTAGTGCAAGCATAAATGTAAAATGAGGGACTATAAAGCAGGAAAAGTCTCCCCTCTCCCCACAGAAGAATGCACCCTAATCTGGCTGAGGAATTTCATACAATTGGACACATTCTGGCATTTCCTCACTAAAAAGTCTAGTCTTATTCTGTGTCAGCCAGAATAGCAGGGAGGGATGGAGGAGCCTGGTGGGCTGCCATCTATGGGGTCACACACAGTCGGACATGACTGAAGCGACTTAGCAGCAGCAGCAGCAGCAGCAGCAGCAGTACTGTACTACTTTTGAATATTTGTGCATGTGTGATGTTAAAAATGAAATTTTTCCAGGAAAAATAGCCATTGGTTGTGGTCTTAAAGGCCATGGGCTGCATAGAGGCCTTGGGTTGAATGTATTTCTCCGGGAAATTGCCCAGACATCTAGATTTGCTTGTCAGTGATCTCTGTTGAAGGGGTAAAGTATTTTGGTCATCCACCAGAAAGATTAAACCCCAGCATGCTCAGAAAGGAAGTGAGGAAGTCAGTGTTTAAATGTGTGTGCTCCTGAATTGCTCTCTGAAAGACAGCTCTGCCTGAGTCTAAGACAGCTTCCTCTTTCACTTTCTTCAATGTGATGCAATCACTCCCTCAGCCTCCTGCTCACTAGGTAAGTTTTTCTATGTGGAGACTGAGACAGAGCCTGAACTTCCATAGGACCCTCTTCAGTAGACAAGCATGCCCTCAGCACATGGCGGGGCAAAAATATTAGGAGCCTCTGACCAAATGGGCTCCAGTCTTGGAAATGGTGGGACAGATTCCTTGGAAGCTGGGTAGCGCACGTGCCTCTCAAGCTACAGTTTGACAACCACATAGAATAATGGAAAGCTTTTCAGGGTTCTTTTAAGTGAACCCTCGGATCCAAGCTGGTCACCTTGAGACTGTCCATTCTTCTCAGTGGTTTCTCCAGGGAACTGATACAGCCAACGCTTTCCAGAAACCAAACTAGGAGATGGAATTGGGTCCTAAATTAAGAGGCAAAGCTTCAAGTTTGCGCATGTTCTTCCTAGAAAGGAACAAAGCACTCTGAGCCACAGATAGACAAGCCCTGAAGGCTTTCCTACAGCTCCCATGAATGCAGGGATTTTCCAGGGGAAGCCAACATTTCTGCCTCATCCAGAGACCTCAAGTTCCTGATAAGAGTGCTGGTTGATGTCGACTGCAATCCATGAAGGCTGGGAAGAGGCATCAAGCATTGGTAAGACAGTTGGTCCAGGCTCTGTTTGCTGGCGAAAATGTAAACTATTTTGAGCACTAGAGTCAACTGCAAGCTCAGTTTGGGCTGATGAGTGGCCAGGAAGAGCCAAGACAGCTGACCCAATAGTAATAAATTCCATCCAGGCATCAAAATGCCAACTTTAAAGCAATAGCCTGTAAAGAGACATGTGAAGGAAACAAAGCCTCTGATAATCACCTTTAATAAATACCAATTAATCCAACCTTGCCAATGCTTATATAACACTCCAGTCCTGGTGGTACAAAAATCTGGGA
>NW_024070207.1:104427637-104467814 GCF_014754425.2 Oryx dammah | reverse complement strand
CTAGGGACTTGGGAAGGCGAGGGCTTGCTTTGGCGGTGTAGGACTTGTGTTCTTAGATGGAGGCATTCAGGGCTCTGATAAACTGCACACGGAGGACCCTGAGAGAGAATCCAGGGACGGATGAATATTGAGCTACCAGGGTTTCCGTAGCACGCTGCCCCTGCCGTCGTCCCTGGGCGACCTCACGTAGGACCCTACGCAGCTCCCCTCCACTTCCGCTTGGAAGGCGAGAAGCTCGACCGGTAGCCGCAGCGACCGTTGGGCAGAGACTTAGTGTCCAGGACTCGTCCGGAACCAAGGTGAGGACCTGAATGGAGCTGAAGGGACCTTCCCAACCCTCCCAGTAATAAAAGTGACCCATCCACATCCCACCCCTGTGATATGGCTCTTGTGGGCCCCTGAGCACTATCGGCTAAATGTTTCCTAGAGTGTCTCAGGTTAAGGCGTTGGTCTGTGCGGGTAGGCCCGGATTCTACACCGGAAGAGGTCTAGGACCTAGATAACGGCCCTGAGGGCTGATGAGCAGACTTCGACACCACAAGGGGGCCACAGAGCGACTCCCCTATACTGGGTGCTAGGAGGCCCCGGGTAGAGCTGGTCAACTGTGGTGCCTCCCGGTGTCCACTGGAGCTGATTTGGGGGAGTGAGAGCCTTGCTCTAACAGAATAAAACCAGTTGAACAAAGGGAGCTAGTCCCCAACATGATTCATGGTTGTGACGCTGAGTGAGGATGGGGGCCACTTCCTTAAGAAACGGGGCTGCATAAAGCGTCAGCCCTGTTTTCAGGCCTAGGAGAATCGGGCGTTTGACATGACACTTCCCAGGACATCTCAGGGAAGTGTGCGACCAGGTCAAAGGGGGCAGCCTCAGGTTGGCAAGGGAGGGTTTCAGATTTGCAAGGGGTCATGGTGAGAACCTCGGGGGCTGTGGGGATGTTCCACACCACATCATTCAGACCAAATCCTCCCTGTCGTCATCTGTGGCAGACCTCAAGAATACATGTCAGTCCCCACTGTGGGCTAAGGAGTGGTCTGCTAAGGGTGTGGTCAGCAGAGGGAGAGCTTTTGACCCTGTCATGAGTCAAATGTAGACCTTGGTTACTTCTATGTCCTGTCTGTTGTAAATAGTGCTGCAGTGAACATTTGAGTCCAAGTGTCTCTTTCAGGTGTTTCCTCAGAATATATGCTCCATAGTGGTACTGTTGGCTCATTTGGTAGTTTTGGCTCATTTTGTAGTTTTATTCCTAGGTGTTTTTTTGTGTTTGTGCAGAATGAATTAAATCAGAAAGAGCAAAGCCAGTATGATATATTAATACATATATATATGGAATCCAGAAAGATGGTACTGATGAACCTATTTGCAGGGCAGCATGGAGATGCAGACCTAGAGAACACACTCGTGGACACAGTGGGGGAAGGTGAGGGAGGGGCAGATTGAGAGAGTAATATTGAAAATGTACATATTACCATTGGAAAGTAGATAACCAGTGGGAATTAGTTTTATAACTCAGGGAGCTCAAAGCCAGTGGTCTGACAGCTTCAGAGGGGTGGGATGGGGTGGGAGGTGGGAAAGAGTTTCAAGAGGGAGGGGACATATAGTATACCTATGGCTGATTCATATTGATGTGGGGCAGAAGGTAACACAGTTATGTAAATATATTATCCTTCCATTAAAAATAAATAGATTTGTTTTAAAAAAGACATATAGAAGAAAAGAGAAGCAAAAAAATTTTTTAACTTTGAATTGGGATCTTGGATGAGACCACAGGGACATCAACCTGCCTGCAACAGCTTCCATTCTTAGGAGATCCTGTTTGGTAAGATGAGGTCATCTTCACTTCCTCCTATTGGGACACAGGGTGATTGGCTTTTACTATCAGACAGGTATCAGTTCAGGAGAAAGAGGAGGTTTTCTACCAGGAGCTCAGTTGAGGAACCTGAGTGAGAACTCAGAGCGTGCATTCCAACCCTTGGATTTCAGCCTAGGAAATCTCAGGGATGGGCTGTGAGGTTGAACATCTCCTTTACTGTTTTATACCAAGTCTAGAGGAGGGGAAATGTCTAGTCTGAAGGTGAAGCCACCAGTCAGCAAATGGAGAATAGTGCCCAACCTTTAAAGGAGCCAAGGTAAAGACCATGAATGATGATCCCGGTCAACTCAGGGTAGAAAAGACCCAACAGAGCTCTCAGCACTGAGTATCCCCTGGGAGGGAGGTGGACTGAAGCAGCCCTTCACTTGTTTCTGGATCATGTGGAGGTCTAAAATGTCTGTATCAGAGTAGCAGAGAGAAGGCTGTCCAGGCTCTGCCAGGACTTGATGTGATAATGCTGAAGATGAGCTGAGAGGACCCCACTGCCAGAACCTGCTGTTACCTCAGTAAATCCAAAGCAGGGCTGAGAAGACCCAGAGGAAAAGTAAGGCCTCTGTTCTTCCTCTGTGGGATTGTGTGGGGACAGGCTGAGCAGGAAAACAGGAGCCTTGCGTGTTACTAGGGCAGTGTCCTCAAGGACACCTGCAGAGGCAGCATTTGATTAAGCCAAGGTAGAATGTCCCAGTTTTAACGTGTCATGCCACCTCATTCTCCATCCTCCAGGTGCCCCAATATCCTGCCTATTGGCCGAAACTCCTGCCTGCAGTCCCTGACCACAGCTGCCATGCCCCGTGTGCAGAAGAGTAAGCACCGTTCTCGTGACAAACGTCACCAGGCCCGGGCTGAGACCCAGGGTCTTCATGATCAGGCTACCACATCTGGGGGAGAAGAGACCACCTCCTCTTCCCCTCCTGATTCAGAGAGCGGTCCCTCAAGCTCGTCTGCTGTTGGCACCTCCAAGGGGCCTCAGGGAGCCCAAGGCACCACCAGTGCTGCTGCAGGTGCTATATGCAAAAGATCTGGTGTTGGGCGTGCAGCACACTCGAGATCTGGTGTAGGTGCCGAGGGCCAAGTTCAGGAAGGGGAAAATTTCTCCCAGGCCTCGGCTGCTGCTGAGAGCTCTCACACAGATCTTCTGACCAAGGAGAAAGAGCCCCTTATAGGTGGGCTGGGGAGGGCAACATGCCCCAGGCAGTGTTCTCAGCCTGAGCAATCGCTCACTTAACATTCAGGATTCTCGAGGACTTGTGACTCCCGCCTAGGAGGGTGCCCAGGTCAGCAGACCTTTATCTGAGGTTGGCCGGCTCAGGTCAGTAGAGAAATATTTCTAAGGTGTGCCCGGAGGAAGGAGAGCAGCCCTGCCAAGCCCATATCAGCAGAGACCTCTCGGAATCCTCCCTGTTGCCGTGGCAGATCCTTGTAAATGTCAGAAAGAGATGGGCTCATGTGTTTCTCAGGGGTAACAGAAAAGCCATGAGCTTGATTTGAGGCGGAGGTCTCAGGTCAGCAGAGGGGGATCTCTTAGGCCTTCACCCAAGTCAGATTTAGGGTATGGAGTCAGCACCCCCAGTGGGAACACCATCATATGTGTTCTCAACTTGCCTGATGCAGTTGTCATTCATGGCATGGCAGGTGTGGTCAAGCGATGCAACCTCACATCCTTTTGGATCTCAGGAAATGTTCTCAGATCCAAAAACAGGGAAGCCTCCGGCCCTGCCAGCATCCAAATCAAGCAAACTGAATGAAGATTGAGGGGCCCACCCCCTTTTGGATAGAAGGGTAAGAGGGCCTGTCCCTGCACTCAAGACTGCAATCCCCAGGGAAGGGTATGGGGCTGAGCCACCACCCCTGCCCCATTAGTTTTTTAAGTTTACTTTTTTAAGCAGTCTTAGAGTGACAGCAAAATGGAGCAGAAAGTATGGAGAGTTCCCATCTATCTTCTTCCTGGACACATGCACAGCCTCCCCTCTGTCAACATCCCCCAGCAGAATAAGCCATTTGCTACAATCTAGGAAGCTACATTATATATCAGTTAGCACACAAAGTCCTGGACTAGCCCACTTACTTACATTAGCTTCTTTCTTGGTATTGTACCCTCTGTGAGTATAGATAAATGGATGATGACTTGTATCCAGCCTTATGGGCTTCCCTGGTGAGTCAGTGGTACAGAATCCACCTGCCCATGCAAGATACATGGGTTCAATCCCTGGCTGGGAAGATGCCCTGGAGAAGACAAAGGCATCTCACCGAGTATTCTTGCCTGAGAAATCCCGTAAACAGAGGAGTCTGGCGGGGTACAGTCCATGAGGTCACAAAGAGTCGGGCACAACTGAGTGACTAACAACAGCACCCACCCCTGTAGGGTCACACAAAGCAGTTATGACAGTGAAAAGCTCTCTATCCTCTGTTCTTCCCTCCCTCCCTGACCCCCAATCCCTGAAAACCATTTTTTTTTTTTTTACTGTTTCTATAATTCTGCTTTTTTCTAAGAGTCATGTACTTGGAATCATGTAGTGTGTAGGTTTTTGAGATTAATTTTTTTTTTTTTAGTAATACACATCTAAGGTTCCTCCATGTCTTTTCACGGTTTGAAAACTTATTCATTTTTAGCATTGAACAGTATTCTGTTACTTATCCCATTACCTGCTGAAGGACACCGATGTTGCTTTTTAAGTTTTGGAAAATATGAGATAAGCTGCTATAAACAACTGCATGCAGGTTTTTGTGTTGATGTAAGTTTCCAGCTCATCTGGCTAAACACCAAGGAGCATGACCACTAGATCATAGGGTAAGAGTATATTTACTGTTTAGTCACTCAGTTGGGTCCAACTCTTTGCCACCTCATGGAATATGGCCCATCAGGCTCCTCTGTCCATGGGATTTCCCAGACAAAATACTGGAGTGGGTTACCATTTCCTCTTCCAGGGAGTCTTCCCAACTCAGGGATCAAACCCATGAGTCTCCTGCATTGTAGTTGGATTCTTTACCACTATCCTAAGGGTATGTTTTAGTTCAGTTCAGTTCAGTCGCTCAGTCGTGTCCAACTCTTTGCAACCTCATAGACTGCCACATGCCAGGCCTCCCTGTCCATCACCAACTCCTGGAGTTTACTCAAACTCATGTCCATTGAGTCGGTGATGCCATCCAACCATCTCATCCTCTGTTGTCCCCTTCTCTTCCTGCCTCCAATCCCTCCCAGCATCAGGGACTTTTCAAATGAGTCAGTTCTTCACATCGGGTGGCCAAAGTATTGGAGTTTCTGGTTCAGCAACAGTCCTTCCAATGAATAGTCAAGACTGATTTCCTTGAGGATGGACTGGTTGGATCTCCTTGCAGTCCAAGGGACTCTCAAGAATTTTCTCTGACATGACAGTTGAAAAGCATCAATTGTTTGGTGCTCAGCTTTTCTTATAGTCCAAATCTCACATCCATACATGACTACTGGAAAAACCATAGCCTTGACTAGCAGACCTTTGTTGACAAAGTAATGTCTCTGTTTTTTAACATGCTGTCTAGGTTGGTCATAACTTTTCTTCCAAGGAGCAACCATCTTTTAATTTTGCGGCTGCGGTCACCAGCTGCGGTGATTTTGGAGCCCCAGGAAATGAAGTATGTCACTGTTTCCATTGCTTCCTCATCTATTTAGTTGGTTTAAGAAAATGACAATTTATTGAGGTATGATTGACATACAAAAACCTATACATATTTAATTTATTGATGAGTTTGGAGATAAGTCTACTCTTGTGAAATGACCACCACAGTTTATGCTGTAAGCATATCCATTACCTTCACAATTTCCCTCTCTTCCTTTTTTTAAAGTATATTTTTAATCTGAATATATTTGCTTTACAATACTGTGTTGGTTTCTGCCATACATCAGCATGAATCGGCCATAGGTATACATGTGTCCCCTTCCCCTTGAACATCTCCCCACCTCCCACTCCTTCCCACCCCTCTAGGTTATCACAGAGCACCAGTTTGAGCTCCCTGCATCACACAGCAAATCCCCATTGGCTGTTGATGTTCCATATGGTAATGTGTATGTTTTAGGATTACTCTCAGTTTGTCCCTCCCTCTCCTCCACCCCTTTGTCACCAAGTCTGTCCTCTATGTCTGCGTCTCCATCCTGCCCTGCAAATACATTTCATCGGTGCTGTCTCCTAGATTCCATGTGTATGTGTCAGTATACGAAGTTTATATTTCTCTTTCTGACTTTCTTCACTCTGTATAATAGGCCCTAGGTTCACCCACTACATTGGAACTCACGCAAATATGGTCTTTGTTATGGCTGAGTAGTATTTCATTGTAAACATGCACCAAAGCTGCTTTATCCATTCGTCGATGGACATCTAGGTTGCTTCTGTGGCCTATCTGTTGTAAATAGTGCTGCAATGATAAGTGGAGTACATGTGTCTTATTCATGCCTGGAAAATCCCATGGACTGAGGAGTCTGGTGGGCTACAATCCATGGGGTTGCAAAGAGTTGGACACAACTCAGTGACTTCTGTGTGTGTGTGTGCGTGTGTGTGTGTCTTATTCAGTTATGGTTTCCTAAGGGTTTATGCCCAGTAGTGGGATGGTTGGGTCATGTGGTAGCTTTATTCCTAATTTTTAAGTAAACTTCATACTCTTCTCCATTGAAAGAAAGAAAGTGAAGTCACTCAGTCATGTCCAACTCTTTATGATCCCATGAACTGTAGTCTGCCAGGCTTCTCTGTCCATGCGATTTTCCAGGCAAGAGTACTGGAGTGGGTTGCTATTTCCTTCTCCAGGGGATCTTCCAGACCCAGAGGTCGAACCCAGGTCTCCTGCATTGCCAGCAGACGCTTTCCCCTCTGAGCCACCAGGGAGGCCCATAGAGGCTGTATCAATTTACATTCCCACCAACAATGCAAGAGAGTTCCCTTTTCTCCACACGCTCTCCAGCATTTACTATTTATAGATTTTTTGATGATGGCCATTTTTACAGATGCCTTCTCACCCTTTATGTTCTGTATCTGTGATAAGAACACTTACCTTAAGATTTGACCTCTTAGAGAGTGTACAATATAGTATTCTTAACTATAAGCTCTATATTATATAGTAGATCCCGAGAACTTACTCATTTTATATAATTAAACTTTGTAACTTTTGATTAATACTGAGAATTGGAATACTGCCTGCTGTATCAGTGAATAAACAGTGTCAGTTATCAGCAGTTGCAGCCACCACGGATGGTGAACCCTGAGGGAACACAGGATGTAAAAATACAGGATACAGGCCCCAGATATGTGAAGTTCATATCAAAGGAATGATTTCAGTGAGCCCCGATTCTTGCATCTTTCCATATATGGAAAAGTGCTAAATTCCTTAACCTGCGTTATCTGGTTTTCCTTCATTTATCATGATCTTTTGATATTCAGACTACCTGCCCTTTGCTGCAAAACTTCTATGTAACCTGGCTCCTCCCCTCCCTTCCTTGGAGCAGTTCTCTCAGGGTTACTTGAGATGCTGCCTCCTGGGTTGACGTCCTAAACGTTTGTACCAAAGAGAACATACCTGTCAACGTTTAGGTTCTGAATTTTTTAAATTTCTTTCAATTTATTTATTTTAATTGGAGGCTAACTACTTTGCAATATTGTAGTGGCTTTTGCCATACCTTGACATGAATCAGCCATGGGTGTACATTGTTCCCTTTCCTGAAGCCCCCTCCCACCTCCCTCCCAATCCCGTCTCTCAGGGTCATCCCAGTGCACCAGCCCTGAGTACCCTGTCTCATGCATAGGTTGTGAATGTTTTCTAAATCTGCAATTCCTTCTCATTTACCCTCCCATAGACCATGGCAACCACCCCTCTACTCTGTTTTTTTGACTTTGACCATTTTAGATTCTTCATATAAATGACATGCAGTATTTGTCCTTCTGTGTCTGGCTTATTTCACTGTAGCAGAAGGTCCTCTAGGTTTATCCACGCTGTCATAACTGGAGAGGTTAGCTCTTTTTAGGCTGAATGATATTCCATTGTATGTATATTTACATCTTCTTTATCCATTCATCTGTCACTGGACACCTAGGCTGCTTCCCTTTCTTGGCTATTGTGAGTAGTGCTGCAATGAACATGGGAGTGCAGAGCTCTCTTCGAGGTCCTGACTTCAATTCCTTTGGACAGTAGTGGAATTGCGGACAGTATTATGTGTTATTTTTGATTTTTTGAGGGACTGCTATACTGTTTTCCCTGTAAACTGGCTGCACCAATTTACATTCCTACCAGCAGTGTTGAATATGTATAGTTTACTAAGAAACTTGCAAACTGTCTTCCACAGTGGCTCTACCATTTTGCATCACCACCACTGAGGAATGAGAGTTCTTGTTGATTCACATCCTTACCAGCATTTGGTGTTGTCAGTCCTTTGAAAGCTGGCCATTCTGAAAGGCATGTCGTGGTATCTGCTTGTTTTTTTTTTTTTTTTAAATTTGCAGTTCCCTAATGGTATATGATTCCCTGGTGGCTCAGATGGTAAAGCTTCTGCCCCCAATGCCAAAGACCCGGGTTCTATCCCTGGGTTGGGAAAATCCCCTGGAGAAGGGATTGGCAACCCATTCCAGTATTCTTTCCTAGGAAATCCCATGGACAGAGGAACCTGATGGGCTACAGTCCATGGGATTGCAAAGAGTGGGACACGACATAGCGACTTCACTTTCACTTCCAATGGTATATGATGTGGAGCATCTTTTCATATGCTTGTTTGCCATCTGTGTACCTTCCTTGGTCAGGTATCTATTCATATCTTTTGTCCATTTTTTATTAGAAGTTAGTTTTCTTCTTATTAATATTAAGAGTTCTTTGTATATTTTAGATAAGAGCCTTCATCAGATATGTCTTTTGCAAATATTTTCTCCCAGACTATGGCACATCTTCTTGTTCTCTTGGTGTATTTTTATAGAGCAGAAGTTTAAAGGGAATGCAATCTAGCTTATCAATTATTTCTTTCATGGAGCCCCATCACTTTTTTCTGTGATGATATTTTGTTGATTGGTTTGCTATGTGGCACATGGGATCTTAATTCCCCAACCAGGGTTTGAACTCACACCCCTTGCACTGG
Organism: Oryx dammah; assembly: GCF_014754425.2. Classification (NCBI taxonomy): domain Eukaryota; kingdom Metazoa; phylum Chordata; class Mammalia; order Artiodactyla; family Bovidae; genus Oryx; species Oryx dammah. The sequence continues at coordinate 104,458,863 of NW_024070207.1, read as the reverse complement.
AGGCACAGTTTTTGTAAAATTTTAGCTTTTTTATTTTGTTTTGGGATATAGCAAATTAACAATATTGTGACAGATTTCAGGTGAACAGATTTCAGCCATACATATACAAGTATTCACTCTCCCCCAAACTTCCATCAATACTGCCACATAATACTAAGCAGAGTTCCCTGTGTGATACAGTACATCCTTGTTGCTTATCCATTTTAAATATAGCAGTGTGTACATGTCCATCCCAAATCCCCTAACTATCCCTGTCCCACATCCTTCCCCAGTGGCAATCATAAATTTGTTCTCTGAGACTGAAAGTCTATTTTGTAGTTAAATTCATTTGTATCATCTCTTTTTAAATTATACATATAAGATATGTCATATAATATTTCTCCTTCTCAGTCTGAATCACCTCAATCCGTATGATAATCTCTAGGTCCATCATGCTGCAGATTGGCGGTTGCCACAAGAGGGGATTGCAGGATGGATGAAATGGGTGTAAGTGACCAAACGGCATAAAGATTGACAACTTTCACTTACAAAATAAAGAAGCCCTAGGGATATAATATACAGCATGGTGACTGCAGTTAATCATTGTTGTTGTTAAGTCGCCAAGTCGTTTCCTACTCTGCAACCCCATGGATTGTAGCTTGCCAGCCTCCTCTGTCTTTGGAATTTTCCATGCAAGGATACTGGATTGAGTTGCCATGTCCTCCTCCAGGGGATCTTCCTGACGCAGGATTCAAACCCTCATCTCCTGCATCAACAGGCAGATTGTTTACCACTGAGCCACCAAGGAAGCCCATAGTTAATAGTACTGTATTGTATATGTGAAAGTTCCTGGGAGTATATATATATATATGTATATATATATATGTATCCTTTTTTTAATTTTTATTTTTACTTTATTTTGCTCTACAATACTGTATTGATTTTGCCATACATTGACATGAATCAGCCACGGATGTACATGAGTTCCCCATCCTGAACCCCCGAACCACCTCCCACCCCATATCATCTCTCTGGATCATCCCCATGCACCAGCCCCAAGCATTCTGTATCCTGTATTGAACATAGTACTGGTGATTCGTTTCTTACATGATAGTATACATGTTTCAATGCCATTCTCCCAAATCATCCCACCGTCTCCCTCTCCCACAGAGTCCAAAAGTCCATTCTAAACATCTGTGTCTCTTTTGCTGTCTCGTATACAGGGTTATCATTACCATCTTTCTAAATTCCATATATATGTGTTAGTATACTGTATTGGTGTTTTTCTTTCTGGCTTACTTCACTCTGTATAATAGGCTCCAGTTTTATCCACCTCATTAGAACTGATTCAAATGTATTCTTTTTAATGGCTGAGTAATACTCCATTGTGTATATGTACCACAGCTTTCTTATCCATTCATCTGCTGATGGACTTCTAGGTTGTTTCCATGTCCTGGCTATTATAAACAGTGCTGTGATGAACATTGGGGTACACGTGTCTCTTTCAATTCCGGTTTCTTTGGTATGTATGACCAGCAGTGGGATTGCTGGGTCATAAGGCAGTTCTATTTCCAGTTTTTTAAGGAATCTCCACACTGTTCTCCATAGTGGTTGTACTAGTTTGCATTCCCACCAACAGTGTAAGAGGGTTCCCTTTTCTCCACACCCTCTCCAGCATTTATTGCTTGTAGACTTTTAGATCCCTGCTATTCTGACTGGTGTGAAATGGTACCTCATTGTGGTTTTGATTTGCATTTCTCTGATAATGAGTGATGTTGAACATCTTTTCATGTGTTTGTTAGCCATCCATATGTCTTCTTTGGAGAAATGTCTATTTAGTTCTTTGGCCCATTTTTTGATTGGGTCGTTTATTTTTCTGGAATTGAGCTGCATAAGTTGCTTGTATATTTTTGAGATTAGTTGTTTGTCAGTTGCTTCATTTACTATTATTTTCTCCCATTCAGAAGGCTGTCTTTTCACCTCGCTTATAGTTTCCTTTGTTTTACAGAAGCTTTTAATTTTAATTAGATCCCATTTGCTTATTTTTGCTTTTATTTCCAGTATTCTGGGAGGTGGATCATAGAGGATCCTGCTGTGATGTATGTCGGAGAGTGCTTTGCCTATGTTCTCCTCTAGGATTTTTATAGTTTCTGGTCTTAGGTTTAGATCTTTAATCCATTTTGAGTTTATTTTTGTGTATGGTGTTAGAAAGTGATCTAGTTTCATTCTTTTACAAGTGGTTGACCAGTTTTCCCAGCACCACTTTTTTATCGTGAGTTATAGTTGTTGTGGGCTTCCCTGGTGGCTCAGATGGCAAAGAATCTGCCTGCGATGTAGGAGACCAGTGTTAGATCACTTAGTGAGGAAGATCCCCTGGAGAAGGGAATGGATACCCATTCCAGTGGGTAATTCTTACTTGGAGAATTCCACTGATAGAGGAGCCTGGTGGGCTACCGTCCTTAGGGTCAAAAAGAGTGGACCAAGACTGAGCAACTAACACTTTCACTTCATTTTCATAGTTGATGTATAATATTTTATGTTTCAGGTACACAACAAAGTGATTCACAATTTATAAAGGTTATGTTCCTTTTATATAAAATATAAAATATTGGATTATTATAAAATATTGGGTATACGCCCTTTTTTGCAATATATCCTTGTAGCTTATCTATTTTATACATATTAGTTTGCACCTCTTAATCTTCTGTCCCTGCCCTTACCCTCTCCCTTGCTGCTCTCCACTGGTAACCACTACTAGCTTGTTCTCTGTATCTGTGAGTCTGCTTCATCTCCCTAGTCTGTTTTATTTTTAAATTCTCCATGTAAATGGTATTCTACAGCATTTGTCTTCCTCTATCTCACATATTTCAGTTAACATAATACTTTCCAATCAATCTGCATTCTTGAAAATGGCAAAAGTTCATTCTTTTTTATGACTGAGTAATATTCCATTGTGTGTGTATGGATCTTGTAGAATTTGTGGGATTTTTTTTTTCATTTTTAGCAGTAATTTAAAGTAAGTTGAGCCCTGAAGAATTGATGCATTTGAACTGTGGTGTTGGAGAAGACTCTTGAGAGTCCTTTGGACTGCAAGGAGATCCAACCAGTCCATTCTAAAGGAGATCAACCCTGGGTGTTCTTTGGAAGGAATGATGCTAAAGCTGAAACTTCAGTACTTTGGCCACCTCATGCAAAGAGTTGACTCATTGGAAAAGACTCTGATTGGGGGCAGGAGGAGAAGGGGACGGCAGAGGATGAGATGGCTGGATGGCATCACCAACTCGATGAACGTGAGTTTGAGTGAACTTCAGGAGTTTGTGATGGACAGGAAGGCCTGGCGTGCTGCGATTCATGGGGTCGCAAAGAGTTGAACACAACTGAGTGACTGAACTAAACTGAACTGAAAGTTTATTCAAGCTTTAATGCAGGTTATTCTGACTTTTAAGGTAGCATCACATGGCATACTTCTGAGTACATTCCTGAAATATTATTTTGTACTTATTTATGTTTTATAGATCTATGCAACCTTTGGCATTGGGAGGCTATCTTCTGGGTTCTGATCACATAGCAGGGAACAAATGGACACCAGACCTCTAGAAATCATGAAAGCAAGAGACCACAGTGATCTTGGAGTAGCGAGACAAGTGCCGCCATTAGTGTTCATGTCTGGACAATAAATTCTGTTGCAAATGCACCCTTAGGTAGTGTGAATGGGTAATCTTTAGGGAAAAGAATTGTCAGAGAGAATATACTGCTTTAATATGGGCTGCCATTCTTGTTTGTAATTGTGGTTTGCCAATGAAATGTGTCATCCCCAACTGGACCTGCAGAATATTGTGCTGGATGGTCACTGGCCACATCACTAAGTTTCTTATTAATCCATTTCAGTGCCACAGTCTGTGCTTTTTGTCTGACTCCTCACTGTCTCAGTGTGTCCTCAAAAGTCTGGCCAAAACTCCTGATTATCTGGTGGCTGGGAAGGACTATCTCTTCATCTCACACTGGCTCTGCCAGACATGGGTGCCTTCTTAATAACCAGGGAGGTTGGACTGGGGAGGGCTCCCTGGGAGAGGGTAGATGAGGCTGGAGGGGAAGGGGACACGAGCAGTGGAAACCCTTAGACTCAGACAAGCATCGAGGACCTGACGGAGACCATCCTAATTAGTGGGCTATTTTTTTTTTCAGATGTACACCCAGGAGTGGGATTGCTGGGTCATTTGTTAGTTCTGTTTTTAGGTTCTGAGGACCCTCCTTACTGTTATCCATGGTGGCTGCACCAACTGACATTCGCACCAACAGTGTACAGATCGTGTCCACATGCTCACCAGCATTTGTCACTTCTTTTCTTTTGGGATGATAGCTCTTCTGATAATATCTCATTGTGGTTTTAATTTGCATTCATATGATGATTAATAATGTTGAAAATCTTTTCATGTGCCTCTCTGCCATTTGTATGTCTTCTTTGGAAAAATGTGTATTTAAGTCTTCTGCCCATGGATAGAGGGGCCTGGTGGGCTGCAGTCCATGGGGTCGCTAAGAGTCGGACAAGACTGAGTGACGTCACTTTCACTTTTCACTTTCATGCATTGGAGAAGGAAATGGCAACCCACTTCAGTGTTCTTGCCTGGAGAATCCCAGGGATGGGGGAGCCTGGTGGGCTGCCGTCTATGGGATCGCACAGAGTCGGACGTGACTGAAGCGACTTAGCAGCAGCAGCAGCCGCCCATCTTTTTCTTGATTGGGTTTTTTTTGTTTTTGACTGTTGTATAAACTGTGTATATATTTTGGATATTAACCCCTTATTGGTGATATCATTGGCAAATATTTTCTCCCATATAGTAGGTTGGCTTTTCATTTTGTTGATGGTTTCCTTTGCTGTGCAAAAGCTTTGAACTTTAATTACAACACATTTATTTATTTTTGCTTTTATTTCCCTAGCTTTAGCAGACAGATCAAAAAAAATATTGTTATGAATTATGTCAAAGAGTGTTCTGCTCGTATTATCTTCTAAGAGTTTTACGGTTTACATTCTTATAGCTAGGTCTTTAATCCATTTTCAGTTTACTTTTGTATATGGTGTTAGAGAATATACTGATCTTATTCTTTGAGACCTACATGTCTAAGAATGAGATTAGAGCATAAATACAATTTGGTAATGTCAGAAAATTAAATATGCTTTTACATTTGAGCCAGTAATTCAGTGTTTCCAGAAATTAACACTGAAGAGACATCCACAACCATAGGAAAATACGTAAATGTCCATGCACATGTTAATTGAGGCAACATGATATATCCACAGAGTGGAGTACTACAAAGCTATTAAAAGGGACGAGTACAATTTTGTAAACTAATAAGGGATGCTTCCGTGATAGATATAGATATATAAAAGAATGTGGGAGTTTGGGGCTAATGTCAATGATACGAAGTCCTGCACCTTCCCATTCTGGTATGAAGAGGCTTTGAGAGCTGAAAGAGAGAGAGCCAGAGCCAGAGCTGCAGCCAGGACTCCTACAGTGCCAGGGCCAGTGCACTTTCCAGAGCATATCCAAAGCTCCTCCCACCCTTAGTGAAGTCTAAGGAGAATCTTCACATCACATTTCAAGAAAGCAGGCAATCTTCCCACTAGCAGAGGACCAAGGTGGGGCTCATGGAAATTCAGCATAAAACATATTTGTTTTCCTATACAATATGCACAAATTGCAGATTTTTCTTTTTTTTTTTTTAAATGTTGTTCCTTTTAATTAAAGATGTGTTTAGATTCAGAGTCCAAGTATACTAATGGCACAGTTCCCACATGTACTGCAGATTATCAAGTTGAAAAATAAGAATTTTCGTAGTACATAGCACAGACTGAAATCCTTGAATAATTTCCTGTCATTTGGAATAAGACAACATGATATTGAAATATGGATTTTTTTCTGAAAATGGAAATTTTTCCACAGGGAAGTCTGTGTGAACATCAGATACAGAAAAAAAATCCTAAGAGGTATTCACTTCTTGGTCTATTTGTTTTCATCTTTCTTTGTAAAATTGAAGTTTATTTACCTGGATTGGCTTAGCTTATTTAAGAATGTGGGAGAAGTGAAATCCCAGTAAAATTGCTTTCTTGCACACTTGCACTATAGTTGTTCAAATATGAACTTAGCATCTGCTCTTTGGAAGGCTTCTGGGTGGTTTTGAGGATGCTAAGAAAAATAAACTCAACCCCTTCTTATAGAATTCTAGAGTCTAAGAGCAGCATTCATATAAATTAGCTGGTGACCTGAGATCTAGGGGCCCAATAAAAATGAGGTGTAAGGAGATGAGGGGATTGAGGGCTTCCTCATGAGGAGTCTAGTGTAAATACACTGAGGCAAGGCACTTGGAGTCTTTAGGACAATAAAAGTCTGGCGGTGGAGGGTAGTTTTAATTTAGACTACATGGTGAGCCCACCAGGGAGGCTGTGGAAACACTGAATAAGGGTCAGACCGTCAGATGGTGGGTCTCAAAGTTGAGAGACTTAAGCCTGGAATGGAAAACTACCCTGAATGAACTACCCTTCATTCTTTTCCATGTAGCTGCCCAATTTTCACAATAGCACTTACTAAAGAGACTGGCATTTTTGGTTTGCAAGTATTCTGTTCAGGATTTTTGCATCTATGTTCTTCAGTGACATTGACATTGACATTTTTTGGTGAATCTTTGTCTGATTTTGCTATCAGGGTGATGGTGGCCTCATAGAACAAGTTTGGGAGTGTTCCTTCCTCTGCAATTTTTTGGGAAGACTTTGAGATTGATAGGTAATAACTCTTCTCTGTTTGATAGAATTCATCCATGAAACCATCTGGTCCTGGACTTTGGGATATTGGAAATTGTTGAATCACTGTTTCAGAACTTGTGATTGGTCTGCTTACATTCTCTATTTCTTCCTTGTTCAGTTGTGGAAGGTTGTACTTTTCTAAGAATCTATTTCTTCTAGGTTATCCATTTTATTTGCATATAGTTGTCTGTAGTAGTCTCTTATGATCCTTTGCATTTCACACAAGTACATTCTTATGAAATCAGCCCTGATTACCTTGGTGTGGTGAGAGCATAGAGGTAAAATGAGGGAGTGTAAAGCAGGAAAATCTGGCCCTCCCTGCCATAAGAATGTACCCTGAGCCCTGGTTAAAGGAATTTCATACAATTGGACACATTCTGGTATTTCCTCACTAAAAAGTCGAGTCCTCTTCTGTATGAGCCAGAATAGCTGGGAGGTAGCATTGAACTGCTTATAAATATGTGTGTCTGATGTTAAAAATGAAGTTTTACCAGGAGAAATAACCATTGGTTGTGGTCTTAAAGGTAATGGGCTACATAGAGGCCTTGGGTTGAATGTGTTTCCCCTGGAAATTGCCCAGACATCTAGATTTGCTTGTCTGTGTGTGATCTCTGCTGGAGTGGTAAAATGTTTTGGTCATCTACCAGAAAAATTAAACCCCAGCATGCTCAGAAAGGAAGTGAGGAAATCATTGTTTAAACATGTGTGGTCCTGAATTGTTCTCTAAGACAGCTTCCTCTTTCACTGTCTTCAACATGATGCAATCACTCTTTCACCCTCTGCCTCACTAGGGAAGTTTTTCAAGGTAGAGGGTGAGACAGAGTCCAAGCGTCCATATGCCCCTCTTCAGTAGACAAGCATGCCCTCAGCACATGGCGGGGCAAAAATATTAGGAGCCTCTGACCAAATGGGCTCCAGTCTTGGAACTGGTGGGACAGATTCCTTGGAAGCTGGGTAGCGCACGTGCCTCTCAAGCTACAGTTTGACAACCACATATAATGGAAAAATTTTCAGGGTTCTTTAAGTGAACCCTCAGATCCAAGCTGGTCACCTTGAGACTGTCCATTCTTCTCAGTGGTTTCTCCAGGGAACAGATACAGCCACCTCTTCCCAGAAACCAAACTAGGAGATGGAATTGGGTCCTAAATTAAGGGGTGATGCCTCTAGTTTGCCCATTTTCTTCCTAGAAAGGAGCAAAGTGCTCTGAGCCGCAGATAGGACAAGCCCTGAAGGCTTTCCTACAGCTCCCATGAATGCAGGGGGTTTCCAGGGGAAGCCACCATTTCTGCATCATCCAGAGACCTCAAGTTCCTGATAAGAGTGCTGGTTGATGTCGACTGCAATCCATGAAGGCTGGGAAGAGGCATCAGGCATTGGTTAAAGGCAGTTGGTCCAGGCTCTGTTTGCTGGCCAAAATGTAAATTATTTTGAGCACTACAGTGGAAGTGCAGTCTATGGGGTTGCAAAGAGTCGAACATGACTGACTGACTGACTGAACTGAACCGAACTGAACAGTGGAAGAAACTGGTCATTCAACTGCAGAGCTCAGTTTGGGCTGATGAGTGGCCAAGAAGAGCCAGGGCAGTTAACCCAATAATAATAAAAGTCCATCCAGGCACCAAAACTCCAAACTTTATAGCATATAAAGAGACATATGAAGGAAGTTAAATCTCTGATAATTACCTTTTTAAAATACCCATTAATCCAACCTTGTCAGTGCTTCTATAATACTCCAGTCTGGTTGGTACAAAGATTTGAGACCCAGGATTTTCATTTTGTACAAAATTTGAGAATCATTAACCAAATTGAGGATGATTTCCCGCAAGATTGAAGAATGTACATAGATAGATGGGTGGGGAGATTGAAACATACAACATCAACCAACTTAAACTTGTTTTGCTTTCTTAAAACAGGTTGTTGGTTAATGAAACCTTGAGTTATTTTTCGAGGCAGCACCAGGCAGATGCAGAAAGGAGCCCCTGTTTCCAGGATGACCCCTGACCCAAGAGGGTTCAGTCTGTGAAACTCTCAGAGTAGGAATGTTGCCATGGGAGAACTGTATGAAGTCGTTCAATATAGAAAATCTGGCTTCTAACAGCATGAATAGCTTACATGAACTAATTCAAGACTAGCCAATTAGCTTCCAAGTTTGCAGTTCCCCTGCTGCTGCTAAGTTGCTTCAGTTGTATCCAACTCTGTGCAACCCCATAGACGGCAGCCCACCAGGCTCCCTCGTCCCTGGGATTCTCCGGGCAAGAACACTGGAATGGATTGCCATTTCCTTCTCCAATGCACGAATGTGAAAAGCCAAAGTGAAGTCGCTCAGTCGTGCCCGACTCTTAGCAACCCCAAGGACTGCAGCCTACCAGGCTCCTCTGTCCATGGGATTTTCCAGGCAAGAGTACTGGAGTGGGGTGCCATTACCTTCTCTGGAAGTTCCCCTAAATCCTTTAATTTTACCCCAAACTCTGGATTAAGGAGACAGATTTGAGAGCCCTACTTCCTGTCTTCTTGCTACTCTACCTTGGATTAAAGTTTTTCTCTCAAAAGCCCGTTCCATAGTATTGGCTTCTACGTGCATCAGGCAGCAAGCCCTTGCTGGGGAACACTAATGACTGATAGGCCTGGAGTTAGATTCCTCTCTGAATTCCTCTAGATCCCACGCTGTTACACTCCCCTTGACCCTAAGCAGAGCTTGTGTTGTTTAACACTCAAAGGTATCTTGGGATAAAAGTAAGGACTCTGGATATAGTCTAATACACTTCCTTAGGCAGAAAGCCTTGAAGGCTACCTCAGGAAATGACAGCAATGAGGAGGAGAAACAGATCATAGTGATAATAAGATTGTCTCTCTATGCAGTGTCAGATAAGCTCAATTAGAATAGCCCAAGCCATATTGGATGGCTCCTTTCCATTAGAAGTGTGCACATATCTCAGATATGGTGGGTTGGGTTATAGATCACTGCAATAAAGTGAATATTACCATAAAGTAAATCCCAGGAATTTGAGGGATTACCATGCTTATAAACGTTGTTAATCCTATTGTATACACTTACTAGAAAATCTCTAAAAAATGTATATATCTTAATTTACATATATAAGAGAGTTACTTAGTAAGAAAGACAACTGATCAGAGCTCCATAAGAAATAAAAAAAGGAAAGAGTTTAAAATATTTAAAGAATTAACAATATGTGGAACAGGGACCCCAAGTGAACACTCGGTTTTGGAAAAATGGTGCCATAGATATGTTCAGTGCAGGGTTATGCAAACTTTAAGTTTGTAATGAAGCACAATACGGTGAAGCATGATTAAATGAAGTACAATGTTTTAAAAGTATGCCTGTAAATCAATTAAAACAAGTCTCAAAAGAGACTGAGTCTGGCTTTTGAAAAGGATGAATCAGCATTTTTCTCTGGGAGCACACCTCATTCTGCCCCCTGCCTTCTGTGTTATTTCCCCATCTCAGGTCACGTCAGGGACATGAAACTGTAAAGTTTGCATTAGGGACACTGCTCAAGAGTTTGCTGGGATGTGGTGTTCCCCAGGAGGGCCCCCATGAGTGAGGACTGGAGAGAGAACAACCCTAAAATACAGGTTATTCAGAGACCTGCCCAAACTTGCTCTAAGGCCTAGAATGCCCAGACAGGACATTCCCTCTTAATAGCCTTGTAGTTCTCTGTGAAGTCAAAGTCTCAGTCTAAGAAAAATGGCCTCAGTTCAGCAGAGGGAGAATCTCAGGTTGGAGGGTCAGGTCCCAGGACTGGCCAGGACCATGGTGAGGTCCCTGAGTGAAGAAAGCAGTATTACTAGACCCACAAATGAGGAGGCTTTACAGACCCCTGCCCCTATTCCTAACCCCAGAGGCTCCAGGCAGAGTGATAGGGATGGGAAGCCTCCTCATTTCTGTCTGGTCTCAGGGAGGGAAGGGCTTCTCTGTCAGGATCAAACTCCAGTTCTGCAGAGGTGGGTGTCTTGGCCATCACCACAGTGAAGGTGAGGACCATCGGTGCTAATGAGAGGGTCTCTCCCACCAAGGAGGAAGGCTCACAGAATGGTGCCCCTCCTGTCAGGAAGAGATGCTCAGAGACGTGACCTGACTCCCCTCTAGGGATTTGCAGAGACTAGGGCTTTGGGGGCAGGAGGACTCAAGTCCATAGAGCAAGGGTTCCTGGGCTCTGATAGATGGTACAGGGACGACCCTAAGCGATGACCCACGGACAGCTGAACACTGAACAATGGGGTTCCTACAGAGCCCTGCCCCTGCCATCATCCCTCAGAGATCCCGCACAGGGCAGCCTTAGCTGGAAGTGGCTCCCCCCACAATCCATGCTGGTGGCGGGGAGCTCAGACTGCTGTTCAGGGTGTTCCTTTGGAAGAGAGTGGATTCCCAAGACTGAGCTGAAGGAAGGTGAGGACCTGAATGTGGAGTCAGGGACCATTGCCCTTCCTGTAACAGAGCGAAACCCACAAAGTCTCGCCTCTGTGGTTGGCAGGGGACGGTTCCTACAATGCTGTTACGCTTACTTCTTTGGTAAATCTTGATCTAAGAGATTCTTTAAGATCTAAGAGATTATTTGATTCTGGAAATGAAGGAAACCTAGGCCCTAACTCTAGTCACTGGGAGAGCCCCAACTGCTAATGGGGCACTGGGTAGTTAAGATGGTGACAAAAAGCGGTACTGAGGTGCTCAATTCCCGGACTTCTCCCCTGCTGAATTCTAGGAAGTGAAGCTTTGTTTGGAGGCTTGTGGACACAGTTTAGGTAATGGAGGTGTGTCAGGTGTGATAGATGAAGAAGGAGACTCTGAATGAGGACCCTAAACACACACACACACACACCCGCCCCTCGGCCTTCACACATCTCCCCTGCTAGCAGCTATCTGAGACCCTAAGCATCATGGCCGGATATGAGTCATCCTCCCTTCCCATCTACAGTTTCCAGGAAGTAAGGACTTAAGTTTGAGGGCCTGGCCTCTGGCCGGTGGAGGGTGGATTCCCAGTGCTGGTCCAGAGTTGAGGTGAAGCCTGAGCTCAAACTGAGGCAAGGGCCGCTCAGCCCATAACAAAGAGGGCTGCACCAAGTCTCACTGCTGCTGTAAGCCCTGGGAAGCCCCAGCAGAGCCATCAAATTGAATTTGACCCGGGAAGCCTCAGGGATGGGCTTTGGTCAGGAGTAGCCCCTGCTTGCAGATGGAGGATACCTCGGTCCTGACTGCAGTGATGTGAGTGCCCTAAGTACTGATTGGGGGCCCCTCCCCATTTAGGGGTGGTATCACAAAGCAGAGTGCTTATGCATCTGGGATGCTCCAGCGAGGGGGTAGTCACGTATGTAGTACCCTGACTTTGCCCTTCCAGGGACTCGGGAAATTCAGGACTTTGCTCTGAGACTGAAGTACCCAGGTTATTGGTGGGAGGAGTCCCGAGTTCTACCCAGACCTGAGCAAGGACTAATGTGGACACCGACTCTAATCTTAAGTTCTCATAAATTTTGGCCCTTTTCCATGTAGAAACCTAGAGTATCTGTGAAGATAAGCAGTCTTCTAACTTCTGTCTGGAGAGTTCAGAGAAGTGAGGGTGTTGGACTAAGGGAATGACCTCAATTATGCCAAGGTAGGAGGTCCAGGGCTTCAAAGGAGTCAGGATGAGGACCCTGAAAGAACTGATGATTGCACTCACCCACCAACAGGGGAATCAATAGAGAGTACCCTCTGCACCACCCCCGCCTGCCGCACAGGACTGAGAAGCCCAGGCATGGAAGTCAGGTGTATGGGAACCCTCCTTTCTGATGGTATGGGATTGGTGAGAGCCTTTGTCTGAGAGGAGGTGCACCAGGGCAGCAGACACGGGTGTCTCAGGCTCTACCTAGAGCCAAGGAAAGACCCTGCAAGAGGACGGAAAAGCCCAGGACAGAGTTCCCTAGAGCTGACTGCTGTGGGTGCCCCCTGCCAGGGACACTGGGCTGAGGTACCTCTTCACTTCTTCAGGTATCACAGGAAGATGAGGACCAGGCTCTGGGGTAAAAGCTTAGAGCCGCACAGAGGAGGGGTCCCTGTTCCTGCCAAAAGTTGATGCGATTGTCCTGAATATGAACTGAGAGGACCCCCAGCCTCCAGAATGGAAGGGGCTCTCCAGAAGGACTAGACTGGCCCACTGCTCCTCAGCCTCAGGAGGCAGCTGGCAGGGCTGGCAGGCTGAAGCCTGAGTCTCACCTTAATTATTTTGACAGAGTTTTCATAGGACAGAGCGATCAGAATGGGAGTCCTTTGGGTTCGCAGAGCAGTGCCTGCATGGAAACCTGCAGAGTGGGCCTTCTTAAAAGTAAATTGGTGCCTCCCTGCCGCAGGCGCTCACACCCTCTCATCCTCTCTCCTTTCTGCCCAGATCACGTGCTGTTCTACCTGCACTCCTGCCTGTTGTCCCTGACCACAGTCACCATGCCTCGGGGTAAGAAGGGTAAGCTCCACACCTGTGACAAACGCCGCCAGGCTCAGCACGGCACCCAGGATCTGAGGGGCACTCAGGTCACTGCCACCGCGATGGAAGCACTCTCCTCTTCCTCCAATCCTGGTCCCGGGGTTGATGCTAAGGGAAAGTCCGGTGCTAGGTCTGGTAAGCGTCTCAAGCGTCCTCAGGGGGCCCTGACCACCACCCCTGTGCCTGCAAGTGTTTCTCCCACAAGATCATCCAAAAGAGCCCTTGGGGAAATTGGGAAAACACACAATTCCTCTCGGGCTCCTGTCTCCAATGTGCGGTCTGGAAAACACTCACTAACCAGGCCGACAAATCTGTTGGTGCAGTTCCTGTTACGCATGTATAAGACGAGAAAGCCCATTACGAAAGCGAATATGCTGAAGATTATTGATAAAAAGTACCACAATAGATTCCTCAGCATCCTCAAAAGAGCTTCTCACAGCATGGAGGTGGTATTTGGTATTGATGTGAAGAAAGACAACACTGCCAAGCATTCTTATCTCCTTGTCAGCAAGATGAGTCTCCCCCGCAATGGGATCGTGCACTGTGGCAGGGGATTTCCCAAGACCGGTCTCCTAATGAATCTTCTGGGTGTGATCTTCATGAAGGGCAACTGCGCCAGAGAGGAATACATCTGGGATTTCCTGAGTAAGATGAATATCTATGCTGGGAAGAGGCACTTCTTATTTGGAGAGCCCAAGAAGCTCATCACCCAAGATTTGGTGCAGCTGAAGTATTTGGAATATCGGCAAGTGCCCGGCAGTGATCCAGCATGCTATGAGTTCCTGTGGGGTCCGAGAGCACACGCTGAAACAAGCAAGATGAGAGTCCTGGAGTTCCTGGCCAGGATTAACCGTTTGGATCCCAGTGCCTTCCACTTTTGGTATGAAGAGGCTTTGAAAGATGAGGAAGAGAGGGCCCAAGGCAGCGGATGTCCCAGTGTTCCTCCAGCGGTTCCTTCCACACCTAGTGAAGCTGAGGCAAATTCTGCACTTTGTGGCTCAAGAGAGTAGTCCATGTTCCAAGTAGTATAGGACTGGACCTCACTGAGGGTTCACAGTGTAAAATACCTTGGTGTTCCTGTTCTGTATGGGAAATTGAGAGATAAACCTGTGTTTTTATGTTCTTGCTACTTTTCAAATGTTGCTCCTAAATGAAAGCTTATCTAGCATATATGTGTACAAATTCATCAGTCACACTTAACCATTTTTTGTTGGTCTTAAGGATAAGAGTTTTTCCGTTCTGTAAAGCAAATGGGGAAGCTTCCATCTTGTTTAGTAAGCCAGTGAAAGATAACATGGCATTGCAATGTGTTATTTCCTTGAAAATACAAAAAAGTAGTAAAATATGTGGGATCAGGAACTAGAGGAAAAGGAAGATGGTTGGTATTTGGTTCCCTCATCCCTTGTTCTCTGTGTTTTAGAAAATTATAAGCAATGGTATATGCCTGGTTAATTCACAATGTTGAAATAAATTCTAATAATTTCAACCTCATGCTCACAGGTTCATTTATTCCCCAAACATGAACTGAGCCTCTGCTCATAGCAGGCTTCATGCTAGTACTTGGAGAGCTGACAAAATGATCTAGCCACTGACCATAAAGTTATAGAGTCGAGAGGCAGCTGTCATGTAGAGGAAATGGTGACATGACAGCAGTCAAAAGTGAATTCCCCGATGCAAGGTAGTGGTGGGCCTTGGGAAAATGCAAGTCCTTCAGTGGGAAGGAATTATAAGTTGCGTGCATGGCGGGCTGGATGAGGCTGTGGTAATCGTGACCAGGGACCAGGTTCTCACGTGGTGGGCCGCATAGTTTAAAGACAAAGCCTGGGATGGGGAACTGCCCTTAACAGTTACAGGCACACTTCACTCTGTGGCACTTTGCTTTATTGCAGTATTATTGCATTCACAGGTACTGCTTTTCTTTTCTTTTTTCTTTTCCTTTACCAAATTGAAAGTTTGTGTTAGTCAACCTTGCTTCCAGCAAGTGTTTCGGCTCCATCTTTCCAACACCGTTTGCTCACTTCATGTCTTTGTGTCACATTTTGATACCTCTTGCAATGTTGACACCCTCAGCAGCAAAAATGATGGACTCACAGAAGTCTCAGATAATGATTAGCATTTTTTTCTGAAGCAAAGAGGTGTTTTTAATTAAGATATCTATATTGTCTGAGACATAATGCTATGCCCACTTAATAGCCTATGGTATAGTGTAAACATAAATTTTATGAAAAAACTGGGAAATCAAAAATTTCTTGACTCAATTGTGATACTGACTTTCCTTTGAGCATTGGAAACCAAACTTGCAGTATTTTCTGAGTCTTGACTGTGCTTTGGGATTGTGAGTAAATCAGAGAGAAATCATGTGAAGCCAGCATGGAATGTTTCCTGTGCCCATGTTCCAGTACAGGTAAACACTCTGCAGATTAGATGTTTTTTCATGTTGTTTTCTGATTATGGAGTTTCCCAGATATCAGGGTGGCACTCCCCTGAGTTGGGATGATGCCTTTAAGATACTGGACTGGCGCACTCTGCCTTCGGTGGGGGAGCCAGAGCCCCATGCCACCAAAAACAAGAATAATAATAATAATTAAAATCAAGTTATCTTGACTGTAATTTGGCAAACAGTAGGGAAGGAATAGACACGTCTGGTTAATGAATGAAAGTGGGAGTGGTTTATACAAAAAGGCAAGTGAGAGATAGGTAAGTTTGGGGCCCTTGAAACATTTTGGAGCTTTGTGTTACATCCACTGAGGATGTCTACCTCATGGTGACCTTCAGTGGCATACTCTTAAGTGGAATATGCTAGTTTTCCTTGCTAACCAGGATTTTTCTGATAGAGGGTTCTTTGCCCTAGATCCCTGCTTATTCTTTGACATCTCCTGGGTTGAAAGTTGAATCCCAGTGTAGTGGGTTGAATCTCCGGGACAACTTGATCACAATAAGGACTGACATCCTTGACAGTCTCAGGACAGGCCAGGCAACGGGCCATGCATTTTACAGGCATTATTGTCAGTCCCCAAGACAGACCATCAGAAACCCATTTCACAGATGAAGAAGTTGGGGCTCGCAGAGTTTGGTAAGGTATTCAGTTTCACACAGTTCTTAAATGACAGGGTTGGAAGTAGACTCCTGGCCTAAATAAGTCTGATGCCTCCTAGCCTGAGGCCAACTTTGTGTTCCTTCATTTGCCTTACGTCTGGTCGACTGGTCCAACATGTATGTCAGGTGATAAAAAGGAGAACTCTGCCCAAAACACTGCACGGAAATATGTAACCACGGCAATAAGCATATCAAAATAATTGAGAAGTCTGAATAAAGCAGAGAAAGGTAATATTTAGTGAAAATATAATGATTTACATATCCAAAGTCAGAGAACCCAAATGATGAGGGGCCCAGAAAATCATGCTGGACAGCCCGTTGCATTTGGAAGTTAAAACGGTTCAAAGAGAGGTTACATAAAAGGTGAAGTGTGGCTAGTAAAGAGAAGGGGTAGATGAAGGTGTTTTACCCTTTGTCAAGACGTCCATCCTGCCTTGCCTTACAACTTCCCTATTTCACATCACTCCTGGGATGGGAACCCGGTCTGTGAAAGGTTTTCATAGGGAAATAGGTCAAGAGGTTGCCAGGATGTGGCCTTGCCCAGAAGACTTTTAATAAAGAAACAGGAGCCAGGAGGAAGAGGCCCTTACAGGTGGGCTGGGGAGGGCAACATGCCCCAGGCCAAGTTCTCAGCCTGAGCAATCGCTCACTTAATGTTCAGGATTCTTGAGGACTTGTGACTCCCGCCTAGGAGGGTGCCCAGGTCAGCAGACCTTTATCTGAGGTTGGTCGGCTCAGGTAAGTAGAGAGAAACATTTTTAAGGTGTGCCCAGAAGAAGGAGAGCAGCCCTGCCAAACCCATATCAGCAGAGACCTCACGGAATCCTCCCTGTTGCCGTGGAGATCCTTGTAAATGTCACAAAGAGATGGCCTCATGTCCTTCTCAGGGGTAACAGAATAGTGATGAGCTTGATTTGAGGTGGAAGTCTCAGGGGAGCAGAGGGGGAATTCTTAGGCCTTCACCCGAATCAGATTTAGGGTATGGAGTCAGCACCCCCAGTGGGATCACCATCATAGGCGTTCTCATCCTGCCTGATTGCAGTTGTCACTCATGGCATGGCAGGTGTGGTCAAGCGATGCCAACCTCACATCCTTTTGGATCTCTAAAGTGAGAGCCTTTCTCTGAAGAAATGTTTTCAGATCCACAAAGAGGGGAGCCTCGGGTCCTTCCTGCATCCAAATCAGGCTAACTGAGGATTGAGGGGCCCACCCCCTTTTGGATAGAGGGGAAAGAGGGACTGGCCCTGCACTCAAGACTGAGATCCTGAGAGAAGGGTGTCGGATTGAGCCACCACCCCAAGCCCAAAAGGTTTTTAAGTTTACTTGATTGAAGCAGTTTTAGATTCACAGAACAATGGAGCAGAAAGTACAGAGAGTTCCCATATGTGTTCTTCTGGACACGTGTACAGCCTGCCCCACTGTCAGTGTCCCCCAGTAGAGTGGGCTGTTCACTACAATCTAGGAAGCTACTTTAGCAAACAATGTCCTGACCTAGCACACTTACTTGCTTACTTGTGTTACCTTCATTCTTGGTATTGTACCCACTGTGAATATAGACAAATGGATGATGACTTGTATCCAGCCTTATGGGCTTCCTGGTGAGTCAGCGGTAAAGAATCTACCTGCCCATACGGGAGACACGGGTTCAATCCTTGGATGGGAGAATCCACTGGAGAAGACAGAGGCAACTCACCGTAGTGTTCCTGCCTGAATAATCCCATAATCAGAGGAGCCTGGCAAGCTACAATCTGTGAGGTCACAAAGAATCGGACATGACTGAGCGACTAAACAACAGCACCCACCCCTATAGGGTCATACAAAGCAGTTTCACAACAGCAAACCTCTCTGTGCTCTGTTCATCCCTCCCTCTGCCCATGCCCATCGAGTCCCAGGCAACCATTGGTCTTTTTACTGTTTCTATACTTTTGCTTTTTTCCAGGAGTCATGTAGTTGGAATCATACAATGTGTAGCCTTTGCACATTAGTTTCTTTCACTTAGTAATACACATCTAAGGTTCCAACATGTCTCTTCAGGGTTTGGAAACTTATTCATTTTTAGCACTGAACAGTATTCCATTACTTATCCTGTTACCTGCTAAAGGACACCATTGTTGCTTTTTTTAAGTTTTGGAAAATATGAGTTAAGCTGCTGTAAAGAACTGCATGCACGTTTTTGTGTGGATGTAAGTTTCCAGCTCGTCTGGCTAAACACCAAGAGCATTACTGCTAGATAGTAGGGTAAGAATATGTTTGTTGTTTAGTCGCTCAGTCATGTCCGACTCTTTGCAACCACATGGACTATAGCCCACCAGGCTCCTCTACCCATGGGATTTCCCAGGCACGAATACAGGAGTGGGTTACCATTTCCTTTTCCAGGGAATCTTCCTAACTCAGGGATCAAACCCATGTCTCCTGCAATGCAGATGGATTCTTTACCATTGAACCACCTTGGAAGTCCAAGAGTTTCTTTAGTTTGTTTAAAAAAAAGCAATTTATTAAGGTATGACTGACATACAATAACCTGTACATATTTAATGTATACAAATGGATGAGTTTGGAGTTAAGTCTACTGTGAAACTACCACTGCACTTTATGCCATAAACATATGCATTACCTCCAAAATTTCCCTCTCAGCCTTTTTAAAGTTGATTTTACATTGCTTTACAATATTGTGTTGGTTTCTGCCATACATCAACACGAATCAACCATAGGTATACATATTTCCCCTTCCACTTGAACCTCCCTCCCACCTCCCACTCCTTCCCACCCCCTTGGTTATCACAGAGCAGTGGTTTGAGCTCTACATCTGTGTCTCCATTCCTGACCTGCAAATACATTCATCAGTACCATCTCTCAAGATTCCGTATGTATGCTTCAGTATACGATATTTACATTTCTCCTTCTGATTTATTTCACTCTGTATAATTGGCTCTAGGTTCATCCAACACAGTAGAACTGTCTCAAATGTGTTCCTTTTTATTGCTTAGTAGTTTTCTGTTGTGTATATATGCACCACAGCTTGTTTATCCATTCATCTATCAATGGACATGTAAGTGGCTTCCATGTCCTAGCTATTGTAAATAGTGCTGCAGTTAACCTTGGAGTACATGTGTCTTATTCAGCTATGGCTTTTTAAGGGTATATGCCCAATAGTGGGATTGTTAGATCATGTGGTAGTTTTATTCCTAATTTTTAAGGAATTTCTATACTGTTCTCCATAGTGGCTGTATCAAGTTACATTCCCACCAACAATGCAAGAATGTTCCCTTTCCTGTACACCTTCTCCAGCATTTATTATTTGTAGATTTTTTGATCATGGCCATTCTAACAGTTGCCTTCTCACCTTTTGTGTGTTCTGTGTGTGATAAGAACACTTACCATAGTATTTGCCCTCTTAGAGAGTGTACAATATAGTATTCTTAAGTATAAGCTCTATATTATATAGTAGTTTCCTAGAACTTATTCCTTATTCCACTGCTTTCCTATCCACTTGTCTGCTGATGGACATCTAGGTTGCTTTCATGTCCTGGCTATTGTAAACAGTGCTGCAATGAATATTGCAGTACACCTGTCTCTTTCAATTCTGGTTTCCTCGATGTGTATGCCCAGTAGTGAGATTTCTGGGTCATATGGCAGTTCTATTTCCAGTTTTTTAAGGAATCTCCACACTGTTCTCCATAGTGGCTGTACTAGTTTGCATTCCCACCAACAGTGTAACAGGGTTTCCTTTCTCCACACCCTCTCCAGCATTTGTTGCTTGTAGACATTTGGATTGCAACCACTTTGACTGGCATGGCATGGCACCGCATTGTGGTTTTGATTTACATTTCTCTGATAATGAGTGATGTTGAGCATCTTTGCATGTGTTTGTTAGCCATCTGTATGTCTTCTTTGGAGAAATGTCTGTTTAGTTCGTTGGCCCATTTTTTGATTGGGTCATTTACTTTTCTGGAATTGAGCTGCTGCAGGAGTTGCTTGTATATTTTTGAGATTAATTCTTTGTCAGTTGCTTTGTTTCCTATTATTTTCTCCCATTCTGAAGTCTATCTTTTCAGTTTGCTTAAAGTTTCCTTTGTTGTGCAAAAGCTTTTAAGTTTAATTAGGTCCCATTTGTTTATTTTTGCTTTTTTTTCCAATACTGTGGCAGGTGGGTCATAGAGGATCCTGCTGTGATTATGTCGGAGAGTTTTTTCCTATGTTTTCCTCTAGGAGTTTTATAGTTTCTAGTCTTATGTTTAGACCTTTAATCCATTTTGAGTTTATTTTTGTGTATGATGTTAGAAAGTGTTTTAGTTTCATTCTTTCACAAGTGGTTGACCAGTTTTCCCAGCATCACTTGTTAAAGAGATTGTCTTTTCTCCATTGTATATTCTTGCCTCCTTTGTCAAAGATAAGGTGTCCATAGGTGCATGGATTTATGTCTGGACTTCCTATTTTGTTCCATTGATCTATATTTCTGTCTTTGTGCCAGTACCATACTCTCTTGATGACTGTGGCTTTGTAGAAGAGCCTGAAGTCAGGCAGGTTGATTCCTCCAGTTCCATTCTTCTTTCTCAAGATTGCTTTGGCTGTTTGAGGTTTTTTGTATTTACATACAAATTGTGAAATTATTTGTTCTATTTCTGTGAAAAATACAGTTGGTAGCTTGAGAGGGATTGCATTGCATCTATAGATTGCTTTGGGGAGTATAATCATTTTCACTGTATCGATTCTTCCAATCCATGAACATGGTATATTTCTCCATCTGTGCATGTCCTGTTTGATTTCTTTCACCAGCGTTTTATACTTTTCTATCTCTACGTCTTTTGTTTCTTTAGGTAGATATATTCCTAAGTATTTTATTCTTTTCGTTGCAATGGTGAATGGAATTGTTTCCTTAATTTCTCTTTCTGTTTTCTCATTGTTAGTGTATAGGAATGCAAGGGATTTCTGTGTGTTAATTCTATATCCTGCATCTTTGCTATATTCATTGATTAGCTCTAGTAATTTTCTGGCAGAGTCTTTAGGGTTATCTATGTAGAGGTCTCTTCAAGAAAATTAGAGATACAAAGGGAATATTTCATGCAAAGATGGGTGCAATTAAGGACAGAAATGGTATGGACCTAACAGAAGCAGAAGATATTAAGAAGAGGTGGCAAGAATACACAGAAGAGCTGTATAAAAAAGATCTTCATGACCCAGATAATCATGGTGGTGTGATCACTAATCTAGAGCCAGACATCCTAGAATGTGAAGTCAAGTGGGCCTTAGAAAGCATCACTATGAACAAAGCTAATGGAGTTTATGGAATTCCAGTTGAGCTGTTTCAAATCCTGAAAGATGATGCTGTGAAAGTGCTGCACTCAATGTTCCAACAAATTTGGAAAACTCAGCAGTGGCCACAGGACTGGAAAAGGTCAGTTTTCATTCCAATTCCAAAGAAAGGCAATGCCAAAGAATGCTCAAACTACCACACAATTGCAGTCATCTCACATGCTAGTATAGTAATGCTCAAAATTCTCCAAGCCAGGTTTCAGCAGTACATGAACCATGAACTTCCTGATGTTCAAGCTGGTTTTAGAAAAGGCAGAGGAACCAGAGATCAAATGGACACATCTGCTGGATCATAGAAAAAGCAAGAGAGTTTCAGAAATACATCTATTTCTGCTTTATTGACTATGCCAAAGCCTTTGACTGTGTGGATCACTAGAAACTGTGGAATATTCTGAAAGAGATGGGAATACCAGACCGCCTGACCTGCCTCTTGAGAGATCTGTATGCAGGTCAGGAAGCAACTGTTAGAACTGGACGTGGAACAACAGAGTGGTTCCAAATAGGAAAAGGAGTACATCAAGGCTGTATATTGTCACCCTGCTTATTTAACTTATATGTAGAGTACATCATGAGAAACGCTGGACTGGAGGAAACACAAGCTGGAATCAAGATTGCCAGGAGAACTATCAATAACCTCAGATATGCAGATGACACCACCCTTATGGCAGAAAGTGAAGAGGAACTAAAAAGCCTCCTGATGAAAGTGAAAGAGGAGAGTGAAAAAGTTGGCTTAAAGCTCAACATTCAGAAAATGAAGATCATGGCATCCGGTCCCATCACTTCATGGGAAATAGACGAGAAAACAGTGGAAACAGTGTCAGACTTTATTTTTTTGTGCTCCAAAATCACTGCAGATGGTGACTGCAGCCATGAAATTAAAAGACGCTTACTCCTTGGAAAAAAGTTATGACCAACCTAGATAGCATATTCAAAAGCAGAGACATTACTTGGCCGACTAAGGTCTGTCTAGTCAAGGCTATGGTTTTTCCTGTGGTCATGTATGGATGGGAGAGTTGGATTGTGAAGAAGCCAGAGCACCGAAGTATTGATGCTTTCGAACTGTGGTGTTGGAGAAGACTCTTGAGAGTC
This sequence comes from Oryx dammah, assembly GCF_014754425.2. Classification (NCBI taxonomy): domain Eukaryota; kingdom Metazoa; phylum Chordata; class Mammalia; order Artiodactyla; family Bovidae; genus Oryx; species Oryx dammah. Next base: position 104,436,114 of record NW_024070207.1, on the reverse strand, counting down.
CCTTGCACTGCAAGGAGATCCAACCAGTCCATTCTGAAGGCGATCAACCCTGGGATTTCTTTGGAAGGAATGATGCTAAAGCTGAAAGTCCAGTACTCTGGCCACCTCATGCGAAGAGTTGACTCATTGGAAAAGACTGATGCTGGGAGGGATTTGGGGCAAGAGGAGAAGGGGACGACAGAGGATGAGATGGCTGGGTGGCATCACTGACTCAATGGACGTGAGTCTGAGTGAACTCCTGGAGTTGGTGATGGACAGGGAGGCCTGGCGTGCTGCGATTCATGGGGTCACAAAGAGTTGGACACGACTGAGCGACTAAACTGAACTGATGTAGAAGATCATGTAATCCGCAAACAGTGAGCGTTTTACTTCTTCTTTCCCACTCTGGATTCCTTTTATTTCTTTTTCTGCTCTGATTGCTGTCACCAAAACTTCTAAAACTATGTTGAATAGTAGTGGTGAGAGTTGGCATCCTTCTCTTTTTTCTGACTTTAGGGGAAATGTTTCAATTTTTTGCCATTGAGGATAATGTTTGCTGTGGGTTTGTCATATATAGCTTTTACTATGTTGAGGTATGTTCATTCTATTCCTGCATTTTTATCATAAATGGATGTTGAATTTTGTCAAAGGCTTTCTCTGCATCTATTGAGATAATCATATTGCTTTTATTTTTCAATTTGTTAATGTGGTGTATTACATTGATTGATTTGTGGATATTGAAGAGTCCTTGCATCCCTGCGATAAAGCCCACTTGGTCATGATGTATGATCTTTTTAATATGTTGTTGGATTCTGATTGCTAGAATTTTGGTAAGGATTTTTCCATGTATGTTCGTCAGTGATATTGGCCTGTAGATTTCTTTTTCTGTGGCATCTTTGTCAGGTTTTGGTATTAGGATGATGATGGCCTCATAGAATGAGTTTGGAAGTTGCCCTTCCTCGGCAATTTTCTGGAAGAGTTTGAGTAGGATAGGTGTTAGCCCGTCTCTAAATTTTTGGTAGATTTCACTTGTGAAGCCGTCTCGTCCTGGGCTTTTCTTTGCAGGAAGATTTCTGATTACAGTTTCAATTTCCATGTTTATGATGGATCTATTAAGATTTTCTATTTCTTCCTGGTTCAGTTTTGGAAAGTTGTACTTTTCTAAGAATTTGTCCATTTCTTCCAAGTTGTCCATTTTATTGGCATATAGTTGCTGATAGTAGTCTCTTTTGATCCTTTGTATTTCTGTGTTGTCTGTTGTGATCTCTCCATTTTCATTTCTTTTTTTAAAATAAATTTATGCATTTTAATTGGAAGTTAATTACAATATTGTATTTGTTTCCATTTTCATTTCTAATTTTGTTGATTTGATTTTTCTCCCTTTGTTTCTTGATGAGACTGGCTAATGGTTTGTCCATTTTATTTATCTTCTCAAAGAAGCAGCTTTTGGCTTTGTTGATTTTTGCTATGGTCTCTGTTCTTTCTTTTGCATTTATTACTGCCCCAATTTTTAAGATTTCTTCCCTTCTACTAACCATGCAGTTCTTCATTTCTTCCTTTTCTAGTTGCTTTAGGTGTAGAGTTAGGTTATTTGACTTTTTTTCTTGTTTCTTGAGGTAAGCCTGTATTGCTATGAATCTGCCCCTTAGCACTGCTTCTACAGTGTCCCATAGGTTTTCGGGTTCCTTGGTGGCTCAGAGGTTAAAGCGTCTGCCTGGAATGCGGGAGACCCAGGTTCGATCCCTGGATCAGGAAGATCCCCTGGAGAAGGAAATGGCAACCCACTCCAGTACTCGTGCCTGGAGAATCCCATGGCGGGAGGAGCCTGGTAGGCTACAGTCCATGGGACACAACTGAGCGACTTCACTCCACTTCACTTCATAGGTTTGGGGTTGTTGTGTTTTCATTTTCATTCATTTCTATGCATATTTTGATTTCTTCTGAGATTTTTTGGTTATTCAGCTGCGTGTTGTTCAGTCTCCATATGTTGGAAGTTTTAATAGTTTTTTTCCTGTAATTGACATCTAATCTTATCACATTGTGGTCAGAAAAGATGCTTGGAATGATTTCAATTTTGTTTGAATTTACTAAGGCTAGATTTATGGCCCAGTATGTGATCTATCCTGGAGAAGTGTTCCAAGTGCACTTGAGAAAAAGGTGAAATTCTTTGTTTGGGGGTGAAATGTCCTATAGATATCAATCAGGTCTAACTGGTCTATTGTATCCTTTAAAGTTTGTGTTTCCTTGATAATTTTCTATTTAGTTGATCTATCCATAGGTGTGAGTGGGGTATTAAAGTGTCCCAGTATTATTGTGTTATTGTTAATTTCCCCTTTCATGCTTGTTAGCATTTGTCTTACATATTGTGGTGCTCCTATGTGGGGTGCATATATATTTATAATTGTTATATCTTCTTCTTGGATTGATCCTTTGATCATTATGTAGTGACCTTCTTTATCTCTTTTCACAGCCTTTATTTTAAAGTCTATTATATCTGATATGAGTATTGCTACTCCTGCTTTCTTTTGGTCTCTATTTGTGTGGAATATCTTTTTACAACCCTTTACTTTCAGTCTGTATGTGTCCCTTGTTTCAAGGTGGGCCTCTTGTGGACAACATATGTAGAGGTCTTGTTTTTGTATCCATGCAGCCAGTCTTTGTCTTTTGGTTGGGGCATTCAACCCATTTACATTTAAGGTAATTACTGACAAGTATGATCCCATTGCCATTTACTTTGTTGTTTTGGGTTCAAGTTTCTACACCCGTTCTGTGTTTCCTGCCTAGAGAAGATCCTTTAGCATTTGTTGGAGAGCTGGTTTGGTGGTGCTGAATTCTCTCAGCTTTTGCTTGTCTGTAAAGCTTTTGATTTCTCCTTCATATTTGAATGAGATCCTTGCTGGGTACAGAAATCCAGGCTGTAGGTTTCTCACTTGCATCACTTTAAGTATGTCCTGCCATTCCCTTTTGGCCTAAAGTTTCTCTTGGAAGATCAGTTGTTATCCTTAATGGGAATCCCCTAGTGTGTTTATTTGTTGTTTTTCCCTTGCTGCTTTTAATATTTATTCTTTGTGTTTGATCTTTGTTTATGTGATTAATATGTGTCTTGGGGGTGTTTTGCCTTGGGTTTATCCTGTTTGGGATTCTCTGGCTTTCTTGGACATGGATGAGTATTTCCTTCCCCATTTTAGGGAAGTTTTCAGCTATTTTCTCCTCAAGTATTTTCTCATGGTCTTTCTTTTTGTCTTCTTCTTGTGGGATGCCTATGATTTGAATGTTGGGGCATTTAACATTGTCCTAGAGGTCTCTGAGGTTGTCCTCATTTCTTTTCATTCTTTTTTCTTTGTTTCTCTCTGTTTCATTTATTTCTACCATTCTATCTTCTACCTCACTTATCCTATCTTCTCTCTCCATTATTCTACTGCTGGTTCCCTACAGAGTGTTTTTTATCTCATTTATTGCATTTTTCATCATATATTGGCTCCTTTTTTTAAAAAATTTCTTCTATGTCCTTGTTAAACATTTCTCGCGTCTTCTCAATCCTTGTCTCCAGTCTATTTATCTGTAACTGCATTTTGTTTTCAAACTTTTGGATCATTGTCACTATCATTACTCAGAATTCTTTATCAGAGAGATTCCCTATCTCTTCCTTTTTTGTTTGGTTTGGTGGGCATTCATCCTGTTCCTTTACCTGCTGAGTATTTCTCTGCCTTTTCATCTTGCTTATATTGCTGTGTTTGGGGTGGCCTTTCTGTGTTCTGAAAGTTTGTGGTTCCTCTTTATTGTGCAAGTTCCTCTCTGTGGGTGGGGTTGGATGGGTGGCTTGTCAAGGTTTCCTGGTTAAGGAAGCTTGTGTTGGTGTTCTGGTGGGTAGAGTTGGATTTTTTCTCTCTGGAGTGCAATGAAGTGTCCAGTAGTGAGTTTGAGATATCTATGGGTTTAGTGTGACTTTGGGCAGCCTGTATATTGAAGCTCAGGGCTATGTTCATGTGCTGCTGGAGAATTAGCATGCTATGTCTTGCTCTGGAACTTGTAGGCACTTGGGTGGTGCTTGGTTTCAGTGTAGGTCTGGAGGCTTTTGATGAGCTCCTATCGATTAATGTTCCCTGGAGTCAGGAGTTCTCTGGTGTTCTCAGGCTTTGGATTTAAGCCTCCTGCCTCTGGTTTTCAGTCTTATTCTTACAGTAGCCTCAAGACTTCTCCATCTATACGGCACCAATGATAAAACATCTAGGTTAATGATGAAAAGTTTCTCCACAGTGAGGGACACCCAGAGAGGTACACAGAGTTACATGGAAAAGAGAAGAGAGAGGAGGGAGATAGAGGTGACCAGGAGGAGAAGAGAAAGGGGAGAGAGCAAGCTAGCCAGTAATCACTTCCCTTTGTTCTCTTCAGAGTCTGCAACACTTAGAGATGTTCATGGAGGTATGCAGAAAAGAGAAGAGGGAGGAAGGAGACAGAGGTGGCCAAGAGGATAAAATGGGGAATCAACCTGAGAGAGACAGATCCAGCCAGTAATCAGCTCTCTAAGTGTTCTCCATAGCCCGGAACACACAAAGAGATTCACCTAGTTGGGTAGAGAAGAAAAGGGGGAGGGGGGAGCTAGAGGCGACCTGTTGGTGAAAAAGGAGGGTCTTTAGAGCAGTCAAGCCAGTAATCTCGCTTCCAAGTAAAAATGGGTGGTGAAGATTGGGTTCATAAAGGTACAAAATTGATAACAAATACCAAAAAGCAAAGATTAAAAATCTAGAGTAGAAGGTAGAGTCTCAAAAATACAATATTACAAAAACAAAACAAAGTCACAAAAATTATAAAAAATATACATATGAAGTTTGCTTTAAAAAGAGGGTCTTTTTTTGCAAGGTAATGGTAGGTTATAAAAATGAAAATTAAAGGAGTAATTGATGACTTAACATTTTTTTAAATTAATTGAAAAATTATGATAGTAAAAATATATAGGACTTTCTCTGGAGCTGTTGTGGACAGTGTGGGGTCAGTTCATTTTCAGATAGTTCCTTGATCCAGCTTATACTTCCCAAGATCTAAAGGCCCCTTCCTCTGTAGTCGGTGCTAACTACACAGTTTTAATCTGTTGCACCTGTCACTTTCAAAGCAGTTCCCTCTCTTTATTTTAGCTTCTTCTGTTTGCTGGTCTCTTCAGTGTCTAATCTCCACCCTGACACAAAGGGGCAGTGGTGGTCACTTATTTTAGGCTCACTTGTTCAGTCGTGCTGTGGGGAGGGAGGAAAACTGCAAGCAAATGTTTGCGGGGAGTGCTCGCAGTGTCTCGGCTACACTGGGTTTGCCCCTGCTCACAGTGTGTGTGCTTTCTCAGTCTATACTGCTCAGGCTCTAGGTTGCTCTGCTGGGAACTGTCTGAGGCAGGGCCTGGGTTGCGAGCACTTCCCAGGTCTAAGCCTCTCAGGTTCAGGTTCTTGGGTACTCCACAAAGGCGCAGACTTGGTTGGGCCTGCGTTTTGTGCCCGTCCCAGGTCCGAGCAGCTCAAGTGACCAGGTGCTTTGCGAGCACAGTCGCCCCGAGTTGGAGGCTGAATCTTACCACCTCCCCTGTCCCAGCCGCTTGGTTTACTGTGTGTACAACGGGCACGTATTCTCAGGTGTGCCATGTGTCTCTTCTGGGAAGCTGATCTCTGGCTGTGACCCTCCTGGCGGATGTCAACCATCCAGAATTCCAAGAAGTCTTGGTTAACAATGATGCCTGCTTGCAGTTTGGTAGAACATGCCTCTCTGGAGCTGCCTTCTGGGCAAGTCAGAGGATTGCCCCCTTCTGGCTCTGGCTGTCCTCGCCTGTCTGTCTCTAGAGGGGAATGGGCCTGTCCACAGCCGGCTAGGTCTGCTCAGTCTTTTGCTCTGTGAGTGGGCCTGGCAGTGTCTTAGGTTAAGGCTTTTCACAGGATAGCTATCCCACAGTCTGGATTGCTATCTCAAGTTAGTTCCTTCAGGGCATTCAGGCCCAGGGTCCTTATCCTAAGCAATGCAGCCCATGCCTCCCAGCCTCTGCTTTCTAGTGGCACATGCAAGTGTCTGGGCTGCTCCTCTGCTGGGAGTTGCCATTAGGCACATAATCTGTGGGTTTTAATTATTTATGTATTTATTTATTTTTCCTGCCAGTTATGTTGCCCTGTGAGATTCCTAGGCTCGCCACAGACCTGCCAGTGAGAGTATTTCCCGGTGTTCAGAAACTTCTCTCTTTTTTAAGACTCCCTTCCTGGGATGGATCTCCATCCCTACCTCTTTTGTCTCTCTTTTTATCTTTTATATTTTGTCCTTCCTCCTTTTGCTCAGCATTCAAATGTTGTTTCAATGAATTTGTGGGGGAGAAACTGGTCTCCTCATCCTATTCCTCCGCCATCTTAGGAACGCCCCTTGAAACATGGGATCTTAATTCTACAACCAGGGATTGAACTCATACCCCTTGCACTGGAAGCACAGTTTTGTTTTTAATAATTTGAACTTTTATTTTTTGCTTGGGGGTAACCGATTAACAATATTGTGACAGTTTCAGATGAACAGGGAAGGGATTCACCCATACATATACATGTATCCACTCTCCCCCAAAACTCTCTTACCATCAATATTGCCACATAGCACATAACCAAAATAATTATAGAGAAAAAGGAGAGAAATAGATAATGATCAGTAACCATATGGTCATCTGCAGGTGCAAATTCAGACACCCTCAAGTCATCAAGGGCTTACAAGAATATCAGGTGCTATCCTTCTATGTAGAAAGTAAATACTTAATTTTTAATTAAAAATATTATTTTTATTTATTTTTGGCTGCTCTGAGTCTTAGCTGTGACACTCAGGATCTTTGTTGCCACATGCAGGCTCTTTAGTTGTGGCATGTGAAAGGGATAGTTGTGGCACATGAACTCTTTGTTCTGGTATGTGGGATCCAATTACCTGACCAGGGATTGAACCTGGGCCCCCTGCATTGGGAGTACAGAGTCTTAACCACTGGACCAACAGGAGGGTCCTGAAAGTAAAGATTTTAGAACTACCCTAAATCTGGTGGCTCAGAAAGTAAAGAATCCACCTGCAATGTGGGAGTCCTGGGTTTGATTCCGGGGTTTGGTACATCCCCTGGAAGGGAGCAACTCACTCCAGGATTCTTGCCTGGAGAATTCCCATGGACAGAGGAGCCTGTCAGGCTACCGTCCATGGGGTTGCAAAGAGTAAGACATGACTGAGCAACTAATCACACATCCAAAATATAGCTGAAGAGAAGGAATATATGAGTTCTTTTTCTCTGACAGCATAACATCTGTCCTGAGTTCCTTGATTTCTGCTGCATTTTCCTAATCTTACATCACTTTTGGGACTGAGACCCATTTTCTCCAAGATTTGCTAGAGGGTAACTGCTCAAGTGTTTGTAGGAATATGCATTTCCCGGGAAGCCTTTAATCAAGCGACAGAAGCTGATATCGGAACTCCACGAAAGACGACTGCAGAGACAGTGACTCCTGATTATAGTGGTCACCCAAAGAGGTATCTTACATCAGTAGAAGGAGCAGTCCCAGGCTGTGGTAGATGTAGTGAGGGTGCTGAGCAAGAGGAATCCTGAAGGACTCGAGTTGCATCCCCACGCCTGTTTTCAGAGGCCCTTATGGACTACGATCACATGAGGGGCACCCTGACTTCCAACTTGGAATTCTCAGGGAGACTAGGACCTTGATGTAAGACAAGCAGCTCCATAAAGCAGAGAGTGGAGTTACAGGGTTCGTCACATGTCAATGTGAGGCCGTGAAAGTGGACTCACAGTGGCACACACTGCATCAAAGGAGGCCCTGGAAAATCTGTCGCTGTGCTCCCCAGGAAGCTCAGGGCACAGATGTCAGGTTGATTTCAGTCTGGAAATTCTCAGTGAGGTGAGGCCCCTAATAGGATCAGCCTAGTTTCGTGGGTGGGTGAACCTGAATTCAGGCAGGACCTCAGATGACAATGCTGAGTGTTAGAGGGGACCCCTGGAGAGGGAGCCAAACAGCATTCTGTAAATTCTTAGCTCTCAGAGACCCAGAAGACCTACTTCTGAGTGGTTCCCTCATTCCACCTGTGTGATCTCAGGGAGGGCATGGGCTTCTCTAGCAGGATAGGGCCCCAGATCTGCAGAGGGGTGTCATCTTGACCATACCCGGACATAAGGTGAGGAGGGTCAGTACTGAGAGGATCTCTCCCCAAAGAGGGAGGCTTACGGAGTGGTGCCCCTCCTGACAAGCAGAGATTCTCAGAGCAGTGCCCTGATTCCCTCCACTAGGGACTTGGGAAGGCGAGGGCTTGCTTTGGCGGTGTAGGACTTGGGTTCCTAGATGGAGGCAATCAGGGCTCTGATAAACTGCACACGGAGGACCCTGAGAGAGAATCCAGGGACGGATGAATATTGAGCTCCCGGGGTTCCCGTAGCACGCTGCCCCTGCCGTCGTCCCTGGGCGACCTCCCGTAGGACCGTACGCAGCTCCCCTCCACTTCCGCTTGGAAGG
>NW_024070207.1:104397389-104427137 GCF_014754425.2 Oryx dammah | reverse complement strand
AAGGAATAATGCTAAAGCTGAAACTCCAGTACTTTGGCCACCTCATGTGAAGAGTTGACTCATTGAAAAAGAGTCTGATGATGGAAGGGATTGGGGACAGGAGGAGAAGGGGATGACAGAGGATGAGATGGCTGGATGGCATCACCGACACTATGGGCACGAGTTTTAGTGAACTCTGGGAGTTTGTGATGGACAGGGAAGCCTGAGGTGCTGCAATTCATGGGGTTGCAAAAAGTCGGACACGACTGAGTGACTGAACTGAACTGAATGGTATATGACATGGAACATCTTTTCATATGTTTGTTGCCATCTGTGTATCTTCCTTGGGGAGGTCTATTCATATCTTTTGTCCATTTTTTATTAGATGTTGGTTTTCTTCTTATTAATTTTAAGAGTTCTTTGTATATTTTAAGTTAGAGTCTTCATTCGATACGTCTTTTATAATATTTTCTCCCAGACTATGGCTCGTCTTCTTCTCTTGATCGTATATTTTTACAGAGCAGAAGTTTAAAGGGAATGAAATGTAGCTCATCAATTATTTCTTTCATGGATCCCCGTCACTTATTCCTATGATGGTATTTTGTTGATTGATTGCTATGTGAAACAGGATCTTTTTAATATAAATTTATTTATTTTAATTGGAGGCTAATTACTTTACAATGTTGTAGTGGTTTTGGCATACATTCACATTAATAAGCCATGGGCGTACATGTGTTCCCCATCTTGAACCCCCCCTCCCACCTCCCTCCCCATCCCATCCCTCTGGGTTATCCCTATGCACCAGTCTTGAGCACCGTGTCTCATGCATTGAACCTGGCCTGGCAACCTGTTTGACATATGATAATATACATGTTTCAATGCCATTCTCCCAAATCATCCCACCCTCACCCTTTCCCACAGAGTCCAAAAGACTGTTCTATACATCTGTGTCTCTTTTTGCTGTCTCACATATAGGGTTACTGTTACCATCTTTCTAAATACCATATATATGCGTTAGTATACTGTACTGGTGAAGGCCATGGCAACTCACTCCAGTACTCTTGCCTGGAAAATCCCATGGACGGAGGAGCCTGGTAGGCTGCAGTCCATGGGGTCACTAAGAGTTGGCCACGACTTCACTTTCACTTTTCACTTTCATGCATTGGAGAAGGAAATGGCAACCCACTCCAGTGTTCTTGCCTGGAGAATCCCAGGGACGGGGGAGCCTGGTGGGCTGCCGTCTATGGGGTCGCACAGATTCAGACACGACTGAAGCGACTTGGCGGCAGCAGCAGCATACTGTATTGGTGTATTTCTTTCTGGCTTACTTCACTCTGTATAATAGGCCCAAGTTTCATCCACCTCATTAGAACTGATTCAAATGTATTCTTTTTAATGGCTGGGTAACACTCCAATGTGTATATGTACCACAGCTCTCTTATCCACTTGTCTGCTGATGGACATCTAGGTTGCTTCCATGTCCTGGCTGTTGTAAACAGTGCTGCAATGAACATTGCGGTACACCTGTCTCTTTCAATTCTGGTTTCCTCGGTGTGTATGCCCAGCAGTGGGATTGCTGGGTCATATGGCAGTTCTATGTCCAGTTTTTTAAGGAATCTCCACACTCTTCTCCATAGTGGCTGTACTAGTTTGCATTCCCACAAACAGTGTAACAGGGTTTCCTTTCTCCACACCCTCTCCAACATTTGTTGCTTGTAGACTTTTGGATTGCAACCACTCTGACTGGCATGGCATGGAACCGCATTGTGGTTTTGATTTGCATTTCTCTGATAATGAGTGATGTTGAGCATCCTTGGATGTGTTTGTTAGCCATCTGTATGTCTTCTTTGGAGAAATGTCTGTTTAGTTCTTTGGCCCATTTTTTGATTGGGTCATTTATTTTTCTGGAATTGAGCTGCTGCAGGAGTTGCTTGTATATTTTTGAGATTAATTGTTTGTCAGTTGCTTCGTTTCCTATTATTTTCTCCCATTCTGAAGGCTGTCTTTTCACCTTGCTTAAAATTTCCTTTGTTGTGCAAAAGCTTTTACGTTTAATTAGGTCCCATTTGTTTATTTTTAGTTTAATTTCCAATACTCTGGGAGGTGTGTCATAGAGGATCCTGCTGTGATTTATGTCGGAGAGTGTTTTGCCTATGTTTTCCTCTCGGAATTTTATAGTTTCCGGTCTTACATTTAGACCTTTAATCCATTTTGAGTTTATTTTTGTGTATGGTGTTAGAAAGTGTTTTAGTTTCATTCTTTCACAAGTGGTTGACCAGTTTTCCCAGCACCACTTGTTAAAGAGATTGTCTTTTCTCCATTGTATATTCTTGCTTCTTTTGTCAAGGATAAGGTGTCCATAGGTGCATGGATTTATGTCTGGACTTCCTATTTTGTTCCATTGATCTATGTTTCTGTCTTTGTGCCAGTACCATACTCTCTTGATGACTGTGGCTTTGTAGTAGAGCCTGAAGTCAGGCAGGTTCATTCTTCCAGTTCCATTCTTCTTTCTCGAGATTGCTTTGGCTATTCGAGGTTTTTTGTATTTCCACACAAATTGTGAAATTATTTGTTCTAGTTCTGTGAAGAATACAGTTGGTAGCTTGGTAGGGATTGCATTGCATCTATAGACTGCTTTGGGTAGTATAATCATTTTCACTATATTGATTCTTCCAATCCATGAACATGGTATATTTCTCCATCTGTCCATGTCTTGTTTGATTTCTTTCACCAGCGTTTTATAGTTTTCTATCTCTACGTCTTTTGTTTCTTTAGGTAGATATATTCCTAAGTATTTTATTCTTTTCGTTGCAATGGTGAATGGAATTGTTTCCTTAATTTCTCTTTCTGTTTTCTCATTGTTAGTGTGTAGGAATGCAAGGGATTTCTGTGTGTTAATTCTATATCCTGCAACTTTACTATATTCATTGATTAGCTCTAGTACTTTTCCGGTGGAGTCCTTAGGGTTATCTATGTAGAGGATCATATCATCTGCAAACAGTGAGAGTTTTACTTCTTCTTTCCCACTCTGGATTCCTATTGTTTCTTTTTCTGCTCTGATTGCTGTAGCCAAAACTTCTAAAACTATGTTGAATAGTAGTGGTGAGACTGGGCACCCTTGTCTTGTTCCTGACTTTAGGGGAAATGCTTTCAATTTTTCACCATTGAGGATAATGTTTGCTGTGGATTTGTCATATATAGCTTTTACTATGTTGAGGTATGTTCCTTCTATTCCTGCTTTTTTTTTTATCATAAATGGATGTTGAATATTGTCAAAGGCTTTCTCTGCATCTATTGAGATAATCATATGGTTTTTATCTTTCAATTTGTTAATGTGGTGTATTACATTGATTGATTTGCAGATATTGAAGAATCCTTGCATCCCTGGAATAAAGCCCACTTGGTCATGATATATGATCTTTTTAATATGATGTTGGATTCTGTTTGCTAGAATTTTTGAAGGATTTTTGCATGTATGTTCATCAGTGATATTGGCCTGTAGTTTTCTTTTTTTGTGGCATCTTTGTCAGGTTTTGGTATTAGGGTGATGGTGACCTCATAGAATGAATTTGGAAGTTGACCTTCCTCTGCAATTTTCTGGAAGAGTTTGAGTAGGATAGGTGTTAGCCCTTCTCTAAATTTTTGGTAGAATTCACCTGTGAAGCGGTCTGGTCCTGGGCTTTTGTTTGCAGGAAGATTTCTGATTACAGTTTCAATTTCCATGTTTGTGAGGGGTCTATTAAGATTTTCTATTCCTTCCTGGTTCAGTTTTGGAAAGTTGTACTTTTCTAAGAATTTGTCCATTTCTTCCAAGTTGTCCATTTTATTGGCATATAGTTGCTGATAATTAGTTTCTTATGATCCTTTGTATTTCTGTGTTTTGTGTTGTGATCTCTCCATTTTCATTTATTTTTTTACAATAAATTTATTTATTTTTTGGAGGTTAATTACTTTATAATGTATTGCTTTCCGTTTTCATTTCTAATTTTGTTGATTTGATTTTTCTCCCTTTGTTTCTTGATGAGTCTGGCTAATGGTTTGTCCATTTTATTTATCTTCTCAAAGAAGCAACCTTTGGCTTTGTTGATGGTCTCTTTTCTTTCTTTTGCATTTATTACTGCCCCAATTTTTAAGATTTCTTCCCTTCTACTAACCATGCAGTTCTTCATTTCTTCCTTTTCTAGTTGCTTTAGGTGTGAGTTAGGTTATTTGACTTTTTTTCTTGTTTCTTGAGGTGAGCCTGTATTGCTATGAACCTTCCCCTTAACACTGCTTTCACAGTGTCCCATAGGTTTTCAGATTCCTTGGTGGCTCAGAGGTTAAAGCGTCTGCCTGGAATGCGGGAGACCCAGGTTTGATCCCTGGGTCAAGAAGATTCCCCTGGAGAAGGAAATGGCAACCCACTCCAGTACTCGTGCCTGGAGAATCCCATGGTGGGAGGAGCCTGGTAGGCTACAGTCCATGGGACACGACTGAGCGACTTCACTTCACTTCACTTCATAGGTTTGGGGTTGTTGTGTTTTCATTTTCATTCATTTCTATGCATATTTTGATTTCTTCTGAGATTTTTTGGTTATTCAGCTGCGTGTTGTTCAGTCTCCATATGTTGGAAGTTTTAATAGTTTTTTTTTTCCTGTAATTGACATCTAATCTTATCACATTGTGGTCAGAAAAGATGCTTGGAATGATTTCAATTTTGTTTGAATTTACTAAGGCTAGATTTATGGCCCAGTATGTGATCTATCCTGGAGAAGTGTTCCAAGTGCACTTGAGAAAAAGGTGAAATTCATTGTTTGGGGGTGAAATGTCCTATAGATATCAATCAGGTCTAACTGGTCTATTGTATCCTTTAAAGTTTGTGTTTCCTTGATCATTTTCTATTTAGTTGATCTATCCATAGGTGTGAGTGGGGTATTAAAGTCTCCCAGTATTATTGTGTTATTGTTAATTTCCCCTTTCATGCTTGTTAGCATTTGTCTTACATATTGTGGTGCTCCTATGTGGGGTGCATATATATTTATAATTGTTATATCTTCTTCTTGGATTGATCCTTTGATCATTATGTAGTGACCTTCTTTATCTCTTTTCACAGCCTTTGTTTTCAAGTCTATTTTATCTGAGTATTGCTACTCCTGCTTTCTTTTGGTCTCTATTTGTGTGGAATATCTTTTTCCAGCCCTTCACTTTCAGTCTGTATGTGTCCCTTGTTTCGAGGTGGGCCTCTTGTAGACAACATATACAGGGGTCTTGATGTTGTATCCATTCAGCCAGTCTTTGTCTTTTGGTTGGGGCATTCAATCCATTTACATTTAAGGTAATTACTGATAAGTATGATCCCATTGCCATTTACTTTGTTGTTTTGGGTTCGAGTTTATACACCCGTTCTGTGTTTCCTGCCTAGAGAAGATCCTTTAGCATTTGTTGGAGAGCTGGTTTGGTGGTGCTGAATTCTCTCAGCTTTTGCTTGTCTGTAAAGCCTTTGATTTCTCCTTCATATTTGAATGAGATCCTTGCTGGGTACAGTAATCCAGGCTGTAGGTTTCTCACTTGCATCACTTTAAGTATGTCCTGCCATTCCCTTCTGGCCTAAAGAGTTTCTCTTGAAAGATCAGTTGTTATCCTTAATGGGAATCCCCTAGTGTGTTTATTTGTTGTTTTTCCCTTGCTGTATTAATATTTATTCTTTGTGTTTGATCTTTGTTTATGTGATTAATATGTGTATTGGGGGTGTTTTGCCTTGGGTTTATCCTGTTTGGGACTCTCTGGCTTTCTTGGACATGGATGAGTATTTCCTTCCCCATTTTAGGGAAGTTTTCAGCTATTTTCTCCTCAAGTATTTTCTCATGGCCTTTCTTTTTGTCTTCTTCTTGTGGGACGCCTATGATTCGAATGTTGGGGCATTTTACATTGTCCTAGAGGTCTCTGAGGTTGTCCTCATTTCTTTTCATTCTTTTTTCTTTGTTTCTCTCTGTTTCATTTATTTCTACCATTCTATCTTCTACCTCACTTATCCTATCTTCTCTCTCCGTTATTCTACTGCTGGTTCCCTACAGAGTGTTTTTTTATCTCATTTATTGCATTTTTCATCATATATTGGCTCCTTTTTTTAAAATTTCTTCTATGTCCTTGTTGAACATTTCCTGCTTCTTCTCAATCCTTGTCTCCAGTCTATTTATCTGTAACTGCATTTTGTTTTCAAACTTTTGGATCATTGTCACTATCATTACTCAGAATTCTTTATCAGAGAGATTCCCTATCTCTTCCTCTTTTGTTTGGTTTGGTGGGCATTCATCCTGTTCCTTTACCTGCTGAGTATTTCTCTGCCTTTTCATCTTGTTTATATTGCTGTTTTGGGGTGGCCTTTCTGTATTCTGGCAGTTTGTCATTCCTCTTTATTGTGGAGGTTCCTCTCTGTGGGTGGGGTTGGATGGGTGGCTTGTCAAGGTTTCCTGGTTAAGGAAGCTTGTGTTGGTGTTCTGGTGGGTGGAGCTGGATTTCTTCTCTGGAGTGCAATGAAGTGTCCAGTAGTGAGTTTTGAGATATCTATGGGTTTAGTGTGACTTTGGGCAGCCTGTATATTGAAGCTCAGGGCTATGTTTGTGTGTTGCTGGAGAATTAGCGTGATCTGTCTTGCTCTGCCAGCCTGTATATTGAAGCTCAGGGCTATGTTTGTGTGTTGCTGGAGAATTAGTGTGATCTGTCTTGCCCTTGGGTGGTGCTTGGTTTAAGTGTAGGTATGGAGACTTCTGATGAGCTCCTATCGATTAATGTTCCCTGGAGTCAGGAGTTCTCTGGTGTTCTCAGGCTTTGGATTTAAGCCTCCTGCCTCTGGTTTTCAGTCTTATTCTTACAGTAGCCTCAAGACTTCTCCATCTATATGGCACCAATGATAAAACATCTAGGTTAATGATGAAAAGTTTCTCCACAGTGAGGGACACCCGGAGAGGTACACAGAGTTACATGGAAAAGAGAAGAGGGAGGTGGGAGATAGAGGTGACCAGGAGGAAAAGAGAAAGGGGAGAGAGCAAGCTAGCCAGTAATCACTTCCCTATGTGCTCTTCACATTCTGCAACACTCAGAGAGGTTCATGGAGTTACGCAGAAAAGAGAAGAGGGAGGAAGGAGACAGAGGTGGCCAGGAGGATAAAATGGGGAATCAACCTGAGAGAGACAGATCCAGCCAGTAATCAGCTCTCTAAGTGTTCTCCATAGCCCGGAACAAACAAAGAGATTCACTTAGTTGGGTAGAGAAGAAAAGGGGGAGAGGGGAGATAGAGGCAACCTGGTAGAGAAAAAGGAGGGTCTAAAGGGGGAGAGAGCAGTCAAGCCAGTAATCTCGCTCGCAAGTAAAAATGGGTGCTGAAGATTGGGTTCATAAAGGTACAAAATTGATAACAAATACCAAAAAGCAAAGATTAAAAATCTAGAGTAGAAGGTAGAGTCTCAAAAATACAATATTAAAAAACAAAACAAAGTCACAAAAATTATAAAATTTATATATATGAAGTTTGCTTTAAAAAGAGGGTCTTTTTTTGCAAGGTAATGGTAGGTTATAAAAATGAAAATAAAGGAGTAATAGAAGAGTTAAAATTTTTTAAAAATGAATGGAAAAATTATAATAGTAAAAATATATCTAGGACTTTCTGTCCAGCTGTTGTGGACAGTGTGGAGTCAGTTCATTTTCAGATAGTTCCTTGATCCAGCTTATACTTCTCAAGATCTAAAGGCCCCTTCCTCTGTAGTCAGTGCTAACTACAGGGTTTTAATGTGTTGCACCTGTCACTTCCAAAGCAGTTCCCTCTGTTTATTTTAGCTTCTTCTGTTTGCTGGTCTCTTCAGTGTCTAATCTCCACCCTGACACAAAGGGGCAGTGGTGGTCACTTATTTTAGGCTCACTTGTTCAGTCGTGCTGTGGGGAGGGAGGAACACTGCAAGCAAATGTTTGCAGGGAGTGCTCGCAGTGTCTCGGCCACACTGGGTTTGCCCCCGCTCACAGCCTGTGTGCTTTCCCAGTCTACACTGCTCAGGCTCTAGGTTCCTCTGCTGGGAACTGCCTGAGGCAGGGCTTGGGTTGCGAGCACTTCCCAGGTCTAAGCCTCTCGGGTTCAGGTTCTTGGGTACTCCACAAAGGCGCAGACTTGGTTGGGCCTGCGTTTTGTGCCCGTCCCAGGTCCGAGCAGCTCAGGTGACCAGGCGCTTGGCAAGCGCAGTTGCCCCCAGTTGGAGGCTGCATCTTACCGCCTCCCCTGTCCCAGCCGCTTGGTTTTCTGGGTGTACAACGGGTGCGTCTTGTCAGGCGTGCCATGTGTCTCTTCTGGGAAGCTGATCTCTGGCTGCGACCCTCCCAGCAGATGTCAGCCATCAAGAATCCCAAGAAATCTTGGTTAGCAATGAAGCCTGCTTGCAGTTTGGTAAAGGATGCTTCTCTGGCGCTTCAGTTTCCCTCTTCTGGCTCTGGCTGCCCTCGCCTGTCTGTCTCCAGCGGGGGATGGGCCGGTCCACAGCCGGCTAGCTCTGCTGAGTCTTTTGCTCTGTGAGCGGGCCTGGCAGTGTCTTAGGTTAGGGCTTTTCGCGGGATAGCTATCCCACAGTCTGGGTTGCTATCTCAAATTATTTCCCTCAGATGGCCCTCGGGGCATTCAGGCCCAAGGTCCTTACCCTAAGCAACGCAGCCTGTGCCTCCCTGCCCAGCCCCTGCTTGGTAGTGGCAGCTGCGAGTGTCTGAGCTGCTGCTCTGCTGGGAGTTGCCATTATAGGCACATAATCTGTGGGTTTTAATTATTTACGTATGTATGCATTTATTCATTTATTTATTTTTCCTCCCAGTTATGTTGCCCTCTGAGATTCCAAGGCTTGCCACAGACACGCCAGTGAGAATGTTTCCTGGTGTTGGAAAACTTATCTCTTTTTTAAGACTCCCTTCCCGGGACGGATCTCTGTCCCTACCTCTTGAGCGTCTCTTTTTATCTTTTATATTTCGTCCAACCTCTTTTCGGAGGCAATAGGCTGCCTTTCTAGGTGCATGATGTCCTCTGCCAAAATTCAGAAGTTGTTTTGTGGAATTTTTCTCAGCATCCAAATGCTCTTTCGATGAATTTGTGGGGGAGAAAGTGGTCTCCTCATCCTATTACTCCACCATCTTAGGAACGCCCCTTGAAACATGGGATCTTAATTGCACAACCAGGGTTTGAACTCATACCCCTTGCACTGGAAGCACAGTTTTGTTTTTTATAATTTGAACATTTAATTTTTGCCTGGGGATAGCTGTTTAACAGTATTGTGACAGTTTCAGATGAACAGGGAAGGGATTCACCCATACATATACATGTATCCACTCTCCCCCAAAACTCTCTTACCATCAGTATTGCCACATAGCACATAACCAAAATAATGAAGAGAGAGAAAGGAGAGACAGAGAGAGAAAGGAGAGAAAGAGATAATGCTCAGTAACCATATGGTCATCTGTAGGTGCAAATTCAGACACCCTCAAGTCATCAAGGGCTTACAAGAATATCAGGTGCTATCCTTCTATGTAGAAAGTAAATACTTATTGTTTTTAGTTAAAAAATATTATTTTTATTTATTTTTGGCTGCTCTGAGTCTTAGCTGTGACACTCAGGATCTTTGTTGCCACATGCAGGCTCTTTAGTTGTGGCATGTGAAAGGGTTAGTTGTGGCACATGAACTCTTTGTTCTGGTATGTGGGATCCAATTACCTGACCAGGGATCGAACCTGGGCCCCCTGCATTGGGAGTACAGAGTCTTAACCACTGGACCAACAGGAGGGTCCTGAAAGTAAAGATTTTAGAACTACCCTAAATCTGGTGGCTCAGAAAGTAAAGAATCCACCTGTAATGTGGGAGTCCTGGGTTTGATTCCGGGGTTTGGTACATCCCCTGGAGGGGAGCAACTCACTCCAGGATTCTTGCCTGGAGAATTCCCATGGACAGAGGAGCCTGTCAGGCTACAGTCCATGGGGTTGTAGACAGTAGGACATGACTGAGCAACTAAGCACACACCCAAACTCTAGCTGAAGAGAGGGAATATATGAGTTCTTTTACTCTGACAGCATAACATCTGTCCTGAGTTCCTTGATTTCTGCTGCATTTTCCTAATCTTACATCACTTTTGGGACTGAGACCCATTTTCTCCAAGATTTGCTAGAGGGTAACTGCTCAAGTGTTTGTAGGAATATGCATTTCCCAGGAAGCCTTTAATCAAGCGACAGAAGCTGATATCGGAACTCCACGAAAGAGGACTGCAGAGACAGTGACTCCTGATTATAGTGGTCACCCAAAGAGGTATCTTACATCAGTAGAAGGAGCAGTCCCAGGCTGTGGTAGATGTAGTGAGGGTGCTGAGCAAGAGGAATCCAGAAGGACTCGAGTTGCATCCCCACGCCTGTTTTCAGAGGCCCTTATGGACTACGATCACATGAGGGGCACCCTGACTTCCAACTTGGAATTCTCAGGGAGACTAGGACCTTGATGTAAGACAAGCAGCTCCATAAAGCAGAGAGTGGAGTTACAGGGTTCGTCACATGTCAATGTGAGGCCGTGAAAGTGGACTCACAGTGGCACACACTGCATCAAAGGAGGCCCTGGAAAATCTGTCGCTGTGCTCCCCAGGAAGCTCAGGGCACAGATGTCAGGTTGATTTCAGTCTGGAAATTCTCAGTGAGGTGAGGCCCCTAATAGGATCAGCCTAGTTTCGTGGGTGGGTGAACCTGAATTCAGGCAGGACCTCAGATGACAATGCTGAGTGTTAGAGGGGACCCCTGGAGAGGGAGCCAAACAGCATTCTGTAAATTCTTAGCTCTCAGAGACCCAGAAGACCTACTTCTGAGTGGTTCCCTCATTCCACCTGTGTGATCTCAGGGAGGGCATGGGCTTCTCTAGCAGGATAGGGCCCCAGATCTGCAGAGGGGTGTCATCTTGACCATACCCGGACATAAGGTGAGGAGGGTCAGTACTGAGAGGATCTCTCCCCAAAGAGGGAGGCTTACGGAGTGGTGCCCCTCCTGACAAGCAGAGATTCTCAGAGCAGTGCCCTGATTCCCTCCACTAGGGACTTGGGAAGGCGAGGGCTTGCTTTGGCGGTGTAGGACTTGGGTTCCTAGATGGAGGCAATCAGGGCTCTGATAAACTGCACACGGAGGACCCTGAGAGAGAATCCAGGGACGGATGAATATTGAGCTCCCGGGGTTCCCGTAGCACGCTGCCCCTGCCGTCGTCCCTGGGCGACCTCCCGTAGGACCGTACGCAGCTCCCCTCCACTTCCGCTTGGAAGGTGAGAAGCTCGACAGGTAGCTGCAGCGACCGTTGGGCAGAGACTTAGTGTCCAGGACTCGTCCAAAACCAAGGTGAGGACCTGAATGGAGCTGAAGGGACCTTCCCAACCCTCCCAGTAATAAAAGTGACCCATCCACATCCCACCCCTGTGATATGGCTCTTCTTGGCCCCTCAGTGCTGTCGGCTGAATGTGGTCTAGAGTTTCTCAGGCTAAGGTGTTGGTCTGTGGGAAGGTCTGCAGCTGCTGCTGCTGTCTTCTCAGTCGTGTCCGACTCTGTGCGACCCCATAGACGGCAGCCCACCAGGCTCTGCCGTCCTGGGATTTTCCAGGCAAGAATGGTGGAGTGGGTTGTCATTACCTTCTCCAATGCATGAAAGTGAAAGTGAAGTCACTCAGTCGTGTCCCACTCTTAGCGACCCCATGGACTGCAGCCCACCAGGCTCCTCCGTCCATGGGATTTTCCAGGCAAGAGTACTGGAGTGGGTTGCCATTGTGGGGAGTTCTAGGACCTAGAGTAAGGTCCTGAGGACTGATGAGCTGATGTCGACACCGCAAGGGGGCCAACACTGAGCTACTCGCCTCAGTGTGGGACTGAGCGACTCCCCTCACTGGGCTCTAGGAGGCCCCAGGTAGAGCTGGCCAACTGTGGTGCCCCCTGGTGTCCACTGGAGGTGGTTTTGGTGAGTGAGAGCCTTGCTCTAACAGAATAAAACCAGTTGAACAAAGGGAGCTAGTCCCCAACATGATTCATGGTTGTGACGCTGAGTGAGGATGGGGGCCACTTCCTTAAGAAACAGGGCCGCATAAAGCGCCAGCCCTGTTTTCCGGCCTGGGAGAATCGGGCGTTTGACATGACACTTCCCGGGACATCTCAGGGAAGTGTGCGACCAGGTCAAAGGGGGCAGCCTCAGGTTGGCAAGGGAGGGTTTCAGATTTGCAAGGGGTCATGGTGAGAACCTCGGGGGCTGTGGGGATGTTCCACACCACATCATTCAGAACAAATCCTCCCTGTCGTCATCCCTGGCAGACTCAAGAATACATGTCGGTCCCCACTGTGGGCTAAGGAGTGGTCAGTTAAGGGAGTGGTCAGCAGAGGGAGAACTCTTACACCCTGTCATGAGTCAAATGTAGACCTTGGTTACTTCTATGTCCTGTCTATTGTAAATAGTGATGCAGTGGACATTTGAGTACAAGTGTCTTTTTCAATTACCGTTTCCTCAGGGTATATGCCCAGTAGTGAGATTGTTGGCTCATGTGATATTTTATTCCTAGTTTTTTATGCAAAGTGAATTAAGTCAGAAAGAGGAAAGCCAATACATACATTAATGCATATATATGGAATCCAGAAAGTTAGTACTGATGAACCTATTTGCAGGGCAGCCTGGAGATGCAGACATAGAGAACACACTCGTGGACACAGTGGAGGAAGGAGAGGGAGGGGCAGATTGAGAGAGTAACATTGAAAACGTACACATTACTGTATGGAAAATAGATAACCAGTGGGAATTAGTTTTATGACTCAGGGAGCTCAAAGCCAGTGGTCTGACAGCTTCAGAGGGGTGGGATGTGGTGGCAGGTGGGAGAGAGTGTAAAGAGGGAGGGGACATACAGTATACCTGTGGCTGATTCACATTGATGTGGCACAGAAGAAAACACAATATTGTAAAGATATTATCCTTTCATTAAAAATTAATAAATTTGTTTTAAAAAGACACAGAGAAGAAAAGAGGAACAAAAAGAAAATTAACTTTGAATTGGGATCTTGGATGAGACCACAGGGACATCAACCCGCCTGCAACAGCTTCCATTCTTAGGAGACCTTGTTTGGTAAGATGAGATCATCTTCACTTCCTCCTGTTGGGACACAGGGTTTTTGGCTTTTACTATCAGACAGGTATCAGTTCCGGAGAAAGAGGAGGTTCTCTAGCAGGAGCTCAGTTGAGGAACCTGAGTGAGGACTCAGAGCATCCATCCCAGCCCTTGGATTTCAACCATCTCAGGGATGGGCTGTGAGTCTGAACACCTGCTTTACTGTTTTATACCAAGTCTAGGGGAGGGGAAATGTCTAGTCTGAAGGTGCAGCCACCAGTCAGCAAATGGAGAATAGTACCCAACGTTTTAAGGAACCAAAGGAAGGGCCATGAATGATGATCCCAGTGAACTCAGGATAGAAAAGACCCTACTGAGCTCTCAGCACTGAGTATCCCCTGGGAGGGAGGTGGACTGAGGCAGCCCTTCACTTGCTTCTGAATCATGTGGAGGTCTAAAATGTCTTCATCAGAATAGAAGAGGGAAGGGTGCCCAGGCTCCTCCAGGACTTGATGTGATAATACTGAAGATGAGCTGAGAGGACCCCACTGCCAGCACCTGCTGTCACCTGAGTAAATCCAAAGCAGGGCTGAGAGGACACAGAGGAAAAGTAAGGCCTCTGTTCTTCCTCTGGGATTCTCAGGGGACAGGCTGACCAGGAAAACAGGAGCCTTGTGGGTTCCTAGGGCAGTGTCCTCAAGGACACCTGTAGAGGCAGCCTTTGATTAAGCCAAAGTGGAATCTCCCTGTTTTAAGGTGCTCATGTCACCTCATTCTCCATCCTCCAGGTGCCCCAATCTCCTGTCTGTTGGCCCAGACTCCTGCCTGCCGTCCCTGACCACAGCCATCATGCCCCGTGGGCAGAAGAGTAAGCACCGTGCTCATGAGAAACATCGCCAGGCTCGGGCTGAGACCCAGGGTCTTCATGATCAGGCTACCACAACTGGGGGAGAAGAGACCACCTCCTCCGCCCCTCCTGATTCGGAGAGCGCTCCCTCAAGCTCGTCTGCTGCTGGCACCTCCAAGGGGCCTCAGGGAGCCCAAGGCACCACCAGTGCTGCTGCAGGTGCTATACGCAAAAGATCTGGTGTCGGGCGTGCAGCACGCTCGAGATCTGGTGTCGGTGCCGCGGCACGCTCAAGATCTGGTGTAGGTGCCGAGGGCCAAGGTCAGGAAGGGGAAAATTCCTCCCAGGCCTCAGCTGCTGCTGAGAGCTCTCACACAGATCTTCTGACCAGGAAAGCAGGGATGTTGGTGCAGTACATGCTGCTTAAGTATAAGATGAGGGAGCTCATTAAGAGGTCAGAAATGCTGAAGGCAGTCACTATAAGGTATGGGGAGCAATTCCCTGAGATCCTTAGCAGGGCCTCTGAATGCATGGAGATGGTGTTTGGTCTGACGCTGAAGGCAGTCAGGCCCAACAGTCACAGCTATACCCTGGTGAGCAACCTAGATCTCAGTGACAGTGAGTCTATGAGAGGTGACTGGGGGCTGCTGAAGAATGGTCTTCTGATGCCTCTACTGGGTGTCATCTACCTAAATGGCCACCGTGCCTCTGAGGAGGAGATCTGGAAGTTCCTGAATATCCTGGGCATCTATGATGGAAGAAGGCACTTCATCTTTGGAGAGCCCAGGAAGCTCATCACAGAAGATCTGGTGCGGGAAGGGTACCTGGAGTACCGCCAGGTGCCCGGCAGCGATCCCCCTCGCTATGAGTTCCTGTGGGGTCCTAAAGCGCTCACAGAAACCAGCAAGAAAGTACTGCAGATTTTGGCCAAAGTCAAGGATTCGGTCCCCGACACCTTACTGCCACATTATGAGGAGGCTTGGAGAGAGGAGGGAGAGAGCTCCAGAACCAGAGCTGGAGCCGGGACTGGCCCTTCTGCCTCAGCCAGTGCTGGCCCTTGTGCCCCAGCCAGTGCTGGGCCTTCTGCTCGGCCAGTGCTGGCCCTTCTGCTTCAGCCAGACCTGGCACTTCTGTTACAGCCAGGGCTGACATGTCTGCCATGGCAAGGCCCAGCCCTTCTGCCTCGGCCAGTGCTGGCCATCCTGCCTCGGCCAGACCTGGCACATCGTCCTCGGCCAGGGCTGACATGTCTGCCAGGGCGAGGCCTGGCCTTTCTGCCTCAGCCATTGCTGGCATCTCTGCCCTGGCAAGTGCTGGCCCTTCTACCTTGGCCAGACCTAGCACATCTGCTGCAGCCAAGGCTGGCACTTCTGCCTTGGCCAGACTTGGCATTTTTGCTGCAGCCAGGGCTGACATGTCTGCCAGGGCCAGGCCTGGCCCTTCTGCCTCAGCCTGTGGTAGCCTTCCTGCCTCAGCCAGGCCTGGCCCTTCTGCCTCAGCCTGTGGTAGCCCTTCTGCCTCAGCCAGGCCTGGCCCTTCTGCCTTGGCCAGACCTGGCACTTCTACTGCATCCAGTGCTGGCACTTCATCCTCAGCCAGGCCTGGTTCTACTGCCTCGGCCAGTGCTAGTACTTCTGCCTTGGCCAGTGCCCACTCCAGGTCCTCATCCAGCCTCTCTTCTCGCCCTAGTGTGGTCTGAAGCACACGCTTCACTTTGTGGTTGGCAAAGCCTGTCAACCTGTGTTCCTCATATTCATCAATAACTTGTTGACTTTCCCCCAAAATTTTCAGTATTACTTTTTTCAACAAAAACTTTATTTAGTTTAATGATAGAAGTATAATATTTACATGGGTACACATTGTTTGCTATTTGTTAGATTCAGGAGTAAGAGTTTTGTGTTTTGAAATACATATTGGAAATCTTTAAATCACTTGTGATCCAGGATGAGAATAACATCACTTTAGGATAAGAATATGCTTAGAAATGTGAAAGACACCACGCTAAGAGAGGCTCAGAACATTGATACATAAATAGAGATATAGCTGAAAGCTAGTCAGTTTTTGGTTTACTTTCCTCTCTGTTTAGTCTCCCTTTTTGTAAAGGTAAAAGTTATATACCTGAATCTGCTTATGTTTTTCAAGAATGTTTGAGAATATAAATTATTGCAAATGATTTATTCGTGGTTCTTCTTTTACACAAACATTAACTGAGCATCTGCTCTTAAGAAGTCTTCATGCTTATACTGGTGATATTTAGTCAAAAATGTCTCAGCTTCTTCCCATTCAATTATAGCCTCTCAGAGAAGCTGTCATTCTATGGAAGAGGCTGAGATGCTGTCTACCTCAAGAAGAAAAAGAAAAAGGGGAAAGTGGGGTTGGAAACAGCATATTGCTTTGTTTTCATTGCTAGGAAGAATTTTTGCTAGATTCAGGAGGTTGGGTATTTTTTTTTCCCCTTCAGTTAGAATGCTGCATAGTACCTGATATCTCTTATATGCCAAAAAAAAAAAAAAAAAAAAAAAAACCAGCTGATGTAATCCCAGCTAATTATCTGAGGTCAAGATAATCATAGTAATAACTGCCATTGCCCCTAATGTCTCAGTAGAGTCAAGCACCATGACAGATGCTTTCTGTAAATACATATATTCCACCAGTCCAACAAGACAGGGCCTATCAAACACAGTTCGTGATGAAGAGCCCAAGGCTCATAGAGATAGTGTTTGATTTTTGCTGAAGTACTTGAGGCTGGTAAATGACAGAGTTGGGACTAGACTCCTGCTCTATAAATTACTGTAGCACATACTATTTCCACCCCCCACCCCTTGTCTTTTTTTTTTTTTTTAACAAGTACTTTTAACATTTGATATTTCATTTCCTTTTTCTTATTTATTTGGCTGTGCTGGCTCTTAGTTGCAGCACGTGGGGTCTACTTCCCTGACCAGGGATCAAACCTGGGCCCCCTGCATTGGGAGCCTGGAGTCCTAGTCCCTGGACCACCAGGAAAGTCCCCACCCTGTATCTTTTATTTCAGGGTTTTTCTCAATACTTCAAAATTTGTTCTAGTTGATTAAAAAGAATGCCCTTGTGCTCAAGCTCCTGGATTAGAATGTGTAGCCAGAGCAGTAAGAATACCAAATCTATTTAACAAAAAATACATATCCTTTATTCATGACTCACAGATTAATGAGACAATATTTGGTGCCAGTATAAGCATGTACGTTGGCCATATTAGATAACTTCTGAAGGCCAAGGGCTCTCCATATCATGCTTACAGTCTCTTGCTGGTAGAAAGTATATCTATCAGAAATAACATGAGAATCTTCACCTGGCTGATGAGATAGATTGACGTACTTTTTTCCCTGACGGGTGACCACCTGTCCTGGGACTCCTGCCTTGGGCTATAGCTTCTCCATCTCCCATCACTCCTAGGACAGGAACCCATTCTCTGTAGCACTGCAGAGCAAATACGGCTCAAGAGTTTGCAGAGATGTATAATTTCCCCAAAAGCCTTTAATCCAGGACACAGAAAGCAAGATGAGGACCCCATGTAGGAGGATTAAGGAGAGCAACACACCAGAAAAGGAGGGAGTGGTCACTGGAACAGCATTCCCGACTGCTCTCAGACACAGAGGATCTCAGAACTGTTAGGCAAAGCATAGCCTCGCTTATTCTTCAGGCTTCTCAGAGACCTAAGAAACTTGGTGTTAGGGCAGAGTTCTGAGGTTGGATAGGAGTAAGGATCAATCTCTCAGAATTGACGGTGATTAACGTGAATGAGGGTGATAGACCCAGCCACAACAGTAGCAACCCGTAAAGACCTGTCCTCATTAGCAAGGCCATAAAGTCCAGAAAAATCCAGGCTGCTGTAGTTAATGCTTTCAGCTCAGGTCCCGGGAAGGTGGGGACATAGGGAATCAGCAGAGTTCTTAGCCTCAGATCAGCAGAGACTAGAGCCCCAGGAAGGGTGCAAATTGAAGACCCAGGGTGTGGATATGGAAGCCCCTCAACCGCAGCCGACAAGGCTACACTTATTCCCTCCTCTCCAGTTAGCCCTAGGAAGCATAGGTAAGTGCTGGCCAGCTCAAGGGCCCCCTGACTTCTGCCTGGAGGGTGTCAAGGAGATGTGGACCTTGGTTTATAGGCTGGCTCTTCATCAGAGAGTGGAAATCCCAGACATGACATTTGCACAGTCCTGTATGAGGAATGTGGCAGCCAGCTACTCCATTACAGATAAATTCTTAGACAGTCCTACAAATGTAATGAGCCCTGGGAGGGAACAGGCAGGACTTACAGACTAGGTTTATCCCTTATTTTCTGAAGGCAAATGGCTTCAGCACCTTAAAGTCCTTGGGCTAATGGAGGGAGCCTCTGTCAGCTGAGGAAGGGTACCCAGTTCCTAACAGGAATCAACTGATGATACAGACCGACAGCAAAGGATCCCTCCCAGAAAGAAGGGGGCTACAGGGGGCACTGTCCCTGTTAGGCCTTAGACTGTGCCACTAGGCCTGGTGCCATGGTGAGTCCTACTCACTTCCTCCCAGAGGATCACATGGAGGCAAGGAACCTCATCCTGATCAAAGGGAGCAGTCGAAGCTCAGCAGAAGGATGATTTCCATGTTGTGCCAGAAATCAAGGTAAGGACCCTGAAGACTGAAAAGACCACCTGCCTCAAAACAGTGGGGGCAGAACATACTCCTTCCACTACTGTTAGCCTTGGAAGACCACAGGCTGGGTGGCCCATGAGACAAATTCCACTTCTACCTTGAGAGTCTCGGGGAATTGGGGGCCTGATTGGAGAAGCGTTAAGGCAATTCAGGGAATATTTCCAGGTTATTCCCAAGTCACATTGTAGATGGTAAAGAATGTGAGAACACATATACCAGGATGTCCACACAGAATCCTCCCTACTGTCGGGCTACAAGGCCCCAGGCAAAGTTGTCAGGCCAAGGGGCCATTCAGTTCTGACCGAGGAGTAGCAGGAAACTTAGGGTTTTGGGTCCCATGTTAATAAGGGGGAATCTTGGGCTTGGCTGAGAGTCAAATTTGAGACCCTGATTTGGGACCCTGAGAGGAACCATCTGTCGTCCTCAACCAGCTTCCAGAGCTTTCATCCTTATGAGACTATTGGCAGGCATGGCTAGTTAAGGCCACCCTTGTTTCTTCCTCCAGGCTCACAGGGAGGTATCGGTCTTACTATGAGGAGTTCAAGAAGGAGGGGATTCCCCAGGCCCCGCCAAAATTCAAATTGTGGAGCCCGAGTGGAGACTGAGGGGTCTACCCATCCTTGAATAGAGGGGACAAAAGAGAGTCATGCCCTACCCTTTGATGTCAGTTCTAGAAGATCAGGGCATGGCTGTCAGCACTCTCCCTAACTTCTTTATATCACACCTTTTTGTTATTATTGAATTGCTAAGTCATGTCTGACACTTTTGTGACACCATGGACTATAGCCCACGAGGCCCCTCTGTCCATGAGATTTTCCAGGGAAGAATTCTGAAGTGGGTTGCCATTTCCTCCCCCAGGGGATCTTCCCGACCCAGGGGTCAAATCTGTGTCTCCTGTGGTTCCTGTACCACAGGCGGATACTCTACCGTTGAGCCACTAGGGAAGCCCTGTATGAGGCATAAGGAAGGTCAGATCTTTGTTGGAAAGTGCAGCCACCAGTCATGAAAAGGGAGGGATATGGTGCCTGCTAGGCACTGTGGCAGATACTTTACAGTTAGCACCAAGGCCACTAGTCCTTCCAGACCAGGCTTAGCGCATTCAATTCAGTTAAAAAGCTGAGGCACTCTCAGTTTAATAACATGACAAATTTCCCATGGCTGGTAAGTGACAGTGATGGTTGTAGGCCCTTGATTTGAGTTAGTCTAAAGCTCAACCTCTCACTCCTGCAAGCCTGAGCTGACCTTATACCCTTAACTCCCTTTTTATTCTCATTACTGCAAAATGTATCTGAGGCAATAAGAAGAGGGACTCTCATGTACAACTATTATATTGTAATACATAGCCAGAGCAATAATAATAATAGAAGCAAAATATATGTGACATATGAAGAGAGGAAAAAAAGATATTCGCTAATCATCTATCCATACATATTAGGTCTCAGATAAGCTTAAAAGATCTGAAAGCTGTAAAGATTCAGATAAGCTCACAAGATCAGGATTCAAAAAAAAAATCATCTCACAGCCATTTCTTTGTATAAAGACATATCTCTTAGATCTAAAATATAAAGTTTATTGATTAGAACAGAGGTTGCCTGAGAAGTCTGGCTGAAAGAGAGAAGGGACAGGTTACCATGTTTTGTTTCTCTCACAGGTCTCTACCTGGACCCCCTTACTTATGCCTTGGATTTTCCCAGATCTCATCACTCCTAGGACAGGGACCCTCTGCAAGGTTTGGAGTAGGGAAGCTGATCATGGCTTTTCAGGGATGCGGCATTTCCCAAGAAGCCTCTAATCTAAGGGGCAAGGGCCTATAGGAGGACGCCATGAACCTGGACTGAGGAATGCAACAGCCCAGAATATGAGATGTAAGAAGGCTCCAGGCAGGGCTCTCAAGCTGAACATCTCCTTGCTGTGTTGTCACCGTATAGTTGTCAGGGTTGAGACCTTAGGTCTAAGGAGGGCAATCTCAGGTCACAGAAGGAATTGTGAGATATATATGTGAAGCCCCTTGAAAGGAAGTGAAAGAAATGTGAATGTGAAGTTGCTCAGTGAAGTCCGACTCTTTGCGACCCCATGGACTGTAGCCTACAAGGCTCGTCCTCCATGGGATTCTCCAGGCAAGAGTACTGGAGTGGGTTGCCTGGAGCCCCTTGAAAGGAAGTGAAAGAAATAGCCACCGAGAACCACTGGGGTTCTGTAGCATCCAGCTCCTGATATCAGCCCTTGGAGATCCTGAATTCCATCATAGGATGAGGAAGAGAGAGGCCTTGAGAGCTGAGAGAGACAGGGTGCTACTGCCGTGGGCAGGGCACGTTCCAGAACCAAGTCTTCAGCTCCTCCCACATAGTGACATCCAGGGCAGATCCTGCATCTTGTGATTGAAAAGAGAAGTATTCTGAGTAGCTGAGTGCCAAGGTGGAGCTGAAGGGAACCTATTTTATGTCTTTTTTTGTTCTTGCTTGACCTCAGTAACTGGGAGATGTATCTTTTTTCTCTTTAGGGCTTTCTTTCTGATACTCTTAAAATACTATTCCTTATCATTAAAGGTTGATTTGACATCCATATTTGTGTTTATGAACAAAGTATATCCTGTTTATTGCTGTATTTCAGTATAGGTATAAAGGTTTTGGTATTTTGTACAATGAATCAGAAATCCTTGGATCTCCTTTTGTGGTTAGAACAAGACATGTCAAGAGAGGGGATTTTCTTGCCAATGTGAAAGAACACTGAGTAAAATAGTTGGTATCAGAAGATAAAAGGATCTCGATTGAGTGGCATCTGCAATACAGTGGAACAGGAATGCCAGCCCCTTTACCTGCAGCAGCCCAGATTTTAACATTGTATAAGTAACAAAATACCTTTATAGAAGGTCCAGAATGCAGTTACGAAATTGCAATACCACAGGTAAGCATATAACTTAGATCAGCTGCACTTGAAATGGGTAAGAACAGCAATTTGACTTTATTGGCATCAGGCCCTGTCTCAGGCTGGCAGAACTTAGTAACAAGAGAGACTGTGACCTTTCTAGGTGGGGGAAAGTGAGAGTGGGGTGAATGTTGTGAGTGTCCAGGAAAATGTTAGAACTAAGAAATGAATTCAAGAAAGCTGCAGGACACAAAGTAACACACAAAAATAGTTGTGTCTGTAAACACTAACAACAAACTATCTGAAAAAGCAATTAAGACAACAGTTCTATTTCAAAAACGTCAAAAATCTGAAAAAGAAATTAAAAGAACAGTTCTATTTCAAAAACGTCAAAAAGAGTAAAATACTGGGGAGGGAGGTTCAGGATTGGGAAGACGTATACACCTGTGGTGGACTCATATTGATGTATGGCAAAACCAATACAATATTGTAAAGTAATTAGCCTCCAATTAAAATAAATAAATTTAAATGTAAAAAAGAGAAAAATACTTAGGAATAAATTTAACGAAGGAAGTGAAAGAGCTATACATTAAAAGCAACAAGGCATTGATGGAAGAAAGTGGAAAAGATCAAATAAAATGATGTCCCAAGTATACGGATTGGAAGAATTCACATTGTTAAAATATTCATACTACCCAAAGTGATCTCCAGATTTAATGTAATGTGTGTCATCATTCCAGTGGAATTTTCCAGAGTAATAGAAAGGCTAAAATTCATATGACACCTAAAAAGACCTTGAATAGATAAAGTAATCTTGACAAAGAGGAGCAAAGGTGTAAGTACGGTGCTTCTTGATTTTGAACTATAGTACAAAACAGTGTGATACCAGCATAAACATAGACGCACAGACCAACGGAACAGAATAGAGCCTAGAAATAAACATATGCATATATAGGCATGTAATCCTTGACAAAGGCACTAAGAATACACAACGGAAAAAAACATACATCCTCAATCAACAAATAGTGTTGAGAAAATTGGATATCTGCATGAAAAGAGTAAAACTGGAGTCTTATGTTACATCATATTTTAAAAAAAATGCAAAGTGGATTCAAGATTTAAAAATGAGACCAGAAACCATAAAACTCTTAGAAGAAAACATGGGGGAAAGCTCCTTGTCATTGGTCTTGGCAAAGTTCTGGGTGTTTTGTGTGTGTGTGTTTTTTTTTTTTTTTTTGTATTTTGTTCATTTGTTTCTAATTTGACAGCAGAAACCCAAGCAAGAAAAACAAAAATAAGTTAGACTACATCAAATTAAAAGATTCTGTATAGCAATGGATACGATCAACAAAATGAAAAGGTGAATTAGGAGAAAATATTTTCAAGCCATATATCTGATAAATTAATATCTAAATCATAAAAGGAAGTCATACAACTCAATAACAGAATAATTAATTAAAAATAAGTTTAAAAATGAGCAAAGAACCTAAATATTTCCTAAGGAAAGACATACAAATGGCCAACAGCTATGTGAAAAAGGGCTCAACATCACTAATCATCAGAGAGATAGTAATCCACACCACAATAAGAGATCACCTCATACCTGTTGGGAGAGCTATTATCAAAAAGCCAAGTGCTAAGAAGTGTTGGCAAGGGTGTTGAGAAAAGGGAACCTTTGCCCACAGTTGCTGGGAACATAAATTGGCACAGCCACTATGGAAAACAGTGTGGAGGCTCCTCAGAAAATCACAACTGTAGCTATCGTGCGACGCAGCATCGCCACTTCCTTGTACGCAGTCGACCCTTGAACCAACACAAGATTGAACTGTGCAGAGCCACTGATAGATGAATTTTTTTCAATAAATACATGGGGAAACTATTCCGAGATTTGAGATGACTTGAAAAACTCACAGGGGACTCGCATAGCCTAGAAATACAAAAAATTAAGAAAAAGGTGTCATGAATGCATAAAATTTATGTAGATATTAGTCTATTTTATCACTTATTACCATAAAATATACACAAATATAAAAGGATTAAATTTATCAAAAGTTATTCACACACACCCTTATGGAACGTGAATAGCACTATTCATCCCTGATGAGCAATTTCTGTAATAAACTGTGATCTCAAAGTGATCACCGATGGTCCATGGGTATTTCTCTTTGTGTTTAGTACAATACTGTAAGCCTTGAATAACACCATAGGACTCAAATGAAGTGCCCCTAGTGGAGCTGGAAGTGCTCACAAGAACCAAAGAGAAGTCATGACTTTATACAAAAAGTTGAATTGCTTGTTATGTACCATAGTTTGGGTCTTCAGTTGTGGTTGCCACCATTTCAAGATGAATGAATCCAGCATAAGGACCACTGTAAGAAAAAGAACAGGAAATTTAAGAAGCCATCACTGCAGCTACACCAGCAGATGTGAAAACCTTGTGCTTTTTGTGAAATACATGTTTATCTTGTATTGAAAATATAGCTTGTATGTGGGTGCAGGATTGCTATAAGCAAGGCATATCTATAGGCTCTAATATGATTGAAGAAAAAGTCATTATGACAACCTAAAGCAAAAGGGTGGTAAAGGATCTAAAGCTAGAGAATTTTATCCCAGTAAAGGATGGTCTGATAATTTTAGAAAGAGGTTTGACTTAAAATATCAAAGTAATAGCAGAAGCAGCTTTTGAGAAATCACGAGGCAACAGATGCATTCACAGATGCCATGAAGAAAATCACTGGGTATTAATCTTGTATCCTGCAAATTTACCAATTCATTGATGAGCCCTAGTAGTTTTCTGGTAGCATCTTTAGGCTCTTCTATGTCTAGTATCATGCCATCTGCAAACAGTGCCAGTTTTAGTGGTTTTCCAACTTGGATTCCTTTTATTTCTTCTCTTCTCTGATTACCACAGCTAAGACTTCTGAAATCATGTTGAATAAAAGTGGAGACAATGCACATCCTTGAGATTCTCATATTAAGTGAAGTCAGACAAAGACAAATATCACATCACTTATATGTGGGAATATAACTTTAAAAAATTGATACAAAGGAACTTATTTACAAAATAGAAACAGACTGAACAGATCTCAAAAATTAACTTATGGTTACCAAAGAGGAAACATGGTAGGGAGGGATAAATCAGGAGCTTGGGATGAACATATACACATACTGTATATAAGGTAGATGGCCAACAAGGACCTACTGTATAGAGCAGGAAACTCAATATTCTGTGACAACTTATATGACAAAAGATTCTTTAAAAGAATGGATATACGTATATATATCACTGAATCACTTTGCAGTACACCTGCAACTAACACAACATTGTAAATCAACTGTACACCAAGAAAATTTTAGAAAAGAAAATCACTGAGTAAACAGATCTGTCTGGACAGGTTTTAATGCAGATGAAAGTGCCCTATTCTGGGGGAAATGCCACAAAGTGCATGCATTGGTAAGGAAGGGAAGTGAACTCCAGGATTTGAGACAGAATGAGATAGGCTAATTGTATGATTTTGTGCAAATGCCATCAGGTTTTTGTGCAAATGATCAGGACTCCCCTTGCCTATAGAGCTGCTAACCCTGAGCCTTCAAGGGAAACGCTAAACACCACCTGTCAGTCTTTTGGTTGTACAACGAGAAGGCCGGACAGCAGGAACCTTTGGGGGGATTGGTGTCATCAGTGCTTCATCCCTGAATTCAGGAAGTACCTTGCCGGTTACTGCCTGCCTTTTAAAATTCTTTTGATATTGGACAATGCCTTGGCCACCCAGAACCCCGTGAGGTCAACATTGAAGGTGTCAAAGTGTCTCCTTTCCCCTAAACACATGTCTAAGTCAGCCTATAGGTCAGAGGGTCAAAGGGACCTTTAAGGGTCATTACAACGTGGTACTCTATGGAAATGATTGTCAATGCTATGGAAGAGAACCCTGATAGAACATCATGAAGTCTGGAAGGATTACACGACTGAAGATGCGATTGTTGTCACACACACACACACAAAGCCCATGAAAGCCCAAACAATAAATTCCTGCTAAAGAAAACTGTCCAGGTGTTGTGTATGCCTTCATAGGATTTGTGACAGTCAGTCAAGGAAATCATGAAAGAGACTGTGGATATAGCATGAAAAGGTGGGAGGGGGTGAAGAGTCCCAAAATATGGATCTTGGAACAATCCAAGGGCTAATAGACGTTACAGCAGAGAAATTAACAGAATACAACTTGATGGACATGACTCGTTCCAAACCAGAGCTGGATGCTGAAGAATAAGACATAGAAGAAGCAGTGCCAGAAAACAAATTGACATTAGACAATCTGGCAAAAGTGTTCAGAGTACTCAAGACTGCTTTGACTCTTGTATGGCATGGACCCTTCTATGATAAAGGCACTGAAATGAAAGCCAACAGTGGAAGGAGGACTGATAATGCACAGAAACATTTTTAGAGACATGCAAAAGCAAAATCTTCAGACAGAAATTACAATGTATTTCCATGAAGGTACCCTGAGTGTGCCTGCTTCCCCTGCCTCCCCTTCCACCTCCTCTGCTCTTCCATCTCTGCCACTCAGCAAGGTCAAGCCCTCCTCTTTGTCCTCCTCCTCTTCAGCCTACTCAGCAAGAAGGTGTCAGGAATGAAGACCTTCATGATGATCCACTTCCACTCAATGAGTAGTAAATACTCATTGTGCCATACAGGTAATAAACTTATCTCTTGAGTAAGTATGTGAGTCTCTTTGTTCTAAGAGCCAATAACTGTAGGCAAGGACTGTATGAGATGTTTCTGTGTCATCACCTTTTTCATCACCACCAGCTAAGTATTCATCACGTACAAGACTTGTATTGAAGTGGATAGTCTACCATTACATAGGCAGAAGGTGAAGATATTTAATATAAAACTAATAATATATTCATTTTCTTACTGTTTTATAACTTTACTTTCAAAGACTTATATTACTGTACAGTGTCCCACTTCTGTCTTGTCAATGGATAAAGTTCACTTCAGCCTGTCATCGCAGGTAAGTGTTTTCTCTGAAAGTAACAATGTTTTCAGGACTGTATTATAAGTACTACCATAATCGTGTATGCTATAAAAATTTTTAGCAATTCATGCATTACTGTATATGCTTGGCTACCATGAAGCAATCCTATTGATTACACTAGGCTATTATAGAGCAGTCATATTGCTGCTGCTTCATTATCAAAGTTTGAATCATTCATTATACCTGTAACTAAATATGAATTTCTTTTCACATTATGTTTTCATTTTTGATATTTAGTTTTTTTGTATCTATAGTCTTTTGTGGGTGGCTCAGAGGTTAAAGCATCTGCCTGGAATATGGGAGACCTGGGTTCGATCCCTGAGTCGGGAAGATCCCCTGGAGAAGGAAATGGCAACCCACTCCAGTACTCTTGCTTGGAGAATTCCATGGAGGGAGGAGCCTGGTGGGCTACAGTCCATGGGGTCACAAAGAGTCAGACACGACTGAGCGACTTCACTTTCACTTTTCAATATAATATAGATGTAGGTACTGACAGCGGAGAAGGCAATGGCAACCCACTCCAGTTCTGTTGCCTGGAAAATCTCATGGATGGAGGAGCCTGGCAGGCTGGTCCCGAAGAGTCGGACACGACTGAGCGACTTCACTTTGGCTTTTCACTTTCAGGCATTGGAAAAGGAAATGGCAACCCACTCCAGTGTTCTTGCCTGGAGCATCCCAGGGATGGGGGAGCCTGGTGTGCTGCCGTCTAAGAGGGGTCGCACAGAGTCGGACACTACTAAAGTGACTTAGCAGCAGCAGCAGGTACTGACAGACAATTATTATAAAGGGATGCTGTAAACTTACAGTATTGCTAAATACAGTACTGTGAATATATTTTCTCTTATGATTTTCTTACGAAAATTTTGGTTTCTCTACCTTACTTTATTGTAAGAATACAGTAGAAAATACTTATAGCATACAAAATATGCAATCACTGATTATCAGTACGACTTCCAGTCAACAGTAGGTTATTAGTAGTTAAGTTTGGGCAGAGTGAAAAGTATACAGTTATTTTTGACTGCATGGGGGATTGGTGCCTCTAACCTCCACATGGTTCAAGGGTCAGTTGTACATCCAAAGGAAGTGAAATCAGTATCTCGAAGAGACATCTTCACTCCTGTGTTCATTGCACCATTATTTACAATAGCCAAGATATGGTAACAACCCAAATCTCTACCAACAAATAAATGGATAAAAAAAATGTGGTAGACACAGACAAGGAGATATAATTTCACCTTAAAAATGAAAGAAATCTTGTTATATGGGACAACATGGAGAAGCCACAGGGAAATTATTCTAAATGAAAGAAGCCAATCACAGAAGGACAAATGCTGCATGGTTCCACTTATATGAGGTATCTAAAGTCTTTAAACACATAGAAACACAGAAGGCCCGAGGCAGGGAGACATGGGCAGTTGCTTTTCACTTGGTATAGTGTTTCAGTTATGCAAGATGAAGAAATTCCAGATATCTGCTGTGCAACATTGTGCCTATATTTAACATTACTGTATTGTGTGCCTAAATATTTAAGTGAGTAGATCTGATGTTAAGTATTTTTACCACACAATAATTTGAAAAGTTGATTGTCTTGCTCTC
Source organism: Oryx dammah (assembly GCF_014754425.2). NCBI lineage: Eukaryota > Metazoa > Chordata > Mammalia > Artiodactyla > Bovidae > Oryx > Oryx dammah. Next base: position 104,399,050 of record NW_024070207.1, on the reverse strand, counting down.
TCTCCAGTAAAGTGAAAGAATTTAGAAATCTCTTTTATACTGTTAGAGAATGTCAATGAGTGAAGCCACTGTTGAAAACAGTATTGAGGTTCCTCAAAAAATTAAAAATGGAATTACCACATGATTCATCGAACCCACTTCTGAGTATCTATCCAAAGGAGGTAAAATTACACTCTCCAAGAGATATCAGTATTCCCATATTTGTTGCAGCATTATTCACAATAATCAAGACAGGGAAGCAGCCTAAATGTCCTTTGATGAATCAATGGATAAATATATGGAGCATACATATCGTGGAGTGTTGTGTGTGTGTGTCCTCAGTCGCTCAGTTGTGTCCAACTCTTTTCCAACCCCGTGGAATCCAAGCTCCTCCGTCCATGGGATTCTCCAGGCAAGAATACTAGAGGGGGTTGCTGTTTCCTCCTCCAGGGGAGGATGCCATTTCCTTGTCCAATGGGTTATCTCCTACAAGTGGGTTGCCATTTCCTCGTCCAGGGGATCTTTCCAATCTAGGGATCGAGCCCAAGCCTCCTGTGTGTCCTGCATTGGCAGGTGGATTCTGTACCACTCAGCCACCTGGGAAGCCCATAATGGAGTATTATTCAGCCTTAAAAAGAAGGAAACTTTTTCATTTGCAATAGAGATGACCTAGATAACATTATGTTAAGTGAAATAAGCCAGACACAGAATGACAAATACATGATACCACTTAAATGAGGAATCTAAAACAGGCAAACTGATAAAAGCAGAATAGGATGGTGATTGCCAGGGCCTGCAGAAAGTGAAGAGGAACTAAAAAGCCTCTTGATGAAAGTGAAAGAGAAGAGAGAAAAAGGTGGCTTAGTGGCATCTGGTCCCATCAGTTCACGGGAAATCGATGGGGAAATAGTGGAAACAGTGTCAGACTTTATTTTGGGGGGCTCCAAAATCACTGCAGATGGTGACTGCAGCCATGAAATTAAAAGACGCTTACTCCTTGGAAGGAAAGTTATAACCAACCTAGATAGCATATTAAAAAGCAGAGATATTACTTTGCCAACAAAGGTCCGTCTAGTCAAGGCTATGGTTTTTCCAGTAGTCATGTATGGATGTGAGAGTTGGACTGTGAAGAAAGCTGAGCGCCGAAGAATTGATGCCTTTGAACTGTGGTGTTGGAGAAGACTCTTGAGAGTCTCTTGGACTGCAAGGAGATCCAACCAGTCCAACCTAAATGAGAGCAGTCCTGGGTGTTCATTGGAAGCACTGATTCTGAGGCTGAAACTTCAATACTTTGGCCTCCTCATGTGAAGAGTTGACTCATTGGAAAAGACCCTGATGCTGGGAGAGATTGGGGGCAGGAGGAGAAGGGGACGACAGAGGATGAGATGGCTGGATGGCATCACTGACTCGATGCACATGAGTTTGAGTGAACTCTGGGAGTTGGCGATGGACAGGGAGGCCTGGCGTGCTGCAATTCATGGGGTCGCAAAGAGTAGGACACGACTGAGCGACTGAGCTGACTGAACTGAAATACGTGGAAATATTGGCTATTTAGATGAAAGGGTACCTGGGAGCGAAGATACTGGTCAGTGACAAAAATTCTAAGAACTTTGACTTGTTTCCAACTGGGAAAGATTCTACCTCAAGCACATTCTATGTTACATCCTCTGGTGTGAATGTTC
>NW_024070207.1:104381659-104396889 GCF_014754425.2 Oryx dammah | reverse complement strand
TCAGGATGACCCCAGAGCCAAGATCTTCAGTCTGCAAATCTCAGAGAAGAGAAATGTTGCCCCAAGGGCCATTTACAAAGTGAGAAGTCCTTCAATAAGGAAAACTTGGCTTCCGGCAACCTGAGTAGCTGGAATGGACTAATTGAAGACTAGCCAATTAGCTTCCAAGTTAAAATTCCCAGGACCCCTTAGATTGCACCCAGGCTCCTGGATTGAAGAGAGATTTGATACCTTGGCTCCTGCATTGATTGGCCTTGCAGTAAAGCTCTTTTCTCTAATGCTCTTGCCATAAGTATTGACTTCTCTGAGCATCGGGCAGTGAGCCCATGTTCAGTGAGTTTGGGCAGCCCAGTTGAGATTTAGGACTTGTGACCATCTGCCGGAGGCACTGTAGCCCCTGGCAGAGTGTGAGTTCTCAGCACCCACCCTGAGTGGCCACCTCGATTGAGTTTTGTCTAGAGAGTCATCTTTCGATTTCCTGCTTCCTCACCATGGCACTCCGTGATCCTCAGGATCCTTTCACTTTTAAGAAAAGAAACAGCTCCTAGAGCAGACATCTTTGAGGTGAGTAAACTCATTATCATGTCCCTAAAGCTAAATGTGCTAAATGTAGTTAAAATGTGTCTTTGGTCTGATAATCTAATCGGGACTGTGGGTTAGACAGGGTGAGATGGTTGGATGGCATCACCGACTCAGTGGACATGAATTTGAGCAAACACCAGAAGATAGTGAAGGACAGGGAAGCTTGGCATGCTGCAGTCCATGGGGTGGCACAGAGACAGACATGAGAGAGCGACAGGAACGACAACAACACTGTGGGTTAGAGTCCCACCTAGGGGATTTTCTTCTGTATGTTTAGAATCCAAGGCTACAACTGTGGGTTAGAGACCCACCCTAAGAGGACAATGCAAGAGGTTAAATCTGCTGAGGTACTCAAAGGATTGGTTTAGAGTTCTGAACACTGGGTTAAGGTCTCAGGCCTTTTGATTTGCTTGCCTATGTTGTCTATGTCTGACCACATATATGTGTTGGGATTGCCTAATAGGAGTTGGCTATTGGATCACAGTGGCAAAACTTTATTAAACCTTATATTAGTGAGGGTCCTCTGAATCAGGAGATAAAACGATTTGCTCTTGGACTAGAAACCTTGCATTATGGAGGTGACAGTTTTTCACCCATGCCTTAGGTGATTGCCCAGAGGTATTGTTACAGATGTATATTCCTTTCAAAAAAAGAAAAGTTATTGGAGATTGTTGATTTACAGTCTTTTGTTAGTTTCAGGTGTACAGCAAAGTGATTCATTTATACTTATATTCAATCTTTTCCAGATTATTTTCCCATATATGTTATTACAGAATATTGAATAGAGTTCCCTATACTATATAGGAGGTCCTGTTAAGTTATCTGTTTTATATATTGTTGGTGTGCGTATGTTCATCTCAAGCTTTTAATATTTCCCTCCCCGCAGATTTTCCCCTTTGGTAACCATAAGTCTGTTTTCAAACTGTGCGAGTCTGTTTCTGTTTTGTAAATAAGTCCATTTGTGTCATTTTAAAAAATTAGATTGTACCTATGAGCAATATACTATGGCATTTGTCTTTGTCTGACTTAGTAGACAATCTCTAGGTCCATCCATGTTGCTGAAAATGGCATTCTTTCATTCTTTTTTATGGCTGAGTATTCTTCCATTGTATTTATGTATCACATCTTTTTCATCTGTTGATGGACCTGTAGGTGGTTTCCATGTCTTGGCTATTGGAAACAGTGCTGCAAGGAACATGGGGGTGCTTGTTTCCTATTCGAATTATGGTTTTTGTTAGATGCATGCCCAGATAGTCTATTTTTGAAAATTTATTGGAGGATAGTTGTGTTAATTTCAGGTGTATAGCAAAGTGATTCAGTGATAAATATATGTACATTCATTAATTTTCAGTTTCTTTTCTCATATAGGTTATTACAGAATATTGATTAGAGTTCCCTGTGCTATGCAGGAGGTCCTTATTGGTTATCTATTTTATATATAATGGTGTGTGTAAGTTCATCTCAAGGTCCTGGTTTATCCCTCCCTCACTACACTTCCCCTTTGGTAACTGTAAGATTGTTTTCAATATCTATAACTCTGTTTTGTAAATAAGTACACTTTATTACTTTTAAAAATTAGATTACACATATGAGGGATATACTTGTCTTTGTCTGACTTACTTCACTTAGTAGGACAATCCCTAGGTCCATCTGAGTAATATTGCTTTGTATTTCTGGACCACATATTTATCTGTTCCTCTGTTCATGAACATTTAGGTTGCTTTCATGTCTTGGGTATTGTAAATAATGCTGCAATGAACATTGGGGTGCTTGTACATTTTTCAAACTATGATTTTTCTCTGGATATACTCCCAGGAAGGGCATTGCTAGATATTATGGTAATATTATTTTCTGTTTTATTTTATTGGAGTATAATTGATTTACAATGTTGTGTTAGTTTCAGGTGTATAATAAAGTGATTCAGTTATACATACATATGTATTAATTCATTTTTAGATTCTTTTCTCATTCAGGTTACTACAGAATATTGAGTAGTGTTCCCTGTGCTATACAGTAGGTTGTTTTTGGTTATCACTGTTATATATAGTAATTGTGTATGTGGGCTTCCCAGGTAGTGCAGAGGTAAAGAATCCACCTACCGGTGGTGGAGACACAAGAGAAGTGGGTTCAATCCCTGGGTTGGGAAGATCCCCTAGAGCAGGAAATGGCAACTCACTCCAGTATTCTGGCCTGGAAAATTCCATGGACAGAAGATCCTGTTGGACTACAGTCCATGGAATCAAAAAGAGTCAGACATGATACTTGTGTATGTTTATCTCAAGCTCCTAATGTATCCCTCCCCCAACATTTCTCCAATGGTAACCATATGCTTGTTTTCGATATCCAGACATTTGTTTCTGTTTTGTAAAGAAGTTCATTGGTGTCGTTTTAAAACAATTAGATTCCACGCGTAAGTGATATCATATGATATTTGTCTTTCTCTCTGTTCCTTTACTTATATGACATTCCCTAGGTCCATTCAGGTTGCTGCTGCTGCTGCTAAGTCGCTTCAGTCATGTCCGACTCTGTGTGACCCCATAGATGGCAGCCCACCAGGCTCCCCCATCCCTGGGATTCTCCAGGCAAGATCACTGGAGTGGCTTGCCATTTCCTTCTCCAAGGCAGGAAAGTGAAAAGTCAAAGTGAAGTCGCTCAGTCATGCCCAACTCTTAGCGACCCCATGGACTGCAGCCCACCAGGCTCCTCCATCCATGGGATTTTCCAGGCAAGAGTACTGGAGTGGGGGTGCCATTGCCTTCTCTGCCATGTTGCTGCACATGGCATTATTTAATTCATTTTTATGAGTGAGTAGTATTTCACTTTATATATGTACCACATCTGCTTTATTCTTTCCTCTGTTGATGGACATTTGGGTTACTTCCATATCTTGGCTAGTATAAATAGCGCTGCAATGAAGATTGAAGTGCATGTACATTTATGAATCATGGTTTTCTCTGGATATGTGCCAGGAGTGGGATTGCTGGATCATATGGTAACTCTGTTTTTAGTTTTTCAAGAAACTTCCATAATGTTCTCCATAGTGACTGTACCAATTTTCATTCCCACCAACAGTGCAAGAGAGTTCCCTTTTTTTCACACTCTCTCCATCATTGACTGTTTGTAGAATTAGAGATGATGACGATTCTGGCTGGTGTCAGGTGATACCTCATTGCAGTTTTGATTCACGTTTATCTGATAATTAGTGATGTTGAGCATCTTTTCATGTGCTCTTTGGATATCAGTATGTCTTCTTTGAAGGTGTGTTTATTTATATCCTCTGCCAATTTTTGTTTGGATTTTTTTATTTGATATAGAGTGTATGAGCCTTTTATATATTTTGGAGATTAATCCCTTGTTTGCTTTAATTGCAAATATTTCCTGTCATTCTGTGAATTGTCTTTTTCTTTATGGTTTCTCTTGCTCTATGGAAGCTTTTAACTTTAATTAGATGTCACCCGTTTATTTTTGTTTTTATTTTTATTACTCTAGGAGATGAATCAGAAACCATATTGCTAAAAAAAAAAAAAAAGTACTACTGGAGAGAACAAGATGCCAGAGGAGTAGGTGGATGTGGAGTACATCTCTCTCCATGGATACATCAGGAATACACCTTCAGACACAGAAATGCATGCAAAACACCAGCTGAGAGCAGATATGAGTACCTGACCAGTGGAAAAGAATATATAGACCCATGCAAAACTCGGTAGGACGAAGGAACTAGGAGGAAAAACAGGAGTGTTAATAGGATAGGACCTCCTTTTGGTGGGTAGGGGAACCGAAGCAGAGGTCTGATACCCAAATCAGGACAATTGTCTGAGTCAGAGGAGAAACATTTAAGGCTAAGAGTGAAACAGCTGATCTGTGGCAGCCTAAATGAATGAGAATCACACAGTCCTTGTAGCAGCCATATATACCCTGGACAGCTGGGAGCTTAGGGATTGTGGAGCAATCTCAGGGTGAGGGCTGCTGTTGACCATAGAGAGATGGATCAAGAGGATGTGAGGGAGGAAACTGTGGTGGGAGATGCCTGTGGAGGTAAGCCAGGTAGCCATGGAAGCAAGGTGATACTGCTGAGTCATGTGTAGGAGGTGGACCCGTCACCATAGCCTCTCTCCCCTCACATGCCGGCATTGGCACCCGAACAATAGAGAGGCTGGCACATAAAACACTTGATGCTCTGAACTACAGAGTAGGACCCCACCCAGGGTGCTCCTTGAAGTGACTGATGCCCTGAACAACAGAGAAGGACCCCAGGCAATGGCGCCCTCTTAAGTGCCTGAATGGTCAGAGCTAGGGAGAAAGACTGGCCAAAGAGACCTTCTGATAGCCAGCTACAAGAGGCTCGAAAAAAGACTGATAGGGCCATAACTCCTGCCACGGGGGCAGTCCATGTCCCAACACACTTGGCACGGCCAGGGTCCCTGCAAGCCAAGCAGCTGTGCCACCTTCACGCTCAATTCTCACTGGGGCAGAGCTGCCACAGGCAAAAAAATCTTGCATCTGCGTGCAGGATGGCTTCGGTGGTGTCAGACTCTTTGCAACCCTGTAGACTTTGCCCTTCCAGGCTTCTCTGTCAGGGGATTCTCCAGGCAAGAATGCTGAAGCATATTGGCCAATACTGGTTGCCATATCCTTCTAAAGCACTATATTTCCTGCTGCCCTAGCCACAACTCTCCTGAGTACCAGGTGCTGCCAGAAGCCCTGTGACCCAAGCAGCTGCACCACCTCCACACCTGGCCCTCACAGGGGCAAACCCAAGCCCTCCAGGGAAACCTCAGGAGCAAACCCCAGGGGATGACCCACATGCAGAGGTGGAAATAAAATCGCAGTTGAAACCTAGGGGCAGTGTGGCTAAGGAAGAAGACCCCAAACCTTCCGACCAGCTATACAAGCTGCAGATTAAATCCACACGATCAACTAGGCAGACTCTGTGTCTATGGAATATATGAAAGGTCATTGAAAGCTCCCACAAAAGAAAACGTACTAGTTCTGACAGCTGTGGACATTGGAGGCAAGAACACAGAGTAGTAGGACTGGATTAGAATCTGAGCTGCCCCCACAGCAGGTCCAGAGGTCAGCACAATGTTGGAGGGCATCCTGGGGAGGTGGGGTGGACTGTGACTCCCAGCGAGGGAAAGAACTCTGACAGCAGTGACTCAAGAAAACATTCATTATTCTTATTTTTTGACTTGTTCTGTAGATTCTTTTGGATTTTTTTCTTCTTTTTCCTCCTCCTCCCCCACCCCCGTTGTAGTTGTCGATTTTAGTGGCACAATGAAATCTAATTAAGATTTTGAGCTTTTTTTTTTTTTTCTTTTCGCAGTCACATTTTTTATTGTTGTTATAAACCCCTGCCTCTACATTGGGCTTTTGCAGTTATGGGAAGTTTTCCTTATTTTTTTCTTTTCTCTTTTTTTTAATTTTACTTTTTACTTTTTTAAACCTATTATTATCTTTTCTAAATTTATTTCTTTATTTGTTTTCCTAATGTTCTGTCCCCCTTGCAGTTAATCTTTAATGTATATAAATCTTTATCTACCTCTATTTCACTTTGCATATCCATTCTTTCTTTCTTTCCTTTCCTCTCAGCGTATGTTAGTTTTATTTTCATTGCTTTATTCCCCAGTTGGCACCTTGCTTTATTTTTGTTTTCCAGTTTGTGCTTTAGTTAGTTTTGTTCTGCTAGACATAATTTTTGGTTTCCTTTGTTTGCCAGGTCAATCTACTATACTTTATTTTCGTTGGACTGTTTTGATTTTGCTTATGGGTATATATATTCAGTCAGACTTTTTATTGTCATAAACCTCTGCATCTACATTGGGCTTTTGCAGTTCTGTGAAGTTTTCCTTTTTTTTCCCCTTTTTTCTGTCTTCTTCCATTATTTTTTTGTTTTCTCTTTTTTTATACTTTTGATTTTTAATTTTTTAAAACCTATTTTTTTTACATTGATTCCATTGTCTGCTTTTCCTACTGTTCTTTTCCCCTTGCAGTTAATCTTTATATAAACTTTCTTCATCTACCTTTGTTTAACTTTGCATAACTATTCTTTCTTTCTTTGCTTCATTTCCTCTCAAAATATTTGTTAGTTTTGTTTTCATTGCTTTATTCCCCACTTGGCACCTTGCTTTAGTTTTGTTTTCCACTTTGTGCTTTAGTTAGTTTTGTTCTTAACTGGTAAATATAATTTTTGATTTCCTATGTTCACCAGGTCAAATAAATTCTACTTTATTTTTTTGGAATGTTTTGACTTTGCTCATGGGTGTATATTCAATTATTTTAATTATTCTTTTCCTGATTTTCTAACAACCATTTGTCTGGGGTTCATCTTTGGTTTCTTGTTTGGGGGTATTTCCTTTAATCTCACTTAATGCTACAAGAAACCACTTGTGGAATCTTCTTTCCTGACCAAAGATCAAGCCCTGAGCCTTTGGAGTGGGAGCACTGACTCCAAGACCCTAGACTCCCAGAGAACTAACTCTAGGGAGTATCAAATACTGAGAACTCACACAAAGAAAAATGCTTGAAGACCCAGCATCACCCAACCACCAGTAGCACCCTGAGCAGGATGCCTCAACTAAACAACAAACAAAACAAAAATACAAACCCAATCATCAGCAGACAGGATTACCACCTCACTCAGCCTTGCCCATCAGAGGAAAAACAAACAAACAAACAAAAACTCAGCACAAATCTCACCCTATACAAAGCTTACACAAACCACGGAACCAACCTTAAGAGGGAAGAAACCAAAAGCAAGAAAAAACACAACCTTGAAGCCTGGGAAAAGGAGACCTCAAACACGATAAGTTAAAAAAAAAAAAGGCAGAGAAATAATACACAAATGAAGGAACAAACTAGAAACAGAGAAGTCCAAATAAATGAAGAGGAAATAGTCAAACTACCTGAAAAAGAATTGAAAATAATGAGAGTAAAGATGATCAAAAACCTTGAAAACAAAATGGAGAAAATGCAACAATCAATTAACAAAGACCTAGAAGAATTAAAGAATAAAAATACAGAGACAAAGAACACAATTACTAAGTTAAAAATACTCTAGAAGGAAACAAGAGCAGAATATCTGAAGCAGAAGAACTAATCAGTGAGCTGGAGGATAAAATGGTAGAAATAACTTCTGAAGAGCAGAATAAAATAAAAGAATGAAAGGAACTGAGGATAGTCTCAGAGACCTCTGGGACAACATCAAACGCAGCAATTATAGGGGTCTCAGAAGAAGAAGAAAGAAAGAAAGAGTATGAGAAAATTTTTCAAGAGATTATATTTGAAAATTCCCCCGGCATGGAAGAGGAAATAGTCAGTGAAGTCCAAGAGGCACAGAGAGTCCCATACAGGATAAACTCAAGGAGAAACATGACAAGACACATACTAATCAAACTAATAAAGACTAAACACAAAGAATATTAAAAGCACCAAAGGAGAAGCAACAAGTAACATACAAGGGAAACCTCATTGTCTTAATAGCTGATCTTTCAGGAGAAACTCTGCAGGCCAGAAGGGAAGGGCAAGATATATTTAAAGTGCTGAAAGGGAAAGATCTACAACCAAGATTACTGTACCTGGCAAGGATCTCATTCAAAATTGATGGAGAAATAAAAAGCTTTTCAGACAAGCGAAAGTTAAGAGAATTCAGTACCACCAAACCAGCTTTCCATCAAATGTTAAAGGGACTTATATAGTCAAGAAATACAACAGAAGAAAAAAGATCTACAAAATCAACCCCAAACAATTAAGAAAATGGCAATAGGAACATATATATCAATAATTACTTTAAACGTAAATGGATTAAAGCCTCCAACCAAAAGACATAGATTGGCTGAATGGATACAAAAACAAGACCCATATATATGCTGTCTACAGGAAACCCACTTCAGACCTAAAGACACATGTAGACTCAAAGTGAGAAAATGGAAAAGTATATTCATGCCAACTGGAAGCAAATGAAAGCTGGAGTAGCAATCCTCATATCAGACAAAATAGACCTTAAAATAAAGAAGATTACAAGAGATAAGAAAGGACACTACATAATGATCAAGGGATCAATCCAAAAGGAAGACATAACCATTGTAAATATCTATGCATCCAACATACAAGCACCTCAATACATAAGACAAACACTAACAGACATAAAAGGAGAAATTGACAGTAACACAATAATAGTAGGAGACTTTAACACCCCACTCACACCAATGGACAGATTATCAACAGAAGATTAATAAGGAAGCGCAAGTCTTAAATGATAAATTCAATGAGATAGATCTCATTGACATTGTCAGGACATTCCATCCAAATGCAGAAGAATACACCTTCTTCTCAAGTGCACATGGAACATTCTCCAGGAAAGACCACATCATGGGTCACAAATCAAACCTCACCAAATTTAAGAAAACTGAAATCATATCAAACATCTTCTCTGACAACAATGCTATGAGACTAGATATCAATTACAAGAAAAAAAAAACTGTAAGAAACACAAACACATGGAGATTAAACAACATGTTTCTAAATATCCAACAGGTTACTGAAGAAAGCAAAAGAGAAATCAAAAAATTTCTGGAAACAAATGACAATGAAAACATGACAACTCAAAACCTATGGAATGCAGCAAAAGCAGTTCTAAGAGGGAAGTTTATAGCAATATAATCCTACCTCAAGAAACAAGAAAAACATCAAATAGACAACCAAACTTTACACCTAAAACAACTGGAAAAAGAAGAATAACCCCCCAAAATTAGTAGAAGGACAGAAATCACAAAGATAAAGCAGAAATAAAAAGAAAGAAACAACAGTAAAGATTAATAAAACTAAAAGCTGGTTATTTGAGAATGTTAACAAAATTGACAAACCTTTAGCCAGACTCATGAAGAACAAAAGAGAGAGGAACCAAATCAACAAAATTTGTAATGAAAAAGGCAATGTTACAACAGACAATGTAGAAATACAAAGGATTATAAGAGACTATTATGAACAACTCTATGGCAATAAAATGAATAACCTGGAAGGAAAGGAATGGGCAGATTATAGATAAGTTCAATATTCTAAGACTGAACCAGGAAGAAATAGAAATTATGAATAACCCAACTACAAGCAGTGAAATTGAAGCTGTCATCAAAAATCTCCCAAAAAACAAAAGCCCAGGAGCAGATGGATCACAGGAGAATTCTATCAAACATTTAGAGAAGAGCCTATCCTTCCAAAACTCTTTCCAAAACTTGCAGCGAGAGGAATGCTTTCAAACTCATTCTACTAGGCCACCATCACCCTGATACCAAAACCAGACAAAGACAACACACAAAAAGAAAACTGCAGGCCAATATCACTGATGAACATAGATGCAAAAATCCAGAACAAAATTTTAGCAAACAGGATTCAGCAACACATCAAAAAACTCATACAGCGTGATCAAGTTGGGTTTATTCCAGGAATGCAAAGATTCTTCAATATACGCAAATCAATCAATGTGATATACCATATTAACAAATTGAAAGATAAAAACCATATGATAATCTCAATAGATGCAGAAAAAGCCTCTGACAAAATTCAGCACCCATTTATAATTAAAATTCTTCAAAAAATGGGCATAGAAGGAACCTACCTCAACATAGTAAAGGCCATATATGATAAGCCTACAGTAAACACTATTCTCACTGGTGAAAAATAAAAGCATTCCCCGTAAGATCAGGAACAAGACAAGGGTGTCTATTTTTACCACTGTTATTCAACTTAGTTCTGGAAGTCCCAGCTGCAGCAATCAGAGAAGAAAAAGAAATAAAAGGAATCCAGATCAGAAAATAAGCTCTCACTGTTTGCAGATGACATGATACTGTACATAGAAAAACCTAAAGATAGTATCAGAAAATTACTAGTACTAATCAGTGAATTTAGCAAAGTTGCAGGATACAAAATCAATACACAGAAATCACTTTCATTTCTATATACTAGCAATGAAAAGTCAGAGAGAGAAAAGAAGTAATCAATCCCATTCACCATTGCAACAAAAAAAGTTAAATATCTAGGAATAAACTTACGTAATGAGACAAAAGAACTGTACACAGAAAATTATGAGACTGATGAAAGAAATCAAAGATGACATAAACAGATGGAGAGATATTCCATGTTCCTGGGTAGGAAGAATCAATATTATGAAAATGACTATACTACCAAATGCGATCTACAGATTCAATGTGATCCCAACTAATTTGCCAATGGCATTTTTCACAGAACTAGAACAAAATATTTCACAATTCATATGGAAACACAAAAGACCCTGACTAGCCAAAGCAGTCTTGAGAAAGAAGAATGAAGCTGAAGGAGACTACAAAGCTACAATCATCAAGACAGTATGGTACTGGCAAAAAAAAAAAAAAAACAGAAATATAGACCAATGGAACAAAATAGAAAGCCCAGAAATAAACCCATGCACCTATGGGTACCTTATTTTTGACAAAGAAGGCAAGAACATACAAGGAGCAAACAGAGTCTCTTCAATAAATGGTGTTGGGAAAACTGGACAGCTATGTATAAAAGAATGAAATGTAACAACTGACAAAGGATTAATTTCCAAAATATACAAGCAGCTCCAAATAGGGAAAGGAGTACATCAAGGCTGTATATTGTCACCCTGTTTATTTAATTTATATGCAGAGTACATCATGAGAAACGCTGGGCTAGATGAAGCACAAGCTGGAATCAAGATTGCTGAGAGTAATATCAATAATCTCATATGTAGTTGACAGCACCCTTATGACAGAAAGTGAAGAAGAAGTAAAGAGCCCCTTGATGAAAGAGGAGAATGAAAAAGTTGGCTTAAACCTCAACATTCAGAAAACTAAGATCATGGCATATGGTCCCATCACTTTATGGCAGATAGATGGGGAAATAGTGGAAACAGTTACAGACTTTATTTTTGGGGGGCTCCAAAATCACTGAGGATGGTGACTGCAGCCACGAAATTAAAAGAGGCTTGGTCCTTGGAAGAAAAGTTATGACCAACCTAGACAGCATATTAAAAATACCAACAAAGGCCCATCTAGTCAAAGCGATGGTTTTTCCAGTAGTCATGTATGGATGTGAGAGTTGGACTATAAAGAAAGCTGACCGATGAAAAATTGATGCTTTTGAACTGTGGTGTTGGAGAAAACTCTTGAGAGTCCCTTGGACTGCAAGGAGATCCAGTCAGCCCATCCTCAAGGAGATCAGTCCTGGGTGTTCTTTGGAAGGACTGATGCTAAAGCTGGAACTCCAATACTTTGGCCACCTGATGCAAAGAGCTGATTCACTTGAAAAGACCCTGATGCTGAGAAAGCTTGAGGGCAGGAGGAGAAGGGGATGACAGAGGATGAGATGGTTGGATGGCATCACCAACTCAATGGACATGAGTTTGAGTAAGTTCTAGGAGTTGGCGATGAATAGGGGGGCCTGGCGTGCTGCAGTCCATGGGTCGCAAAGAGTCAGATAAAACTGAGTGACTGGACTGAACTGAACTGAACTGAACTGAACAAGCAGCTCATACAACTCAATGCCAGGAAAACAAGCAACCCAATCAAAAAGTGGCAAAAAGAGCTAAACAGACATTTCTCCAAAGAAGACATACAGAAGGCTAACAAACACACGAAAAGATGCCCAACATCACTCATCATTAGAGAAATGCAAATCAAAACCACAATGCGATATCATCTCACACCAGTCAGAATGGCCATCATCAAAGTCTACAGACAATAAATGCTGGAGAGGGTGTGGAGAAAAGGGAATGCTCCTGTACTGTTGGTGGGAATGTAAATTGATACAGCCACTATGGAAGATGATATGAAGATTCCTTAAAAAACTAGGAATAAAACCACCATATGACCCAGAAATCCCACTCCTTGGCATATACCCTGAGGAAACCAAAATTGAAAAAGACACAGCATATCCCATTGTTCATTGCACCACTGTTTATAATAGCTAGAACATGGAAGCAACCTAGATGTCCATCAACAGATGAATGGATAAAAATGTTGTGGTACATATACACAATGGAATATTACTCAGCCATAAAAAGGAACACATTTGAGTCAGTTCTGATGAGGTGGGTTAACCCAGAACCTATTATACAGAATGAAATGAGTCAGAAAGAGAAAGATAAATATCATATTCTAATGCACATATATGGAATCTAGAAAAATGGCACAAAAGAATTTATTTACAGGGCAGCAGTGGAGAAACAGACATAGAGAATAGACTTATGGACATGGGTAAATGGGAGGGGAGGGTGAGATGTATGGAAAGTGCAACATGGAAATTTATATTACCATATGTAAAATAGCCAATGAGAATTCGCTGTATGGCTCAGGAAAATCAAACAGGGGCTCTGTATCAACCTAGAGGGGTGGAATGGGAAAAGAGATGGGAGGGATGTTCAAAAGGGAGGGGATATATGTATACCTATGGCTGATTCATGTTGACGTTTGACAGAAAACAACAAAATTCTGTAAAGTATTTATCCTTCAATTAAAAAAAAAAGAAATTAAAAAACGTACTTCTGTAACTTTTGTCAGAGTGTTCTGCCTAGGTTCTCCTCTGAGAGTTTTATAGTGTCTGACATTACAGTTTTGATCTTTGATCCATTTTGAGTTTATTTTTGTGTATGGTGTTAGAGACTGTTCTAATTTTATTCTTTTCCATGTAGCTATCCAGTTTCCAGAGTGTCACTTATTGAAGAGACTTTCTCCTTTGGTTTGCTAGTATTTTATTCACTGTTTTTGAATTTATGTTCTTCAGTGTTATTGGCCTGTCATTTTCTTTTTGTGTGTATTTCTCTGCCTGGTTTTGCTATCAAGGTGATGGTGGCCTAATGGAATGACCTTTGGAGTGTTCCTTTCTCTGCAATTTTTTGGAAGAGTTTGAGATGAACAGGCATTAACTCTTCTCTAACTGTTTGATAGATTCACCTGTGAAACCATCTGGTCCTGGGCTTTTAATTGGAAAATTTTAAATCACTGTTTTACAGTACTTGTCATTGGTCTCTTCACATTCTCTGTTTCTTCCTTGTTCAATCTTGGAAGGTTGTACCTCTAAGGATCTGTTCATTTCCTCCAGGTTGTCCATTTTATTTGCATATAGTTGTTTGTAGTAGTCTCCTATGATCCTTTGAATTTCACACAAGTGTATTCTTAATGAAACCAGCCCTGATTACCTTGTAGTGCGAGCATAAATGTAAAATGAGGGACTGTAACGCAAGAAAATTCTCCCCCCACAGAAGAACATACCATGAGCCCATGTTAAAGGAATTTTATACAAATGGACACATTCTGGTGTTTCCTCACTAAAAAGTCTAGTCCTCTTTTGTATCAGCCAGAAGAGTAGGGAGTTAGAATGGAATTGCGTGTGCGTGCGTGCGTGCGTGCGTGCGTGCGTGCGTGTGTGTGTGTGATGTTAAAAATCAAATGTTACCAGGAGAGATAGCCATTGGTTATGCTGCTAAAGGCCATGGGCTACATAGAGGACTTGCGGTGAATGTATTCCCCCTGGAAATTGCCCAGACATCTAGATTCGCATGTCTGTAGTCTCTGCTAGAGGGGTAAAATGATTTGGTCATTTACCAGAAAGATTAAACCTCAGCATGCTCAGAAAGGAAGTGAGAAAATCAGTGTTTAGACATGTGTTCTTCTGAGTTGCTCTCTGAAAGTCAGCTCTGCCTGAGTCTAAGACAGCTTCCTGTTTCACTTTCCTAAATGTGATGCAATCACTCTTTCACCCTCCTCCTCACTAGGTAAGATTTTCAAGGTGGAGAGTGAGACAGAGCCTGAAATTCCATGGGCTTCTCTTCAGTAGACAAGCTCGTCCTCAGCACATGGCAGGGTGGAAATATTAGGATCCTCTGACCAAATGGGCTCCAGTCATGGAACTGGATAAATTCCTTAGAAGTTGGGTAGCATGTGTGACTCTCAAGCTACGGTATGACAGCCACCTCTAATGGAAAACTTTTCAGGGTTCTTTAAGTGAACCCTCAAATCCAAATTGGTCACCTTGAGACTGTCCATTCTTCTCAGTGGCTTTCCAGGGAATTCATACAGCTAACTCTTCCCAGAAACCAAAGTAGGAGATGGAATTGGGTCCTAAATTAAGGAGAGATGCCTCTAGTTTGCCCCTTTTTCTCCTTAAAGTACCAAAGTGCTCTGAGCCAAGATAGGTATGTCCTGATGGCTTTCCTACAGCTCCCATAAATGCAAGGGTTTTCCAGGGGAAGCCAACATTTCTGCCTCATCCAGAGACCTCAAGTTCCTAATAAGAGTGCTGGTTGATGTCGGCTGCAATCCATGAAGGCTGGGAAGAGGCATCAAGCATCGGTTAAAGACAGTTGGTCCAGGCTCTCTGCTGGTCAAGATGTAAACTATTTTGAGCACTAGAGTGGAAGAAATCGGTCAGTCAACTGCAGAGCTCAGTTAGGACTGATGAGTGGCCAGGAAGAGCCAAGACAGCTGACCCAATAGTAATAAATTCCATCCAGGCACCAAAACTCCAAATTTAAAGCAATAGTCTGTAAAGAGACATGTGAAGGAAGCAAAGCCTCTGATAATTGCCTTTCTTAAATACCAGTTAATCCAACCTTGTCAATGCTTATATAACACTCCAGTCCTGGTGGTACAAAAATC
>NW_024070207.1:104183263-104381159 GCF_014754425.2 Oryx dammah | reverse complement strand
ATCCCACACTGTTACACTCCCCTTGACCCTAAGCAGAGCTTGTGTTCTTTAACACTCAAATGTATCTTGGGATAAAAGTAAGGACTCTGGATATATTCCAATACACTTCTTCAGGCACAAAGCCTACCTCAGGAAATGACAGTGATAAGGAGGAGAAATAGATGATAGTGACAATAAGATCATCTCTCTATGCAGTGTCAGAGAACTTCAATCAAAATAGCAGAAAACCATATTGGACTGCTCCTTTCCTTTAGAAATGTATGCATATCTCAGATATGGTGGGTTGGGTTCTAGATCACTGCAATAAAGTGAATATTGCCATAAAGTAAATCACAGGAATTGGGGGATTCCCAGTGCTTATAAAAGTTGTTAATCCTATTGTACACTTACTAGAAGATGTCTAAAAAATGTACATAGCTTAATTTAAAGTTAGAATACAGCTACAATAGTAACAGAGACCTGATCAGAGCACCATAAGGAATAAAATATGGGAAGAGTTTAAAATATTTCACAAATTTACAAAGTGTGGCACAGGGACCCCAAGTGAACACATAGTTTGGGGGAAATGATGCCATAGTTATGTTCAATGCATGGTTACTGTAAACTTTCAGTTTGTAATGAAACACAATATATATGAAGCATGGTTAAGTGAAGTACAATTTTTTAAAGGTATGCCTATAAATCAATTAAAACAATTCACATAAGAGACTGACTCTGGCTAAGGTTTTTTTTTTCTTTTAAATTAATTTAATGGGAGATTAATTACTTTACAATATTGTGGGTTTTGCCATACATTGACATGAATCAGCCACGGGTGTACATGAGTCCTCCCATCCTAAATCCCCTCCCCCTCCAGAAACAGAGAGATCGACATATTTCTCTGGGAGCATACCCTATCCTGTCCCCTGCCTTATGTGGCATTTTCCCCATCTCACACGAAGTCTGGGACATGAAAATGTAAGGTTTGCTTTAGGGACACGTCTCAAGATTATGCAGGGATGTGGTGTACCCCAGGAACCTATTATTCCAAGAGATAGACAAAATGAAGGCCCACATGAGTGAGGACTAAAGGGACAACCACCCTAAAATATAAGTCATTCAGAGACCTGCCCAAACTTGCTCTCAAACCTAGAACGCGCAGACAGGGCATTCCCTATTACAAGCCTTAGAGTTCTCTGTGAGGTCAAAGTCTTATTCTAAGAAGAATGGCCTCAGTTCAGTAGAGGGAGAATCTCAGGTTGGAGGGTCAGGTCCTAGGACTGACCAGGACCATGGTGAGGTCCCTGGGTGAAGAAAGAAGTATCACTAGACCCACAAATGAGGAGGCTTTACACACCCCTGCCCCTATTCCTAACCCCAGAGGCTCCAGGCAGAGTGATAGGGATGAGAAGCCTCCTCATTTCTGTCTGGTCTCAGCGAGGGAAGGGCTTTTTCTATCAGGATCAAACCTCAGTTCTGAGGAGGGGGGCATCTTGGCCATGACCACCGGGAAGATGAGGACCATCGGTGCTAATGAGAGAGTCTCTCCCACCAAGGAGGAAGGCTCACAGAGTGGTGCTCCCCCTGTCAGGGAGAGGTGCTCAGAGAAGCGCCCTGACTCCCCACTAGGGACTCGGAGAGGTGAGGGCTTGGTTTGGGGGCAGGAGGACTCAAGTCGGTAGAGTAAAGGGACTCGGGCTCTGACAGACGTCACAGTGAGGACCCTAAGGCATGACCCAGGGACTGCTGAACACTGAACGATGGAGTCCCCACAGAGCCCCACCCCTGCCATCATCCCTCAGAGACCCCACACAGGGCAGCTGTCACTGGAATTAGCTCC
Organism: Oryx dammah; assembly: GCF_014754425.2. NCBI lineage: Eukaryota > Metazoa > Chordata > Mammalia > Artiodactyla > Bovidae > Oryx > Oryx dammah. Next base: position 104,379,340 of record NW_024070207.1, on the reverse strand, counting down.
CCCCAACTCCCGTGCTGGTGGCAATGAGCTCTGACTGCTGTTCAGGGTGTTGGTTTAAACGAGAGTGGATTCCCAGGACTGAGCTGAAGGCAAGGTGAGGACCTGAATGTGGACTCAAGGGACTGTTGCCCCTCCTGTAACAAAGTGAAACCCACAAAGTCTCACCTCTATGGTCGGCAGGGGATGGTTCCTACAACACTGTTAGGCTGAATTATCGGTAAATCTTGATCTAAGAGATTGTGTAAGATCGAAGAGATTACTTGGTTCTATAATAGAAAGAAACCTAGGCCCCAACTCCAGCCATGGGGAGAGGCCCGAGTGCTAACGCAGCACTGGCAGTAAAGATGGCAACACAAAGCAGCACCCATGCGCTTAATTTCCTGACTTCTCCCCTGCTGAACTCTAGGAGGTGAAGCTCTGTTTGGAGGCTTGTGGACAGAGTTCAGGTCAGGGAGGAGTGTCAGACTCTCTAATAGACATGAAGATGGAGACTCCGAATGAGGACCATAGGACACTCTCCCGCGGCTTTCCCTCGCCCCACCCACCGCGTGCCCCTGTAAGCTATCTGACACCCTGAGCATCATGGCCAGAAATGAGTCATCCTGACTTCCATTTTACAGTTTCCTGTAAGTAAGGACTTCGATCCAGCAGTCAGGCCTCTGGCTGGCGGAGGGTGGATTCCCGGCGCCAGTCTGGAGTTGAGGTGAAACTGAATTGGGACTGAGGCAGGGGCCACTCAGCCCATAACAAAGAGGGCTGCACTAAATTTCACTGCTACTGTAAGCCCTGGAAAGCTCCAGCAGAGCCATCAAACTGAGTTCTGCCTGGGGAAGTCTCACGGATGGTATGGCTTTGGTCAGGAGTAGCCCCTGCTTGCAGATGGAGGATACCTCTGTCCTAACTGCAGTGAAGTGAGTGCCCTAAGTAATGACTGGGGGCCCTTTCCCATTTAGGGGTGGTATCACAAAGCAGAGCACCTACATATCTAGGGGGCTCAAGTGAAGGGTAGTCACGTATGTAGTACCCTGACTTTGCCCCTCCAGGGACTTGGGGAATTCAGGACTTTGCTCTGAGGCTGAATTACCCAGGTTATTGGTGGGAGGAGTCCTGAGTTCTACCCAGACCGGGATGAGGTCTAAGGTGAACACCAACTCTAAATGTAAGTTGTCATTAATTTTGGCTCTTTTCCAAGTGGAAACCTAGCGTATCGGTGAAGCTGGTGAGTCTTCTCACTTTTGTGTGGAGAGTTCAGAGATGTGAGGATGTTGGAATATGTCAATGGCCTCAGTTCTGCCAAGGGAGGAGGCCCAGGGCTTCAGAGGAGTCAGCGAGAGGACCCTGAAAGAACAATGTTGATTGCACTCACCCTCCAACAGGGAAAACAATAGACAGCACCACCTCCCATCCCCCACCCGCCGCACAGCCCTGAGAAACCCAGGCATGGAAGTCAGGTGTATGGGAACCCAGGGCAGCAGACACGGGTGTCCCAGGCTCTACCTAGAGCCAAGGAAAGACCCTGAAAGAGGACAGAAAACCCCAGTGAGCCCAGGACAGAGTTCCCTAGAGCTGACTGCTGTGGGTGCCCCTTGCCAGCGACACTGGGCTAAGGTACCTCTTCACTTCTTCAGGTATCACAGGAAGATGAGGACCAGGCTTTGGGGTAGAACCTTAGAACTGCAAAGAGGGTAGGGCCCAGGCCATGTCAAAAGTTGATACGATTGTCCTGAATGTGAACCAAGAGGACCCCCACCCTCAAGAATGGAGGGGGTTGTCCTCAAGGAATGGACTGGCCCACTGCTCCTCTCAGCGCCAGGAAGCAGGTGGCAGGGCTGGCAGGCTGCAGCCTGAGTCTCAATTATTTCGACAGAGTTCTTAAGAGGACAGGATGATCAGATCAGGAGTCCTCTGGGTTTGTAGAGCATTGCCCACATGGAAACCTGCAGAGTGGGCCTTCTTAAAGGCCGAGTGGTGCCTCCCTGCCGCAGGCGCTCACACCCTCTCATCCTCTCTCCTCTCTGCCCAGATCACGTGCTGTTCTACCTGCACTCCTGCCTGTTGTCCCTGACCACAGTCACCATGCCTCGGGGTAAGAAGGGTAAGCTCCACACCTGTGACAAATGCCGCCAGGCTCAGCATGGCACCCAGGATCTGAGGGGCGCTCAGGTCACTGCCACCACGATAGAAGCACTCTCTTCCTCCAATCCTAGTCCCGGGGTTGATGCTAAGGGAAAGTCCGGTGCTAGGTCTGGTAACCATCTCAAGCATCCTCGGGGGGCCCTGACTACCACCCCTGTGCCTGCAAGTGTTTCTCCCACAAGATCATCCAAAAGAGCCCTTGGGGAAATTGGGAAAACACACAATTCCTCTCAGGCCCCTGTCTCCAATGTGAGGTCTGGAAAACACTCACTAACCAGGCCGACGAGTCTGTTGGTGCAGTACCTGTTATGCATGTATAAGACGAGAAAGCCCATTAGGAAACCAAATATGCTGAAGATTATCGATAACAAGTACCAAAATCGATTCCTCAGGATCCTCAAAAGAGCTTCTGACAGCATGGAGGTGGTGTTTGGTATTGACATGAAGAAAGACAACACTGCCAAGCATTCTTATGTCCTTGTCGGCAAGATGAGTCTCCCCCGCCATGGGATCGTGCACCGTGGCAGGGGTTTTCCCAAGACCGGTCTCCTAATGAGTCTCCTGGGTGTGATCTTCATGAAGGGCAACTGTGCCACAGAGGAATACATCTGGGATTTCCTGAGTAAGATGAATATCTATGCTGGGAAGAGGCACTTCTTATTTGGGGAGCCCAAGAAGCTCATCACCCAAGATTTGGTGCAGCTGAAGTATTTGGAATATCGGCAAGTGCCCGGCAGTGATCCAGCATGCTATGAGTTCCTGTGGGGTCCGAGAGCACACGCTGAAACAAGCAAGATGAGAGTCCTGGAGTTCCTGGCCAGGATTAACCGTTTGGATCCCAGTGCCTTCCACTTTTGGTATGAAGAGGCTTTGAAAGATGAGGAAGAGAGGGCCCAAGGCAGCGGATGTCCCAGTGTTCCTCCAGCGGTTCCTTCCACACCTAGTGAAGCTGAGGCAAATTCTGCACTCTGTGGCTCAAGAGAGTAGTCCATGTTCCAAGTAGTATAGGACTGGACCTCACCGAGGGTTCACAGTGTAAAATACCTTGGTGTTCCTCTTCTGTATGGGGAATTGAGAGATAAACCTGTGTTTTTATGTTCTTGCTACTTTTCAAATGTTGCTCCTAAATGAAAGTTTATCTAGCCTATAATCTAAGTGTACACATTCATGAGTCACACTTGCTGTTGTTTATCAGTCTTAAAGATAAGAGATTTTTATATTGTGTAAAGCAAATGGAGAAGCTTCCATCTTATTTAGTAAGGTGGCTCAAGATAGCATGGCACTGCAATATGTTATTTCCTTGAAAATTTGAAAAAGTTAAGCAGTAAATATGTGGGATCAAGAAACATAGGAAAAGTAAGATGGTCAGTATTTGGATTCCTCATGCCTTGTACTCTGTGTTTTACAAAATTATAAACAACCGTATATACTTGGTTAATTCAAAATGTAGAATTAAATTCTAATAATTTCAACCTCATTCTCACAGGCTCATTTATTCCCCAAACATGAACTGAGCCTCTGCTCATAGTAGGCTCCATGCTAGTACTCGGAGAGCTGAGAAAAAGATCTAGCCACTGGCCATAAAATTAGAGTCGAGAGGCAGCTGTCATGTAGAAGAAATGGTGACATGACAGCAGTCAAATGTGAATTCCCTGATGCAAGGTAGTGGTGGGCCTTGGGAAAATGTAAGTCCTTCAGTGGGAAGAAATTATAAGTTGTGTGCATGGCGGGCTGGATGAGGCTGTGGTAATCGTGACCAGGGACCAGGTTCTCACGTGGTGGGCCGCATAGTTTAAAGACAAAGCCTGGGATGGGGAACTGCCCTTAACAGTTACAGGCACACTTCACTCTGTGGCACTTTGCTTTATTGTATTTCACAGGTACTGCTTTTCTTTTCTTTGTTCTTTTTCTTGACCAAATTGAAAGTTTGTGTTAGTCAACCTTGCTTCCAGCAAGTGTTTCGGCTCCATCTTTCCAACACCGTTTGCTCACTTCATGTCTGTGTGTCACATTTTGATACCTCTTGCAATGTTCACACCCTCAGCAGCAAAAATGATGGCCTCAGTGAAGGCTCAGAGAATGGTTAGCAATTTTTTTAGCAAAGAGGTGTTTTTATTTAAGATATCTATATTATTCTGAGGCATAATGCTATCGCCCACTTAATAGCCTACAGTATAGTGTCGACATAAATTTTATGAAAGCATTGGGAAACCAAAAATTTCTTGTGACTCAATTGTGATATTGACTGTCCTTCAGGGGTTGGGAACCAAACTTGCAGTATTTTCTGAGTCTGCCTGTGCTTTGGGATTGTGAGTAAATCAGACAGAAATCGCGTGAACCTGGCATGGAATGTATCCTGTAGCTCTTGTTCCGGTGCAGGCAAGCAATGTGCAGATGAGATGTTTTATTCACGTTGCCTTCTATCCACAGAGTTTCTGAGAAATCAGGCTGAGGTCTCCGCGGCGGCTGCAGCCCTAAAGCCTCTGCCGCTACCCGCACCCTGGCCTCGCGCCCCTGCCGCCCTTTGTGGACGCCGACTCGGCCGGTGCGGTCGGATACACCGCGGTAGCCCCGGGCCCGGGCTTGGAGGCTCCCGGGGGAGAGGAAGCGGTCCGCCCGGGCCGGGACCCCCGCACAAGGTGACGGCCAGCCGAGAGGTTGCGTAGGCCCCGCCCGGCCAGGCCCAGCCGAGCCCTGGACAGAGACAGGGCAGGGCATTGTTCATGCACTGACCGACCTCAGCAGCCCCGCATGACCTCAGAGAATGGAAACTGCCTCCAGCATCACCGGCACTGCCGCCCCAGAATGGTGGGACGCTCGTCCCTGCTGGGCGGGAATCTCAAGAAGAAGTACGCACAGAGGTTCTTGCCTGAGAAACTTCCGCAGCAGGACCATACCACCACCACTGACTCAGAGATGGGGGAGTCCTATCTGCAAGAATCCAAAGAGGAGGCTACCCCCCTCAAACTCAAGTGTGAGCTCTGTGGCCGTGTGGACTTCACCTACAAGTTCAAGCATTACAAGTGCTTCTGTTCCATGGCTTGTGCAAAAAGGTACAATGTGGGGTGCAACAAACGAGTGGGGCTTTTCCACTCAGACCGGAGCAAGCTGCAGAAGGCGGGAGCCAGGATCCACAACCGCTGTTGGGCCAGCAAAGCCAGTCTGCCGACACTTACCAAGAAGCAGCCAGCAGGCACCGTACCCCTTTCAGTTACCGCTGCCCTGCAGCTAACACACAGCCAGGAAGACTCCAGCTGTTGCTCAGATAACTCAAGCTATGAGGACCCCTTGTCCCCCATCTCAGCCAGCTTGTCCACCTCCTGCCGGCGACAAGGCCCGTGGGACCTGGAGCTCCCTGACGCGCACATGCGGGACCTGGTGGGCATGGGACACTACTTCCTGCCAAGTGAGCCCACCAAGTGGAACGTGGACGATGTCTATGAATTCATCCGCTCTCTGCCAGGCTGCCAGGAAATTGCAGAAGAGTTCCGTGCCCAGGAGATTGACGGGCAAGCTCTGCTGCTGCTCAAGGAGGACCACCTGATGAGTGCCATGAACTTCAAGCTGGGGCCCGCCCTCAAGATCTACGCACGCATCAGCATGCTCAAGGACTCCTAGGGGTGGCCGGGCGCCAGGGCTCCTCATCCTGACCGAGGCGCCAGGGCTCCTCCTCCCGACCGAGCAGAGCCGGCGGACACTCCTGGGGGCCCAGAGCAGGGCCGGTCAAGGGAAGGGCCCCGGCTGTGGGGCATGGCTGGGGAGGAGGTCTCGGGACCTCCTTGGTGGCTCTCAGGGGCCTTTCTTTCGGTGGGTGGGGCAGAGAGGTAGGTGGCACAGAAGATGGGGCTTTATGCTTGTAAATATTGATAGCACTGGCTTCCTCCAAAGTCCCACGACTCTAGCCCGGCTTCTCTTCCCCTCTTTCTGTCCCCCATTTTCCAGGGGGTATGTGGTAAGGGCTCCCAGCCTGAGTTGGGTCATTTCTCAGGGCAGCTGTTAGGCCTGGAGAGAGGCCTCGGAAGCCCTCGCCTGCCTTCCTCCTCTTCTTTCTCGGGGCCCAGCTTGCTCTTCCGTTGCCAGCTTCTCCCACTTCAGCCTGTTACTGAAGCCGCCTGAAGGGTTCTCCCCCCTCAACCCTGCAAGTGGAGGGAGAGAAGCTGGGCCTGGTTTGGTCACACCTGCTGGTACAGACACCTTAACGCTGTGTGTGTGACTGTGACTGTGTGTAAGCCTGGACTGACTGACGGGCAGAGAGGCCCCCCCCGCCCCGGCATCTCCAGGTGTTTTGTAGCAAACAGCCACTTAGTGCTTTGTCCTGGACTCCACTCAGCCTCGGGATGGGGAATAGGAAAAAGGGCTGCCTCGGTGCAGAGGCAGGATCAGAAAGCGATGCAGGTTAGCAGGAGATTTTCCTTTCCAGATTGTCGTGGTGTCTCTGCAGCCCTTTCCTGCACTGTGACGCTCCTCGCCTCGACTGCCCTGCTGTGTCACAGACGGCATTAAGGAAGCTGCCAGTGGGCTGGGCCAAGCTGCGCCTCCTGGTCTTGCCTGTCCACCCACCCTGAGAGCCCAGTGGTGGGGCCCAGAGAACATCCAAGGGCGGAAGAGCTGGAGTGACCGCTGAGGTGAAGAAGACAGCCTTCGGCCTCGGCTCCCACACTTCTTTGCCTCTGGAACTTGCTGGCAGCAGTGTGAGCTGCCCATGGAGAAGCCGGGGCAGGAAGGGTGAGGGCCGGCCTCTGACCTGCCCTGCATGCTGCAGGCTCCTGGGGGAAGAGTTGTACTCTCCCCAGGGGAAGGTGGGTGCCCTTCTCAGTTCGTTCTATTCCCCACTCGCACCCCCCAGGCAGGGTTGGAAATGAAGGACTTTTTTAACCTTTTTTGTTTTTTAAAAATAAATACATAAAATCCGTTCCTTCTGTGCCTTTCTCCCCTGGGGATGCCTTTCTGTGATCCTGAAGAGCTACTTTTCACCTGCAAGGAGAGGGTGGGTCCCTGGACTGGTAGGGAGACGACCACATTAACTGGACAGCTTATCCTCCACGCTTTGCCATGTCATTTGAGGGCACACTCAGCCCCGGTTCAGATCCCACCTGTTCTTCATGGGTATTCCTTGGGAGTGCAAGGGTCCAGGGCCCCTTCAGCTCTGCCACTGGGGAGACAGGACGCTGTTCGTCAGGAATACCCGGCACACTGGAGGCAGAGCCCAGAGCTCCCCACCCTCACACACGCTCCTGTGGTGGGTGCAGCATCGTGTCCAGCACCACCCTTGGGGTAACTCTGCCTCACTCAACAGCTGAGCATTCTTTGGATGCTGGAATAGCAAACTATTAGGAGAGTCTCTGCCTCAGGAGGCGATTGCCTAAGCCTCGAATAAAGAAGCGGCCTTCCAAACACAGGCCACTCGTGCACTCAATTAGTCTGTAACAGAGGGCCCAGGGAGATTGATTGGCAGGGACCTTTTAAGAACTAATACCCACTTCTTGATGACAACTGCGGAAAACCTTTAAGATGTAACTACTTCCTGGAGGAAGAGGAGAAACAAACAACTGACTAGTTGACCACCCCCAGGATGGAGCTAGGACTTGGGAAGTCTGGTCTTCAGAAGGTCAGGAATGGCTAGCCAGACAGGGGCCAGCATGGGACCCTGGGCTGAGGGGGAGTGGGGAGCGTCCCCCAGGAAGACGCCTGTGTTGCCCACCCCACTCCAGGGCAGGGGAGCGGGCCACTGTGGCCCGTGCAGCTTGGCGAGTCCATGCTGGACCTCAACTTTCACTTTCTGGAGGACAAAGCCAGGCCCAGCCAGAGTCTGTCCTTGTATGTGAGGTGGGAGAGGGAGCTGAAACTCCTGAAAGAGGATAGGGTGGATCTGCAGGGCTGAATGACACAGGTCAACACATCCCTGCTGTCTCTTCACTCTGGGTGGAAGGCCTCAGTCTGAAGGGTGCTTCCTTCAACATGTATTCACTGCTGACGTTCATGCGTTACACAGAATTTTGCAAAACTTTTGATCGCGACCGACCGTTTGTTCCCCACCCTCATATATGTACTGAGATGTATGTAATTGAAGCAAAACAGAATACCTACCCTGATGTATTAAAAAAAAAAAAAAAAGAAATCAGAGTGACATTCCCCTGAGGTGGGATGATGCTCAGAAGCCAATAGAATGGCACACTCTGTCCTCGCTGGGCATAACTGTCAGCTTTTAGGTTGTGAATGTTTATTAAGTCTACAATTCCTTCTCATTCACCCTCCCATAGCCCCTGGCAACCACCACTCTACTCTCTGCTTCTTTGACTTAGACCATTATAGATTGTACATGTAAAGGACATGCAGTATTTGTCCTTCTGTGTCTGGCTTATTTCACTGTAGCATAATGTCCTCTAGATTGATCCACACTGTCATGACTAGAGAGGTTAGCTTCTTTTTAAGGCTGAATGATATTTCATTGTATGTATATGTTACTTCTTTATCCATTCATCTGTCCCTGGACACTTGGGCTACTTCCCTCTCTTGGCTATTGTGAGTAGTGCTGCAATGAACATGGGAGTGCAGAGTTCTCTTCAAGGTCCTGATTTCAATTCCTTTGGATAGTAGTGGAATTGCGGAGAATATTATGTGTTATTTTTGATTTTTTGAGGAACCCCTATAACTGTTTTCCATACTGGCTGTACCAATTTACATTCCTACCAGCAGTGTTGAATGTGTATAGTTTACTAAGAAACTTGCAGACTGTCTTCCACAGTGGCTCTACCGTTTTGCATCACCACCACCGAGGAATGAGAGTTCTTGTGGATTCACATCCTTACCAGCATTTGGTGGTGTCAGTCCTTTGGATGTTGGCCATTCTGAAAGGCATGTCGTGGTATCTGCTTGTTTTTTTAATTTGCAGTTCCCTAATGGTATATGATGTGGAGCATCTTTTCATATGCTTGTTTGATATCTGTGTATCTTCCTTGGTGAGGTATCTATTCATATCTTTTGTACATTTTTATTAGATGTTAGTTTTCTTCTTATGAATTTTAAGAATTTTCTGTATATTTTAGATTAGAGCTTTCATCAGATATATCTTTTGCAAATATTTTCTCCCAGACTATGGCCCATCTTGTTCTCTTGATGGTGTATTTTTACAGAGCAGAAGTTTAAAGGGAATGAAATCTAGCTTATCAATTATTTCTTTCATGGATCCCCATCACTTTTTTCTTTGATGATCTTTTATTGATCAATTGATTTGCCATGCGGCACATGGGATCTTAATTCCCCAACCAGGATTTGAACTGACACCCCTTGCACTGGAAGCACAGTTTTGTGTGTGTGTGTGTGTGTGTTGAGGAATAGCAAATTAACAATATTGTGACAGTTTCAGGTGGACAGTGAAGGGACTCAGCCATACATATACACATATCCACTCTCCCCCAAACTCCCCTCCCATCAATACTGCCACATAACACATAACCAAAATAATTAAGAGTGATAAATAAAGGAGACAAATAGATAATGCTCAGTAACCATATGATCATCTGCATGTGCAAAACCAGACACCCTCAAGTGATCAAAGGCTTACAAGATTATCTGGTGCTATCCTTCTATGTAGAAAGTAAATATTTTATTATTTGTACTAAAAGTATTTTTCTCAATTTATTTTTTGGCTGTGCTGGGTCTTAGTTGTGACACTCAGGATCTTTGTTGCCATGTCTGCAGGCTCTTTGGTTGTGGCATAGTGAGATTTTTAGTTGTGGCACATGAACTCTTAGTTGTAACATGTGGGATCCAGTTACCTGACCAGGGATCGAACCCAGGCCCCCTGCATTGGGAGCACAGAGTCTTAACCACTCGACCAACAACAGGAGGGTAGTGAGAGTAAAGATTTTTAAACTACCCTAAATCTGGTGGCTCAGATGGTAAAGAATCTGCCTGCAATGCAGGAGACCTGAGTTCAATCACTGGGTTGGGGAGATCCCCTGGAGGAGGGCAACCCACCCCAGTATTCTTGCTTGGAGAATCCCCATGGACACAGGAGCCTGGCAGGCTACAGTCCATGGTGTTGTAAAGTGTCAGATATGACTGAGCAAATAAGCAGACACACTAAATCTGGCTGAAGAGAAGGAATATATCAGCTCTTTTTCTCTGACACCATAACATCTTTCCTGAGTTCTTTGGTTTCTGCTGTGTGTTCCTAATCTTAGATTACTTTTGAGACCAAGACCTGTTTTCTCCAACATTTACTAGAGGTTAACTGTTCAATGTCTATAGGAATATGCATTTCCCAGGAAGCCTTTAATCAAGTGACAGATGCTGATATGGGAACCTCCATGAAGAAGGGCTGAGGAGACAATCACCGCTGAATATACTGGTCATCCAAAGACTAAGAAGAGGAATGTTAGATCAGTAGAAGGCAGAGACCCAGGTTGTAGTAGATGTAGTGAGTATGCTGAGCAAAAGGAATCCGAAAGGACTAGAGTTGCATCCCCACTGTCTATTCTCAGAGGCCCTGATGGACTAGGATCACATGAGGATCACCCTGACTTCCCACTTGGAATTCTCAGGAGACCAGGACCTTAACCTCATCATGTGTCAATGTGAGGACCTGAAAGTGGACTCACAGTAGCACACAGTATAAAAGGAGGCCCTGGAAAAATCACTGATGCTGTGGTCCCCAGGAAGCTCTGAGCACAGATGTCAGGTTGATTTCAGGCTGGAAAGTTTCAGCGAGGTGAGGTCTTTGTCTAATAGGATCAGCCTATTTCGCAGAGGGACGGACCTAAACCCAAGGAGGACCTCACATGCGATGCTGAGTGTTAGACGGGACCCCTGCAGAGGGAGCCAGAAGTCTGTAAATTCTTAGCCCTGAGAGACCCAGAAGAGCTACTTCTTAGTGGTCCCCTCATTCAACCTGTGTGATCTTAAGGAGGACAGGGCCTCCTCTAGCAGAATCAGACCCCAGATCTGCAGAGGGGGGCCTCTTGACCATAACCAGACTTAAGGTGAGGATCATCAGTGCTAGTGAGAGGGTCTCTTCCCCTACAAGGGAGGCTCACAGAGTGGCGTCCCCTCCTGACAAGCAGAGATGCTCAGAGCAGCGCCCTGACTCCCGACACTAGGGACTTGGAAAGGTGAGGTCTTCGTTTGGGAGCTGGGGGACTCGGGTTCACAGAAGGAGGCCTCCTGAGCTCTGATACACTGCACAAGGAGGACCCAGGGACGGATGAATATTGAGCTACCGGCTTCCCGTAATATGCTGCCCCTGCCCTGCCCCACCCCTAAGAGACCCCACGTATGAACGTATGCAGTGCCCCTCCTTTTCCGCTTGCAAGGCAAGGAGCGCTACTGGTAGCTGCAGCGTCTGTTCCGCGGAGATTGTGTACCGGACTCGTCCGGAGCCAAGGTGAGGACCTGCATGTAGCTGAAGTGAATTTCCCAACCCCTCCCTGTAAGAAAAGTGACCCAACCGCATCCCACCCCTGCAATCTGCAGTGTAACACGCCCTGTCCCGAGTTGCGGGCCAAGGAACCATCTTGTAGTTGCCATGTGGAGGGTCGGTGGCGGCTCGGGCGGCTTTGTTTAAAGAGGAAGGGCTCTTTATGCGTTGGAAGTTGTATTTGCCCTCAACAGGTGAAATGACGGGGCTTTCAGTGCTCACAGGGCTATCTCCTTCCAAAGTGGTGGCTGCACAGAAGCCATTTCTGCCACCAGTGCTGCAGTACCCTCGAGTAGTGGCGTCCAGTCTTTTTGGAACCAGGGGACCGGTTTCTTGGAAGACAATTTTTACATGGGGTGGGGTGCAGTGTGGGAAGGGGTGTGATGCGGTGGACAAAGGAGGGTGGGGTGGCGTGAGGGTAGGGTGGGGTAGGCTAAGGGGATGGTTTCAGGATGCTTCAAGTGCATTATATTGTTTACTTCATTTCTGTTATTATTACATCCCCTCCAGCTCCGATCATTACGCATTAGAATGGGAAGGTTTGGACCCCTACCATAGGGGTCCAAATTACCATAGAGTAATTCAGGCTGAGAGAACCTGTCATTTTTGCATGGTGTGCGAGGGGTGGCGGGCGTTGGGGATAAGGGACGTTCAGGTAGAGAAAGGCCTTTATATAAAAGGATATGGACCTAGAGAGTATTATGTATGCTAAGTGAAATGAGTCAGAGAAAACAAAATGCTATATGATCTCACTTCTGTGAGGAATCTGAAAAACAAACAGTTGTAGAAGCAAAAGAGAAAAAACAGGTGGTTGATGGCGGTTAGGGTTGGGGGTGTGGGGGAGGAGAGAAATAGATGAGGAAGATTAAGATGTACAAACTACCAGTTACATAAAAAAATCAATGGGTGGGAAAGGTAAATAAAGAGAAAGATAGATAAGGTAACCCCATTAGGCATAGGGAGGAGTCTCAGCCTTACAAGGAGTCAAGCCAGGACCTTCAGTGCTAGTCAGCAGGCCTGGCTTCCAAGCGGATTGCTGCACTAAGGAGCAGCCCCGCTCTCAGACCCGGGCATCCCCAAACAAGGTAGCTGGATATGGAGCTCCCAGCATCTCCTCTAGCCACTCAGGGAGGTGAGAGCTTTGCCCTGGGGCATGGAGACTCGGGTCAGCAGAGGGAAGACTCCCAAACTGGAGGCCAGAATCCTGAGTGAGGACTGAGGGAGCCCCTGACTCCAGAACTGGGGCAGGGGGCGGAGGTCAAGAGTCCTGCCCTTGTGGTTAGCAGCATAGCCCCAAATCCGTTTTGGCAGGATGTGACTCACTCTGTCACCTCTGGTCCCAGAAAGGTGAAGGCCTTTTTGCAGGGTTTTGGGCTCAGATTGACAGGGGGCAGAGTCCCAGGAAGGATGCGGAGTCGCGGGGAAGATCCATACACGGTAGAGAGAGCCACACCTGATGCCGCCTCTGCTGTCAGCCCCGGGGGTCCCAGGGCAGAGCTGGCCAGTTCTGGTGCCCCTGACTTCTGCCTGTGGGGTCCAAGGGAGATGAGGGCCTTGGTTTCAGATCTGGCTGCCCAAGTCAGCAGAAAACGAGGAGTCCCAGGCCATGACAGATGTTGAGGCACCAATTCTATGTGAGGAAGGAGACAACTGACTCCCCCAGAACAGAGGAGCCCACACAGAGTGCCACCTCTGCCGTCGCCCTGGGAAGCCAGGTTAGAGCTCTCAGGCTGAGATACCATCTCATTTCCTCCAAGGATGGTCTCAGGGACATTGGGGTTTCAGTGTGATGGATGAGGCCTCATTCAACATAGGGAGGAAGCCGGGTTCCTAAAAGGAGTCACAGTGGTAACACTGAATGAACACGCGAGAACCCCAGCCAGAAGGAAGTGAACCACATAGTCACATCACTCCTCTCAGACCTGGGAGACCCAGGCGTGGGGACCAGATGGCCCCCACTTGCTTCTGCCCAGAGCCTTGCAGGGAGGTGAGGAACCTCGTTGATGGGGGTATGGGTTCAGGTCCGCCACTGGAGCATTTGCAGCTAGTACCAGGAGCCCAGAAGAGGACCTAAGAATTGCGGGGACCATCCACCTACCCTGCGACAACAGAGGGCAGGGCAGAATCTCTTCCTGACTGTCCACATCAGGAGTCCACACACAGCTGTAGCTAGAGATCGGGAAAATGTTGCTGCTTTCTAGTGGGTCTCAGGGAGATGGGGCCCTTAGCAGGAGGGGAGAGATCTCAAGTCGAGACAGAGCTTTTCTGGTCTTGCCAGGAGTCACAGAGTCACGGTAAGGACCCAGAGAGATGACTTAGATGAGCACCTACCCAAAGCAGTGGGGGCCCGCAAAGTCCCAGCCCCTGTCAGCCCTGGGGCACCCCAGGCAGAGGTCGCCAGATGTCACCCCTCACTTCCAGCCCCAGGAACTCAGGGAGAGGTGGGCCTTGATCTGAGGCCAGAAGAGTCAGGGTGGACTAAGAGAGGAGCATAGAGCCCATCCAGGTGAGGGCGAAAGGGGCCAGCAATGACAGAACAGTGGAGTCCCAGAGAGTCCAGCCCCTGCTGCCATCCCAGGGAGGTCAGGGACAGGGGTGACAGGAGGTGGCTCACACTTTCTTTCACCTTGGGAACCTCCGTGTGCTCAGGTCAGCAGAGGGAGAATTTCTAACATTTGCCAGGACTCACGGAGAAGATGCTGAGGACTGTGGGAAACTCCCAGAATTCCTCTCACTGTCACTCCTTGGTGCCCCCAGGCATACATGGCAGGCAGAAGTGTGCCTCACTCACAGCTAACAGGGAAGTGAGCGCCTTAGTCTAATGGGTCAGCAGAGGAAGGAATCTTAGACTCTTTGAGTAAAATCTGGGGACCTTGTGTGAGTAGCACCCATTACAGGGCCTCGGCCTCCTGCTGCAGCTCTTCAGGCCCCAGAGACCACGGGCGGTAGGGCCAGGTGGGGCCACCCTGGCTTCCCCCGTTCGGTCTCAGGGAGCTGTTGGCCTTGCTGTGAGGAAAGATCCTCAAGCCAGGAGAGAAAGGAGCCCCCAGATCCTCCCAGGAGTCAAAGTGGGGACTGCGAATTTGGACTGAAGGTACACGCTCCCCCTTCCAGCTAATCCAATGAACGCTAGAGTCTTGCCTGATCCTCCTCATTTCTTTGTGTCATTTCTAAGGGAGATGAGGTTCTTCACCTGAAGGGGCGGCACCAGAGGCAGGAGGGAGGGGCCCACGCCCTTGGTGTTGACAAGATGAGGACCCTGAATGGTGGAGAGCCGAGTTCAGGACAGAGCAGGCCCCAGAACTGCCAGTGCCATCCACCCCTAGAGTCCATGACTCAGTTCCTTCTCATGGGTCCCAGGGAGCTTTGAGGCATCACCTTTCAAGCGGCACATGGCAGGGGTCCCGGCCCCACTAAGAGCTGATGTGACAGTAGTGTGTGTGAACGAAGGGACCCAGAGAGGGCCCCGCCCCCAGGATCTGCTGTCACTGGAGGCAGCCACAGGCAGGCTGAGGCTGGCGTGCGCTCACTTCTTACACCGGGTCCTCAGGGGATAGGCTGACCAAGAACAAGAGGCCAGTGGTTCCTGGAGCAGGGCTCTCCAGGAGAGGGGCAGAGCAGCCTTCCCTCCATGCTGAAGGAGCTCATCCACTCATCTTCCCTTCTCCAGGTGCCAGCATCACCTATTTGCCTGCCTGCTTCCCTGCCCGCTGTGCCTGCTGAGAGTCATGCCTCGGGGGCAGAAGAGCAAGCGCCGTGCGCGTAAGAAACGCCGCCAGGCACGCATGGAGACCAAGGATCTCGGGGATGCTCAGGCTGCTGCCTCCCCCTCCCCTACTTCTGGGAGTACGCCCCCGGGCTCCTCCACTGCTGATGTGGGCCAGAAGCCTCAGGGAGCTGAAGCCACTAGCTCTCCTGTTGCAGGGGCTTCAAGCCCAAGATCTTAAGCAAGTGGCAGGCGCCAAGTTAAGGAACATAAAAACTCTCCCCAGGCCTCAACCTCTGCTAAGATCGCTCCTCCAGGTCCTCTGACCAAGAAGGCAGGGGTGTTGGTACATTTCCTGCTTGAAAAGTTTTAAGATGAAAGAGCCCATTAGGAGGGTAGATATGCCGAAGCTTTTTCACAAAAGCTACAAGACACGCTTCCCCGAGATCCTCAGGAGAGCAGCTGAGTGCATGGAGCTGGCCTTTGGCCTTGAATTGAAGGAAGTCAAGCCGAATGGTTACTCCTATACCCTGGTCAGCAAGATAGGCCTTGTCAGTGATGAGGTGCTGAGCAGCAGCTGTGAGCTGCCGAAGAATGGGCTTTTGACGCCTCTGCTGAGTGTGATCTATCTGAATGGCAACTGCGCCTCTGAAGCTGATGTCTGGGAGTTCCTGAATGTTCTGGGCATCTATGATGGAAAGCAGCATGTAATCTTTGGGGATCCCAGGAAGCTCATCACGGAAGAGTGGGTGCAGCAGAATTACCTGGTGTATCGTCAGATTCCCGACAGCGATCCCCTGAGCTGTGAGTTCCTGTGGGGCTCAAGAGCCTACAGTGAAACCAGCAAGATGAAGGTGCTGGAGTTTTTGGCCAAGATCGATAGTACCATCCCCAGTGCTTTCCCGTTCCATTATGCGGAAGCTTTGAGAGAAGAGGAAAAGAGATCCCGAGGCAGATCTCTAGTTAGGTCTCGTGCTGCTGCCAGGGCCACTGCCCGCTCCAGGTTCCCACGCAGAGATCCGTCCAGTGCCCAGTGAGTTCTCGGGCAGCTTCTTCACTTTGTTTGACCAATACTGCCAACCTTTTAAGAAGTGAGAGGCTAAAGTAGGGTGGAAAGGTCATAATCTATATCTTCTTTGTGTTCCTGTTTTACCCTGTTACCTTTCAAATGTTGTCTCGTTTCCTAGAATGTTTGTTTAGATTCAGAATCCAAGTTTACGAACGACAGTTTTGTTGTTATCTGTCAGATTTAAGAGTAAGAGTTTTGGCACTGTGTAGTATAATTCAGAAAATTCTTCATCTTTTTTGGATCCAGAACAAGATAACATAGCTTTGGAATAGGAATTTTCTTGGATATGTGAGAGAATGTTGTTGTTTTAAAACAGATGAAAAACAAGTAAGCTGTAGTCAAGTTTTGATTTATGTTCTTCACCTTTGTCTTTCTCTTTATAACATTCAGTAGTACCCTTAGCGATACACTTAGATGTTGCTAGCTTATTCAAGAATGCCAATAAAAATAAACAATAAGAAACTACATTCCTTGCTTGGCGGCTCCTTTATTCCCATCTTTACTTGAGCGTCTGCTCTTCAGAAGGTTCTGTGCTGGTGGGGGTGATGCAAAGATAAAGGAGACCCTGCACCTGCCTGTAGATGTCTTGAGTATATGAGCAGTGATTGCATAAGGAAGGTGGTGTGATGATCTAAGACAAGTGACAAAAAGCCGGGAGGATGCTGGGGAGGGAGTTGGGATGAGAGCAGTGAGGTATAAATTCTCTCAGCCTTTATTCTCTTAAACCAAAACTTTGAGGTTTGGTATTTTGGCCAAGGTCAATGGTAACATCCCCAGTGCCTTCCCACCCTATTATGAAGAGGCTCTGAGAGTCGATGACGAGAGAGCCCGAGCTGCAGTCAGGGTTTGTAGTCCTGCCAAGGCCAGTGTGTGCTCCAAAGTCACGTCTAGCAGTCCCTCCAGCCCCTAGTGAGGTCTGAGGCAACTGTTTCCCTGCGTTCCACCAACACTCCCAACCTTTTAAGTTGTGAGAGGCTAAGGTGGGGCTGGAAAGCTACTCATAATATCCCATGTTCTTTGCATTCCTGTTCCTTCTTGGGAGGTCATTTTAAGTTGGCTGCGTGGTGGGCTGGATGAACCTGTGATAATGGTGAGCTGGGCCCAGACCCCTAGATAGTGGGCCCCAGATTTGGGAGGTTGAGACTGAAATGAGAAGCTGCCCTGAACAGTTACCCTGAGATTGTGAGTCAACCAGAGGGAATCTCCCCCTGTGGGAAAGAACAGAAGGTGTCCAGTGCTCCTGCCCCAGTGCAGGTGAACACAGTCCACAAACCAGGTGTCTGGTGCGTATTATTGTCACCTTTGTGATGGGATGTTGAGACATCACTGTGCTGGCACTCTGGGCCCTGAACGGAAGGAGCCCCAGCACACTCCAAACATGAGGGTATCTCGAGAGTAATCTAGTAGACCTGCTGAGCGGGGCTAGATTTTAGTGGTGGTGAAATACATGAAAATCGGGGTGTTTTGTCAGGAGGGCTTTGGGAGGCAGGGGAATTACTGGTCCTTGACACAAATTCTATAAGGTTTTGCGTTGCATCCTGGTAAAACACTTGCCTTAAATTCAATAACATATTCTCTGATAGAGAAAATTTACTTAGGGTTACTTGTTTAGTTGCTAAGTTGTGTCTGACTCTCTGTCACCCCATGTTCTGTAGTCCACCAAGCTCCTGTGTCCATGGAACTTTCCAGGCAAGAATCCTAGAGTGGGTTGCCGTTTCCTTCTCCAGGGGATCTTCACAACACAGGGATCGAACCCGCATCTCCTGCTTGGCAGCCGGATTCTTTACCACTGAGCCACCCGGGGAAGCCCAATGATTACTTGCTAAGCAGCAGTTAGATTGACTCAGCTTTCTTTGTTTAGAAGACTGCATAGTCTCTAGCTTCTGCTGGATAAAGAAAAATTTCCATAGATGAGGGTAGTTTCTTATGCAGTGAAAAACATCATCATCATAACTACCAGGCATGAAATACTTAAACATTTCCAGCTGCAGTGCCACGTGCTTTATATGTTACATATGTTCCGATACTTCTGTAAGACAAGGCTTATCAGACTCACTTAGGACACAAAGAACTTGCAGTATTCTTAAGGCTGATAAAGTGACAGAACTGAGTGTAGAGTCTGGTCTGAATTACTCTAGAGTCCATACTGTTTCAGTCCTCCCAGTCTGAGGCTGACTTTGTGTCTATTCATTTCTCTTCACACTGCTCCGTGGTGTCTCTCAGGCAAAGGAAAGGAACTTGTAGCCAGAGTACCAAAAGCAGCCTGAAGGTGAAAATGAGAATGAAACCCCATTTAGGGGTTGTCTGGGGGCTTGTTTCCCTGGGATCCTCCCGCCCCTCACCCCAGGGATCTTGGAGAGCTGATTGCCTGGGTCCCAGCACGGGTGTCCAGTCCCAGCCTGTTCCCAGTGACAGCGCCCTTCCCTGGGTCTTCCCCGGTGAGTCCTGTGCCCTTGTCTCCAGACTGGAATCTGACTTCCAGCCAGCTGTTCTCTGCATCCTCCTCTGGATGGTGGGTTCTGCTCACAGAGGAACGGACTACTCAGATGCCCCGCCCTGCCTGACTCAGAGCATCCGGGCAGGTTCCTCTCTGGAGGTTCCTCACCCGAGACACCGGGACCGCAGCTGCCCTTTCCCCAGGAGGGGTCACTTCCGGCAGGGAGGTTCGGACACCTCCTCATCCCCACTGGCTGCCCCCATCACGTTCTCGGTATTTTCCAATCTGCTGATGACTAGGGTCTGATTTAGCACAGAAACTACTGGTCGTTGGGCTTCCCCAGTGGCCCAGCTGAAAGTGCATCTATTATTACATCACTATTTTTTTTTTTAGACCCAGGTGGCTCAGATAGTAAAGAATCCACCTGCAATGCAGGAGACCCTGGTTCGATCCCTGGGTTGGGAAGATTCCCTGGAGAAGGAAATGGCAACCCACTGCAGTATCCTCGCCTGGAAAATTCCATGGACAGAGGAGCCTGGCATGATCCAGTCCATGGGGTCACAAAGAGTCAGACACAAGTGAGTGACTAACTGTAACATTTACTAGTGGTGTGATCCTGGGTAACCTCCTTAACCCCTTTGTGCCTCTTACCTGTAAAATTTCCATGAATAATACCTAACTATAAGATATTTTGAGAATTGCATATAAGGTATTCAGTGTAGTGCCCATAGTAAGTATTATTTTATCAAAGCATTCTGTTGAAATTTCATTTTGCATGTTGAAGAATTAATTGGCATTTAATACAGCAATAATATGGGCCCTATAGATAACCTTAACACTTAAAATTAAAATGTAGAAATAATAACCTTCTGAGAGGGACTATGTCACATTGGTAGTCCCTAAAGCACTATAGGATGATTAATATTAATTAAGTCAATAAAAAGTGTTAATGTTTAAATATTAGCCATGGTTATCAGATAACTTTATTAGCCTTAACACTTCATTCCCCATTTGTATAGGATGTGCTCAAATGCTCAGTCATGTCCAACTCTTTGCAACCCCATGAATTGTAGCCCTCCAGGCTCCTCTGTCTATGGGATTCCCCAGGCAAGACTACTGGAGTGGAGTGCCGTTTCCTCCTCCAGGAGATCTTTCTGACCCAGGGATCAAACAGATCCATGTCTCTTATGTCTCCTGCACCAACAGGTGAATTCTTTACCACTGGTGCCACCTGAGAAGCACCTTGTATAGGATAAACGAGGTAATTAAACAGATTTTATTTTGTGTCATTCGTAAATAACTAAGCTGTAATGGACTGAGGAACTCAGCTTTGACTACATCTTGGACTAAGTGAAATTTAAGGATTGTTTGGTATCGAAAAGTGAAAGTCACTCAGTTGTGTCCCACTCTTTGTGACCCCATGGACTGTCCATGGAATTCTCCAGGCCAGAATACTGGAATGGGTAGCCTTTCCCTTCTCCAGTGGATCTTCCCAACCCAGGGATTGAACCCAGGTCTCCTGCATTGCAGGTGAATTCTTTACCAGCTGAGCTACAAGGGAAGCCCAAGAACACTGGAGTGGGCAGCTTATCCCTTCTCCAGCAGATCTTCCCAACCCAGGAATCGAACTGGGGTCTCCTGCACTGCAGACAGATTCTTTGCCAACTGAGCTATCAGGGAAGCCCTTGGTATCAAAAGATACCTCTTAATATAATTTTTATAAATTTGAGAAGGAAAGAGATTGTGATGACCTTTTGAAAGTAACGTGGAAGGACTGGAATACATTGGAAATGCTGCATAACCATAGCATTGTTTTCATGTATACTTTATAGTTTTTAAATGATTTTTAAAAATAATTATTTATTTACTTTATTTATTTATTTGACTGCACTTCTTAGTTGTAGCATGTGGGATCTAGTTTCCTGATCAGGAATTGAACCCGGGCCCTCTACATTGGGAGCACTGGAGTCTTAGCCACTGGACCACCAGAGAAATTCCTTTAAGTGGTTTTTTAACTCAATTATTCTAGCTGGAACATTTTATGTCATAATAACTAGCTTCATAACAAATTAAATTTTTATTTATACAAATATTTAGAATTTATGATTAGATGTGTGCACTTGAACCAGATGGACTTACTCTATTTGACATCAATAAATAGTTTTGGAACTTGGTACTTTTGGATATGCATTATCTTTTTCCAAGTATTGGGTTGGCCAAAAATTTCATTCGGGTTTTTCCATAATTGTATAATTATATTGTAACTGTGTAGAAAAACCCAAATGAATATTTTTGGCCAACCCAGTATAATGTATATCTGGCACAGCTTCCTGCTTGACTCTATTGTTGTATATTATGTAAAATGACATTTAGTTTGCTTCCCATTGATTAAAATCAATGACATAAGTCATAATTATGTCCTGGAATCATATGTATTTCTAGTCTGCCCATATTATAGGTTAAATAGGCAATGAGAACTAGCCTAGAAAGGTAAATATCCTCTATCATTTCTTTTCACTTGAGAAAGGGCACCCAGAACTCTAAAATCAACTTCATAACTACATACATAAAAACAAAATAAAAATTGTTTGTAAATTGTGGTGTCTTGTACTAAGGGGAGATATTAAGATCACCCTTTTTGAAAAATATAGAGAACTAAGGTAAGGATAATTCAATCAGAATTTATACCTCAAGATATCAAGCCAGACTACAAGAATAGTACACTGTAATGTATATATGTGTTGTGATGCCAATTCCAATTTAAGTTAATTGTACATTTTATTGATCTGATGAGTGCATTTGTTAGCTAAAGCCAAAGAAAATGCAGATTTTCTGTTCGACAGTTATGATTGAGATACCCCTTAAATTGTTTGTATTTACTGGTTTAATAATTCCACATTTGGGAAACTGTGGGAAGATCTCTTTTTAGAACACTGATGCATATGAAACTGTTGTGACTATTCTCTCCTTTGTAAAATATTCTACAGCCTTGGCTTCTGCATTAGTCAAGACAAGCTAGATTATGTTGTTGTTCAGTCATAAGTCATGTCTGACTCTTTGTAACCCCATGGACTGCAGCATGCCAGGCTTCCTTGTCCTTCACTATCTCCTGGAGTTTGCTCAAACTTGTGTCCATTGAGTCAGTGAGCCTGTCTAGTCATTTTGTCATCTGTTACCCGCTTCTCCTCCTCCTCTCGATCTTTCCCAGAATCAGGATCTTTTCCAGTGAGTCAGCTCTTTGCATTAGTTGTCCAAAGTATTGGAGCTTCAGCTTTTATTGGAGAAGCAAAAGGCAAACCACTTCAGTATTCTTGCCTCAAGAACCCCATGGACAGTATTAAAAGTTTATGTTGGAGTGTCAAATTAGTCCTGAAATCTCAGTTTTTTACAACAAAGCTTTCTTTCCCAACAACACTACATGTTCAATGGGCATGGGGTATTGGAGGGGCATTTGGAGATTTTCTCTGAGACTTCCCTGTTCATTGAGGCAGAGGAGAGTGGCCAGGGAGTCTTTAAAGGGGTTTTCTCTGACTCAGCAAAACCCATCACTTCTCCTATTTCATTGGCTAAAGCTAGCCATATATCCTTGGTTAGCAAGGGGTCTGAAAATTGTGGCTTTCCATGTACCTAAGAAGAAAGAGTATAGGATTGGGTTTGGTGAGCATAGCACTGTCTCTGCTACAGTTTTTAAGACACTGACCTATCCTGGTTCTTCTGCCTCTCAATCTATTGTTTTCTCCAACTCCTCAATGGACTTATCCTTTTCCATGTCACCTCTTGGGAAACTAGTGTTCCTCAAGTTACCATATCTAGTCCACTATTTTTTTTTCTCCCTACAACTATCCCCAGGTAACTTCCTCTGTTCCTCCAGTTCTATGAACTATCTGCTGCTAACTTCCAGATCTATTATCCCAAGTTCTGACCTACCCACAAAGCCTGAAACAGAAATCCAGCTCTGATTGATTCAAGGGTATTTCCAACTCACTGTGAAAAAGTATAAACATATGATTGTTTTCCAAACCTCATTCCTCTTCCTGTTTTCTTTGTCCCAGTTAGTGGCAGCATCATATTTCCAAGTCTAGATTCCTCCCTATCATTCCCACCTTTTAATTTTGTATGCCATTTAGCTAGGCTAGGGTGCTCAGTTGTTTAGTCAAGTATCAGTCTAGATATCCACTGTTAAGATCTTTCATAGATGTGACTGATTAGTAGTTAAATCTGTAGGCAGATTACCATCCATAGTGACTGGGCCCCATGCAATCAGTTGGCTCCAAGAACAAGAACTGAGTTTCCTGAAGGAATTTATAAAAATTATACATGTATATATGTGTGTATATATATATACACACACACACATGTATAATTGTGTTTATATATAATTGTGTGTGTATATATATATGTATGTATAATTGACTGTGCACACACACGTGTGTGTGTCTGTGCATGTGTGTGTATAGTCTGTTGGTCTATTTCTTTGGAGAACCCTAACTAATGTACCACCATCAGTTCAGTTCAGTTCAGTTCAGTTCAGTCACTCAATCATGTCCGAATTTTTGCGACCCCATGGACTGCAGCACACCAGGCTTCCCTGTCCATCACCAACTCCTGGAGCCTACTCAAACTCATGTCCATCACGTTGGTGATGCCACCCAACCATCTCATCCTCTGTCATCCCCTTCTCCTCCCGCCTTCAGTCTTTCCCAGCATCAGGGTCTTTTCCAATGTACCACCATACACAAATGGAAAAGTCCCACCAAATATGCTTCCTAAATATTTCTTCATCCTGTCCATCCCTATTGCCCCTGCTGTTATTTGGAGCTCTTGCCATTTCCATCCTAATTAGCTGAGCTAGCAACTCTAATATTAACCAGCAACAGTATCTTGAAATTATTCATTATTTTCATGGTAGTCATAGTTTCTTTGTCCCCTCATTGATTATTTAGCTTTATGTTTCTCACAGTTATATCCATTCCTTCCTGTTTGCTGCTTCTAAGTGATCAGCAAATATTTTTTAGATATCTAGTTTTTTTAAGAAGCATATTGAGTTAAAATGAAGAGTTTTCTTGTGAATGACCTGAATGGTTGTCCTGTGAGTTGAGTGCATTTGTTTCAATACAGGGTCACTGGCTGCTCAAAAGCCATGCCTAATTACCTGCTCTACTGAGACATTCCAGCTGGAATGTTTGGGATGCTGTTATGTTTACTCTTAATCACACCACCAAATTTTTAAAGTTTGTCTTTGACCGGCAAGCTGAGTTACCTTAAATCGGTAGTCTACAACTCCTTCATTTTTACTTCTCAACACATCTGTCGATCTTTCTTACTTCTCTACTGAGAACACCTTTCACTATCATCACTAGGTATCTCCTGGGTAATAAATTCATCACACACTTTAAAATATAGTGTTTATTTTTTCAGCTTTATTAAGGTATAATTGACACATAGGAATTGTATATATTTAAGATGTTTTGATATAGTATAGACTGTAAAATAATAATCACAATAAATCTAATTAACATATCTATCACCTCACATAGTTACCATTTTCTATTTTTAACACAAGTGTTATGTGGCCACTACAGTAAAGTCAACATTTTTTAAAAGTTTGATACAGATACTGAACTATCACCTATAATCCCATCCCCTAAAGATAACAATGAACAGTTCAATTGAATCATTGTTAATAATATGATGCATTTTCTTTCAGAAATACATACATTTATGACAATAATATATATTACAGAATTGCAATAAAGTGCCATAAAGCAGATAGATATCTTTCTTTTTTAAAAGTAATACTTTAAAATCATAATAATACGTATATTACCATGTATTATTTTTCTAATATCAATGAATACTCTGTACATTGAATTATGCATTTTTATAGATAACTTTATGAGTGCAGCTATTTCTCTACCTTACTCAAAATTTTTACATCTATGAGAACCTTTTTATTTATATGTCTATTATTACACTAATAAAGTACTGTTTTAATGATTAAATATTTAAAATACATTTCAAAATGCAGTAGGTAAAGAAAGTTCCTTCTAAATGCCATTCTTTTCAATGTTTTTCAGCTATTTGCTAAATTTATTCTTTCAGGTGGCTTTTAAAATTGTTTTGTCAAATTCCAAGTGAAAATTCAGTTGGATTTAGAGTGGGTTTAAGTTAATCCTACATACTTAAAAAATAGCTTCTTTATGCTATTTAAAAGTGTTTTTAACTCCAAGCACATTTTGAGATTTATCCTACTTTAGAGCATTTGACATGGTTGGCTACTCGTCTGTGCCTGAAATATTCTTCCAGGTTGCTTTTGGAATTCTATTCATCATCAGTTTTATTCTCATCTTTTTGGATCTTTCTTCTCATTCTTCTCGTGGTCTTCCAATTTGGAGTCTTATCCTTAAGCATTAATATCTTTATCTCTCCTCTGTTTTTATCATATAAACACTCCTGGAAGATCTCATTCTTTCCTATGGCTTCAGCCACTGTCTGGATGCTAATATCTCTTAACTCAAAATTTCCAGACTTTCTAGACTTCATGTCCTGTCAACTAGCCCTGTAATACTGGGACCTTGGCTGCTTAAATGCCTTGCATAATTACCTCCTCAACTGAGATGTTCTAGGTAGAATCCTATAAGACATATTGACTTAGGTGTCTATCAGATACTTAAAATGAAATCTGTCCCCAAGTCTAGACTCACAGTCTTATCTTCAACAACCAGTTCTTCCTCTTCTCTTTTCTTTTACCTATGAGAATCCCACTACCATACTATGTTACCCATTCCAGAAAGCTGGCAATCACCAGTAAGTCCATCTCCTTCAGACTTTTAGTCTTTCACTGAGATCTAACATATCTATAAATATAGATGTCTTAGTAATCTACCAACAAACTAATGCTGCACAGTAAACCACCCCAAAATGTATTGGCATCCAACAATAAACATATTCTCGGAAGCACAGGTCTGTGGGGTTTGGGGACAACTCTGCCTCAGGCTGGGGTTTGCATATTTGATTGAGGTCTTCCCCAGTGTGTTCATTCTGAGGTCCAGGATGAAGGGACAGCAACATCCCACAGGTAGTTTTTCTCATGGCATATCACTGGAGCCCGGGAGGCTCCAAGCCAAAAACAGCAAGTATTGCATTGGCAAAAAAGTTCATTTGGGTTTTTCATAACATCTTACAGAAAAACCTGAACAAACTTTTTGGCCAGTCCAATCTATATCAAGGCTCTGCTCACATAATATCCACTAATATTATATTGGCCAAAGCAAGTCACATGCCAACCCTAATGTCAAAGTGGCACCTAAGCACACAGTGCCCAACATAAAGCCATAGGATGGATGTGTATATGTAGTTATTTGGGGGAAGTAGAGAATTAAGGGCTTCCCAGATGGCTCAGTGGTAAACAATATGCCTGCCAAGCAGAAGATGCAAGTTTGATCCCTGGGTTGGGAAGATCCCGTGGAGATGGAAATAGCAATCTACTCCAGTATTCTTGCCTGGAGAATTCCATGGACAGAGGAGCCTGGCGGGCTACAGTCCATGGGATTGCCAAAGAGTTGGACACAACTTAGTGACTAAACAACAACAAAAGAATTGAGATCAATTATTCAACCTACCGCAACCTGATAGTATTGGCCAAATTCATCCCATCCTCCACATTCCACTGCTAATGCTTTATGTTGTATCTCTTAATTTCTCCCCCACATTAGTGAATACCTTCAACTATTATCTATGATTCCATCTTTGCCTCCATTCAATGCATATTTCAGACATATGTCAGAATCATCTTTATACAGCACAAGTAAGATTGTGACTCCAATGTTTAAAATCACTGTAAATCAGGACAATGTATATGTTCCTTTGCATGTCCTGTAAGACCGCTGTTCTCCTGACCCTAGGCTAGGCTCCTTTTCACAACTCTGAACCCACACACCATCTGGTTATAATGAACTACTTACCATTCACTAAAAAAATTTGAGAGAGAATTCTGCACTTGGAAGATCATACTGCCAGTGGCCCAAAATGTCTGACATAAAATTGATGCTAAAAATAAATGTTTGATAAAATAATAATTGTAAAAGGCAACGTCCTGACAACGTCATTTTCTCACTTACTAGACTTTGATAGCCTAATTAAGTAACAATCTGACCAACTTGGCCTCTGAGCTCTTTCTGAAACCCTGACAAAATAGCAATTTTTTCTGTGGCCTTTGCTGTCTGTATGTCACATCTCTTCTCATTTAGTTATCTTAATTCTAATATCTTGCATCATTTATATTCAGCTTATTATCCTGAAAATCTCATCTCAGATGACCTGTTAAATTAGAACAAATTCAAAGGGAATGAAAATGGATGTTTCTATCATCACATAGTAATGAACATACATACTTTGGAGGAGTAAGGGTTTAAAAACCCCAAAGTAGCATTGGGAGCCAACTATCCATTAGGGAATTTATGGAAATAAAACACTACAGTGTTTATCTGTGGCTCTACATGGTAGAATGGAAAGCACGTCATCTCTGGAGACAGTCTGGAATCTGTGTACCAGCTTTGGCATTTTCATTCATCTAATAAATAGTGTGGAGGTACCTCCTAAATGCCAGTCGGTATACTAGTGGATACCGAGATGAACAAAACATACATACTCTTGTAATCCAATGGCAAAATTGAATATGATAGATTTGCCAGTATTCATTTTCTCTGTGCTGTGTGCTCAGTTGCTTCAGTCGTGTCTGACTCTTTGTGATCCCATGGACTGTAGCCCACCAGGCTCCTCTGTCCATTGGGATTCTCAAGACAAGAATACTGGAGTGGGTTGTGATGCCCTCCTCCAGGGGATCTTCCCAACCAGGATCAAATTGGCATCTCTTATGTTTCCTTTTCATTTTCTCTACCTTATGCAAATAGAAAAAGTTCACTTTCCTTCTCCTTTTAAAGTTAGATTTTGCCCTGTGACTTGCTTTGTTCAGATGAAATACAGCTATGTGTCACCTACATGGAGAGGCATTTAGTTGTGAGTGCTCAAGTCTCAAGCCATAACTTCCCTCAGTGTAGCAATCCTAGAAATACATATTGATTGAGAAAGCAACAGTATTGGAACTGCTGTCAGCAGGAATCCATCAGTAATTCCCATGAGCAGTACCTTCTTGCTACTCTGCTTTGAATACATATAGTGTAAGGGAAAAAAATCAGTTTAAAACCTCTACTATTTGGGGAATGTTTGTTACAACACTGTAACAAATACTAACCTGACAGATACAGAAAGTCAGTCAGTTCAGTCACTCAGTCGTGTCCAACTCTTTGTGACCCCATGGACTGCAACACACCAGGCTTCCCTATCCATCTCCAACTCCCGGAGCTTACTCAAACTCATGTCCATAAAGTTGGTGATAGCAACAACTTAATAAATACTAGTTTCTTTTTCTCATAATCTCCTAATTGGTTTCTGACAAACTATTTCTTTGGCATTTCCCAGACAGTTCCTAGATGTCTGTCCATCCTTCTCAATCTCTTACAGGGGCCACGCTTAGCCTTGGGTCAGAAGATGATGCATTGTCTTTTCAATGAGCTACAGGAAAATAATTCACTTCTACCCATTGCTGAAAACTGACCTTAACTAATTTTAAACTGATCATTTTCAAGATCTTTTAGACAGACTTTCAAAGAATAGTCTCCTCAAATCACTGCAGGCTCTTGAAACCCAATATGTCAAAACAACTTATGGGCTCCCCCCCAAACCAGAGTGTCCTTCAGGTTCATTTCAGTAAGTAGCTCTACTGTTTACCCTGTTGCTAATGTCACTAACATAATCATCATTCCTCTTCCTCACTATTCCCCAAACTATAACCAAGAATCAAGATCTGTTCTTTTTTTTCTTTTCTTTTTTTTCCTTTATTAAATCATACATTGACATGAATCCACCACAGGTGTACATGAGTTCCCAATCCTGAACCCCCCTCCCACCTCCCACCTCATATCATCTCTCTGGATCATCCCCGTGCACCAGCCCCAAGCATCCTGTATCCTGTATCGAACATAAACTGGCAATTTGTTTCTTACATGATAGTATACATATTTCAATGCCATTCTCCCAAATCATCCCACCCTCTCCCTCTCCCTCTCCCTCAGGGTCCAAAAGTCCATTCTACACATCTGTGTCTCTTTTGCTGTCTCTGATCTGTTGATTCTTTTGTTAAATATTATTTAAAATCTTCCCAGTTCTCTTAAATTTCACTAAACTGTCCTCACCATCATCTCTCTTTGATTTCTTCATTAGTCTTGTGGTTGATGATTTCCCTGTATTTGCTTTTATGCACCCTTTCCAATCTTTTCTTCCTCAGTTTTTAAAAATATTTATGTATTGATTTATTTATGACTACACTGGGTCTTCACTGCTGAGCATGGGCTTTTCTCTAGTTGTGGTGATCGAGGGCTACTCTTTGTTGCAGTGTGCAAGCTTCTCGTTGCAGTGGCTTCTCTTGTTGCAGGGCACAGGTTCTAGGTGTGCAGCGTCAGTAGTTGTGGTACATGGTTTCTAGAGTGCAGGTCAGTAGTGGCACACAGGCTTAGTTGTCCTGCAGCATATGGGATCCTCCCAGACCAGGGATTGAACCCCTGTCCTCTACATTGTCAGGCGGATTCTCAACCACTAGAACACCAGGGAAGCCCCTTTCTCAACTTTTGAGGCTTGTATTACAGCACTAACATTTTGATTCAATTTTGAGTTTTGATTTCATGAATTTTAAATGGGACAGAGGATGAAATGGTTAGATGGCATCATCAACTTGATGGACATGAATTTGAGCAAGTTTCAGGAGTTGGTGATGGACAGGGAACCCTGACGTGCTACAGTCCATGGGGTTGCAAAGTGTGACACGACTGAGCGACTGAACTGAAAAACTGAAAATTACATAGTCCTTGAGATATTTTCCAATGATCCCATTCTGATTTTTGCTCTAGCACTTTGGATTCTTGGGGTTAGTGTAAGAATCTTCCACAGTCCTACTTAGAGAATCCTGAAGTAGATTCAATGTCTGAAGGATTTGGGTAGAGAAGGAAAACAGCAGCAGCATCATTTCTCAGTCTTACACAGCCAGGTGGCAGTGTTGCTTCTTGGTAGATAGTCATCAGAGGTTTATAGGTCTGTAGGTTTAGGGCTTGAGCCTTAGCATTTATTTTTTTATTCTGTTGAATCTGATCTACTGGCTCCTTATTCCTTCCCAGTCATGTCGCTGGAGCAGCAACACAAGCCTGATTCCTTAACTTTTTCAAATAGCTTTATTTTGTTTAACACCTTTGATAGCCTCAATGAAAAATATTTCTCTGAAAGGAAGATTGTAGGAGGAAGAATTAAAATATAGTTCCTGGCTGTTCTTCCTATGGAAAGGCTCATTTTCAGGGAAACAATTGCAGTGTCATTACAGAAGATTATGCGAAAACTACAGCACAAGATACTTAAAACATTTCAGTCCATTCCACATGACTGCAGGGCAATTAATGAAATCCAGATTAATCAGAAACTTGCTAGGCAACAGTGTGATTTGACTAACAGCCTGGGAAGGTACAAAATAACTGGGTAATGAAGTGGATCCGACTATAATGTGGAAGACTGCTCCTGGGATGGTAGAGAAACCCATAATCTAGACAGATGCTGCATCTTATGGACAAGAGATCTTTACAACTGTAAATATATTGTATCTTTCCTAACTGATTCCGTTTCATGCCCGCCATGGACTAAAGATTGAAAGGCAGCATTAGAGAAGGGAATATTTTAGGAAACTCCAGGTCCAATCTGATATCCATCATCAGAGGTGGAGGAGTTGCTCTGTGTTACTCTAGGGCTTCATCACACATCATCTTATCTGACCCTCATAAAAAATAAATCCTGTCTCAAGCAGGAAGAATAGTTTTCACTCTCACTTTTTCATAGGTGATGAACTTGAAGCTCCAAAATGTGAAATGTGAGATTGGAATGTAGTTACCCACAGATGGAAAGACAAGAATTCTTTCATTAGTGATGCTCTGGGAGTCACCAGTTACCTATACCCAAGCTTCAGCTGCAAAATCCTCTCTCTAGTTTTGTGTGGGGAGAGTGGGACATTCCATGCCCATATTATTGGGCAGATCATCAGCTTCGTGAATGTTATGAGCACGTTTTTGTCTGGGTGAAGTTCTCAGAAATAAATAAATGCAAACAGCATCCACTGCTTATGAACTGTGACAAGAAGAGTTAGCCTTAAGCATGAGGGAAGTCGGTGTCTACCTATGTGGCAAGATTCAGGAGCAGTCAGATGGCTTTTTGTCCTTCTCTGATTCAAATAGATCTCTGTCCCTACCATTGTAATTTTCCCAAGAGGGACTGCATCGACAGAACTAAAGGTAGATGGTATAGTCCTTTTTTTTTTTGAAAGTGAAAGTGAAGTCGCTCAGTCGTGTCCAACTCTTTGCGACCCCATGGGCTGTAGCCTACCAGGCTCCTCTGTCCATGGGATTTTTCCAGGCAGTAGTCCTGGAGTGGATTGCCATTTCCTTCTCCAGGGGATCTTCCCAACCCAGGGATCGAACCCTGGTCTCCCACATTGTAGACAGACGCTTTACTGTCTGAGCCACCAGGGAAGTCAAAAATTTTTACCCAATTATTTGACTGCACCAGATCTAAGTTCTGGCATGACCAAGAATTGAACCCAGGCCCCCTTCATTGGGAGTGTGAAGTCATAGCCACTGAAGCACCAGGAAAGCCCCAGTAGATGATATAGTCCTTATAGGGCAGCATGAGGATGCTAGACAAAATCAATGGCTGAGACATTTGGCAAAAGAAAAAACAGAGACAGAAAGCAAATTTCTAGGCTTTGAGACAAAGTTGAGTTCAACTTCCCCATGAGGAATTACCAAGTAGAAAAAAATCAAAAGCAATACCAATAATAATAAAATGTATTCCTTAGGAGTTGCAAGGCATTATACTGGGTGACGCGAGCAATATAAATGGGGGGAAAAAAACAAACAAACAAACAAAAAACGCTGTTGTATCCTTAAGAAGTTTAGAATTTACCTTGAAGGATAACACATGTGTTTGTATAAAACCACACCTAACTGTCTGAAGTGACACACTGCAGGTGTGAAATGTCTGATGACAGAGCAGAGATGTGATTGAGCCCAGCAATACAAGAGACTGTTCTTTGCCTTTTTTTCCTTAATGTTTATTTTGTGATTTGGGTCACATGGGCCTTGTTCTGAGGTTAGAATTTAATATTTCAAAAGAGGATAAAAGTTGAAAACTGTTATCTATTTCTTAACACTAAAACAAAGATATAAAGATAATGTGACTCCACTCTCATCTCTCCAATCCTAACTATAAACCATATAATACAGTCAGGGAGAAATGATTGAATGCCAGTCATGTGGGAGACGCCCTGTATTTGTGTAGCATTTAAGAGGTTACAAAAAACACATGCATATTTATATTCTCTATGCATCCTCATAATTTCTCCACAAGATAAGTGGACCAGAAATTACTCTGACAATTTATGGCAGAGACTATTAAGCATACTGCCAAACCAAACATCGATTTAACCACACTGATGCTCAATGGATTGTTCTGCCATCAAAGACCTTGGCCTCATAGGAGTGAAGACAATGTCATACATGTGAGGAGAAAAAAAGCTACAGAGAGATAATAAAATTAAAAGGCACTAGACCATGAATCAGAACATTTTGGTTTATACCTTGATCTGAGAGAAGTTACTGGATGTCCTGGGATCCTTTATTTTCATTCATAAAACTGGATAGTAGCTTGCTTCAAGGAATTACTCATATATGGATAGGCTTTAAAAACAATAATGTATTAGTCACTCAGCTCTTTGTAACCCCATGGACTGTAGCCCACCAAGCTCCTCTGTCCATGAAGTTTTGCATAAATCTATGGTATTAAAAGGGAAAAAAGAATGAAGAAGTATGAAGAGAAGTGCTGAATGAAGTGCTAATCATAATAAAATATTATATATTTGTATTGTATATATATATATAATGTATAAACTTATTAAAATATATAAATTTTTGATTAATTGCTATAAGAACTTTTGAAGTTGGGATTATCCCATTTTGCAGATAGGGAAAACTGAGGTTTGAAGATTTTTAATCAGTTGCTCATGTTTACATACTTGTAAATTTCAGGGCTTGGATTTGAACTAAGACATTTTTACTTGCAAGTCTTTGTATTTTCTTATGCACCTATGCCTCTATTTAAAGTGAAAGAAAAGTAGTGAAAGCGTTAGTTGCTCAGTCATGTCCAACTCTTGGTGACCCCAAGGATTTTAGCCTGCCAGACCCTTCTGTTCATGGAATTCTCTGGGCAAAAATACTGGAGTAGGTAGCCATTCCCTTCTCCAGGGGATCTTCTCGACCCAAGGATCAAACCTGCATCTCCTGCATTGGCAGGTGAAATCTTTACCACTGTTGTGGTTGTTGTTCAGTTGCTAAGTCCTGTCTGACTCTTTGCGATCCCATGGACTGCAGCACACCAGGCTTCCCTGTCCTTTACTATCTCCTGGAGTTTGCTAAAACTCATGTCCATTGAGTCAATGATGCCATCAAACCATCTCATCTGTCATTCCCTTCTCTCCTTGCCCTCAATCTTCCCCAGTATCAGGGTCTTTTCCAGTGAATTGGCTGTTTGCATCAGGTGTCCAAAGTATTGGAGCTTCACCTTCAGCATCAGTCTTCCCAATGAATATTCAGGGTTGATTTCCTTTATGATTGACTGGTTGGATCTCCTTTCTGTCCAAGGGACTCTCAAGCACCACAGTTCAAAAGCATTAGTTTTTCTGTGTTCAGCCTTCTTCATGGTCCAACACTCACATCCATACATGACTACTGGAAAAGCCATAGCTTTGACTATATGGACCTTTGTCAGCAAAGTAATGTCTCTGCTTTTTAATATACTGTCTAAGTTTGTCATAGCTTTCCTTCCAAAGAGCAAACATCTTTAATTTCATGGCTGGAGTCACCATGCACAGTGATTTTGGAGCCAAAGAAAATAAAATCTGTCACTGTTTCCACATTGCCCCATCTATTTGCCATGAAGTGATGGGACAAGATGCCGTGATCTTTGTTTTTTTAATATTGCATTATAAGTCAGTTTTTTTACTCTCCTTTTTAACCCTCATCAAGTGGTTCTTCAGTTCCTCTTCACTTTCTGCCATAAGAATGGTATCATCTACATATCTGAGGTTATTGATATTTCTCCCAGAAACCTTGATTCCAGCTTGTGATTCCCCCATCCTGGCATTTTGCATGATGTACTCTGTCTATAAGGAAAGTTTTCACTTCCCTGCAGATTGGGTAGTATTTATAGGCAGAAAATGAATTATTCATATCAGAATAGGTGTAAGACTGACAATGTAGAGAGGAAATTATTAACCAGTCACACTGGACAACAAGATGTAAAATAACAGGAAACCCAGTTGGCAGAGGACCATTTTATGGGGAATTAAACATCAAAATTTTGACTCCATGTGTATCTTGATGTAGAATTTGCATACATCTAAGGATTCTTTGTAAGAATAGCAATGATAATAGCAAATATTTGTTGAGTGCTTACTGTATACCAAGTACTAAGCTAAACCCTTAACATACATCCTCACTTTTCATGCTCCTTACAAGTCTACACAGCAGTACAATTATTACCTCAATTTTTATGTTGAAAAAGATAAGGATTATAGAGTTTAAGGGAACTGCTAAAGCTTATACAGATAGTATGAGGCAGGGATAGGATATGAACTCTGTTCATTTCAGGAAATGCCCTTATTTCTATATAAATGCCCACATTTATTCTCTTATCTAATATCTGCATTTTCCCATTATGCTTGCTTAAATCATAGGCCTTCCTCAGCATATTTACTTCTAAAATAGTAACAATTTAGCAATTTTTAAATTTCTTGAGCCAAGCACAGTCCTGTGGCAATTGGTGGCAACATGAATTGGAGTTTAGGATCAATATCTTAAAACTGCCCCCCACATGAATCTCTGGCAGGGTCACTACCAGCCACTGCCTACCATTTGCAATGAATAGTGCACTACTGTACTCTCCCCAGTTCTCTGAACTTCTCTATCTAAAACCAAAGAAGAGATGATTTTCCTGGTTTAAAAAATTATAGAATATTTAGGATATAATTTTATGATTGTCTATCTTTGATAAATGATCAAGAGACCAATGTGTCTTTTCCTGAGTGTTAGTGATAACCCACAGAATCAAGAAGATGGCCATATTTAGGGCTATGATAAAGTTATAAAACATGACAAAGAAAAAAAGGAATGTAATTCAGTTCAAATATTAATTCAAACATTTGTCTTCCTGGAAAAGGACTTTTGATTCCATTTCAAAGAGAGAAAAAACTTTTATAAAAGGATGCTGTTTAATTTCACAACGGTAGGGTAATATATGAAGAAGTTTCAAATAAATGTGATAATCATAATGAGGCTTAAATTATTTTTCCCTATAGTGACATAAGCTTAAGGAAGTTAGATATTTAAAAGTAGGCCATACTTTGGATTATGACATATTAATTAATTATTATGACATGTTAATATACATTAAAATTTTTTTTTCTCTCTACTAACCACTTGTGGAGAGATGATAATGTAAAGTAATTGATGGTTTGAAGTCATTCTATTCTATCTTTAAGTATGCTACTGCTAAGTCACGTCAGTCGTGTCTGACTCTGTGCGACCCCATAGACGGAGACCCACCAGGCTTTCCCGTCCCTGGGATTCTCCAGGCAAGAACACTGGAGTGGGTTTCCATTTCCTTCTCCAATGCATGAAAGTGAAAAGTCAAAATGAAGTTGCTCAGTCGTGTCTGACTCCCGGCGACCCCATGGACTGGAGCCCACCAGGCTCCTCCATCCATGGGATTTCCCAGGCAAGA
Organism: Oryx dammah; assembly: GCF_014754425.2. Lineage (NCBI taxonomy): Eukaryota > Metazoa > Chordata > Mammalia > Artiodactyla > Bovidae > Oryx > Oryx dammah. Next base: position 104,343,648 of record NW_024070207.1, on the reverse strand, counting down.
GTACTGGAGTGGGGTGCCATTGCCTTCTCCACCTTTAAGTATATCTGATACTAAAAGAGGGGAAAAATAACTACATATTGGAGCAATTTGCAAAAAAATAAATCTATGTCCTTATGGTAAGCAGTATTATGGAATCCACTGTGGCAATGAAATAAAGTGCTTCAGTAGCTGAATTCTTTTCTGTCAGTTACATTTAATTTACATAGAAATATTGAAGTGATGGAATTAATTTTAGCTATTTATGCTGAAGATGGTTATAATTAAAAATGTACTTTATTTTTGAGGTCAGGCTCTGGCTTTTTATTTAGAAGTTTAAATTTCTCTTAGAAATGTTAGCTTTAAAAATCCAGCTTCTGTCACCAAAGTAGGTTAGGTTAAAACTACAAAAATCTAGTGTCTCATCCTTGAACTTTAGGGTATACATTCTTTGGAATTTCTGTGAGATATATGGCCCCTATGCCCCATCAACACGTTCCTCTCTGTTCATCACCTCTCATGGCTTCTAGCCAGTTTCAACCTGGCTTCTGCTTGGATTGCTATACACAGAAATTTAGCTTTTGCCTTTTGACATGAGCCTCGCACCTTCAGAATGTTCTTCTCCCACTTTCTGAGGTCTCCTGTCACATGGCCCCTTCATCCCCCCTCATGGCTCTTCCCCTATAGCTTCTGCCTAATCTCAGCCACTTCTGTGAGCCTTTAATTTTGGAGTTGACGAATTCCATTTGTTTCCTGGTTTTACCACAAATGTTTCTGTTATTGTCTTGTGTGATTTCAAGGAAAAAAAAATAGAAGATGTGGAAGTATGGTACTGTGGTTTTTGATTGAAGATACCTATTTAGTTATTTCATGTGGAATGTGGTTGAATAGACTGATTATCATGAAAAAGTTATTAATAAAAATAATGTGATAAATATAATCAAATTTTAGCCCTACAAAAACTGATATTTTTTGAAATAATATTATATTGCTTATAAGAAATGGATTAGCTAGAACATGTTGAGAAAATACTCTATTAAGACAGATGTTTATAACTAAAAAAAAATCAGGTAGTTTCTTGAATGAGTTGGATTTAATGGGGTGAAATTATGAAATAACTTCATTTTTCCCATGTATGAGTCATTCACATACCCTGTATTAGATCATTCTTGCTTGAATTTCAGGAGTTTTCCCACTTGAGCACATCTGAAAGTTTTTTTTTAGTTACTCGTAGTTATGAACAGTCTCAAGTTCAGGCGTTAAAAGTCCGCTCCAATCTAAAATAAAAACCTGAGACTCTCAGTTTATAGGTTCTTTTGTTCTCCAGGTTGGGCTGAAAAGAGAAGCAGGGGGAGATAGGGGGGAAGAAGGGGGGAGTGGGGAGGGGGAGGGAGGCAAAGTAACAGTATCAGAACCACCAGTAGCAGCAGGCCAGGGGTCTTGATGCCTAGGCTTGAAACTGACACACTGTCACTTACACTGCATTCTCTTGGCGAATAATTAGGCCAGCTGTATTCAAGGGTTGAGGAAGTCGATGCTTCTCTATTGCAGCAATACCTTTTGCAAATGGCTTGGCTACTTGGAAGATAAGGAACTGGGGACATGATTGCAATCAATCTACTACTATTGCTTTTGCTCCTTCTTTGTAGACAACTCTCCCCAATCCACTGCCATATTTCTTAGTATGGGAGACGTCCCTTCCAGCTGGCAGTTTACCGCTGTCTCCTCAACTCTTGCTTCTAGTAGTATCTTGTACTTAGCCATAGCAGCCAGACCCCTGAGGCACACACTTTCAGAATATCTCAAGTTCAGCTCAGTGTTGTGTGTCTCTTCTGGTCCATGGGACACTTTGCCTTTTTGCGTCACCATCAGTGGAAATATAGTTTTACTCCCTGGAGTGCTCTCCCCAACCAGAAACAGATACGTTCAGTCTCTTATTTCTGTACTTTCTCAGATAAAAGTTTTTGTTCCGACCCCAAGGAAAACATTTCAAGCTTCTCTGTGTGGTCCCTAACAACTCTCCCCTTCCCTGGCTTCAGTTGTGGAGATGAAAATAGCAAAAATGCCAGTGGCAGTAGAGAAATGCCTAGTACCCTATCAACCCTCTCCAAAGAAATCACCACTAATCATTTTTCTCTCTTGTCCCTCCCACCTCTCAGACGTCCTTGAGGTGGGCTATCAGCTATAGGACCATTCAACCATTTTTTGCTCCCATTTCTGTTGCAAGTCTAATATAGATAGTCTTCTCTCACATGCAAAGTTTTACAGCCGAAAACTCGCCACTTACAAGTTTTACATTAAATTTTTCATCAGACTAGCAATTTAATTGTGCAAATTTAGAAACTAAGTGATCGGTGTTGTAAAGAATCTTAATATGGTTCAGGGACCTGGAGATCTTTGATTTATAGAGCAGAATCAAAGAAGAGTAAAATTTATCTTCTGGAATTTGAATAGCTGTCAAGTCAGAAGAGAGAGGTAAAAAAATGTGTTCTGTTCATTGTTGTATGCCAACACCTACCTCAGTTCCTGGCAGAGCTATCCTATGATATTTATTAATTGAACTGATTTGCATTAAACTGTGCCTTTGAAGCTTCAGAGAATAAAACTTGGATTAAAAATGAAAGTCACAGGGAGGTAAATTTTAGTTAAACAGAAGGCAAAGCTTCTCATGAATTACAGCTGTACAAAATAGACTTCTAAGGGAAACAGTGAGATACTACACCTGTCCAAGCAGAAAGTGTCTGGCCATTTGTGAACGATACTGTAAAGACAATTTTTACATTGGTTAGGATTAAGGACTAATCCATTAATGTTTTATCTCTGCTATTTCTAAGATGCCAAAGCTATTTGATATGGATTCTAGTAATACTTTTATTTATTTATTTTTAATTTATTTATTTTAATTGGAGGTTAATTACTTTACAATATTGTATTGGTTTTGCCATGCATGGACATAAATCTGCCACGGGTGTACATGTGTTCCCCATCCTAAACCTCCCTCCCACCTCCCTCCCCATACCATCCCTCTGGGTCATCCCAGTGCACCAGCCCCGAGCACCCTGTATCATGCATCAAACCTGGACTGGAGATTCATTTCACATATGATAATATACATATTTCAATGCCATTCTCCCAAACCATCCCACCCTCTCCCTCTCCCAGAGTCCAAAAGACTGTTCCATACATCTGTGTCTCTTTTGCCATCTCGCATACAGGGTTATCATTATCATCTTTCTAAATTCCATATATTTGCATTAGTATACTGTATTAGTGTTTTTCTTTCTGGCTTGCTTCACTCAGTATAATAGGCTCCAGTTTCATCCACCTCATTAGAACTGATTCAAATGTATTTTTAATGGCTGAGTAATACTCCATTGTGTATATGTACCACAGCTTTCTTATCCATTCATCTGCTGATGGACATCTAAGTTGCCTCCATGTCCTGGCTATTATAAATAGTGCTGTGATGAACATTGGAGTACACATGTCTCTTTCGGTTCTGGTTTCCTAGGGTGTATGCCCAGCAGTGGGATTACTGGGTCATATGGCAGTTCTATTTCCAGATTTTTAAGGAATCTCTACACTTTTCTCCATGGTGGCTGTACTAGTTTGCATTCCCACCAACAGTGTAAGAGGGTTCCCTTTTCCCCACACCCTCTCCAGCATTTATTGTTATAGCATCCATTCTGACCAGTGTGAGATGGTACCTCATTGTGGTTTTGATTTGCATTTCTCTGATAATGAGTGAGGTTGAGCATCTTTTCATGTGTTTGTTAGCCATCTGTATCTTCTTTGGAGAAATGTCTCTTTAGTTCTTTGGCCCATTTTTTGATTGAGTCGTTTATTTTTCTGGAATTGAGCTGCAGGAGTTGCTTGTATATTTTTGAGATTAATTCTTTGTCAGTTGCTTCATTTGCTATTATTTTCTCCCATTCTGAAGGCTGTCTTTTCACCTTGCTTATAGTTTCCTTGTGCAAAAGCTTTTAATTTTAATTAAGTCCCATTTGTTTATTTTTGCTTTTATTTCCAATATTCTGGGAGGTGGGCCATAGAGGATCCTGCTGTGACTTTTAATACTTTTAAATATCAATAAGTTTGTCTGTTGGGTTGTTTGGTTGTCACTATTGTAGGTCACATATATTATATAAATATATCATTGTATTTGTAATTTTCCATTATATAATTTCTAAAATTTTAAATCATAGACAGTCATAGAAACCTACTCATTTTCCTCATTTTCTCATGATTATTAAGGAAGTACATCTCCAAAACAGTGGTAATATATGTGTCTTGAAGTATTAGGTTGGTGCAAATGTAATTATGGTTTCAGACCATGAATTTTAAATCATTACAACTAGACTCAAACACTGGAGAATCCCAGGGATGGGGGAGCCTGGTGGGCTGCCGTCTATGGGGTCGCACAGAGTTGGACACGAAGTGACTTAGCAGCAGCAGCAGGCTCAAACATATCTTTATTCATCAAAGTAGGAACCATTACAATCAATACATTTTTTGCCAACAAGAAATAAGTTTGTTTATTCCTGTAGCATAAAAATCCATGCTTCGGGATTCAGTGAACTCTTGGAAAGCATTTTCTGCCTTCTGCTGGTTGTGGAAGCATTTTCCCTGCAAAAAGTTGTTGAGATGCTTGAAGAAGTGGTACTTGGTCGGTGACAGGTCAGGTGAATATGGTGTATGAAACAAAACTTCACAGCCCAATTCATTCAACTTTTGAAGTGTTGGTTGTGCAACACGTGGTCGGGTATTGTCATAGAAAAGAACTGGGCCCTTTCTGTTGACCAATGTCGGCTGCAGTCATTGCAGTTTTTGGTACATCTCATTGATTTGCTGAGTATAATTCTCAGAGGTAATGCTCTCACCAGGATTCAGAAAGCTGTAGTGGATCAGACCAGCAGCGAACTACCAAACAGTGACCATGACCTTTTTTGTTGCAAGTTTGGCTTTGGGAAGTGCTTTGGAGTTTCTTCTTGGTCCACCCACTGAGCTGGTCATCACCAGCTGTTGTATAAAATCCACTTTTCAGCACACGTCACAAACCAATCAAGAAATGGCTCATTGATGCATAGAATTAGAGAAGACAACACTTCAAAATGACATTTTTTTAAATTTGTGGTCAGCTTATGAGGCACCCACTTATTGAGCTTTTTCACCTTTCCAATTTGCTTCCATGCCAAATGATCATAGAATAGTTGATGTTGAGTTCTTCAGCAACTTCTCGTGTAGTTCTAACAGGATCAGCTTTGGTGATTGATCTCAATTGGTCATGTCAACATCCATTGGCCGGCCACTGTGCTCTTCGTCTTCATGGCTCTCATCTCCTTTGCAAAACTTCTTGAACCACCACTGCACTGTATGTTCATTAGCAGTTCCTGGGCCAAATGCCTTGTTGATATTGTGAGTTTTCTCTGCTGTTTTACAACCCATTTTGAACTCAAATAAGAAAATTGCTCAAATTTGCTTTTTGTCTAATGTCATTTCCATAGTCTAAAATAAACATAAGATAAATAGCAAGTAATAAGTCATTAGCAAAAAAAATATAAAGCAAGAAATGCACATTAAAATGATGTCTAGCATAACCGCATTTATTTAGAATATATTCCAATGTCAAACAGCAAATTTCAATAATGCAAAAACCACAGTTACTTTTGTACTAACCTAATACTTTGAATTGCCTCATACTCAGTTTATACTAGTACATCAAAATGGTAAATATGATCTCTATGGGCTATAGCATTTTTCAAAAAATATATATATATATATATATATTTATTTATTTATTTTGCTGCATTGGCTCTTAGTTGTGGCATGTGGCATCTAGATCCCTGACCAGGAATTGACCTGGGTCCCCTGCATTGGGAGCATGAAGCCTTAACCACTGGGCCACCCGGGAAGTCCCTGGGCTATTGTCATTTTATAAATTTCTGTCAAACTAGTATAACTATTTCTTTTGCCCTTATACTGCTTTTATTTTTTTCCTGACACTTTCACTTTTGAGTATTTACATACTTAGTGCATTACCTCAAAGACCATAAGATAAAGTATATTTTATTGTTTGTGCTAAGCCAAGTTTTGTATCAAAATCTAGATAAACATAATATCCAACTTTAGCTAATCTTTGTTTTTAATCCAAAAGCAGGTGTGTCAAATAAGAAGTTCTAGGGAAATGTAATAATTAGTTGTAGTGACTGAGATATTATGACTAAATTATGTGAGGATTAAAAGATGCCTTCAACATGCTCCAGAAAACTCTCCTCCTTTTCAGTACTAGTCAAAATTTACAAGTTTATGAATGGTGTGTATAGAATTCCAAATGCAAATTGCACTCAGAATGATTAGTGGAATTCTAGTATGTTCTCCTTTCCTTCCCATATTATATTCTGCAACATCTTCAAGTCCCTCACCAAGGTCTACATTTTCTCTAATGCCATCCCTGATGGGCTGAGATCTCATACATGAAGATCACACTCTAAAATCAACTGTTCTGATAGTTTTCAAACAGTTAGCAATTACTGAATAATTATTTAATCATACTAAATATAAGTCTTTAACAAATAACACCTTGGTGCTTCCCTGGAAGCTCAGTGGTAAAAAAAAAAAAAAAAAACACCTGTCAATGCAGGAGACCTGGGTATGATCCTTGATCTGGGAAGATCCCACATGCCGCAGAGCAACTGTTGAGCCTATCTATTGAGCTCTTGGGTCTAGAGCCTGAGAGCAGAAACTCACATGCCCTAGAGCCTGTGTTCCAAAACAAGAGGAGCCACTGCAGTGAGAAGCCTACACACTGCAATTAGAAAGTAGCCCCTGCTCACCACAACTAGAAAAAGCCCACACACAACAATGTTGACCCAGTGCAACCAAAAGTAAATAAATAAATAAAATTAAAATAAATCTATAGCATCTGTACTCTCACTAAACTATGTAATGTATTGTGTTATTCTCTCATTGTTTCATATATCTCATCAGTGCATGAAGGTGGGTTGGGTAAGATTCATGGATCATCCTGAGAATTAAAGTATAAGAAAAACCTAGATGTTCTACATCAGCATACATCATTTCAGCATTTTTTAAGAACTGTTAATTTAACAGGAACACATTTTCCCTCTGACTGAGCATTCAAAGAACTGGGAGCCATTTCCAGGCAGAGATTTGATCTAGAGATCCAATGAGACAAGTGCGAGCACTGAATTATGCAATCATTCATCTTCTTGGTGGAGTTTTGCTTCTGATGTCTCCTAGGCAGCGACTCTCATTACAGAGCAGGTATCTCAGAGTGAATGAAGTGAACCATTTTCCTTCAGTACAGAATTCTGTGTATTTACTCTTCGTGGGTAACTCTGGTCCCCAGGATTCTGCATCTCAGTGCTCACAGTTATCATATATTCACCATGTTTGCGTCCTAAGTCGCTCCCGTCGTGTCCGACTCTTTGCAACCCTATGGACTGTCACCCACTAGGCTCCTCTGTCCATGAGATTTTCCAGGTAAGAATACTGAAGTGGATTACCATTTCTTCCTCCAGGGGAAGTTCCCGATCCAAGGATCAAACCGGCATCTCCGGCATTTCCTGCATTGACAGGCATATTCTTTACCACTGAGCCACCTGGGAAGCTTGATCTCTATTGATGATGGTCTATTAATTATTGATATTTGTTGGACTCTTTTACTTTTATCTAATTCTTTGTGATCTTTTTTTTTCCTTAGTGCTTTTTGCCCATCTCTGTTTTCACAGAGTTTATTTTCGGCTCATGGTTTATTGGATTTCTCTTTTCATATGTCTTTCAAAATTTGTTCTTAGGCTTCACAGAATCCTTACAGCAAGTTTACTCATTGTCATGTTTCTTGAAACTTGTCAGCCTTTGAGTAAATAAATATCCAAGAACTTATATAAATTGTTTGTTAATATACTAAATTATACTCAATCCATATGAATAATAGCCATATCTCATTTATAAAGGTCGTTGTTTTATGTGATCATTATATGATTAGCTGGAGGGTGCCCATGAAAACTGGGTGGAGGAGCCTGGTGGGCTGCAGTCCATGGGGTCGTGAAGAGTCAGACAGGACTGAGCGACTTCACTTTCACTTTTCACTTTCATGCATTGGAGAAGGCAACGGCAACCCACTCCAGTGTTCTTGCCTGGAGGATCCCAGGGCCGGGGGAGCCTGATGTGCTGCCGTCTATGGGGTCGGACATGACTGAAGTGACTTAGCAGCAGCAGCAGCCCATGAAAACTAACCCTAGCTGCACCTGGGGGAAGACGCTAGTGTTTTCTACTTCCAAGTACCAAGATGGTTCTTTTTTAAAATTAATTAATTTATTTTAATTGGAGGATAATTACTTTACAATATTGTGATTTTTGCCGTACATTGACATGAATCAGCCACTGGTTCTTTTGAGATAATAATCTTTTCTGCACATTTTTTTCTTCCTTCATTTGAAACAGTTGGTCAGGTTTTATAATTTCCTGATAGATGTTTACAGAACACATAGAGATTGTTTGGTTAAAATCATTGGTTCTGCCTTCCCTTTGTGTTTGGGGGTTTAAAAAATATTTATTTATTTGGCTGCACCAGGTCTTCATTGTGGCATGCGGGATCTTTAGTTGTGGCATGTGGGATCTAGTTCCCTGACCAGGGATCGAATCCATGCCCCTTGCATTGGGAGCATGGAGTCTTAGCCACTGGACAACCAGGGATGTCCCCTCCCCACCCCCTTGCCTGCCTTTCCTTTGTTAAATGATAATTTTGTCTGTCCTCCCACAATGCACGTGAGAGAGAAGAGTTGACTTTTGAAGGGGGGAGAAGAAGAAAGAGAAAGGTTGAGATTGGGACTGACGTTGAACAAAGACAAGACGTTGAGGGTCCTGGTGAGAGCAGGGACATGACAGCCCTTTGAGGGATGGCTTGTAATGGGTTCAGGGAGTCTGGGCCTCCTGCACAGGGGCTCTCAGACTCACCAAGTGAGTCACAAACGGAACTGCCAGACCTGACAAGACTGTGTAGAAGCCTTAATAAAAGTTAAAATTGCATTTTCCAACAGCCTGGTGGGATGGAGCTTGAATTCAGGTTTAATTTCATTTAAATAAGATAGCAAATGAATATTTCTTACACATCTGAGTTTTATAAGTTCCTACCTACTACACAAGGAGACTCATCTGAAACTGCTAAAAACCCTCATGTTGAATATAACTTCATCCTGGACTGACTATAATCTCCAGCTTCCAAAAGTGGCTCCCAAGACAACTGTGCTCATCTGCATCAAGCTGGCAGAGGAGGAAAGGCTTGAAGGACCTCAAGACACCATTTGTATGTATCAGCCTGGAAGTGGCATATATCGCTTCTATTCACATCTCATTGGCTAGAACTCCAGCTACATCCACACCTAACTATAAGGTGAGAAGAAATATTCAAGGACTTCTCTGGTGATCCAGTGGCTAAGACTCCATGTTCCCAGTGTAGGGGGCCTGGGTTCGACCCCTGATCAGGGAACTAAGATCCCATTTGCTGCAATGTAGCATAGCCTGGCATGGCGAAATAAATTTATTAAATAAATTAAAAGAAGTCATTTATAGATAAATAAAAAGAATTTATTTATAGATAAATAAAAAGAATATTTATAGATAAATAAAAAGAATTTATTTAAATTTATTTATTTATAAATAAAATAATTTATAAATAAATTTTAAAAGATTTTATTTATAAATAAAAAGAATTCATAAACAAATAAGACTTTATTTATCAATAAATAAAATAGTTTATTTAAATTTATTTATAAACAAATAAAATTTATTTAAATAATTTATAATTCATAAATAAATGTAATTTTTTATTATAAATAAAAAGAATTATCAGTTTCTTACTGTCTGTGTGACCTCACAATTGTTCTTCTGAGCCCTCCTTTTTTGTTGTTGTTTTGAGTGAGGTAACGTTGGTTTATGACATAAGTTCCATGGGTACAACATTACATTCTACTAATGTATACACTACTGAGTGCTTACCACCAAGAATTTAGTTTCCATTCATCACCATACAGTTGAGCCCCTCTACCCATTTGGCACCTCCCACTCCCACCCCTTCTCCTCTGGTAACCATTAACTACTCTGATCTCTGAATCTGTGTGTTTGTTTTCGTTGGGTTTGGTTTGTTCATTTATTTTTGCTGTTATTGTTTAAAACTTCCTTTAAAAAAGTCTATACAATGGAGATAATAATACTCACCTTTCAGGGTTACATTTGGTTGTTGAGAACCCTGCACATGTGCTATATGGGTAGCTATTATTTAATCAACTAATTTTGGATGGCAAATTATCAGCTCATTGCCAGCTAAGAAGGTAAATCACAAGATGGGGTTATAAACCAAAGTCAAGTGCAACTGAAGCAGGCTGCAACTTCACATGTGCCACAAGGATCATTCATTAGTGGAGTCCCATCAACCACACGTGTGACTTCTGAGCAGTCAGCTCACTGAGATGGGAGAGTTGAATCTTCTTTCTTGGTCTCTATTCCCTATAGCTTTAACAGTTGGGAGCTTCTTGCCACATTGCGTGTAGATCTAGTATTTGATAAAAGCTTCCTTTTTTGGAAACACGAACCTGAAGCAAGGGAAAACTGTTTAATCTGGATCTCACCTAAGAAAGAGCAATGTAGTCCAGTGCTACAGGACAAACTAGTGTTGGACTGACTCCCTGTAGGGACAGCAAGATTGTGATGATCTCCAAAAAGGTGTCTTCCCTCAGAAATCTTCAAGAGGAACATTTGCTAGAGTTGATGTTCATTCTATGGGCTCATGTTGTGATGTTACCATACTCTTAATATGGTTCATTTATTTACTTATGTATCCTGCTCATTTAGGCCCTTCATTTTCTTGAAAGAGCCAAGAAACTTCAGTCATAAAACACTTGTGCCATGTATAGAAAAGCACACTATCATTCCAACTTCTACATGATAAAGTACATTAATAAGTGACCCAAATTGTTAGCTTATGTGTTTTCCTCACCTATAAATGTTTGAAAGAAAATTATCTTTTTACAATACTACAAATTTTCCAACTAATGGCATAAATTTTATATGGAACAAATTGTTTTGGCCTTCCATTCAGTGTATGGTTGACTCTCTCCCTGGTTACACTAGTGTTTATTACTGCAAGCAATCTTATCTAAAAGGGGAAAGGAAGAATTCATGTTTTCATCATTTAGTTTGTTTATGCCTGAGGTTTAGAACCACTCCAAAGCACTGTTTGTCAGATCTCTTTGAAATGAACAAAATATTTTCAAATGCTGCAGATTTTTTTTTCTCTGAAGTCTACAAAAGCAAGCAGATTCCCTTATACACTCAGTGTTGATGTATTTGGTGCTTAATCTTATTACATTGTCAGGCAAACTACGGATCAGGTAATAAGAGCTTAATATATTTGAGATACCAGTGTTCATTCTTTGGCTTATTTTTCTGAGTTAGCCCATTATATAATGAAGTTTCTTTGGTTTTAAGCAACCAAAATAATTCCATGTTGCTAAAGTTAAACAGTTTAATGTGGAAAACTTATCAGGGGCTAGGTTTTCAAATGGGCCAGAACCAGGGCTGTCTTTAAGGCTGCCAAGCAGGAGTCAGCAGTTGGGACAGCCAGAACACCCCTGCCCCATCTCCCACACCGGTGAGGAATGAAATTAAAAGCATTGCTTTTTGTTTCTTTGTTTTTGTCCACGCCTCATAGCATGTTGAATCTTAGTTCCCCGACCAGGGATCGAACCCACAGCCCTTCATTGAAAGCATGGAGCCTTAACCACTGGACTGCCAAGGAAGTCACCACCACTGTTGATCTTTATTTCTCTGCTCAAGATTTACACTGGTTTGGAGTGAGTCATGTGCCCACCCCTTAGCTGGGGGAGGACAGAGCCATTGTTCATAGCCCACCAGACTATATTCAATAAAGAAGAAGTAATTCCTCAAAATAACTATTGGATGCTTTTAGGGAGATGGAATTGATTCTGGCCTATCAAATCCAATACTCTTTGCAATGCTAGGGACTGTAGCCTGCCAAGCTCCTCTGTCCATGGAATTTTCCAGGCAAGAATACTGGAGTGGGTTTCCATGCCCTACTCCAGGGGATCTTCTCGAACTAGGGATTGAACCCACATCTCCTGCATTGGCAGAAGGATTCTTTACCACTGAGCCACCTGGAAAGCCCTATATGCAGAGTACATCATGCGAAATGCCGGGCTGAGTGAATCACAAGCTGGAATTGAGATTTCTGGGAGAAATATCAACAACCTCAGATATGCAGATGCTGCTGCTGCTGCTGCTAAGTCACTTCAGTCGTGTCCGACTCTGTGCGACCCCATAGACGGCAGCCCACCAGGTTTCTCTGTCCCTGGGATTCTCCAGGCAAGAATACTGGAGTGGGTTGTCATTTCCTGCTCCAATGCATGAAAGTGAAAAGTGAAAGTGAAGTCGCTCAGTCATGTCCAACTCTTGGAGACCCCATGGACTGTAGCCTACTAGGCCCCTCCATCCATGGGATTTTCCAGGCAAGAGTACTGGAGTGGGTTGCCATGTCCTTCTCCAGATATGCAGATGATATCACTCCAATGGCAGAAAGTGAAGAGAAACTAAAGAGCCTCTTGGTGATGGTGAAAGAAGAGAGTGGCTTCAAGTTGGCTTAAAGTTCAACATTCAAAAAACTAATACCATGACATCTGATCCCATCACTTCATGGCAAATAGAAGGGGGAAAAGTGGAAACAGTAACGGATTTTATTTTCTTGGGCTCCAAAATCACTGCAGATGTTGACTGCAGTCATGAAATTAAAAGATAATTGCTCCTTGAAAGGAAAGCTATGACAAACCTAGACAGTGTGTTAAAAAGCAGAGACATCACTTTACTGACAAAGGTCCATATAATCAAAGCCGTGGTTTTTCTGGTAGTCATGTACAGATATGAGAGTTGGACCAGAAAGAAGGCTGAGCATTGAAGAATTGATGCTTTTCAAACTGTGGTGCTGGAGAAGATTCTTGAGAGTCCCTTGGACAGAAAGGAGATCCAACCAGTCAATCATAAAGGAAATCAACCCTGAATATTCATTGGAAGGACTGTTGCTGAAGCTGGAGCTCCAATAATTTGACCACCTGATGGGAAGAGCCAACTCATTGGAAAAGACCCTGATGCTGGGAAAGATTGAAGGCAAAAGGAGAAGGGGACAGCAGAGGATGAGATGGTTGGATGGTATCACCGACTCAGTGGATATGAACTTGAGCAAACTCCGGGAGATAGTGGAGGACAGTTGAGCCTGGCATGCTACAGTCCATGGAGTCTCAAAGAGTTGGATATGACTTAGCAACTATCCTCAGCATATGTCTACATGAAAAATCTAGTATTGACTGTAGGCACTGTTCTGTAGAGAAGACCTCCAGCACTAATTCACCTTGCCTAACTGAAACTTTACACCAATTAAATGACAAGTCCCTATTACCTCCTCCCTACCGGCTCCTGGTAACCACTGTTCTACTCCATTCTTATGAGTTTAATTATATTCGATACCTCATACAAGTGGAATCCTGCAGTATTTGCCCTTTTGTGACTGGCTTATTTCACTTACCATTCTGTCCTTCAGGTTCATTCACATTGTCCCAAATGGCAGGATTACCTTCTTTTTTGAAGCTGAATAATATTCAATTGTATGTTTTTCTTCATCCATTCATCTGTTAATGGACAGTTGCCTGGCTAGCTCTGTAGATAAAGCATGAGACTCTTGCTTTTTTTTTTTAATAAGTGCGTTTAGATATCCCCAAAGTGAAGTGAAGTGAAGTGAAAGTTGGTCAGTTGTGTCTGACTCTTTGCGACCCGAGTTCTCTAGGCCAGAATACTGGAGTGAGTAGCCTTTCCCTTCTCCAGGGGATCTTCCCAACCCAGGGATCGAACCCAGGTCTCCTGCATTGCAGGCAGATTCTTTACCAGCTGAGCCACAAGGGAAGCCCAAAAATGAGGCCAAATTATATCTGATGATCTGAATTGGTGACTTGTACTTTTACAGGATAACAGAAGAGACCTTAAAGCCTTGCCATTCCCAAAGTCTTTAAAAACTACTTTAAATCCTCTAATTTATAGTTTAATTTGTCAAATGAAATGAATACCTCTGGAATAATGTGGAGACAGTGCGGAGTGCCTCCAGGAAAGAATTTCACTTAACCTTTCACACATCTATATCTTGAAGGAAAGAGGTATTAATCAGTGAAAGGCTTCTTGTAGGATTTTGTGTCCTAAGATTTGGGCAAATAATCTATCCTTGAGAATACTGCTGTGTGGCATACACATGCTAAGTAAGTGTTTGTTAAGTAAATAAATGTCCTCTATTAAGATGGAGCTGATGGAACTTCCCTGGTGATCCAGTGGTTAAAACTCTTTGTTCCCAGTGTCAGGGGCCTGGGTTCGATCCCTGGTTGGAAAACTAAGATTCCACATGCTGTACAGCATGACCAAAATATTTTTTTCGAGTAAAAGAATTTTCAGAAGGAGCTCATGATGGTAAAAATACCATCAACACAGCATGGTCAAAATTATTCAATCTAAATGGCCTAGCGCTTGGCTTTACATCTTTCACCGATTACCAGTTCACTGTCGACAAAGAGCATTAACTGGTGAAACAAAAATGGGAGTAAGAAAAGTATCTGAATATTTGCAAATGAACAAACTTTGAAATATATGTTTCTCAGAATTATTCAACTTCCTGCTCTACTTTGCCCTTGGCTAGAGTAAAATCATTAATAAAAATTGGAGGTGTATAGCAGAGGGAAAAATAAGGCAAGTCTAAGGGAAAATAGATGGGGAAACAGTGGAAACAGTGGCTGACTTTATCTTTCTGGGCTCCAAAATGCAGCCATGAAATTAAAAGACGTTTACTCCTTGGAAGGAAAGTTATGACCAACATAGACAGCATATTAAAAAGCAGAGACATTACTTTGCCAACAAAGGTCCATCTAGTCAAGGCTATGGTTTTTCCAGTGGTCATGTATGGATGTGAGAGTTGGACTATAAAGAAAGCTGAGCACTGAAGAATTGATGCTTTTGAACTGTGGTGTTGGAGAAGACTCTTGAGAGTCCCTTGGACTGCAAGGAGATCAAACCAGTCCATTCTAAAGGAGATCAGTCCTGGGTGTTCATCGGAAGGACTGATGCTGAAGCTGAAACTCCAATACTTTGGCCACCTGATGTGAAGGGCTGACTCATTTGGAAAGATTGAGGGCAGGAGAAGAAGGGGATGACAGAGGATGAGATGGTTGGATGGCATCACCAACTCAATGGACATGGGTTTGGGTGAACTCCGGGAGTTGGTGATGGACATGGAGGCCTGGCGTGCTATGGTTCATGGGGTCGCAAAGAGTCGGACACGACTAAGTGAACTGAACTGAACTGAAGAGAAAATAATTTATTTATACCCCGCTCACTCAAAATGCAGTAGTTGTGGATTATTGTGTAGGTGTAAAGCGTCAATAGTGAAATACTTCAAGATGAACTATTTGTCTGCCCATCAAATACTAATCTTCTTTTTTAAAAAAGATTTTATTGATATATTTTTGGCTGTGCTGGGTCTTCGTTGCTGCTCAGGCTTTTCTCTAATTGCAGTGCATGCACTTCCCATTGTGATGGCTTCTCTTGTTGTGGAAAAAGGGCTCTAGGTGTGTGGGCTCAGTAGTTGTGGCTCCTGGGCTGTAGAGCACAGGCTCAATAGTGTGGCACATGGGCTTATTGCCCTGAGGCATGTGGGATCTTCCAAAATTAGGGATTGAGCCCACATCTCCTGTATTGGCAGACAGATGTTTAACCACTGGACCACTGTAGATATCCCAAATATTAATCTTCTTGAGGGCACAGTAGGTTGCACATTATAGAGAATCAGTATATATTATTTGGATTGAGTTGAACTCTGTTATTACTTGCTTTCATTACTTGCTGACCTTAAAGCCCTTGCCTGAGCTCACAAAACCCCTACCATTTTGAAGTTGGAAATACCTGGTATACATGGCCACCTTAATATGGAGAGCAGTTTTACCATTTGTTAAAATTTGCTTATATTGGTGATCCTATTAATGGAAGTTTTCTAGTCAAGTCTTCATATGAACTGTCAGCAGATGAGTTTACAGTGCTGTCTTACATGCATCCTTGTATTATATACTCAACTTCTATCCAGGCCCCAATCCTCCCCCAAAATTATAAGAGGACTCTCCTGTAGAGGGAGGCTCAAGTTTCCTAGCACCATCTTAATTTGTATCTTTACCTTTCTTTGACATCCACATCTTGATGGAATTAAAGACTAAGGTTTTTCATAATTTAACTTGCCATCAGCATGCATTGAAATCAGAGCAGAAAAACAAATACACAGTGGCGTCAGAGCAGGAAGCCTTGTGCATAACTCAGGAATTCAAGCAAAGAGAATGTAATTGCATGCTGAAATCAAAATGCTTATTGATATGCAAATCCTTACATATATACAAAGAGAAAAAAAATGGTTTTTTTTTAGAACAAAGGACACCCAATCCACCCAGTTGTAACTTCCTGGCATTGTGTTGGCTAAATGATGACTGAGGGAAAGGTCCTGCCTACATGATTTTCTATGTATTTTGTGTGCATCCTTGGAGACTGACTTTTCTTCAAGTCATTGCTCAGCATAACTTCAAATATCTTAGGCTGAAAATCCATGGTTCTGGTTTTCAGCTTTCTCCTTATGAGAAAGTCGGCCTTTAGGATTCATTAAAGTCTATTGATATTAAGTAATATAAAGAAGCAGGCCTCAATTCATGCACACAGAATTGAAACTTGGCACACAATAGATCATGCTTCAGTTTATATTTTCTAGAACACTCTGTTAACTTGCCTATAACAATTTTTGGTGCATCTTAGGGAATCAAATTTTCTAGACCTTAGTTGCTCATTATATATGTGTGGTTCTAGGGAGGAAGCAGAAACAGCACCAGTAATTTGAATAGGGAATATTAGCATAACAAATTAATCATGAATACAAAGGAGTTAAACCCTAAATGGGGTAAAAGAAGACTCTCGAAGGGGTCTTGGGATAGCAAGTTTTGAAACCAATGATTACAATATCTAGAGTGAGAAGAGTTGAGAATATAAGAACAGTAATTTAGCAAAGGGCCCTCCCAAGACAAGACTGAGGTTCAGATCTCCTGGAAGAAAGCAGGAACAGCCATCTTCCATGGTCAAAGAAACTTGCCAGAGGGCACATAGCACAACTAGTGGCCACTGAGTGGGGAGAGTGTGGCTTGAGAGTGAAGCTGACTAGAGCTGATCTGTGAGAGTCCCTAGGCTCCAGTGATCAATAATAAAGTGCCAGTGCTGGAAGGAAAGTGCCTTCCACCTGCTGTTGCTTTGCAGTGTCCCTTAAGCTTTTCTACCGTTGAAATAAACATTGTGTCACTGGCCAAAAATAAATATTTAGAGAGTGTGCCTCTGATATCACAAACCAAGGCAAGGAAGTTGGGGTTGTGTCAAGAAGTGATTAACTGGCACACTCACATACATGATGAATCTAATTTAGGTGTCCAACCATTTATTTTTAATATAATGGCCAATATAACATGTATATGCTTTGTGTCATCCTCTCACTCAAGGGTAATACTTCCCAAAATCTTAGATGCCCAGAAATAACCCACATGAAGAAAATAGGAATACTTTAAAACAATAGGCTTCCCTCGTAGCTCAGGTGGTAAACCATCTGCCTGCAATGCAGGAGACCCACGTTCAGTCCCTGGGTAGGGAAGATCCCCTGGAGAAGGAAATGGCAACTCACTCCAGTGTTCTTGCCTGGAGAATCCCATGGACAGAGGATCTTGGTGGGCTACAGTCCTTGGGGTCACAAACAGTCGGACATGATTGAACAATTAGCACTAACACGAACTAATAAGATAATAAGTAGTTGCGTGAATTATGGTAAAGCAAAGAGAATATGCCTTACCTCCTAAAAGTGATCCAATTCATGTAAGTATTTGTAGTCTGCATACAGACCCCATCAGTTCAGTTCAGTTCAGTTGCTCAGTCGTGTCCGACTCTTTGTGACCCCATGAATCACAGCACGCCAGCCCTCCCTGTCCATCACCAACTCCCGGAGTTCACTCAGACTCACATCCATCGAGTTGGTGATGCCATCCAGCCATCTCATCCTATGTCCCCTTCTCCTCCTGCCCCCAATCCCTCCCAGCATCAGAGTCTTTTCCAATGAGTCAGCTCTTCGCATGAGGTGGCCAAAGTATTGGAGTTTCAGCTTCAGCATCATTCCCTCCAAAGAACACCCAGGACTGATCTCCTTTAGAATGGACTGGTTGGATCTCCTTGCAGTCCAAGGGACTCTCAAGAGTCTTCTCCACCACCACAGTTCAAAAGCATCAATTCTTTGGCGCTCAGCCTTCTTCACAGTCCAACTCTCACATCCATACATGACCACAGGAAAAACCATAGCCTTGACTAGATGGAGCTTTGTTGGCAAAGTACTGTGTTAACATTTATAAAAGTAGTTAAACTGTCCACAAACCAGTGGATTTAGTTTGTTATTTTTTGGTGGGCTTCCTTGGTGGCTGAGATGGTAAAGAATTGACCTGCAGTGTGGGAGACCCAGGTTCAATCCCTGGGTAAGGAAGATCCCCTGGAGAAAGGAATGACAACCCACTCCAGTATTCTTGCCTGGAGAATTCCATGAACAGAGAAACCTGGTGGGCTACAGCCCATAGGGTCGCAAAGAATCAGACACGACTGAGCAACTAACACTTTCACTTTTCACTTCTGGTGTTTTGGGTATGAACAGTGAAAAATGCCATTCTCTAATTATGAAGCCACAGATTCAATCAGTCATCCAATTGATTAGAAGGACTTATCTATCATTCATCTACTGTTTAAATGTCTCCTCTATGATGCCCAAATAAATAATTTCTAGTATTTAACCAGATATATGCATGAGTGGTTTAGGGACTAATTAAAAGTAATCATTTTTATTTTGTATCAGGAAGAAAGGAAGCCAAGGAAGCAAGTTTCCTTGTATTTCATATTCTACAGGTTATGCCTAATTTGAATTAGGATTCATTTTCCACAGTGGCAATTCCCTTGTTTATAATTTAAAAAGAAAGGATAATAGTAGCATCAGACTCTATTACAATTGCATCATGGAGGTAAGAAAGCAATAACCACTTAAAGCACTGTAATTACATCAATGTTATTAAAACCTCTATGTGTGTTTTTAAATGTCAAAATCCTAACATTAATTACCTTTCTGCACTGAAGCATGAAATAGCTTCAAAGTCCTTAGCTAAACAAAGATTGTGACTAAATTAGGAAAGGTAAAGTCTGGTCCTGAGAACATCAAAAAGATTTGGCTATAAAGGAAAAAATTATGTGTTACAGAACCATATGTTTGGTATTTTCCAAATGGACCATATTTCATATGATTTTATTTTTCTTTTCAATTAAGGTGACTTGTCAAACACAGACTTAAATGTACTTTACATTTTATAATCTTCATAAGATTTTTCATATAAACATGTACAAACTGACAACTCTCTATCATACCTCTGGTCCCAATTTCTGGTTTGGGAAAATGGGTCCATTAGTAACTGTACAATGACAACATAGGAACCAGAAGATTTAGCCACAGCCAAAAAACAAAAGTAGTCTTAGATACCTGAAATTTAAACTAAGGTGTATGAGCTGTATTCTATAAAGTGTCACAGATATATTTACTACCATTGAGCTTCTTCAGCTAAATTGGAGACAGTGTGGTATGATGATAGAAATTCAGATATGCTCATCATACAGGACTTACTTCTTTCAAGTTCCAGCCATGCCTTATGCTGGTGATGGGGGCCTGGGAAAGATACCCAATCACTGAGGTTCAACTTAACTCATTTGGGAAGACAGTATGGATTGAGCTGTAGAGCTATTTATTGTAAGGACTGAAAGATCTACTCCTCAAAAAGCACTCAAAACAGAGGTTGATGCGATAAGTATTAGCTGTTTTACTTGAAATATGCTACAGTCCAGGTTCGATGCAGAATACAGGATGCTTGGGGCTGGTGCACTGGGATGACCCAGAGGGATGGTACAGGGAGGGAGGTGGGAGGGGGGTTCAGGATGGGGAACACGTGTACACCCGTGGAGGATTCATGTTGATGTATGGCAAAACCAATACAATATTGTGAAGTAATTAGCCTCCAATTAAAATAAATAAATTTATATTAAAAAAAAGAAATATGCTATGGTTTTTTGTATCCATGTATTAGGAGTAAAACAATTTAATATTAGGTTGGTACAAAAGCAATTGCAGTTTTGGACCATGAATTTTAAATCATTATAATTAGGCTCAAATACATCTTTATTTATCAAAATAGGAACCATTACAATCAACACATTTTTGCCAATTAAAAATAAGTTGGTTTATTCCTGCAGCATAAATATCCGTGCTTCAGGATTCGAATAACTCTTGAAAGCATTTTCTGCCTCCTGCTGGCTGTCAAATCATTTTCTATGCAAAACCTTTGTCGAGATGCTTGAAGAAGTGGTAGTTGGTTGGCAAGAGGTCAGGTGAATATGGAGGATGAGATAAAACTTTGTAGGCCAATTTGTTCAACTTTTGAAGCATTCATTATGTGACATGTGGTGGTGCACTGTTGTAGAGAAGAATTGGGCCCTTTCTGTTGACCAATGCCAGCTGCAGGCACTGCAGTTTTTGGTGCATCTCTTCTGCTGAACATACTTCTCAGATGTAATGTTTTTTCTAGGATTCAAAAAGCTGTAGTGGATCAGACTGACAGCAGACCGCCAGTGACTGTGACCTTTTTTTGGTGCAAGTTTGGCTTTGGGAAGTGCTTTGGAGCTTCTCGCTCCAACTGCTGAGCTGGTGGTTGCTGGTTGTCTATAAAATCCACTTTTCTTCACATGTCAGATTCCAATCGAGAAATGGTTCATTGTTGTTGTATACAATAAGAAAAGACGACACTTCAAAATGACGTTTTTTTTGATTTGTGGTCAGCTCATGAGGCACCCACTTATTGAGCTTTTTCACCTTTCCAGTTTGCTTCAGATGCTGAATGAACATAGAATGGTTGACATTGAGTTCTTTGGCAACTTCTCACATAGTTGTAAGAGGATCAGCTTCGATTAAGGCTCTAAATTGTCATTGTCAATTTCCAATGGCCGGTCACTGCATTTCTCATCTTCAAGGCTCTCATCTCCTTTGCAAAACTTCTTGAAACACCACTGCACTATAGGTTCATTAACAGTTCCCACGCCAAATGCATTGTTGATGATGCAAGTTGTCTCTGCTTCTTTACAACCCATTTTGAACTCGAATAAGAAAATTGCTCAAATTTCCTTTTTGTTTAATATCATTTCTGTAGTTTAAAATACACTTAAACAGCAAGTAATAAGTCATTAGGAAAAAAACATAAAGCAAAAAATGTGTATTAAAATGATATATGACATAACCACAATTATTTATAATGTATTCCAATATCAAATGGCAAAGTTCAACAATGCAAAACAGCAATTACTTTTGTACAAACTTAGTAATATAGAATACTTTAGGTAAATCTGACATTTTATATTATGAATTTATTCCCTGCCTCTTTCCTGCTTATTTTGTCTCTCATCCTCTGCTATTGGTTACCTTCCTATTTCTGTTCTCTTTATTTATACATTTTATTTCCTGTAGCCCCTCTTGTATCTTTGTCTAGTGACTTAAAGCACTCTTAAAATATCTCCAGAACGTTTGGTCTTCTCCCCCAAAATTGGGCATATGAAAAAAATTTGGACATATGGTTTGATCAGACATTCTGACCTAAAACATTAGGTTCAGGGTTAGACTTCATCGATTACTTATAAAGACCAGAAGAGAATAGAAAAAAGCTGAATTCAGCACTATTCATCAGTAAGACTTCCAGAAAAAGAAATGAACAACACTACCCAACTCTCAGATATTGTTACTTTAAAACATTAAATGGTAGCTTCTTAAATCCATACACATAACTTAGTAACTGATGTTACAATGCCTGAGTTTACAATTCTAAAGAATTTGGAGATGACTCTGTTTATTGATATATTTCTCTTTGGAGCAGTATCTTATTCACCTTCACTTTAGTGGCCATATTTCATCATACCTTATCTAACTGCAAGATGAAGATAAGTTAAAATGAAAAGAAATTACAGCATTACAGGGGAGACCATCAACTAATGTAAGAAAAAAAGGGCAACAAAAGAATGAGGTCACTGCAGCCACTCAGACAGAATTTCTAAGTAGGTATTCAGGTTCTGACAGCTTCTATCCAAGGACCTTCTTCTACCTATTGTCAGGCCTTCTCACTTGCCCCCAACCCCAATTATTCTACTAACCTCATATCCAGATCTAAATTCTCTAAAAAAAATTAATCTGAAAGGTCTCTTGTTTTTCAGTAGAGACAAACTGTCATTTATTAAATGCACCTCTTCTTAGTGATTAGTAATATCTGGAATGGAGGAATGAAGGGAGGAAGGAAGGAGAAATGAAAGAAGGAAGAAAATCTAATTTAATTCTAAGGTGTGAACTTCTGGTATTAGTAATTTTGAAGAAGAATATTAAAAACCAAACTAATCTTTACAGATGGTATCCACACCTCAGTGAAATATACACTTGAACCTCAGAACTACCTTTTCTTGTTCTGAATGTGGACCTTCATCCATCCTGTGATGAGAGAACATTTGCAACTTTCCCATGACAGTGCTGCTTGCCAACCAACACTTGCATTTCTAACGTTTTGCCATCTTAGTGCCCCATCACAGTGTTTGTGAAGTATCTAAAGAGTTTCTTCCACTTTGCCCTTCTTCTTTTATAAAAATGAATTTTAAAATAGGAAAATGAAAAAGAAGAAGATGAGGGTCAAATTTACTACAATTGAGACAAAGATTGAAATCATCTGTACCAAGAAAAGGCTCTCATTGGACTGACTTACATGCAGATCATAAATTCAGCTGTTTAGGAAAATAACTTTAATGGATGCACATTAGTAACTGGATGTTAAGATATGAATCTGTGGCAAGTCTTTGCTGAGGGACAAAGAAAGTTACTCAGCTCAGTCACTCAGTCATGTCCAACTCTTTGTGACTCCATGGACTGCAGCACGCCAGGCCTCCCTGTCCATCACCAACTCCTGAAGTTCACTCAAACTCATGTCCATTGAGTCAGTGATGCAATCCAACCATCTCATCTTCTGTCGCCCCTTCTCCTCTCACCTTCTGTCTTTCCCAGCATCAGGGTCTTTTTGAATGAGTCAGTTCCTCTCATCAGGTGGCCAAAATATTGGAGTTTCAGCTTCAGCATCAATCCTTCCAATGAATACTCAGGATTGATCTCCTTTAGAATGGACTGATTGGATTTCCTTGCTGTCCAAGGGACTCTCAAGAGTCTTCTTCAACACCACAGTTCAAAAGCATCAATTCTTTGACACTTAGTTTTCTTTATAGTCCAACTCTCACATCCATACATGACCACTGGAAAAACCATAGCTTTGACTAGACAGACCATTGTTGGCAAAGTAATGTCTCTGCTTTTTAATATGCTATCTCAGTTGGCTATAGCTTTTCTTCCAAGGAGCAAGCATCTTTTAATTTCACGGCTGCAGTCACCATCTGCAGTGATTTTGGAGCCCAAGAAAATAAAGTCTGTCACTGTTTCCATTGTTTCCCCATCTATTTGCATGTTGAGTTTTAAGCCAATATTTTCACTCTCCTCTTTCACTTTCATCAAGAGGCTCTTTAGTTGTTTGTTTTCTTCCATAAGTGTGGTGTCATCTGTATATCTGAGGTTATTGATATTCCTCCCGGCAATCTTGCTTCCAGTTTGTGCTTCATCCAGCCCAGCATTTTGCATGATGTGTTTATTCTGTGTATAAGTTAAATAAGCAGGGTGACAATATACAGCCTTGACGTACTCCTTTCCCAATTTGGAACCAGTCTGTTGTTCCATGTCCAGTTCTAACTGTTGCTTCCTGACCTGCATATAGGTTTCTCAAGAGGCAGGTCAGGTGGTCTGGTATTCCCATCTCTTTCAGAATTTTCCATAGTTTGTTGTGATCCACACAGTCAAAGGCTTTGGCATAGTCAATAAAGCAGAAATAGATGTTTTTTCTGGAACTCTCTTGCTTTTTCGATGATCCAGCAGATGTTGGAAATTTGATCTCTGGTTCTTCTGCCTTTTCTAAAACCAGCTGGAACATCTGGAAGTTCATGGTTCAGGTACTGTTGATGCCTGGCTTAGAGAATTTTGAGCATTACTTTGCTAGTGTGTGAGATGAGTGCAATTGTGTAGTAGTTTGAGCATTCTTTGGCATTGCCTTTCTTTGAGGTTGGAATGAAAACTGACCTTTTCCAGTCCTGTGGCCACTGCTGTTTTCCAGATTTGATGGCGTATCGAGTGCAGCACTTTCACAGCATCATCTTTTAGGATTTGAAATAGCTCAACTGGAATTCCATCACCTCCACTAGCTTTGTTTGTAGTGACGCTTCCCTAAGGCCCACTTGACTTGCTATTCTTTGGAAATCTGCATTCAAATGAAACAAGATGCTGAATGAGATTTAAAATTACCATGCAAGAACTGTAAAGCTGACCTGATTCTTAGTCCCTCACACATATCAAGTGTGTATAAAAATATGGAAGTTGGAAAGGAGAAAGGAATGTTTGGGGGTACCATTTGCATGGTGAAGGCAACGCAAGATGGAGTGCCAGAGGTACTGCCCCTTTCAACGTGAGTCAACACACTGACTTTAAGGAAACAACTGCAGTGGTCTAGGGGACCTCCAACACAAGGGTGGAATTTGCTAGAATGACTCAAATTCACTAAAACTCAGCTACAGTGTTATTTGGGGAGAATAAAAAGAGTGGGACAAGGAATGGCAAAAGTCCGGTACCTGGGTGGCTATAAAGGTACCCATAGTATGAAGCAGAAGCTAAGTGGCTGTTCGTGGTCAGAAGTAACAGCTCTCTATGAAGTGTCGACATTATAGATCCATCCTTAGACTTTGTTCACTGCATCCCCCAGGCTGCTTTGGGTCATGCCGACTACATGAGGGAAAAAGTAGCTGCAGTCCAGGTGATGACTTGCTTGTTTTTCTCTGTCTCCTCTGGGCAGGGGGAGACAGGGCCCAAGCACAGAAGTGAGTTTGTACTTGTTCATGGCTCTAAGTGGGAGATAGGGGAGGGGGGAATGCCTAAATAAGTTCCCAGGGTGGGGAACAAGGCTTTAGATAAACCAGAGGAAAAAAAAGAAAGATAAAGAGCCACTCTAGTCTTTTCTTCAGCCTGTAGCTGCTACTGCAGCTCTCCCCTTCCCTCCCCTTCGACTCCATCTGGCTTCTCCTGGCAGCTGTGATGTGAAGGGTGTAAATGGTGAATTTACTGCTAGGGCTTTGAGTAAACTTGGCATGAGAAAGAAAAGGAATTTTAAATCACAGCTTTGTATTTTGTGGCTATGGCATGTAGATGTATGATAAAAACTGATGGAAACTGTTGTATGTGTTTAATTTCATAAATGCTAGAGGGGTCATCTCCACCAGGGAAAAGAGCAAAGGAAAAAAAAAAGTGTTACTGGGACACAGCTCCCTTGCTATCTGCCACCCGTGGGCAGGTTGGAATTGAAACTCTTAGTATTGGAATCAAGTCTCAACTGATGGTTTTTTTGCTGTGATTTTGCCAATGGGAGTCTTTAGGGAAAGGGAAGTTTTCAGATGAAGATACATACTTCGGATTTTAGACAGCAGTTTTTATTTTGCTAATGAGTTCTCTAAAATCAGATTTCTGACCCCTTAGAGGCTGATAATTTTCTGCCCTGATGTGTTTATTTTTTCGTGGGTCGACTTGAACTCTAAGACTGACAGGGTGAAAAGTGCTTGGGAAAGCCTGGCTTGCCTCTTGGACTTGGGACACAGGTGTCTGGCCCTACAGCGTCTCTGCTTTGCTATTGCTGAGAAAAACCCACTGGCATTTTTGATATGCTGAATTCACAAGTCCTAATTGCTTGGACCTGACTCCAAGCTAAAACCTGATACTGCCCGCTATGGGCAGTTTTATGGTCAGTATTGAGTTGTGTTCAGCTGAAAGCAGACACAGGCTCAATGAATGGGACTCAGACTCTGGAACTGCTAGACATTTATTTAGGACACTCTTAGAAAACTACTAGAGCTCATCAATGAATTTGGTAAAGTTGTAGGCTATAAAATTAACACCAAGAAATCTGTTGCATTTTTATACACTAACAATGAAAGATCAGGAAAAGAAATTCAAGAAACAATTCCATTTACCCCACATCAAAAAGAATAAAATACCTAGGAATAAACCTACTTAAGGAGAAAAAAGACCTGTACTCCAAAAACTATAAGATACTAATGAAATAAATCAAAGATGACACAAACAAATGGAAAGATATACCATGTTCCCGGGTTCAGTTCAGTTCAGTTGCTCAGTCGTGTCTGATTCTTTGCAACCCCATGAACCGCAGCATGCCAGGCCTCCCTGTCCATCACCAACTCCCAGAGTCCACCCAAACAAACCCATGTCCATTGAGTGGGTGATGCCATCCAACCATCTCATCCTCTGTCGTCCCCTTCTCCTGCCCTCAAACTTTCCCAGCATCAGGGTCTTTTCAAATGAGTCAGCTCTTCACATCAGATGACCAAAGTATTGGAGTTTCAGCTTCAATATCAGTCCTTCCAATGAACACCCAGAACTGATCTCCTTTAGGATGGGCTGGTTGGATCTCCTTCCAGTCCAAGGGACTCTCAAGAGTCTTCTCCAACACCACAGTTCAAAAGCATCAGTTCTTTGGTGCTCAGCCTTCTTCACAGTCCAACTCTCACATCCATACATGGCCACAGGAAAAACCATAGTCTTGACTAGACGGACCTTTGTTGACAAAGTAATGTCTCTGCTTTTCAATATGCTGTCTAGGTTGCTCATAACATTCCTTCCAAGGAGTAAGTGTCTTTTAATTTCATGGCTGCGATCACCATCTGCAGTGAGTTTGGAGCCCAGAAAAATAAAGTCAGCCACTGTTTCCACTGTTTCCCCATCTATGTCCCATGAAGTGATGGGACCGGATGCCATGATCTTCGTTTTCTGAATGTTGAGCTTTAAGCCAACTTTCTCACTCTCCTTTTTCACTTTCATCAAGAGGCTCTTTAGTTCCTCTTCACTTTCTGCCATAAGGTGGCGATGGTGTCATCTGCATATCTGAGGTTATTGATATTTCTCCTGGCAATCTTGATTCCAGCTTGTGCTTCATCCAGCCCAGCATTTCTCATGATGTACTCTGCATATAAGTTAAATAAGCAGGGTGACAATATACAGCCTTGACGTACTCCTTTTCCTATTTGGAACCAGTCTGTTGTTCCATGTCCAGTTCTAACTGTTGCTTCCTGACCTGCATACAGATTTCTCAAGAGGCAGGTCAGGTGGTCTGGTATTCCCATCTCTTTCAGAATTTTCCATAGTTTGTTGTGATCCACACAGTCAAAGGCTTTGGCATAGTCAATAAAGCAGAAATAGATGTTTTTCTGGAACTTTTGCTTTTTCCATGATCCAGCGGATGTTGGCAATTTGATCTCTGGTTCCTCTGCCTTTTCTAAAACCAGCTTGAACATCTGGAAGTTCATGGTTCAGGTACTGTTGACGCCTGGCTTGGAGAATTTTGAGCATTACTTTAGTAGTGTGTGAGATGAATGCAATTGTGCAGTAGTTTGAGCATTCTTTGGCATTGCCTTTCTTTGGGATTGGAAGACCAATATTCTCAAAATGACCATACTACCCAAAGCAATCTACAGATTCATTGCAATCCCTATCAAATTACCAATGGCATTTTTCACAGAACTAGAACAAAAAATCTGAAACTTTGTATGGAGAGACAAAATACCACAAATAGCCAAAGCAATTTTGAGAAAGAAAAACAGGGCTAGAAGAATCAGGTGCCCTTACTTCAGACTACTCTACGAAGCTATAGTCATCAAAACAGAAAGACTCTACTCTGTGGGGTCCTAACAGTAGGATACCACTCTGTGCAGTCTTAGCTCTGTAAACATCTGGATGCTGGCTGGACCAGCTGGGTCACTTACAGATGCCCAGAGTGAGGGTGATTCTTCAAGGGGCCCCTTTGAAATTGAGCTGTAGGTGCTCTGTAGTTCAGATGCACAGCTTGATGGCATTCCTCACTTGTGCTTCCTGCTGAAAGCTGCAGATTGTGTGCGGGCACTCAGGGGGACCCCTCTGCCCTGCTGGCCGATCCAACTCTGTAACCCCTGTGCAGGGCAGGGTGGTAAGGAGAGAGGCCTCACTGCTGTCGACTTGTGTTCTGCTTTCCCAGATTAGGTGCAATTTGCAGCAGTGGACTGACAAGCTGACTGCACTTCCCTCACCTTTCTCCTGCTGCCCAGGCTTTAAGAAGGCCCTTGGACCATTCAGTGCAGCAGTCTTCACAAAGGGTTTGATCTTTTCTAGGCTGCTCACCAGATAAATGATCAGGGCAAGAGGCATGGGGGAAGGGGGAGGTATATAAATCCATTTTTCCAAATGTTAAAAAATCAGATTTTTGTTATCAAGCAAAGGCTCATGTGCCCATGGCACAGAAACCCAAACTTTGACAGTGGGTGTTTGCAGGAAAGTAAGAGTTTATTTGTAGGATGCCAATCAAGGGAGGGGCCTTCCCTGGTGACTCAGATGGTAAAGAATCTACCTGCAATGCAGGAGACTGAGGTTCATTCCCTGGGTTAGGAAGATCCCCTGGAGAAGGGAATGGCAACCCACTCCAGTATTCTTGTCTAGACAGAGGAGCCTGGTGGGCTATAGTCCATGGGGTTGCAAAGACTTGGATATGAGTGAGTGACTAACACACACACACACACACACACAAGGGAGTAGAAGGCAAGCCTCAGATCCTGTCCAACTTGGTCTTTGAGGTAGGGATGTTTTATTTTTTAATTTTTTTATTCAAATATAGTTGATTTACAATGTTGTGTTAATTTCTGCTGTATAGCAAACTGATTCAGCTATCCATTGTGCTGTGCTCAGTCACATCCAACTCTTTGTGACCCCATGGACTGTAGCCCACAAGACTCCTCTGTCCATGGGGATTCTCCAGGCAAGAATACTGAAGTGGGTTGGCATGCCCTCCTTCAGGGGATCTTCTCAACCCAGGAATCGAACCAGGTCTCCTGCATTGCTTCTTTATTGTCTGAGCCACCAGGGTATACATATATACATGAACATATTCTTTTTCATATTCTTTTCTATTATGGTTTATCACAGGGTATTGAATATTGTTTCCTGTGCTACACAGTAGGACCTTGTTGTTTATCTATTTTATATATAATAGTTTGTATCTGTTAATCCCAAACTCCCAATCCATCCCCACCCACCTTGGCAACCACAAGTCTGCTCTCTATGCTGTGAGTCTGTTTCTATTTCTTAGATATCATCTTTTTGTGTCATATTTTAGATTCTACATGTAAGTGATCTAATATGGTATTTGTCTTTCTCTGTCTGACTTACTTCACTTAGTATAATAATCTCTAGTTCCATCCATATTGCTGCAAATGGCATTATTTCATTTTTTTTATGAATGAGTAGTGTTCCATTGCATATATGTATCACATCTTTAGGGATGTTTTAAAGGAGAGAAACAAAGTCTGGGATTAATCATTGTCTTATGACCATTTCTGAACCATGGTTGTGGGAGTCAGGATGTCTCTGGTTTATGAATCACTGGCCAGGTGGACCATGGCTCGGGGGTCTGTGAGTTCATTTTGCCCTGGAGAAATAAGCTGAATTTGTACATTAATGATAATATTAATAATAGCAGTTTTATTAATGATGTTATTAACAACAGAAATTTTAGCCATCTAACTGGTTGATTAGTGTTCAGTTAGCACAGGATTGAGGTCAGAGGGGACAAGCAAGGAAATAAAGTTTTGGATGGAGAGAGTAATCATAAACTTGGTAAGGGTACTGGGTTTTAGTCGGACTTGGTTTCAATTTCACCCTGATCAGTTCCTGAATATGATGTGTCTTTTTGTTTCAGTTGTAAAAATGTTCTGTGAAAATGCTTGTGTCCCTCTCGCAAGTGAAAGGTCTGGACCAAAAACAACTAGTTAGGAAAAAGTGTAAATTTAGGATTGGTGATTGGGCTCACAGATCTTCTAACAGTGGAGATGTAGAACAACAAGAAACTTTCAACACCTAAGTAGGTACAGGGTGGGGGTGAGGCATTCAGGATCTTCGCTTTTCAGAACTGCTTCTGGGAGCTTTATGCTCTTTCTGAAGAAAAAATATTCCTTCGGGCTACCTAGCAAGCTGCTGTGGGAGTGAGTCAGATTCAGATGGGCAGCCATGCCCAGATGGCTTCTGACTGACTGTGAGAGAGCCTGCCTCTTTTGCGGTCCCCACTCACTACTTCCAAATGCAGTTCACCCCTTGGCAGGTGATGAACTGGCATCACCGGCAAAACATTGGAATAGACTGCCTCAGGCAGTCCCTCTGAGAGCAAGGACTGAACTGAATGACTTCTGAATCATACAGTTTGAGAACCAGAGGACAAGAGGAACCATGGTGGGAAGCCACTCTGGGGACACTATGAGCTTGTCCTGCCCGCCCCGTGCATGTCCTCTGTGGTGTGCTGGAACATCAGAAATTCTGTTTCCAGGGGACACATGTGCAGTCAGGGATTCAACATCTTGGATGTGTGCCCTGATGATTGTGACACTGCAGGGCTTTGGGGTTAGCTTCTCCTTCCTGGCCAGAGCTATGCTGGGCCCTGAATTGATGTTTATGGCCAGCTTTTAAAAAAAAAAGGTTCAGACAGAAAGTTATAGAGGAAGGCCCTTGGCTTTCTAAGATAGACCTTTTTGGGTAATGGGGTGTGCTTTAACTGGCTTTGTGCAGATCACTTCCACAGGTTGGCCTCTCCCTGATGTGTTGGGTTCTACTGATCATAATTCTGTAAAGACTCCTCAGCCAAGGGAGTGGATTGTGAAGACAAGTTCACAGAGCAAGAGTGAGACTGCTATCTACAAGGACCTGCTTGCAGGGTTGGCTCTTGGCTGATATCTGGGAACTTTGGTTTAGGGAGTATTCTCTTCCCTCCTTTCCCTAACTTGTAGGAGTGGCTCTCTGGGCCTAGACAGTTGATGCCAACAATGGGGTTTATGCTGAGCCCCTGCTTCTGTGTATTTGGGATTTTGGTACCTCTTAGGTCAAGGGTGACCATGTGACTAGCCCTCAAGAGAAACCCTAAATTCTGAGTCTCAAAGGGCTTCTGTGGGCAGAGATACCACACACACATTGCTGAATTTTTATTGCTAGGAAAAGCATGCTTGTGATCCCCCAAGGGAGGGGGAGAGCAAAAGGAACCCTACATGTGGATTCCCCCAGGCTCTGCCTGTGTCTTTTCCCCTTACGATCTGCCTGTATATCCTTACCACATCTCTGTGTAAGTCTTAGCCCTAAAGACAACTCTAGGCAGAGGCCCACGAGACCTGGCAGATCCCTGAGTGGGATGGTGATCTTGTGGCCTCCCAACACAGCCACCAAAGGATAGCTCAAAAATTTTCTTATAAAATTATAGATGTAGATTATTTTCAAATTTCAATTGTATTGATCACTGCCCTAAAATTTAGATATGAGACCTGCCACCAGATAGTTTTTTAATGTGTAAAGGAACAAACATTTCATACATTTCAAAATATTTTTTAAAATCTAATGTTTCTATTGAAGTGTAGTTGATTTATAGGATGGATGGACAACAAGTTTCTATTAAATAGCACAGGGAGCTGTATTTAATAATGGGATAAACCATAATGGATTGGGGGCAGGAGGAGAAGGGGACGACAGAGGATGAGATGGCTGGATGGCATCACTGACTCAATGGACGTAAGTCTGAGTGAACTCCGGGAGTTGATGATGGACAGAGAGGCCTGGTGTGCTGTGATTCATGGGGTCGCAAAGAGTTGGACACAACTGAGCGACTGTACTGAACTGTACTGATAATGGAGAAGAGTATAAAAAGGAATGTATCTGTGTATACCTGAGTTACTCTGCTGCACAGCAGAAAGTTTAACATTCTTAATACTATCTGTTGACATAACTCATTTTCTTTGGAATCCTAAGTATTTTATTTGCTGCATTATCAAGAGCCTCATTCTGAGAAGATGTCCATAGATGTATCACACTGCCAAAGAAGTTTGCACAAAAAAAATTTCAAGAGTCCTTGCAGTGGGTTATTAACCTGGACTAGATGTATTAATCACTGATGAGCAATTTATTACCTATGTGAATAAACATTTAGTGCCCTAATTTTTATCCAGGGACAAGAACTAGCTTCATTGATTGCATTTAAAGGGGCAGCAGTAGCCAACGATAAAGTCACTTTATATTTCATACCATACTCATTCAATGTGACAGTTATATATGTAATGCATCTAAAAGGTAAGATAAAATTGAGGATTTAGAATGATGTTGATTTTCTGAAACTATAGAGCCTCCTTATAGAATATAGGTTTCCTGAACTTTATTTACTGTCTACAGAAAAATCCCACACTAAAACTCTGAAAAACCTATTTCACTTTCAGTTACCTCTCTGATCAGAGATTTCCACTCGACTTTGTACAAAGACAGTCTTCCCCACAGCTAATGGGAGTGGCAAAGAGACAGAGCAAACCTACAAAAGTAATTTTTGTTTACATTGCCTAGGTGTTTAATATTTTTTGAAGCTGTCCTTAAACCCTGATGAACCTTTTCGCAACCAAATGAGTGGTTAACAACTTAACATTATAACTTAATGTTCCAAACTTGATTTCAGCAGGTTCAATGGAGAGACTATGATAAAAATAGTATATGAGTGCAAACCCCCTGCTCTGTCTTTAAAAGATGTACAGAGATGCATTTACTGTTGGGAAACACTCCTTTGCAGTGACACAGCATGGAACAGAGGCTTTTCTAATCGTGTGTAACTGGAGTTTTTCTTTAACGGACTACAAAAATATTGTGTGTAAAAATAATAAGAAACTTTATTTTACACTATTTTACACTTCTGCCCATAGCTGCTCCATTGTGCTTCATGGTGAACAGCACATGTGTGGCCCGCGTGCCTTCACAACTTTGCACAGAGCATCTCCAGCATCATATCATCCATACTGACTGTGCCAATGATGGGCCTGAAGAACAGTTCAGCCAAGGTGTTAGCACTGATGAATCTCAGAAGGAAGAGGGCACTGTTCAGTTCGGCAAACCTGGCCCGGTACACCCCGTGTGTCATCCTGACGTGTTCGCTCAGTATCTGTTGAGTTCCCCACTGAAGTCCCTGGATGTACTTCACACACTGCAGGCCTGGCAGGTCTGCAGGAGAAAAATGGCAGAAAATATCTTGTTTAGAAACACTCACTCAGAACCCTTGACTAGCTTTTTCAATAGATCCTTTTGCCTCCTTGAGGAAATGAAAACCCACTCTAATATTCTCGCCTGGGAAATCCCATGGAAAGAGGAGCCTGGCATGCTGTAGTCCATGGGATCACAAAGAGTTGGACACGACTAAGTGACTGAACAACAAATGATATTTAGGGATGGGGGTGGGGGGGCTTCCCAGGTGGCTCGATGGTAAAGAATCTGCCTAACAGTGCAGGAGACTCGAGTTTGATCCCTGGGTTGGGAAAATCCCCAGGTTGGCAAGATCCCCTGGAGAAGGACATGACAACCCACTCCAGTGTTCTTGCCTGGGAAATCCCATGGACAGAGGAGCCTGGTGGGCTACAGTCGTAGGGTTACAAACAGTTGTACACAACTGAGAACATACACATACCAATTAAAACAATGCTCAAGCTCCCTGGTTAAAAGTTCTTTTCAACAAAGAAAGTGCCAAACCAGTTCTAAGGTTTTAGGAGCAAAGCCTCCAAGAAGGAGACATCATGTGACTTATTTAATAGTCACTATGTTTGTAGGCTCAGATTCAAAAACTGCTGATCCTGAGCCAAATGCATATTTAACTCAGTAGGACCGTTGAATATAGTTTAATGAATAGCACTGCTCCAGTTCACTCTCTATGCACATACAAAGACATTAAAATTATTTCAAGAAGTGTGAACCTTACGTTTTAACTGTAGGAAATGGGCCTTAGTATAAAGGTGAGACATTTTGCCAGCTAATATTTCACCATCCTCCCTTCAATTTCCCACCACTGTAATGATTACAGTGCATGGTGGTGGACTTCACAGCTGTCAACTGTGACTGACAGTCTCATTTTAATTATTTGCCTGCAGGCTGATTTTAGTCTGGAGTCTCATAATAATTTAAGAGTTAATACTGGCCACTTAGTTCATCGTACCATGATTTCTGTATTGGGGAAGGTTTTTAAAAAAGTGATTCCAGGGACTTCCCTGGTGGTTCAGTGATTAAGACTTTGCCTTTCAGTGCAGGGGTTTGTGGGTGTGCTCCCCTGGCTGGGGAGCTAAGATCTCACATGCCTCCTGGCCAAAAAACAAAAACAGAAAACAGAAACAGTATTGTAACAAATTCAATAAAGACTTTAAAAATGGTCCACATCAAAAAAATCTTTTAAAAATGGATTCTACTGAGCATTCCAAAAAGCTCTTTAAAAAAACATTTTAAAGTAAGCAGTCTTTAAAGGGTTAAAGAGTAAGCATGAAAACATCATTGATTGCAACATGGTGCAAAAGTAACTTTTCAAATACAACCTGAGACCCAAGTAAAAGAGAACGAAATACAATACAGGGAAGATTAAATGCCTGTTAAGTTTTATAAAGAGGGTGGTAAGAGGAGGCTGCTTTTAAAAGTCCTTTAATCCTACACATTGGTGATATTACTGGACTATTACTGTAAACTCTTTAACTTGTATTTAAGTACCAATTTACCATTCAGTTTAAATGGTGTTGATTATTGTAATCATTTTCCTTCCCATTTTCTATGAATCCACCAGAAAAGTATTTTAAAAGCATCATGCTCATTGTCAGAGTAACAGAACCAGCCAGTGTTCTTTTAGAAAAAATACTGGCAATAGGCAAGTTATTTCTATTATAGGCAAGTATCAAATCTGATCGATGAGAACAAAAATAGAGCAACATCTATAATCCACATTCCAATTCTGATTACCCCAGTCCATGCATTACCATCCCCTACTACCTACAGTTCATTATCCAGGCTTGAAACCCAGTTTTACTGCACTGGGATTCCATTCATGTTGTTTTGTTGTTTAGTTGCTAAGTCATGTCCGACTCTCTTGCAACCCCGTGGACTGTAGCCCACTGGGTTCCTCTAGCTTCAGAAGAAGCTTGCATGAAACCACCAAAAATTGGAAGCTCCACCAGGTCTAAATTCACGGTTTATTAAAACTTCATCTTGTGAACTCTACTCTTCTCTGCTTTCATACCACACTCCTCTTTCTCCATCCTCCTCTAAAAGTGCCCTCCCCCGCCCCGACCCTGCCCCCACTGCCCCACCAAGACCTGCCTTGAAATTAATTTGAAGAAAGAGAAAGGCAGATTGATGGATTCCATGGGAGGGGGGAGGGACATTTTTAAACATAAAGATCAGGGGATACAAAATGATAAATACCAAAGAAAGGCCACACACTTAGCAGGCAGTACTTTTTCCCAGATAAGGTATATTTGTATTTAAAGCATACCCAACTTGGGTGGATTAGACTCCTTTGAGAGAGAATTCAGAAAAGCAGGGGAAGAGTAAGGGATGCAAAACAGGGTGAAGGAAAAGGTAAGCCAGTGGGGTGTAAACTTCTGAAAGCTTAGGGCTTGTCTTACCTTTTTATTCCAGCAGAACAAAGCACATGGTAGATGTCTAATAACATGCCTGAAGGAGCAAGAAAACAGTCTTCCCAACTATCTTAAGAACCACGTGAGAATCCATTACTATGGATGCACATTCGCAAACCTTGGACCAGAGCTACTGAATCAGAACTTCCAGAGGAAGAACCTGGAAAGATTTTGAACAACCCCCACCCCCAAGAGCACAGGCAAGTTTGGAAAACTAGTATAAGCAAAAGGTAAACTATAATGATCACTGGGATAAGCTGAGGTCTCTAAGTCCTGAAATGTGAGGTCTGAATTATCATCCCATTAAATACTGTTCTTGACCACTGCAAACATGCTAGGTAGGAAGCAAGGACATAACCCCAAGGACATGACAGCAAGACGCCTGGTGTCAGGATAAAGGATGTAGTGGGAGCATGGTGAAAGCTATCTGAAAATTTCCTGCCCACCCATGACCCTCTTGGAAGGATGCTGGTCCAAGATGACTCCAGTAGTAGGACACACTCGAGACAAAGTGCTGGGCTGTCCAGGGAGATGTTCTTGGATAATTTAATTGTGCTTAGCAGGGCAGTGTTCAGCACCCAACAGGCACCCTGAAAGTGTGGGGCAGTGGACATCCCCTTGGGCCCAGGAGACTCATGTGCCACAACTCAGTGGCCATTTACTTTGGAGTAAGGTCGCTTGCAACTAGACTACCTAATCTGCCAAAGGGATGGAGGAAGAGGGAGAGGCCCAGGGGGTTGACAAGGAGGTCTCTAGGATATCTAAGAGAAAGAGATGGCAACCCCCTCCAGTATTCTGGCCTGGGAAATCCCATGGACAGAGGAGCCTGGCAGGTCGCAAGAGTCCGAATGACTTAGTGACTAAACAGCCACAAGGTATCTAAAGGCTCTAAAACAGCACTCCTGCTTGCAGTCCTGAACATGTCTTTTTCCTATCCCTTTGCTAACCTGTCACATTTAGACGATGAGATAGTTCAACTACTTAGGACCATTAAAATGACCACTCAGAGGCAGACCCACGAAACACTGAGTCCAGTGTTCTTCCTGCCAGTACCCCCCAGGGGATGGATGGTCTCTCTATGGATCCTTAACAAATGTTTCTTTTCTTGCCAGCCTTAACAGACTTCCGCTGACAAAAAAAGCCTCTGGTAAATTTCAGAGCTGAGTTTCACAAACAGACGTTGCAGAATTTGCAGCG
Organism: Oryx dammah; assembly: GCF_014754425.2. NCBI lineage: Eukaryota > Metazoa > Chordata > Mammalia > Artiodactyla > Bovidae > Oryx > Oryx dammah. Next base: position 104,306,613 of record NW_024070207.1, on the reverse strand, counting down.
AACCCAAACTTTTTTTTCTTTTTTAAAAGTACGCTAGTGGATTTAGAAGATTTGACAAGGAATATAGCCAAGTCCCCCAAGCCACAAACTTTTCTGTGGTTAACAAAAAGATGTCGAGAGATCAAGTACAAACCTTAGCAAACAGCCCCCCTCCTCCTCTCGGCGGGGTTTCTGAAGCCACCACTCCCTGCCCCTCACGAGGAATGGGTTTCCAGAACTCCCCCATCTCTGTTGAGTTAGTCAGGATTCCTCACTTGTGCACCCTCAAACTCCCCTAACTGAAAACTCTTCGAGTGTCTGCGCCCCGGGGTAGGTACTGCGGAGAAAAGCCAGAGCCGAGGCCGGCGCCCTTACCCGGGTTGAACAGTACGGTCCCCTTGAGGTAGGCGTACTCCTTGGTAGTTATATCCAGGCTCCGGCACTTGGCAAGGAAGCCCTTGATGGTTTGGACCTCGGCGGCCGAGGGCAAATACTCGGCCTCCAGCGGCAGGACCGAGTGCGGCAGCAGTGGGGCTTGGGGCGGCGGCTCGTTGCCCGCGGTCTCCCGCCGCCTGGTGGCGAGGATGCTCTGCAGCAGGCTGGGCTCAGAGGTCTCCACCGTCTCAAAGTTCAGGCGGTCCTGGGCCAGCTCCAGCATGAGCAGCGGCGCCCAGCAGCTGCGCAACAGCACTAGCTGCTGGTCCAGGGGAAGCACCTGGAAGCAGGGCAAGTACTTGACGAAACGCAGCGTCTTCAACAGGCCCGCCGACGCGGCCTCGCAGACCACCTGTGGGCTCTTGAGGGTCACCCGCCGCCGCACGCCGCGCGCGGGGTCCCACCAGGGGGTCCCCGGCGGTGCCTCTCGAGCCAAGTCCGTCGGCTTGGCGCCCGGGGGCACGTGGCAGGGGAGGCTGCCCAGCCGCGGGTGGTCTTCGCCGCAAAAGCAGCAACGGCACGGGAGCGCACCGGCCTGCCCTCCCCGCAGTTCCTCTCGGCCCCCTAGCCTCCGCGCGCTGTAAGAGCGGTCCCACCACACGCCCCCCGGCTGCGCCTCGGAAGCTTCCGGCGCCACGTGCGTCTGCTTGGCGCTGGTGAGCAAGCTGTACAGAATGCTGCCCTGCCGCGGGTGGTCTTCCCCGCAGAAGCAGCAGCGGTACAGGAGCACCGTGGTCCGCACACCCGTCAGCTCCTCTCTGCCCGCCGGGGGCTCAGAGCCACAGGAGCAGCCCCAGCACGGGCCCCCCAGTCCTTCCTCGGGCGCCTCTGGAGTCTCCTGCGCTTGCTTGGCGTTCATGAGCAGGTTGTAGAGGATGCTGCCCTGCCGCGGGTGGTCTTCCCCGCAAAAGCAGCAGCGGTACAGGAGCACCGTGGCCGGCGCACCGGTCAGTCCCTCTCTGCCCACCGGGGGCTCAGAGCCACAGGAGCAGCCCCAGCACGCGGCCCCCACCCGTGCCTTGGGCGGCTCCGGGGTCGCTTGCACTTGCTTGGCGCTCATGAGCATGTTGTACAGGATGCTGCCCTGCCACTGGTGGTCCTCGCCCGCCATGGCCCGCGGTGCCCACAGCCTGGCTCTGTCCAGTGGCCGCCGCTGCGATCTATTTATACCGAGCGCGCACGCACGCGCGTCGGCCGTCTCCGCCCGGGCAAAGGCGCGGAGCGGGGCGCGGCGCTGGGTGTGTTCGCCTGTGACCTCGGCGGTTCAGAGGGGGCAGATGCACCTCACAGGCTAAAAATGGAAGAGGAGAGGAGGCGTGGGCGCTCCTGGACACTTCCCCCCTTCGTCTCATTACACCCTTCCCCGCCTCTGGAAGACAGCTGAGCGCAGGGAGCAGGTATTGGGGGCAAGCTTCCAACTCTCCATTGAACTCTGGCGTCTAATTGAGTCCCTTTACTGGGAGGGCAGGGTTACCAAAAAGGGGAAAAATCTATTTCCATGCATTCTTTGCAAACTTACATTAAATGACCAAACTTTGCAAGACTTACATTTTGTTTATGGATAGGGAGGTCTTATTTTCACGGACTTGGAAAAACACAGACCATAGACCAGCAGTATCAGCGTCATAGGGGAACTTGGTAGAAATGCCCAATCTCAGGCCCCAACCAGACCGTCTGACTCTGAATCTGCATTTTAACAAGATTCTCAAAGGATTTGTGGGCCTGTTAAATTCTGAAAAAGCACTGGTCTAAGAATGCTATCATAAGCTTCTTGTTCAATTCAAGTAATATTCATGAGCTCCCACTCAGTCGTAGCTGTTGTGTTAGCTGGGGACCACGTGACCAGGGTATAAAAGTGGCTAATATTCTGGAATATAATAATCAAAAGGGGCTAAAAAGTTGCTCCAGAGAGAACTTTGAGTTCTTCTAGCGATATTGGGTAGATGTGCAATGCACATTTCTCCTCCCACCTTTTTTGAGCAAATGAGAAACATAGGAAGCCTGGATCCTTTGGTCCTCACTTGCCACTGGCCTCTGCTCGAGCTCCTTAGAGGCAATGGGATGGGCAGCCCCACATCACCACCTGCCCCCTGATTGCTTCACCAGCCATCTGGTTAACTTGAAATCACAATCTCTTAGTCCTCAAATTCCTTATCGCTGAAATTGGAAGTTTGTTTAGTGATCTCTTGGGTCCATGACTGAAAACATGAAGCAAGGGGACAGGTGAATATCGGATCCCATATCTCTCTCTCTCTCTCTCTGTGTGTTTGGTTGGTTGGTTGGTTTTAGTTTCTCTGAGATGTGGAATTCTGAGCATAAGAGGAAAAGCTCGGGGACACTGATTTTGCATTCAACCTGAAATTTTATTCTGCCTGTGAGCAGCCATATAACACAGTGCTTAAATCTTCACACTGGCACCAGATAGCCGTGATTTTAACTCTGGCCCTGACACTCTGAAGCTCTGGTGGCCTTGGGCGATGTATTAGTTTCCTACTGCTGCTGAAACAAATTACCACCAATTTAGTTGACTTAAGGCAATTTCCCTGGTGGCTCAGATGGTAAAGAATCTGCCTGCAATGCAGGAGACCTGGGTTTGATCCCTGGGTTGGGAAGATCCCCCAGAGAAAGGAATGGCTACCCACTCCAGTATTCTGGCCTGGAGAATTCCATGGACAGAGGAGCATAGCAGGCTACAGTCCATGGGGTTGCAAAGAGTTGGACACGGCTGAGAGACTTTCACACACACACATACACACAGTTCTGGAGGCCGGAAGTCTGAAATCATTTGTTTCATTGGACTAAAATCAAGGTGAAATTCCTTGTGGAGGCCAGAGGGGAGAATCTGTTTTCTTGCCTTTTCCAGCTTCTAGAAGCTCCTTATATTCCTTGGCTTCTGGCCACATCACTTCTACCTCTGGCTTCCATTTCCTTTCTGACTCTTATAAGGAACCTTTTAATTACATTGGGCAAATCCAGAAAATCCCGAATAATCTCTCCATGGCAAAGTTCGTAATTAAATCACATTTGAAGAACATCCTTTTATCGTGTTAGCGAACATCTTCACAGGTGCTGAGGATTAGGACATGAACATCATTGGAGGCATTATTTAGTCATTCACGGGACAGTTACTCAAGCCACCTCTGCCTCAATTTCCTTATTTGTAAAACATGGACAGTAGTCTCTGTCAGGTAATCCTCCTATGTGAGTTAATTCATATAAAATATTTGCTTGGTACCTAAGTGTTGGATGTATCAACCATTGCCTCTCTCTTTTTAAGATAATATGAGAGAAGTTTATGGCTTCCTGGATAGCTCAGTTGGTAAAGAATCCACCTGCAATGCAGGAGACCCCGGTTTGATTCCTGGGTGGGGAAGATCCGCTGGAGAAGGGATAGGCTACCCACTCCAGTATTCTTGGGCTTCCCTTGTGGCTCAGCTGGTAAAGAATCGCCTGCAATGCAGGAGACCTGGGTTTGATCCCTGGGTTGGGAAGATCCCCTGGAGAAGGGAAAGGCTACCCACTCCAGTATTCTGGCCTGGGGAATTCCATGGACTGTGTAGTCCATGGAGTAGCAAAGAGTCAGACACAACTGAATGACCTTCACTTCACTTCTTTAGGGTTAAGAGGTAATACCATCCCAGTGCCATCCTTATTCTCTCTGTCCCAGGGAAGCCCACCCTCACCCCAAACCCTGAGATTGTCTCCCTTTCTGCGTGTCCACATTTCTTGGCCCAGATTCAAAACACTGGGTGGATCACCTGGTCCACCACAATAACATATATTAGAAATATTACCTCATCATGTGTTTCCAATATTCAGGTTACTGTTTGGGGTATTGTTACTGCTGTTTCAGGGATCTTCCTGCCTGACGAATGTGCCAGCCAGCCTCTCTGAATAACCCAGCCTGCTTCCGTCCCCTCCTTACATTACCAATGCTAGTTACTGTTTATGGTGTTCTATTTTATTTTCTTCCTAACAGTGATCAAAATTGGATGTGATTGATTGATTTAGTTATTTGATGCTTGTTGATTGCCTCCCTCAACTAGTATGAAGCTCCCTTGAGGGAAAGGAGTCAGCCACACTGTATCCCAGCAACTAGAACATTTGGCAGACAGTAGGTGCTTGAAATTATATGTGTTGGCCAACTGTATCTTGAGAGAACAAGGAGAAGGCTGCAGCTCCTATTCTCAACACAGAGGGCAAGCATTCCCACACAACTGTGGCTGCACTCAGCCTGGAGGGAGGAAAGGTTAGGAGGAGCCCCACTGGACTCAGAGCTTTCTGGAGGCCTTCTTAAAATTGTAAAAAAAAAAATCTTTATTCAAGTATAGTTGATTTCCAGTGTTGTGTTAATTACTGCTGTACAGCAAAGTGACTCATATATTTGTATGTGTGTGTATATATATATACACACACATTTCTTTTTCATATTCTCTTCCATTATAGTTTGTCAGAAGATACTGAATACAGTTCCCTGTGCTATACAGTGGGGCCTTGTTGTTGATCCATTCCATGTGTAATGGTTTGCATCTGCTAGTCACAAACTCCCAATCCTTCCCTCCCCTTTCCCTCCCACTTGGCAGCCACCAGTCTAGTCTCCATGTTCATGATTCTGTTTCTGTTTCAGAGATATGTCCATTTGTGTCATATTCGAGGTTCTACATGCAAGTGGTATCACATGGTATTTGTCTTTCTCTGTCAGAATTCCCTCTGTGCAACAATCTCTAGGTCCCTCCACATTGCTGCAAATGCCATTATTTTGTTCTTTTTATTGGTTGAGTAGTATTCCAATGTATATATGTACCACATCTTCTTTATCCATTCCTCTGTTGATAGACATTTAGGTTGCTTCTATGTCTTGGCTGTTATAAATAGTGCTGATTATGAACATAGGGTTGCTGTATCTGTTTGAATTATAGTTTTGTCTGGATATGTGCCCAGGCGTGGGATTGCTGGATCATACAGTAATTCTGTTTTTTTTTTTTCCATGGTAAAATTTTATTTTTCTACCTCAGTTGCTTATGGGGGTAAAAATAAAACGTCATTAGGGAGAAGCACAGATGAACTATTTACGGAGATGAAGAAAATTCACAACGGCTCGAACGTCTGTGAGCTAAGTATACTAGCACAAGTTCACCAAAGCAATTCACAGCAGAACAGAACAACAGGGAAAAAAAAGCCATACAGATTTGGAAAAATAGCATCTATGAAAAAGTCTGCGGGAAAATAAAAGGAAATTAACCAATGATGACATCAAGCATCTTTAATGAGATGAGCCAAACTGCACACGTTGGGTCTAAAGGATGTGTGTGCATGCTTGTTGCTAAGTTGTGTCTGACTCTTCACGACCCCATGGGGCCCGCCAGGCTCCTCTGTCCATGGGATTCTCCAGGCAAGAATACTGGAGTGGGTTGCCATTGCCTTCTCCAAGTAATTCTGTTTTTAGATTTTTTGACGAACCTCCATACTGTTTTACACAGTGGCTGCACCACCTTTAAAATCCCACCACAGTGAAGGTGGGTTCCCTTTTCTCCATATCCTCTCCAGCATTTGTTATTTGCAGACTTTTTGATGATGTCCATTCTGACTGATGTGAGATTTATCAGAGTAGCTGTGGTTTTCATTTCTCTAATAATTAATGATCTTGAGCATCTTTTCACGCTCCTATTTGGACCCCTCTCCCGATTTTGGTACACAGAGTGCGACACATGCTGTGGTAAAGTTAAAACAGAACTGAGTTAACAGCCGAAAGACATGACTTTATTTGGGCCCTTCCACCCTAAAGATACAACATTGAACAAATCATTTAATTTCAGCCTTCACCATTGTGAAATGGGGATCAGTTCTGTAAACCACTATTAATGTGTTCAGCTGGTGAGTCCTTCAAGGGTTCTTTTTATTTCTCTCTCAATACAGCCCTTTACAGAAATGTTTGCTGACCTTTTCACTACATTGAAAATATAAAGTAACTTAACCCTCATTAAGTTCAGAGTTATGAGAACTTTACACTTATTCATTTCCTAATGATTTCACATTGAGGAAAGCATTTAACATTTTGTTAGCCTTTTCAGCTATGAAACCAGAAAAAATGCTATAAACTCTTTTATATATATATTCTAGCCACATATAATTTAAGAGTTTTTCTAAAACTTTTTCATCTGATCAACTATTTATTTTTTAAATCCTAGTAACTTAAACCCATTTTTTGTGACTTTAATCATCTGCACCCTGCCGGTATTTGATGCCTTTGACTTTGACTTTGAGGCATTGTCTCAAATTGAAACTCCAGTGCAGTGCTGAGTACCATGAACTTGTAATCTATTGGTGATAATTCCTCTTCTTTCCCGGGATCAGTCTTCTGACTTTCTCACTTGTTCACCAATTATGAAGGACTTTCTTGGTTCTTGGGATTGACTGCAAAAAGGAGAGATTGCCTGCTTGTCCTTCATACTTATTCATCCTTGGAAATGTCAGAAGAAAACTGACTTCATCTCTCCACTTTCCATTTTTTCCCCCTGAACAAATAGTTTCTAAGAAACAAAATCATCCAAACAATTGCAGAGATCCCCATCAAGTTATGCCTGTCGGCCGCTTGCTACAGAGTTAGTGAAGACATAACCTTCCAAGGTGGGCACAGGCATCTTCATTTGATTTGTTCTGTGTCCTCAGGCCACGGTGACAGCTAGACAAAAGGACACTCATCAGCTGCAACTGTCATGTACTGAGTTTGTCTGCAACTGCAGTTTGAGTATTTACACTGAGTCATTGTTCGATGACCTTGGTCCATTGAACACCTGCTCTGTAGAATCCTTTATCTGTTTCAACTCAGGGTGGGAGTAAAGCTACTCTGCCTGCCCCAGTGCAACCTTCAACTTCAAAGTAATGCAGTGTTCACTAAAGGATGGAGGAGGGAAGTACAGGTGGGGATAAAGCTGGGTAAAATTGTAAACTGACCTTTGCACAGTGAGCAGCTCTTGACCTGGGAAGGCATGGTGATCTGAAACATGATAGGAATTTTCAATACAGGCTGAAAAGAGCCGAAATGCCTTGGAGCTCAGTTCCTTCAGTAAACAGGTGCCAGGGAGTAACACTAGTGTTTTCCTTACTTTTCAATGTGAATATGGGGTAAACACCATGTAGGAAAATAGTGGCTGATAAAATCCAAGAGATAACCTCCCTCCTCTTCTTTTCTAGGACCCAGAATGTTGAAAGCTCTCTTGATGGAAGAATTAATAGGCTCTAGTTGCTGACTCATGAAACCCCTAAAGAAGATCAAGTCATCATTATTTATTTCCTTCAGATGAGCTATGAAGAAGGTAATCTGTTGCCTGAGGGGTCACATGGTTGCTGAGCTAGAATAATGACTCATCTGCTCACGGTAATTCTGGAATGTTCTAAAGTCAGCTTTCTAAATCAGTCAAACAACCATTCTGTGCAAGGAAAAAAACGTTCCTCAAATCAATTTATTTTACTGCATCTACCAATTTTGAAGACATCCCAATAGGGGATGTTGATCAAGTGATCCAGTTAATAAATTCAGTTGACTAGCAGCTTTTAAGATGATTGCTCCCATTGGTTAGCAAGCTATTAAAATTGATTTCACTGGCAGGTTGGAAAATCATTACTCTGTTGGTCCACACAGCTATGTCCCCAATGCTGATGGTAGTTTTAGTTACAGCCTCCCCCTATACTGGGGTCTGGGATTGGAGTAATACCTTTCTCCCTGGAAATAGCTTTGTTTTCTCCTGCAACTTTTCCTAACAACTTCTTCCCACAACCCTTATATGTAGAGTGCCTTGTACATTCCCTGGCATATTAAAGGCACTCAACAAACACCCACTTAATGAAACAGAGTGAAGTTTCTTCACAACTGCACATCTTTTAACTTCATTGGATTGCCCAACCTTTTCTTCCTTCCCATCACTGTATAGGTTTCAACAACCTTGCCAGCCCTGGTGGAAAGGTCCTGGTCCATTTTGTCAAATACTAGCTACCTGTTTATTTTTTAAATTTTGTGGGAGTATAGTTGATTTACAATGTTGTATTAATTTCAGGGGCACAGCATAGTAATTCAGTTACACATATATTCATTTTTTCAGATTGTTTTCTGATCTAAGTCATTACAGAATATTGAGTAGAGTTCCCTGTGCTATAAAGTAGGTCCTTGTTGATTATTTTGTATGTAGCAGTGTATGTATGTTAATCTTTAGCTCTTATCCTTCTCCTCTTATCCCTTCTCCCAAATCACATTTCCCCTTTGGTAACCATCAGTTTATTTCCAAATCTGTGAGTCTGTTTCTGTTTTGAAAATAAGTTCATTTGTCTCATTAAAAAAAAAAAAAACAACTAGATTCCACACATAGTGATATCATATGATATTTTGTCTTTGACTTACTTCACTTAGTATGGCAATCTCTAGGTCAATCTATGTTGCCACAAATGGCATTATTTCATTCTTTTTTGTGACTGAGTAGTATTCCATTGTGTTTATGTTTCACATGTTCTTTAATCATTCCTCTATTGATGGACATCTAGGTTATATTCATGTCTTGGCCATTGTAAATAGTGCTGCAGTGAACATTGGGGTGCATTATCTTTTTGAGTTATAGTTTTCTCCAGATATGTGCCCAGGAGTAGGATTGTTGGGTCATATAGTAGTACTAGTTTTAGTTTCTTAAGGAACCTCTATACTGTTCTCCATAATTGTTGTACCAACTTATATTCCCACCAGCAGTGTAGGAGGGTTCCCTTTTTCCATACCCTCTCCAACTTTGATGATGATTATTCTCACTGGTGTGAAGTGATACCTCAATGTAGTTTTGATTTGCATTTCTCTAATAATTAGCAGTGTTGAGCATCTTTTCATGCGCCTCTTGGCCATCTTTGTGTCTTCTTTGGAGAAATGACTATTTAGATCTTCTGCCCATTTTTTGATTGGGTTGTTTTTCTTAACATAGTGCTGCATGAGCTGTTTGTATATTTTGAAGGTGAATCCCTGGTCAGTTGCTTCAGTTGCAAATATTTTCTTCCATTCTGTGAGTTGTCTTTTCATTTTGTTTCTGGTTTCCTTTCCTATGCAAATGCTTTTAAATTTAGTTTGGTCCCATATGTTTATTTTTGTTTTTATTTTCATTACTCTAGGAGGTGGATCAAAAAAGATTTATGTTAGAGAGTGTTCTGCCTATGTTTTCCTCTAAGAGTTTTATAGTATCTAGCCTTACATTTAGGTCTTTGATATGTTTAGAGTTTTCTTGGTGTGTATGGTATTAGAGAATGTTCTGATTTTATCCTTTTACATGTAGTTGTCCAGTTTTCCAAGCATGTCTTATTGAAAAGTGTTTTCTCCATTGTGTATTCTTGCCTCCTTTGTCATAGATTAATTGACCATAAATGCATGAGTTTATTTCTGGGCTTTCTATTCTGTTATGTTGATCTATATTTCTGTCATTGTGCCAGCACCATACTGTTTTGGCCATTGTAGCTTTTTAGAATAGTCTGAAGTCAGGGAGGCTGATTCCTCCAGCTGTTTTTCTTTCTCGGGTTTGCTTTGGCTTTTAGGGGTCTTTTGTGTTTTCATACAAATTAAACAATGTTTTGTTCTAGTTCTGTGAAAAATGCCATTGGTAAATAGCTACCTGTTGTAACCACTCTGATTTCTAACTTGATAATCTCAAAAATTATAATAAATATATTATCTGTGTTTGCTTTACAATGTTGTCAAATGTATGAAATGATTAACAAATGCATCATAAATGTGAGTTATTACGGTTAGATTGCAATTTCTTTAAATCTGAAGCATCAGTCTTTGTGAAGTGATATATTGCTCAACTAAATCAAATATGTGCATTTGGAATTCTCTGTACATATATGTCTAAAATGCATTTGAAATAAGAGATTCTACAGTTGATAATAAGTCATTCAAGTTTGGAGTTAAATGTACCTAACATTAGTAGTGCTATAAAACTTAATTGCTTTCTCTGAGGCTGGAATGACAAACATATGAAGAACAAAAAATATGTGAATGGATGTAAGTGAATTTCTTTGCAGCCAAGCCAAATGCTGGTGACAAAAAACCCCAAGATTTTCATTTCCAAACTGATGCTTTTGCCATGATGGGTGTGTCTGTGTTATTAAAAAGAAGCTGTGTTAGCTTGCATTCTCTGGAGTAGAGCCCTCTATGAGTATTGGCCCATGTGTCCTGGGGAGATGGCCCCAGAAAGCAGTGATGAGAATGCAGGAAAAGTGAAGCTGGGGAAGAGGGGACTCAAACATCAAGGTGCGTGACTGAGGTCACTGCTCTGGGCACCAGGAGTGACTTTACCAGGGCCTCCAGGCAGAGATACAGACTGCCTCCCAGAATTGTCCACCCAGGAAGGAGCCAGCAGTCATTATTTGTTAGTTTCCATTTTCCAAGGTTGAATATTGCCCCAAGATTCCACCAGTATCCATAGTGTTGCAAAACACAGTTAATATGAAAAAAGGCCACAGGCCATATGGAACCAACCATCCACCCACTTGTGCTTAAATCAGAGGTGCAGGCAAGAGGATACTGGGCAGAGGATAAGAGACCTCTGAGAGAAAAGTTCATAGCTCAGCATCCTAAATTTACTGGCCTGATGTCAGTCTCACTTGATATGGGAATGAATTGAGGTGAAAGAATGACTACATCCTCACTCTTCTGCTGAGTTTGTTCATCTTTGAAGACCATGTTACCATTATGTCCCAAGATGTCCATTTCTTTTGATAAGTAAGGCTTGAGTGGGAGAAGTAGGCAAGAACAATTGAATAAGTGTTGGTCCTGACTGGGCCTTTATTCAACAGTATTATCAGCTATCTTCATAGATAGATTAGGAGGGAAAAAAAAACAACAACCTATACTATTTACCAATAAAATGACACAATTTCACCAGATAGCCACAACTTTCTGCAAAAGTAGGAGTCATAGCCTTGCATGTATGTTTGGGGTATTTTTAAATACTTTGACATTATTCACAGGTTCTTAAGATTTTTTCAGTCTATTCCAAGAAGTTTAAACAAAACCTGAACATTTGCACAGACTTCTGAGGTGTGGCTTGATCCAGGTCATCAAACTACGTTGCCTGGACATGTTTCTGAAGCTTCTGACCTCTCATTCCAGTGTGAGTTATCCTTGATTCAGAGCCTGTATCCAACCCAGTAGTCAATTTTCTCAACTCTCCCTTCAAAAGGTATCTCAGATCCAGCACTTTCCCACGACTGTCATCACTATACCTGGCTCACACCTCCCATCTTTTCTGATCTCAATTCCTGTAGTAACCTCCTAACTGATCTCCTGTTTCTGCTCATTCTCTGCCTACAGCTAGTTCTCCAAGAGTTAATTGGGGCTTCCCTGGCATGGCAGAGGTAAAGACTCTGTACTTCCAATACAGGGGGCATGGGTTTGATCCCTGGTTGGGGAACTAAGATCCCACATGCTGCATGGTACATCCACAACAAACAAACAAGCAGAAAAAAGCCCCTAAAACCCATAAAATATAAGTGAGATTGCATGCCTTTCTGTCACACCTAGTGGTACAGGACCTTGTTTTTAAAATCTTGCAGGAGCTGGCCCCAGCTCTTTCCAGCTCCTACCTGTCACTTGTATGCTCTAGCTGCACAGCTCCCTTGATGTTCCTCAAGCCTGCAGCTTCCCTCATCCTTTACACCTCTTCCTGCAGATAATCACACGGTTCATTCTTTTAACTTCCATTAAACTTTGTTCAAATGTCATGTCCTCAGAGAGACCCGCCCTGCCTGACTGCCGTGTCTAAAATAGAACGTCTGTCATTCTTTATCCTTGTTGCTTTGTTTACTTTTCTTTTTGGGCTCTATCTACCTAATCTTTCTGTCTGTTTATTGCTTGCTTCTCCCATGAGAATTACACATTCTTTTTAAAAAAATGTCTATTGGAGTATAGTTGCTTTACAATGTTTGTGTTAGTTTCTGCTGCAAAGTGAACTAGCTATACATATACATATGCTATGCTAATTCGCTTCAGTTGTGTCCGACTCTTCGGGACCCCATGGACTGCAGCCTACCAGGCTCCTCTGTCCATGGGATTTTCCAGGCAAGAGTACTGGAGTGGGGCGCCATTCCTTCCCATTTAGGTCACCACAGAGCATTGAGTAGATAAGGGTTCCCTATGCTATACAGTGGGTTCTCATTAGTTAACTGTTTTATACATAGTTATATATATATATATATCAGTTCCAATCTCCCAATTCATTCCACCGCCACCCCTTTCCCCTTTGGTGTCCACAGACTATACATTCTATGAGAGTGGAGATTGAGGCATTCACTGCTGTCTCTAGTGCCAAAAGCAGTGCCTGGAACATGGAAAGTGATGGATAATGTCCTGGTTATTCTTCAGGTCTACTGCACCTGACTGCCTGTCTGGATTTTTGTTTGTTTGTTTGTTATTCTCCTATTGACTGAGCAAACTACTCCATGGACAGTCCCTTAACTGTTCACCTGAACAGTTGAACGACAACCCACTCCTGCTCCCCATGCCTGCTTTCTCTACCCTGGAAGCCTCTCAGGGCTCTGCCAGGTGGAAAATGCCAGCCTTCTCAGTAGCTTATGTCTGTATGTACTCTGGGTCATGTCTTCCTCAGACCTGGTTGGATGATCTATGAGTGTGACTGTATGTCCCTTTTGTCTTCCAGAAATCATTTACTTTATCATTTCAGTAGGATTCTGTGAGGAGGGGTACATGTATGTATTCCACCAGATACTTTGAGCCATGAGCTCCTGGTTAATAGCTTTTTAAGTGTGAAACTGTTAGGACTGTGTGTGTGTGTGTTTGTTTAGAAATTGTATAATGTGAAGGGAGTAATCCAGGGCCTTAGCCAGAAATGGTGTGGAGCCAATAAGATCCAGGTTGGTGGAATTTGGTTTATAGGCTGGTAAAGGAAAACCATCCAGTGTCATTTCTGTAACCTTCTTTCAGCTGGAGTGTCATGGATGAATTAAAAGGTGCCACTAGGGACCAGACCCTGAAGATTATGTCAATAACCATTCAGCAGCATTTCAAGTGGGCCTTCCACATATAAGAAAGGACACACAAATAAGAAGTTAAACTTTTCACAAAAATTCTGCCAACATGCACCAGTACTAGAAGTGTTGTGCTGTGCTTAGTCACTCAGTGGTGTCTGGCTCTTTGCAACCTCATGGACTGTAGCCCGCCAGGCTCCTCTGTCTATGAAGATTCTCCAGGCAAGAATACTGGAGTGGGTTGCCATGCCCTCTTCTAGGAGACCATCCCAACCCAGGGATCAAATTCAAGTCTCCCACATTGCAGGTATATTCTTTACTGTCTGAGCCACCAGGGAATATAGAAATGTATAAATAAAATATGATTTGACATTTCTCTCAAATCTAGAACTCTATGTGTGAGTGAAGTAACTTTTGAAAAGTTTTTTCTGAAATTGAAAAAATTGAATTTTTTTTGAAATTGAAAAAATTGAATTTTTGAAATTGAAAATTATATTTTTTGGAGTATAGTTGATTTTTAATATTAGTTTCAGATATACAGTACAGTGCTTCAATATTTTTATAGATTATACTCTGTTTCAAGTTATTACAAAATAATGGCCATATTCCCCTGTCTTGTATAATACACTCATGTTGTTATGTTTTTATACCTAATAGTTTCTATCTCTTAATCCCCCACCCTTCTCTTGCCGCTTCCCCCCTTCTTTCCCCATTGGTATCCACTAGTTTGTTCTTTATGAGTCCATTTCTCTTTTGTTGGGCTTCTCTGGTGGCTCAGAGGTTAAAGCATCTGCCAACAATGTAGGAGACCTGGGTTCAATCCCTGGGTTGGGAAGATCCCCTGGAGAAGGAAATGGCAACTCACTCCAGGATTCTTGTTATATGCATTCATTTGTTTTATTTTTTAGATTCCACATATAAGTGATAACATACAGTATTTGTTTTTCTCTGCCTGACTTATTTCACTGAGCCTAACACCCTCACCATCTGTTGGTGGACACTTGGGTTGCTTCCATATCTTGGCTATTGTAAATGATGCTTCTGTGAGCATTGGGGTACATGTATCTTTTCAAGTTAGTGTTTTCACTTTTTTCAAATATATACCCAGGAATGGAATTGCTGGAGAATATGGTAGTTCTGTTTTTAGCTTTTTGAGCCACCGCTATACTATTTTCTGCAATGACTATACCAATTTACATTCCCACCAACAGTGCTGAAGCATTTCCATTTCTCCACATCCTGGCTAATATTGATCATTTGTAGACTTTTTGATGTTAACCATTCTGACAGGTGGGCTCCCCTAGTAGCTTAGTGGTTAAGAATTTGCCTACCAATGCAGGAAACACAGGTTTAATCCCTGACCCAGGAAGATCCCCTGGAGAGGGAAATGGCAACCCATTCTACTATTCTTGCCTGGGAAATCGTATGGACAGAGGAGCCTGGTGGACTACAGTTCACAGGGTCACAAAGAGTCAGACACGACTTAGCGACTGAACAATGACAACATTCTGATAGGTGTGAGGTGATACGTCACTGTAGTTTTGATTTACATTTCTCTGCTGATTAGTGATGTTGAGGAGTTTTTCATGTGCCTCATAGCTACCTGTACGTCCTCTTTGGAAAAAAGTCTATTCAGGTTTCTCCCCATTTAAAAATCAGGGTTTTGCTATTAGAGGTATCTGAGCTGTTTATATATTTTGGATATTCATCCATTATGGGTTATACAGTTTGCAGATGTCTTCTCCCATTCAGTAGGTGGTCTTTTCATTTCTTGATGGTTTCCTTTGCTGTGCAAAAGATGAGTGAAGTAACTTTTGTGTTATTGACATCTTTTAATTTGGCAGGTAAATTTTAACCTCATAATAAGTACTTCCTTTTCAGACAGAAAAGATAATTCTAAATGTATTAGTTTACTTGGTATCTTTTTTTTTGTTTGTTTTTGCTTGGTATCGTTTCAGTGTTCTTTGAGTAAGGGTCAGTACCAGCAAGTCCTATTAAAAGGCTTCACTGTATAGTGCAGTGTTTCACTATGTGTAAATCTCCACTGAGTTTTAGTTAAGCAAAGCACGGTGGCTTTTGATCACCCCTCCATCAATTACTTATAAAAGGGATGACTAAACAGGGGGCACATACTTAGTTAAAATTCCAAATATAGCTCTGAGGAGGAAAGGGGAAGGGAAAAAATTGTTCCTTGATAATCACAAATAATAATGTTTCCCTTAAAATATCCTAAAACGGTTTCATCATAAAGGTATTAATGTTCACTAAGTCCTGACTATGTGAAGGGTGTCTTCAGAGCAGAGCACCAGCATCACTGGGGAGCTTGTTAGGAATCAAAAGCTCAGGCCTGGGCCCGGGTCTATTGAATCAGAATCTGCAGTTGAGCAAGATCCCCATGATGATTTGTATGCACCTTAAAGCTTGCAAATGTGTGCGTGCTCAGTCGTGTCCAACTCTTTGCGACCTTGTAGACTGTAGCCTGCCAGGCTCCTCTGTCTGTGGAATTCTGCAGGCAAGAATACTATAGTGGTTGCCATTTCTTTCTCCAGGGGAAAGGCCACCCCTTAGTTCGATCTAAGACACTCCATAAATCTCTGCTTCTCAAATGTGGCTGCTCTTTGATATCACCTGGCAAGTTTGACAAATTACTTACTTAAGACTGGATCCCACTCCCAGAGATTCTGGTTTAATTAGTATGAGGCATACTAGGTTACTAGTATGGCTAGTAACCTAGGCATAAACAGTTTGGAAAAACTCCCCAGGTAATTCTAATGAGCAGCTGAGATTGAGAATCAATCTTAAAAATGAAACCCAACATCATATTCATTATGTCATAATAAATGATAGTAGTAGTATTGGAGGACAATAAAGTCTTCAGAAAGCCCAGATGAAAGCAAATATGGAGACTGTAATTAAGGAAAAAGTTTTGTCCCGTTATCACATTAATACTGATAAGTTCATCAGATTAGCAGAGTGATAAGGGGATGGGAGAGAAATGATAGTGAAGGGTAGGACTTGAAACACGGGGTGAGGCATAGTAACCTAGACCTTGAAAAGTATCAGTCCCTAAATACATGGCCTTCAATAGCGAGGGTTCAGTACCTATGCTAGGGTGGCTAGCAAAGGGTCACCATCATTCACCTTTGAATATAATGCTAAGATTCAGTTTTGCAGATTAGATAGGTCACAACATCGTATTTTAGATTCTCCAAATTAATACAAAGGAACAGTGAAGTCTCAATTTTGTTTTCCATTATCTAACACAAGTGGTTCTCTTGTGCTTCCCTGTCCTGTCACGAGCATTGATATCTGCCCATGACATATAAGAAGTTCATAAGAAGGAAGGGGGAAAGCCAGGTATTATTACTGCCTTTGCTTGAGTCCTCATCATCTTTTATTTCATGTCACTGAACTCCTAAATGGCTTCCCTGCCTCTCATCATCCTCCTAACTTCATCTTCCAAGTGCTTCCAGAGTGATCTTTCTCAAGTTAAGATTTTGATCCCATCAATCCGTTGCTTAAAACCCCTCCAAACACATCCCCCTTACATGAAACATCACCTCCATCCCATAGTGGGTCTAGGAGGAAATTAAGATTTATTGAGCATTAAGTACTGCTTTTGTTCTCAAAACAAGATCTGTGAGGTAGGTATTATTGATCCCATAGTACAGATTAAGAAACTAATGTCCTTTTTCATGGGTAGAATATTTAATGTCAGAGGTGAAATTAGAATTCTCATGTGCCTGGATCTTCCCTGTCTAGCATGGTATAGAAGATCTTTCATAATCTCACACCTTTTGTGGATTCATCTTTCAACTTTTCCCCATGTTATAGATGCCCACACAAGCATTGCTGCTGCTGCTGCTGCTGCTAAGTCGCTTCAGTCGTGTCCGATTCTGTGTGACCCCATAGACGGCAGCCCACCAGGCTCCCCCGTCCCTGGGATTCTCCAGGCAAGAACAGTGGAGTGGGTTGCCATTTCCTTCTCCAGTGCATGAAAGTGAAAAGCGAAAGTGAAGTCATTCAGTCGTGTCCAACTCTTATCGACCCCATGGGCTGCAGCCTACCAGGCTCCTCCGTCCATGGGATTTTCCAGGCAAGAGTACTGGAGTGGGGTGCCATTGCCTTCTCCACACACAAGCATTACACATCCTCAAAACACATCATGCTTCTTACTATTTCTTTAAAATTAATTTCCTTTAAACTTTTGAACACGATATTTGTTTCTGTAATGTACCCTTTTAAAAAAAAGAATCTTTGAACCCTTCTGTAGCCTTCCAAATTCAAATTCAGTGTTATTTCCTACATAAAGTATTCCCCAAACCCCCTCAATAGAATGTGTCTCTCTCTCTTCAGTGTAATTATAGTACTTTCCTCATATCCTGTAAGCTTTCAACATCTTATTTTATAATTATTTTGGTCTCTTTATTTCTCTTATACAGTGAGGTTCTTGAGGATGCAAGTCATGTCTTACTCATTTTTGTAAGCAACATCTTCTTCATTTTGGGATCTGTATCAGTCCTCTTGGGCTAAGTTATGCCATATAACAACCCCTTAAAACTGAGTCTCCTAAAAGAGCAAAGGTGTGTTTCTTGCTTATGTATGGGTAGGTTGTGGTGCTGTTTCATGCTGTCTTCTCTCCAAAATCCAGGTTGACAGAGCAGATTCCATCTGGAATGTGGCTGGTTTTGTGACAGAAAGGAGAGAATGTGATCCATGAGATTATAAATTTTCTGCTTAGAAATGAAACACACCTCACCTAACCATATTTCTTTGGCTAAAGCAAGTCATATGGCTACTTCTAATTTCAGTAGTGTTATGATATATAATTTTACAGCAGGAGTGAGCATTTCAAGTTACATGGCCAAGTCCAATGTCAATGAGACAGGGGTTTGTAAGCCTCTCTCCAATGAGAGGAGGCAGTGAACAGTCCCGTCTACCACAGGGCCATCTACATGCCAGGAACATTCCCCATTTGTCACACAGCAAGTTGCATTTTATATGAGCTTGCATTTTGTTCCTTTTAAATATTAAAGCTGCTGCTGCTAAGTCGCTTCAGTCATGTCCGACTCTGTGCGACCCCATAGACGGCAGCACACCAGGCTCCCCCGTCCCTGGGATTCTCCAAACAAGAACACTGGACTGAGTTGCCATTTCCTTCTCCAACGCATGAAAGTGAAAAGTGAAAGTGAACTCGCTCAGTCGTGTCTGACTCTTAGTGACCCCATGGACTGCAGCCCACCAGGCTCCTCCATCCATGGGATTTTCCGGGCAAGAGTACTGGAGTGGGTTGCCAATGCCTTCTGTGATACCAGGTACTAGGGAACACATTTTTTATATGCAGCTTCACCTATTACAGGCAAACCATACGTATTTCAACCCATTCACCACTCTTCCACTATGACAAATGTAATTCCCAATTTTATCCCTGATACGACCACTCAACCACTTCCACAGACTTCAAAGCAAGTCAGGTTACTTTTCCTCCTCATTTTTGTGATGATTAAGAATATAATGCTAAGATTCAGTTTTGCAGATTAGATGGGTCACAACATCGTATTTTAGATTCTCCAAATTAATACAAAGGAACAGTGAAGACTCAATTCTGTTTTCCGTTATCTAGCCAATTAACAAAGCAATTATAATACATGGGTTCAGAAACTTTTTTCCTTCTTTGTCAATATTCACCAATCCAAAACTTGGTTGAAGAAGGTTAAACTTTACTTAATAACTGCTATGAAAAGGTAAATGAGAGAAATAAAAAAGAAAGAGGATTTTTCCCTATCACACCTTTTATATTCAGTTTATCAGTATCACGGAGACATTATACCAAGGTCTGTTACTTTAATCTGTAAAAATGCAGATGTGTTTTTATTAGCATGAAAGCTGACCTTATTCCTGCTCCACACAGTTCTTCACATGCCATGTTGCTCCTGCAAATAGCATGATACACCTTTGAAACATAGAGTGATGACAGGGAATTTTCTGTAACAATCATTTTGAAGATAAATTAGACAAAGGCTTTTTGCCCAAATATTAGCATTTAACTCATGTGAGGTAACTAAAATATGTTTTATGCCTAAGTACTTGATTTAAATCTTAACTGAAATCATTGTGACACTATGCATATACAGATGTCCAAAATATTCAAACTCTATCATACCAGGATATTTTTCAATGTGTCCTGCATATTTGACCCATTTTGCATTATTGATCAGTGAGAGTCTTTTCATTCAGCAGATTTTTATTGAACAGTTAGTATATTACACGTACTGTGCTAAGCATTTTCTGTCGATTATTTCATTCAATATAAGAGTGTCAGGAAATGCTTTCTTTGAAAATCATACTGAAGTCAAGCCCTGAAGAGTACATGGGGTTTGCCAGGGGAAGAAAGAACCTTTCAGGTGGAAGGTACAGCTGGACAAAACCCTAAAGTGCGATACATCTTTGCATGTTCAAGGAACTGAAAAGAGACAAGTGTGGTTGGGACAGAGGATAAGTGGTAACAAGTGGGTAAGATGACAGTACTGTCACCATGTGTGGAGATGTTGAGCTAATGTATATTTTCTGTATCTAACGTATGAGTGTCAATTTGTATTTATTTAAAAAGAAACCTCACTTGGCTTTGGAGGAAAGAGAATCCTCCTATACTGTTGGTGGGATTGTAAATAGGTGCAGCCACTATGGAAAACACTCTCAAGGTTCCTTTAAAAAATAAATATAGCAATGACCATATGACCCAGCAGTCCCACTCATGGTCATATATCTGGAAAAGATGAAAACTCTTAATTTGAAAAGATACATGCACCCCAATGTTCATAGCAGCACTATCTACAATAGCCAAGACATGGAAGCAACCTGTGTCCATTGACAGATGAATGGATAACGTAGATGTGATTCATATACACAATGGAATATTACTTGGCTGTAAGAAAGAATAAAATGCTGCTATTTGTAGCAACATGGATGGACCTAGAGATTATCTTACTAAGTGAAGTAAGCCAGACAGAAAAAGACAAATATCATGTGATATCACTCATATGTGGAATCTAAAAAGGTTATATAAATGAGCTCACAATATGTGACCTTTTGTGTATAGCTTGTTTCACTTGGCGTTGTGTTTGCAAGATTCATCCATGTTGTAATATATATCAATACTTCTTTCCTTTTTATGGCCAAATTTGTCTCATTGTGTGAATGTACCACATATTGTCTACCCACTCACTAGTTGATGGATACTGGATGTTTAATTTTTATTTTACTGATATATTAAAGTATACTTGATTTACAATGTGTTAATTTCAGGTGTACAGCAAAGTGATTCAGTTACATATATATACATATGTTCATTCTTTTTCAGATTTTTTTCCCTTATAGCTTATTACAGAATATTGAGTAGAGTTTTCTGTGTTATACAGAAACTGGGTTTTTTCTGTTTTGGGCTATTATGAATAATGCTGCTATCAACATTCATGTACAAATGTTTGTTTGGACATATGTTTTGATTTCTTTGGGGTATATACCTAGGAGTGAAATTGCTTGGTTATATGATAATGCTATATTTAACTTTCTGAGGAACAAACTGTTTTTCATAGTACCAGCAATTTATGAGGATTAAAACTTCCCCCATGTCCTCACCAACATTGCTTATTTTCTGTTTGTTTCTGTTTTAATTATAGCATCTTAGTGAGTATGAAGTGGTATTTCATTGTGGTTTTTATTTAAATTTTCCTAATGATGCTCGTAATCTTTTGTGTGTTTATTGACCAGTTATTTGCATATCTTCTGTGGAGAACTGTCTGTTTGAATCTGCCCACTTTTTAACTTAGTTGTTTATAATAGCAGTAAGAGTTGTTTTTATATTCTAGATATTAATCTCTTGTAAATGTTTTCTCTCATCAATTGAGGTGATCATCTGTCTTTTTCCTTCATTTCTATAAATATGTATTACATCAATTGAATTTTATATGTTGAACCACCCTTATGTTTCTGGGTTATGTTCCACTGGGGATGGTATATAATCCTTTTAACATGTTGCTGCATTACCTTTGCTAATGCTTTGTTGAAGATTTTTGCATCTATATTCCTAAGGGATATTGGTCTATAGTTTTCTTTTCTTGTGATGTCTTTGTATAGTTTTGATATCAGGATAATACTCATAAAATGAGATTAGAAGTAGTTCCTCCTCTTCTGTTTTTTGGAAGAGTTTGGGAAGGATCAGTGTTAATTGGTCTTTAAACATTTGGTTGAATTTATTAGTGAAGTCATTTGGTCCAAGATTTTTCTTTGTTGGAAGTTGTTTGCTTACTGATTCAATCCCTTTGCTTGTTATAGATCTATTCAGATTTTATATTTCTTACGGAGTCAGATTTGGTAGTTTGTGTGTTTAAGAATTTGTCCATCTACTTTAGGTTATCTAATTTGTTGGTATATAGCTGTTCATAGTGTTCTCTTACAATCCTTTTTATTTCTGCAAAGTTCCAGTGAAGTCCCTACTGTTCTTCCTGATTTTAGTAATTTGAGTCTATTCCCTTTTGTCTTTGGTCAGTCTAGCTTGTCAATTTTGTTCATCTTTTGAAGGAACCGAGTTTTGGTTTCAGTGATTCTTTTTATTATTTTTTTTCTAGGCTCTATTTTATTTATTTCCACTCTAATCTCTATTATTTCATTTTTCTACTAGTTTTGTATTTAGTTTGCTCTTTTTCTGATTCCTTAAGGTATAGACTTAGGTCATTGATTTCAGTTTTAAACAGGTATCTTATAAGGATGGAAGGGGGGCTCAAAGCAATCGTGTATCCAGGTGATACCTGATTAGTTCCAGAACACAGATATATAATCACTGTGAAAAAGTGTTGAAAGCATTTGTCACTCAGTCATGTCCGACTCTTTGTGACCCTATGAGCTGTAGCCTGCCAGGCTCCTCTGTCCAGGAAATTCTCCAGGCAAGAATAATGGAGTGGGTTGCCATTCCCTTCTCCAGGGGATCTTCCCAACCCAGGAATTGAACCCAGGTCTCCAGTATTGGCAGGTGGGTTCTTTACCATTGAGCCACTGGGGAAGTCTCATAATCAGTGTGTTTACCATCAAAGACTACTGGGAGGGAGGAAAGAGGAGGAAAGGAAAAAGAGGAAAGGAGGGGGGGAGTAAATGAACTCTCATCCTTAAAGTCAATTCCAAGGGATAAATCACACCAAGTTTTTAAATAATTTAAATAAATGTTTGACCTCCCAGGTCAACTATGAAAAATGTGTTGAGGTTTGTTATTGGTGGTGTTACTTAAATATGTGTTACTCTCTCTGTGCACGCTGTTAAAGCCTAATGAGTCAAAGATCACCAGAAACAAGCCTAGTCTGACATAATCTTATGTACTGCCTCAGTGAAGTGATAGAAGTGCACCCCGGAGAGACTGAATTGCTGCTCTCAATGAGAAGAAAGATGGAGGCATCTTTTGTAAGGTTTGGCTTCCTGTTGAAAGATTCAGTGAAGTCAGTTAAGTGGGGGTCAGTTCTGAACTGGTTGGTGTTTCTGAGGTGGGATCAGGGAAAGCAGGGATTAACTAAATGTTAGCGTTGTCATGACTCAAGGGCAGTTTAACAGTTGTGTATCCTCAGTGATAGATAGAAATAGCAGAGTGTACTTGGGAGCATTACTAGTAAAGTGAAAGTGAAAGTCACTCAGTCATCTCCAACTCTTTGTGACCCCATAGACTATACAGTCCATGGAATTCTCCAGGCCAGAATACTGGAGTGGGTAGCCTTTCCCTTCTCCAGGGGACCTTCCCAACCCATGGATTGAACCCAGGTCTCCCACATTGCAGGCGGATTCTTTACCATCTGAGCCACAAGGGAAGCCCAAGAATTCTGGAGTGGGTAGCCTACCCCTTCTCCAGCAGATCTTCCCATCCCAGGAATCGAACTGGGGTCTCCTGCACTGCAGGTGGATTCTTTACCAACTGAACTATCAGGGAAGCATTATTGGTTAACAAAAGTAGTAAAAATTAAAATCAGGACAAGGAGTAGGGAGAGTGGTTGCATAGCCTTGAGTGAACCAGCATTTCCTGTTAATTTTGCAATTGTTGTCTGTTTCTGTCCTCCCAGCATGATTAACAACAGAGTTGCTTTTTTTCTGTTTTAACCTGAGGCAGTTTTTTTTTCAATCTCAGATTTTCATTATTTTAGTGTCTATATTCTAGTCATCTGGTGAATGGCATGTATAATTAAGAGCTTGTTTAGTTGTAAATGACATTAAGTCTTTAGAGGTACTCTTTGCTACAAAAGCATCATGATAAAAGTAATTTCTATTCCTTTGGTTAAATTTCAGTTCTCTTTTAAAAATTGACTAGGAAGTATGTCTTTAGGACCTCCTTCTCTCTGTATTGATCATTGACTCTTAGGGGATATAAAACAAGAGGGTTAATCAAGTATTGCCTCCAGCAGCTATGCCATAGTTTTTTAAATCTTTCATACTACTAAAAGAGCTAGTTTCATACAAAGCTCAGTCATAAATAAATTGTCTCAGGGTATCTGAAAACTCCTTGAGGGCCAAGATCTTGTTATATTCACATTTGTACCCCCTCACAGCTTAACACGGGGCCTCGTATATGTGACTCTCAATAAATTTTTGCTGGGTTGAATCCTATTTGAAAAAGAACTTTGAGAGCACTACATAAAAGATTGAGTATATTATAAGATGAGAAAGAAATGTTGATCTTAACTGTACCTGGAGTGTGTATGTCATTTTAATGCTTTCCCAAAGGCTAAGAATAATCCATCTCAAGAGACAAAACCATGTTCTTTTTTCCAAAAGGAAAGTGAGTTTCCACATCGATTTAGTGAAGCAGTGTCCTATCCTTTACTGAATACCTTCAAATCATCTTTATCATGTTTTATTTTTCTACCAATCTATCTAAAATGCATTTAATATAGAAGTATCTACCAAAACGTAGAATTATAGTAATGATGTTCATTCTTATTAGTTAGCATATTAACCATTATATAGTAACTACATGCAACCTGTAACTTAGTGTTTCTTTTAGAAACAAGATTCTCCCTGAACACAATGAAGTCTATTGGTAATAATGGCAAACTTTGTAATTTTTTCTTTTAACAGTCCATATCTGTGCTCTGCAGAACATTGGATAATAGTTTGTTTTATTTCATTTTTTTGAAAAAGCCATTTTTTCTTCAAACCTGCTTGTTTGAAAAAGTGGAAAAAAACTTGCTTTGTTTCAAATTGAGCCTATATTTACAGTTTGAACAGTGCATTTATATTATGATTTCGCTTATAATGTATATATGTCTGTGTGTGTCCAGTAAGGGGAGAATATACAAAGAGCTATGAGAGTTAAGGTGATCCAGACATCTCTTTCATCTTGGGAACACTGGGCATAATTTCAGAGAGGCTGAGTGTGAGCTGGATATTGAGGAAGGGAATGTTCTTTTAATGGAACGCAAGGCTTTTCTAAGGAAGGGGATGATATGAGTATTGGATGCAGTTGAGAAAACCCTCTGAGAATTTCAGGTTTTCCAGTTTAGTGTGGATTGTTTTTTAAGGTTAATTTGGGTCAGGCGATTTTGATTTGGATTCCCTTCAAACTTGGCTCTGAGACAAAGATTTGGGTGCCTGCAGGTTGTTTATTTGGGAATTACTTTCAAGAAGTATAAATGAGGAAGTAAGACGGTGAAGGGAGAAAAGTACCAACACGGGGTTCATTGATGAGCGAGTTACCTCTCTGGGCACCTGGGGCCCAGTCTCTTTAGGGAACCCCCTAGTAAACCATGTGGGACACATTATTCCACCTGAAGAGGGGGACGTTGGCTCATTTATCTTTGAAGTCTCATTCTGCATTGGTTGAGAATTGAGGAGTAAGGTAACTACATTGACCCTTGGCTGGGTTGCTACTGTAGGCAGCAAGTTGAACTCCCTAGTTGTTGGGGAAATGCCTCAGAGAGAAGAGACACACAAGAGCTTGAGATGAAAATTTGACAGCAGGTTGGGAGTCGCGTCCATGTGTAGCTTTAGGTGTACTCATGATAGCTGAGAGGGTATGGCAAAGGGCATCAACAGAGTCTACTTCAAAGACCTTGAATACCAAGGTAAGGCTTTCTTTTCCTTTTTTGACCTCACCGTGTGACATGTGGAATCTAAGCTCCCCAACCAGGGATTGATTGCTGTGCCCTTTGCATTGAAAGTGCAACATCTTAACCCCTGGATTGCTGGGGAAGTCCCAAGGTGAGGCTTTTTCAACAGATGATGGAACACTTGAGATTAGCTGAGAAATAAAAAGACAAGTGTATCAGGAAGACACATAATGAATTGCTTGCAGAATAAACAGTGCAGGGCAAAGCAACCAGATATGGGATATGATTTATGCAGTAATAGTTAATCAGACTTTGAATTACACATGGTGTAGGTAGAATGAGAATGAGTCAGTGGGAATGAAGAGAAGAAATATTCTGGGTAGCTGATTCATGTTGAGGTTTGAAAGAGAACAACAAAATTCTGTAAAGCAATTATCCTTCAATTAAAAAAATTAATTTAAAAAATAAATAAAAATAAAGTGACATGAAAGTAAAAAAAAAGTATTTGGGGTATAAGTTTGAAGAAAAGATGTCAAATGATCATTCCTAGGGGTTATAAGAGAGAGAGCTGAGAAGGAATACAAACTTAGAAACTTTCTGTGAGGAGTAGAGACCTTTTTTGAGCCCAAATCATTTGGAGATTCATAGAAAGCCAAAGAATGTGCACTAGGGGTGGGGAGGGAATGCATAGGAATGACAAAAATTAATTTTTATCCACTCAATTCAGAATCTTAGGAACATTAAGAAATCTCTGATTCCTTCCAGTCTCATTTCCACCTGTGGGACAGGTTCTCGTTTGAGTCATAGCTCTCAGTTCCACTATACGCTAGAATTATCTAACAAAGCTTGTAAAAATCATGTCCAGGCCTCTTCTCAGGCCAGTTAGACTCCAGGAGTGACACTCAGGCTTTAGTGGTTTTTACAGCTCCCCAGATTACTCCACAAGGGAGAACCACTGGGTTATTGTCATCAAGTATTTAATAAATTCTATTTTAATCCTCAACATCAAGTCATCAGTTCTAATTCTGATTTTCTCTTATAAATGGGTTACTGTTTTGTTTGTTTGTTTGTTTGTTTTGAAAGACTTAAATTTCTTATTCAACCATTGTGATAACTGTACCCTGCTACCTTGATGACATTCAGTTCAGTTCAGTCGCTCAGTCGTGTCCGACTCTTTGCAACCCCATGAATCACAGCACGCCAGGCCTCCCTGTCCATCACCAACTCCCAGAGTTCACTCAGACTCACGTCCATCGAGTCAGTGATGCCATCCAGCCATCTCATCCTCAGTCGTCCCCTTCTCCTCCTGCCCCCAATCCCTCCCAGCATAAGAGTCTTTTCCAATGAGTCAACTCTTCGCATGAGGTGGCCAAAGTACTGGAGTTTCAGCTTTAGCATCATTCCTTCCAAAGAAATCCCAGGGCTGATTTCCTTCAGAATGGATTGGTTGGATCTCCTTGAGCCTCCAAGGGACTCTCAAGAGTCTTCTCTAACACCACAGTTCAAAAGCATCAATTCTTTGACGCTCAGCTTTCTTCACAGTCCAACTCTCACATCCATACATGACCACAGGAAAAACCATAGCCTTGACTAGATGGACCTTAGTCGGCAAAGTAATGTCTCTGCTTTTGAATATACTATCTAGGTTGGTCATCACTTTTCTTCCAAGGAGTAAGCATCTTTTAATTTCATGGCTGCAGTCACCATCTGCAGTGATTTGGGAGCCCCAAAAAATAGTCTGCCACTGTTTCCACTGTTTCCCCATCTATTTCCCATGAAGTGATGGGACTGGATGCCATGATCTTAGTTTTCTGAATGTTGAGCTTTAAGCCAACTTTTTCACTCTCCACTTTCACTTTCATTAAGAGGCTTTTTAGTTCCTCTTCACTTTCTGCCATAAGGGTGGTATCATCTGCATATCTGAGGTTATTGATATGACATTACTAGCATCCAAATCCTCTTTTTTTTTTTTTTGCCCAACTTCTCCAGCCTTGAATAATATCTGAACTTTAGTCCTAAGGGTAAAGCTTTGTTGGCAGGCTTTCCTAATGCCGAAAGATAGCCTGCCAGCTTGAATGTGTTCATCACAGTCCCATGTGCTGTCCCAATCTCTAATATAGGTAAAATTCCTCCAAAGTTCACAGCTAAACTTTGTTTCTCCTGATTTTAAAAATCATGTATTTTTTTTTTCTGTCATATTATAAGAATCCATAATGTTTTCCTTTTCTGTATGGGCTGAGTGAAACTTTAGATTTTGGGGAATGTAAAATTTAAATTTTACACTTAAATTTAGGGAGTATAGTACACTCACTACCAAGAAATTGAAGCCAGTTGACCAGGCCAACCACCTCTTCCAGCCTGCTCCTGCCCTGTTCAATATCAGAAGGTATTGAACCCCAATGTCTTGGCCTCCCACAATGTCATTATTCAACACATGTATCTACTTATCTTGTATCTGTATCAATCGTACCTGTTCCCTCTAGTGTCTGAGATGTTTCTGTCTTTCTCCAATCTAATCCAAACCCTTGTGCTATGGATTTTATATTTTCCTTCTTCCTTAGTGATCTTACTTTATTTAATTCCCTTCTTCCTCCAGTTACTTAGATCTCTAAAAAACTATTTTTGTCTTCCATCTTTAAAACAACAAACAAATGGAAAGCAATCAAACAAGTCATCTCTTTTGGGTCCTAAGTTTTCCTCTTGTCAATCTTAGCCTTTCTCCTTCCCTTCACTGCCTGCTACTGCTAAGTCGCTTCAGTCATGTCCGACTTTGTGCGGCCCCATAGACGGCAGCCCACCAGGCTCCCCTATCCCTGGGATTCTCCAGGCAAGAACACTGGAGTGTGTTGCCATTTCCTTCTCCAATGCAGAAAGTGAAAAGTGAAAGTGAAAGTGAAAAGTGAAAGTGAAGTCGCTCAGTCATGTCCAACCCTCAGCAACCTCATGGACTGCAGCCCGCCAGGCTCCTCCATCCATGGGATTTTCCAGGCAAGAGTACTGGAGAGGGGTGCCATTGCCTTCTCTACCCTTCACTGCCAAAAATAGTTTAAAAGTAGTCTACACTACATACATTTACTTTCTCACCACTTTATGATCTAACCTATGACAGCTCTTCTTTACTGAAACTGCTTTGCAGAGGTTCCCAGTGACCTCCCAGTTGCTGAAACTAAATGTTTCTCTATCTGATGTCCTCCTTACAAAAGTTAATAGTTTCACTATCTCTCCCTTTGAAATGTATTCCACCACATGGAGTGACATCATTTTCTTGCCTCTCTAGCCACTCTACATCAGCCTCTTTTACAGGCTTAGCTTTACTCTGGCCTTAAACATTATTTTTTACTACAATCCCAATCTTCATACTCTTCTAGACTTTATATATTTTCCATGAGTTAATTCTTGCATTAACTCATGTTAATGTTCTTGTAAATGAGGCAGAGTGCCAAAGAATTGATGACTTCGAACTGTGGTGCTGAAGAAGACTCCTGAAAGTCCCTTGGACTGCAAGGAGATCAGACCAGTCAGTCTTAAGGGAAATCAACCTTGAATACTCACTGGAAGGACTGATGCTGAAGCTGAAACTCCAATAATTTGGTCACCTGATGCAAAGAGCTGACTCACTGGAAAAGTCCCTGAGGCTGGGAAAGATTGAAGGCAGAAAGAGAAGAGGGTATCAGAAAATGAGATGGCTGGATGGCATCACCAATGCAATGAACATGAACTTGGGCAAACTCCAGGAGATGGTGGGGGACAGGGAGGCCTGGTGTGCTGCAGTTCATGGGATTGCAAAGAGTTGGACATGACTGGACAACTGAACAATAATTCTTGCATATCATCAATTCCAGGATCTTTATATCCCACACAAATATCTCATCCAAATTCCAGGTTTATGTTTTCAACCTCCTTTTGCATGTACCACAAACACCTCAAATTGATCTTGTTAGTTCTCAAGCTATTGTCCCTGGATACTACATCTACCACTCTGTTGAACATGCTTGGGAAAAAATCTCTAATGCTCTCCTAGTTGAAAAGTCCAATTGACATTCTCTCCTTAAAACATCATTTTGACCGCCAGGGTTCTGTGGTTTCCTGTGGCATATACTTCTCTCTAAACGTTTCTTCTCTCTCTTTTTAAAAAAAGTATTTATTTTATTTATTTGCTGCTCTGAGTCTTCATTGTGCCACGTGGGATATCCCATCTTCATTGCAGCACATAGGATCTTTAGTTGCAGCATGCAAACTCTTAGTTGTATCCTGTGAGATCTAGTTCCCTGAGCAAGGATCGAACCCAGGCCCCCCACATTGGGAGCATGGAGTCTTAGCCACTGGACCCCAGGTAAGTCCCTCTTCTCTCTTTTTTACACACTTCTCTCTTTCCAACTTGCTTTGTAGATCTTGGTATTACTCCAGATTCTGACGTGGTATAGTTAACATTTAAGTAGCATCCTCATGCCTGGTATGATGGAGAAAGACCATGTGTAATGGAAAGAACGAGATGGTTGGATGGCATCACTGACTCAATGGACATGAGTTTGGGCAAGCTCTGGACAATGGTGAAGGACAGCGAAACCTGGTGTGCTGCAGTCCATGAGGTCACAATGAGTCAGACATGACTGTGTGACTGAACTGAATGGAAAGAAAGTTAAGTTCCAAGATATTAATTAAGGAAGTGGTAAGAGAATGATGCTAGCATGACCCATGATGAAGAGATGCAAAGTTCTCTGTTTAGGTTCAGTACAAGTGAGAACATTTTTTTGAATCAAATGTAATGACTTTAAGTTACTATCTCCAATCTTCAAGTTTTTCTGAATCACACTAACTCACAGCTATTTAAAGAAGACTAAAGAAAAGAATGAAATATAATTTACTGTTTATTTGTGAGTTACTTGAAGACAGAACTCATTCTTTCATCTCTGAATTGCTAACATCTAATGCACTACCTGATCATTTTAATACAAACAAACAAAATTTTGAAAACAAAGGAATGACTCAAAAGCCCTCAGTGCCCAGCTAATGAGATATTTTTACTTTTCAATCTTTATAGCCTTCAGAAGTTCAGTAGCAAGAGGAGAAAAAAAAGAGTGGTGGGTACATGCGCTGGTTGATCATTTGCAAGGTAGGCCCAATGGAACGGGATGAAGTAAAACCAAAAGGGATCTTTTTAAAGAAGATGGATTGGATTCCAATGATAGATAAAAATATACATCTTGTAGAAACACGTATGGGATAGGTCATAAGATAGCAGGCTGTGATCAGAAGGGAAACTTCAGAGTTTCTAATCTTGAGTGAGGAGAGTGACTATTCCAGAGTCAATTAAAGCTGTGAGGAGATGAGGTAGGGCAAAGGTCTGTGATATGAAGTGGTAGGAAACAGGGGCAATGGGGATAGGGAAGAACACTTTTATCCAGGTACCAAAGAAAGTGAGAGAAGTTTCTATCCCTGAGAGGTAGTATGGCTCAGTGATTAGAAGTGCAGACTATGGATTCAGAACTGAGGTTTAACTCAAACTTCTATCATTTACCAGCTATATGACCCTCAGTAAGTGACCTTGGGCAAATTTTTTGACCTAGCCAAGTCTAAGTATCATCATCTGTAAAACAGAGATAATAGTATCTGTCTAATAAGGTTGTTATCTGGATTAAATGAGATAATGCATAATATATGGTAGCTAACATAGATTAAGCTTTCAGTAATTGTTATCTAAAACACATAGACAGGGACTTGCCTGGTGGTCTAGTGGTTAAGACTTCACACCCCCAATGCAGGGGCTCGAGTTAGATCCCTGATCAGGGAACTAGATCGCACATGCCGCAACTGAGACCTGGCACAGCCAAATACACACAGAAACAAACAAAAAACCCAAAGCATAGACATTGGCTTTGAGGACAGGGCCATAATGATATGAGAGTTGGCTTGATTTTCAAACATTGAAAAGTGAGAGTAGATACTGAAATTCTTTCTAGTCACCGAGTCCAAATAATAAATTCTTTACAGAGAGTTGAAAAACAAGATCTCTCAATGTGATCATGGAACACTTTCTAGTAATCTTTGGAGAGCAACTTAATTTAGCCTGGGTTCCACAGAAAATCAATCTTGTCAAAGCGAGCACAAGCAAATCAAATACTTAGTGTGAATACTTTATAGAGGCATGTACTCACAAGAATCAAGAGTGAGAGAAAGGAGTGCTGAGGCAGAAAGTGAAAGCAAATATTGGGTTGGCTCAAAAGTTTGTTCAGGCTTTTCTGTAAGCTGTTCTAGAACAAACTTTTTGGCCAACTCAGTATAAAGAACATGCTATGCGATTGGGCATAGCTTCATAATAAGCTAACTAGCTTCATTTTGACCCACTCCAGTGTTCTTGCCTGGAGAATCCCAGGGACGGGGGAGCCTGGTAGGCTGCCGTCTATGGGGTCACACAGAGTCGGACACGACTGAAGTGACTTAGCAGCAGCAGCAGCTTCATCTTGACAGATGGCTTGAGGGCAGTACTGCCCTTATCCCAGGCAGCAGAGGGTACTTGCCTTGAGCCGTGTTTAACACATGGGCCTCCCAGGCGGTTCAGTGGTAAAGAATCTGCCTGCCAACGCAGGAGACATGGGTTTGATCCCTGATCTAGGAAGATCCCCTGGAGAAGGAAATGGTAACCCACTCCAGTATTCTTGCCTGGGAAATCCCATGGATAGAGGAGCCTGGCAGGCTACAGTCCATGGGGTTGCAAAAGAGTCAGACAAGACTAAGCAAGCATGATGTACAACACACAGGCACACATACACACACACACACACAATTAAAGAACACATGTATGCCTGTTTCACTAGAGACAGAGCACTCAGTTCTGGGACTGCCACAGTCCATGCTGTAAATATCTGCTTTTGTGACTTATACCATGGAGACCCCAGGGAAATGTCTCTTGATATCTCTTGCCTTATGTTATCTGATGCCAATTACAAGTCAACCCACTGCCATTGTTGAAAGTGGAGTTGTGCTCTGCTTCAGATTGCAGGGAAGATTTGAGTGGCAGAAGCACTTAGGTAAGAGAAAAAAACAAAACAATTCACTTATTGTGAATTCTTGCATTCCCTCATTAAGAAGTGGCCTGATGAATTTTTTTTTTAACTTCATCTCCGTGTTTCTACAAATGCCCCCATTATCCTTCTAAGACCTCCAGGATACTTAAAGGAAACTTTTTTATATAAGGAAAACATATGCTGCAGACCTTTCTTGTCTCTTATCTTCTCCAGTAACTCATACTTTAGAGAAGAGATGTGTTTCTGTTTACATGAGGTGCATGACAGCAGCAGGTGTCTCCTCGGTTGAACATTCCCACCAGTGAGAACCTCACTGCGCATGCGTGCTCAGTCATTCTGTCATGTCCAACTCTTTTTGCGACCCCATGAAATGTGGCCTGAAAGGATCCTCTGTCCATGAAATTTCCCAGCAAGAATACTGGAGTGGGTTGCCATTTCCTTCTTCAAAGGATCTTCCCAACCCAGGAATCCAA
Source organism: Oryx dammah (assembly GCF_014754425.2). Taxonomy (NCBI): domain Eukaryota; kingdom Metazoa; phylum Chordata; class Mammalia; order Artiodactyla; family Bovidae; genus Oryx; species Oryx dammah. Next base: position 104,273,610 of record NW_024070207.1, on the reverse strand, counting down.
CCTGCATTGCGGGCAGATCCTTTACCACTGTGCCACCTGGCTACTTATCTTAGAAGAAAACTTATCTCACTAAAGAAGTGCTAACATTTTTGGCCTCTGAAGACAAGGCAAGTGTCTTAAAAGGAAAGCATTTTCTTCCTGTTACTATGACTCTGTTCCTAGCAGAAGAATAATAATGATAAAATAGTACTTACCAGCATTTGATCCTTCTAGAACTTGATTTATATAATAGGATCCACATCTCCTGTCTCCTGCTGTCTCACATTAGCTGTGAATGGCTCCATCACACTTTCCCTGAATGGGTGGTGTCAGCCTCAAATGAATTCTTTCAGATTCCACCTCTCTAGATTGATTGAGCCTGGTGGTCTGCACTCCATGGGGTTGCAAAGAGTTGGACACAACTGAGCGACCAAGTCAGCACAGCATAGGTTGATTGAGAAAGGAGTGTGGAGGGAGATGTGAGGGGTGCAGGCTGAGAGGTCGTTCAGTTCATTGTGCATGTGAGGAAGTAAGACATGGTTGTGATTTTCTAACATCTGATAGATTTCTAAATGACCTTTGCCCAGAATTTCTATAAATTCCTAACAGTAGAGTCTCTCTCATGTTCCGCACTGTTATCCCTGGCACCCAGAACAATACATTGTATGTGGGAAATGATAAAGACTGTTTAAATGAATCAGTAAATTAATGAGTAAAAATAATTATAATTCTGTTGGATTAACAGTATAGAAATAGAGCCAAATGTATAGGTATAATGAATTGTGTTGTGATCATGTGAATTCCTCCTCAAAGGCTCAATGACTCAGTGGAAGTTATTTACAGAAATTTTAAAACTATAACCATTAATATCTATACTCCTTTTTATATCAAAGAAATTCTTCTTCTTAGGAAACAGAAAATAAAGTGGTACCAACATAATAGCCATATTTTTTTCTTTTACAGTTTTCACATTTTATGTTACCATATTTTTGTTCATTTCTTCATTGTGTGCACTTATTTTAATAACATTTATCAATTATGTAAACATCTTGATATAAAATAAATACAAATTTCTACAATGAATATTTTCATTTCTGTACTAGAACAGAGACCAAAACAGCATGATAGAATATATTTTATCAAGAACATCCTAGAAAATATCCATCCTTCTGATTTTTTTTTAAAGCAGGTACTATATCCAAATTATTTCTATTTGTGTAAAAATAGATTTTAGATATGTGAAAACTATTCATGCTTAACTACAAATGGATAAATTATTAAGAATTTCTTTATGTTCATAATTTTCAAGTTAATATATCCATTAATCCCCTTATTCAAATAAAATCTTATAAGGGAACCCAATATATAAGACTAGTAGAAGGCATCTCACTCTGGTTGAAACAGGGGTGCAGCCCTGACAACTGCTCATTACCTCTACCACTGAGGCAGTTGAGCTTTGGAGGTGAATTCCAAATTCCCTAGGACTTCACTCAAAACAGTTAAATCACATTTCTCATGGTTTCTTTTTCAGTACTCTTCCAGGGGGCTGACAAAGCAGTCAAATTGTTGAAAAGTAACTGCACTACTTTGTTACTGATCATTAAGTAGCAAGTCATTTCTTGAGGAAACAATCTATAGAATTTAATCTTAGCAACAGAATCTAACTCATATGATTTCTAAAAACTAATACCATTTCAACTCTTTTTATGAGAATAATTCTTACAGTTTAACAAACATGTCCATCTATCCTATAGTATTGTGATAATGAGATTTCTTGAAAAGGAAAAAAAAATTCTAAGTGCCTTAAGCCTGCAAAGAATACATATTATTCAGGTTTAGGAATTTATTCTGTCTGCCACAGACCCTCACTGTCTCTTGCCATATAGTTAGACTAAATTATCAACTTTTATCCCTGTCTTCAAACTCTCCTCTACCAAACCATCCTAAACTCATTACTTGAACACTCTTGAAAACTCCTTCCAATTGTATCATTTTCCTGCTGTAAACACCTGTAATGGCTACTTTTTTCCCACCAGAGTTTTAAAACTCTCAGAAATAAGTGGAAAATTCAGTCACCAACAAATGCTGACACATGACCAAACACATCACACAAGAATGTCAAAGATGCCTGATCTCTAAGTCTGTGAATCTGTTTCTATTTTGTAAATAAGCTCATTTGTATCACTTTTTAAGATTCCACATGAGTTATATCTGTATGATATTTGTCTTTCTCTGTCCGACTTACTCCAGTTCAGTTCAGTCGCTCAGTCGTGTCCGACTCTTTGCGACCCCATGAATCGTAGCACGCCAGGCCTCCCTGTCCATCACCAACTCCCAGAGTTCACTCAGACTCACGTCCATCGAGTCGGTGATGCCATCCCGCCATCTCATCCTCGGTCATCCCCTTCTCCTCCTGCCCCCAATCCCTCTCAGCATCAGAGTCTTTTCCAATGAGTCAACTCTTCGCATGAGGTGGCCAAAGTACTGGAGTTTCAGCTTTAGCATCATTCCTTCCAAAGAAATCTCAGGACTGATCTCCTTCAGAATGGACTGGTTGGATCTCCTTGCAGTCCAAGGGACCCTCAAGAGTCTTCTCCAACACCACAGTTCAAGAGCATCAATTCTTCGGCGCTCAGTTTCTTCACAGTCCAACACTCACATCCATACATGACCACTGGAAAAACCATAGCCTTGACTAGACAGACCTTTGTTGGCAAAGTAATGTCTCTGCTTTTGAATATGCTATCTAGGTTGGTCATAACTTTCCTTCCAAGGAGTAAGCATCTTTTAATTTCATGGCTGCAGTCACCATCTGTAGTGATTTTGGAGCCCAGAAAAATAAAATCTGCCTCTGTTTCCATTGTTTCTCCATCTGTTTCCCATGAAGTGATGGGACCAGATGCCATGATCTTTGTTTTCTGAATGTTGAGCTTTAAGCCAACTTTCTCACTCTCCTCTTTCATCAAGGGGCTCTTTACTTCTTCTTCACTTTCTGTCATAAGGGTGGTGTCAACTACGTAAGAGATTATTGATATTACTCCCAGCAATCTTGATTCCAGCTTGTGCTTCTTCCAGCCCAGCATTTCTCATGATGTATTCTGCATATAAGTTAAATAAGCAGGGTGACAATATACAGCCTTGACGTACTCCTTTTCCTATTTGGAACCAGTCTGCTGTTCCATGTCCAGTTTTAACCATTGCTTCCTGACCTGCATATAGGTTTCTCAAGAGGCAGGTGAGGTGGTCTGGTATTTCCATTTCTTTCAGATTTTTCCACAGTTTGTTGTGATCCACACAGTCAAAGGCCTTGACTTACTCCACTTAGTATTAATATGATAATCTCTATGTTCATCCATGTTGTTGCAAATGGCATTGTTTTGTTCTTTTATTTTATTTATTTATTTATTTTTTACTGTATTGGTTTTGCCATACATTGACATGAATCCAATGGCATTGAAACATATATACTATCATGTAAGAAATGAATTGCTAGTCTAGGTTCAATACAGGATACAGGATGCTTGGGGCTGGTGCACTCGGATGACCCAGAGAGATGATATGGGGAGGGTGGTGGGAGGGGGGTTCAGCGTTGGGAACTCATGTACACCTGTGTTTTGTTCTTTTTTAAGACTACGTAATAGTGCATTGGGTATGTGTACCACATTTTCTTTATCTGTTCATCTACTGATGGCCTTTTAGGTTGTTTCCATGTCTTGGCTATTATAAATAGTGCTGCAGTGAATATTGGGGTGCTTGTTTCTTTTTGAATTAGAGTTTTCTCCATGTATATATGCCCAGGAGTGGGATTGCTGGATCATATGGTAGTTCTATGGGCTTCTCTGGTGGCTTAGCTGTAAAGAATCTACCTACAGTGCAGAAGACACAGTTTTGATCCCTGGATTAAGAAGATTCCCTGGAGAAGGAAATGGCAACCCTCTCTAGTATTCTTGCCTAGGAAATCCCATGGACAGAGGAACCTGGGGGGCTACAGCCCACAGGGTCACAAAAGAATTAGAAGTGACTTAGTGACTAAACAACAATGGTAGTTCTATTTTTATTTTTTAAGGAACCTTCATACTATTTACCATAGTGGCTGCACCAGTTTACATTTCCACCCACAGTGTAGGAGGACCCTTCACTTTCTTAATGTTGTGCTGGTCTGTATGCTTCAGTTATGTCCCAGAAATGTCTTGCTGTAGCTCTCGATCCCACATTACTTAGGCAAAGCAAATTTGAGCTGGTTTACACCTGGAAGTCTTTTCTCTCTGTTAGCCATAAAGTAGATCTATTGCTTCCCACTCCCATGTTCTTTTTAATGTGGTGACCATATGACTCAGTTTGAGAATTAGTCCCAGTTATGCCTGTTTTCCTGGCAAAATTATTAAAATTGCCTTCTTTTTGGAGCTTCAAGGAACCAGAAGGTACTAGGGGTACTAGTGCAGTAGCAGAGAGGAAGACAGTATGGAAGACATACGGTGTTCATGGAATGAAAGGCTCAGTATATTAAAGATATTGATTCTCCCTATGCCAAAGCCTTTGACTGTGTGGATCACAATAAACTGTGGAAAATTCTGAAAGAGATGGGAATACCAGACCACCTGACCTGCCTCTTGAGAAATCTGTATGCAGGTCAGGAAGCAACAGTTAGAACTGGACATGGAACAACAGACTGGTTCCAAATAGGAAAAGGAGTACGTCAAAGCTGTATATTGTCACCCTGCTTATTTAACTTATATGCAGAGTACATCATGAGAAACGCTGGACTGGAAAAAACACAAGCTGGAATCAAGATTGCCAGGAGAAATATCAAAAACCTCAGATATGCAGATGACACCACCCTTATGGCAGAAAGTGAAGAGGAACTAAAAAGCCTCTTGATGAAAGTGAAAGAGGAGAGTGAAAAAGTTGGCCTAAAGCTCAACATTCAGAAAATAAAGATCATGGCATCCGGTCCCATCACTTCATGGGAAATAGATGGGGAAATAGTGGAAACAGTGTCAGACTTTATTTTGGGGGGCTCCAGAATCACTGCAGATGGTGACTGCAGCCATGAAATTAAAAGACGCTTACTCCTTGGAAGAAAAGTGATGACCAATCTAGATAGTATATTAAAAACCAGAGACATTACTTTGCCGACTAAGGTCCATCTAGTCAAGGCTATGGTTTTTCCTGTGGCCATGTATGGATGTGAGAGTTGAACTGTGAAGAAGGCTGAGCGCCAAAGAATTGATGCTTTTGAACTGTGGTGTTGGAGAAGACTCTTGAGAGTCCCTTGGACTGCAAGGAGATCCAACCAGTCCATTCTGAAGGAGATCAACCCTGGGTGTTCTTTGGAAGGAATGATGCTAAAGCTGAAACTCCAGTACTTTGGCCACCTCATGAGAAGAGTTGACTCATTGGAAAAAACTCTGATGCTGGAAGGGATTGGGGGCAGGAGGAGAAGGGGACGACTGAGGATGAGATGGCTAGATGGTATCACGGACTTGACAGACGTGAGTCTGAGTGAACTCCAGGAGATGGTGATGGACAGGGAGGCCTGGCGTGCTGCGATTCATGGGGTCATGAAGAGTCGGACACGACTGAGCGACTGAACTGAACTGAACTGAAACTATTCAATATTTTAAAAACAATACTAATAAAAATTCCAGCAGTATTTTTGGTAAATATAGGAAAACTGATTCTAAAGTTTCTATGGGAGTGAAAATAAACTAGAATAGATAAAATATTTTGAAAAAGAAAAGTAAAATGGGAGGAATCATTTTAATAGATATTAAAACTTACTGTATAACCAGGATAATCAGAAAAGGAGAGATACACACATAGAACAATAGAATATAGAGTCCAGAAAAAGACAAATGTAGCTTTTTTGTTTTTATAAAGATATAAAAGAATCCAGTGGAGAAAGGATAGTCTTCTCAGCAAATGTTTTTAGAATAATTGATCATTCAAATGCAAAAACAGACCAACACAAAGAACTTTTAACCTACCTCACACTTTATACAAGGCTTACTTCAAAATGGATCATAGATTTAAATGTATACATAAAATTATAAAACTTTTAAAAGGAAACATAGAACATCTTCATGACATGAATTTAGGTGAAAAGTTCTTTGATATGATACCAAAGATACAATCTATTACAACAAATTGATAAATCAAAGTTTATCAAAATTAAAATGTTATGCTCTGTGAAAGATACTCTAAGAGGGAAAGAAAGTTACTGACTGTGAGAGCACATTTTCAAATCATTTATCTAGGATATATGTATACAAGGATATGTATCTAGAACACATAAAGAACTTTCAAAACTCAGCAATAAGAAAATGGAAAATTTTATTAAAAATGGGAGAGAACTCGAGCAGACAATTCACCAAAGAGGATGTAAGGATGGCTAATAAGTATATAATAGGATATAAGTATATAGTAAGATGTTTAATGTCATTAGTCATTAGGGAAGTGCAAGTTACAACTACCATGGTATCTCAGCACAACCCTTAGAATGGCCAAAATAAAGAATAGTGACATTATCAAGTGCTGGTGAGGATGCAAAGTAATGAGAATTCTCACATAATTCTGATGGGAATACAAAAAGGTATAGCCGCTTTGAAAAAGTGACTTGATACTTTTTTTAAAAAGTTTGTTATTGTTCAGTTCCTCATTGTGTCTGACTCTTTGCAACCCCATGGACTGCAGCATGCCAGGCTTCCCTGTCCTTCACCATTTCCCAGAGCTTCCTCAAACTCGTGTCCATTGAGTCATTGATGCCACCCAACCATCTCATCCTCTGTCATCCCCTTCTCTGCCTGCCTTCAATCTTTCCCAGCATCAGGGTGTTTTCTAATGAGTCAGCTCTTTGCATCAGGGTGCCAAAATATTGGAGCTTCAGCATCAGTCCTTCTAATGAAATTCAGGTTTGATTTCCTTTAGTGTTGACTGGTTTGATCTCCTTGCTACGCATTATGGTTTTTTTTTTTTAATGAGTACAAATTTGTTCCAATGAAACCTAACGAAAACAGATGGTAGAACAGATGTGATATGAATGTTCTGTGTAGTTTGCTGACCCCTACCTTAAAGAAATGAAAACTTATGTTCACACAAAACCTGTACACTACTGTTTAATGCAACTTTATTCATAATTGCCAAACATTCAAAGAACCTAAATGTCTTTCAGTATGTGAATGGGTAAGCAAACTATAGTGCAGTCGTTCAGTGGCTTGCTACTCAGTAATAAAATAACCATCGATAGATAAACACAAGTTGGATGGATCTCAAGGGAGTTACACTGAATATAAAAAGTCAGTATCAAGGTTGTACACTTCATGATTCCATTTATGACATTCCAAAACACAAAACTATAGTGATGGAGAACAGGTCAGTTATTGACAAGGGGTTTTGGGGGCCAATGTAATTGTAAAGGCATAGCACAGGGAGTTTATTAAGGTGTTCTCTATACTGCTTGCAATGTTATTAACACAAATTTTTGTGTATATTTAAGTTCAGAGAACTTTCACATGTTAAAATTTTTAGAAAAAAAGTCAGTTTTACTTTATGGTAACTTTTTAAATTGCAGAGAAAATTAAAAGTGTACCCTTCCTCTCTTAATGGGATCCTAGTTCCCCAACCAGGAATTAAACCCATGCCTCCTGCATTGGAAGGACAGAGTCTTAACCACTGGACCACCAAGGAAGTCCCCATCTTTGATGATAAATTATTTGGTCAACCTACTTGTCAACTCTTTCACAACAGTAATGTCTACCCCTAATTTTATTCCTCATTTACAGATGAGAAAACTGAGGCCCATAGTTATTTAGTTATTGGTGGTTGTGCTAAGCGCTGAGCCTATGAGTTCCAAATGCAAAGCTTGAGCTTTATGTATAAGATTACACAGCCTTCATCAGATGGCTGTTCACCAGGTGAGCTGCTTCTGTGCAGTTGGTCTGATTACATCAGGTCATCCTTTTTGCTGAAAGTTGTCAACAAGTTCTGAGATAAGGTGGGCAGAGAGGACCTTTCTGGGGAGTTAATATTTCAGGCCTGAATGAAAGGAGGAAGTGAACCATGTAAATTTCAATGGTAATGTCCATTACAAGTATAGGAAATATCAAGTGCAACATTTGAAACAAGATCAGATCCATGTGTTCAACTAGTAGTAAGAAGGTCGTTGTGACTCAGGTAGAAGGTCATTGTGACTCGGGTACAGAGAGTGAAAAGGGGGATAGTAGGATAAACACTCAGAGAAGTAGACATTGCCCAAATCATGTAGAGTTTTGTGGGTCATCGTGGAGACTGGATTTTAATGTAGGTATTGGGTTGGCCAAAAAGGTCATTCAAGTTTCTCTGTAACAGAGGTCAGTAAAACCTGAGCAAACTTTTTGGCCAACCCAGTATACTGGAAAACCAATGAAGAGTTCTAAATAAGGAAGCGATTCATCTGATTTATGTTTTTGAAATATTACTCTGCACTCTGGGGGAGCCAGCATGAGAGTGGAATGGAGGAGGATCAGTCAGGAGATTATAGCTGTATTCCAGGGTAGAAATGAGGGTTATTCCAGCTGGAGTGGTAACGGAGAGGTCATGGCAAACAGTGAGATTCAGGATACGCCGCCAGATAGGTGTCTAAGAGAGAGAGATGTTATTCAGGTTCTGGGGTAAGCAGTGTAAAAGTTTTATCTCAGTGCAGTGGAATCAATGAGAAGTGGTCAGATGGAGGATGTGTTTTTGAAGAAAGACACACAGGGCATGATAATTGACTGGAGGAAGGGTTGAAGGAAAAGGGAAGAATGAAAGTTGACTCTTAAGTTTGAAGACTGAGAAAATGGCTAAAATGAGTTACTTATATAATAAGATAGGAAATACCAAGGAAGCAATAGCTTTGGGAGGGAACTGAAAATCATGCTTCTTAATCCCAGTGAAAATGGCAAGCAATGGCAAATGGTTCCATGTATGAATCTGGTGTTTGGGAACGAAATCAGAGCAGGAGATGTAAATTTTGGAATTATCACTGCCTGGGTATTATGTAAAAGCCACAAGACTGGATGAGATCACATAGGGATAGAGTGTACACACACACACACACAAAAGGGACAAAGACTGTGCCCCAGGTCACTGTATTATTTAGACATTGGGAAAGGAAGGGTGCATTAGCAGATGAAATTGAGAAGGAGCAAGCTGACGAGGTAGGAGGAAAATCTGGAAACCCAAGTGAAGGAAAGATTTCAAGGATGAGAGTATCATCAACTTGTGTAAAATGTTGCTGAGAGGTCAAGGAAGGTGGGGACAGAAAACCGATCATGGGGCTTGGTGTTAAGTAGGTTGGTTACTGGTGACCTTGATAAGAACCTTTTCAGAGTAGAGGGAATAAAAGTCTGAGAGTGGGAGGTAAGAATGTGGAGACTAACTCTTGCATGCTAGTTCTCTTTTTTAAGGAGTGGAATAAGAGGGGCATGACTTCAAGTGGATGATTTTTAAGTGGGTACAAATGTAATCTAGTTCACGGTTGATAAGAGTGTCTGGGTAATTACCATGTTTCAAGGACACATTGTTAGGGAGCTCTGTTGTAATTAGAGTTTTTTTAAAAATCAATAAAAGTTATTTTCTATCTTAAAATATAAATGTTGTATATTAAATGATGGAGCAGAACCAAGTTAATATTTAATTCAACATGAGGATAATCTTTGAGGTCAATTCCATACATTTAAATGAAGCAAAAGACTAACTCTGAAGATAGCTTAATAACTTTACATCTTTGAGAGGCATCTCTAAAATCACCATAGCTGATAAAGCTATCTTCGGAGCTAGTCATTTAATACATGGCATTGACCTACTTTCCTGTTTAATTATTTAAGAGTTAGCTGTTCAGTTGAATCTTGTCCTTGCAATGTGAAGAAAAGGACTATAATTTGTTGTACATTTTTTAGTCAAAATTATGGAGTTCATATAACAAAAGGATCTGTTACAAGTAAATGTAAAATAAATTATAGGATACTGAACTTGTTTTTAAAAACAATGGTTTTTCAGTATGAGGAATTTATATTACCATTTGATTACCATTTGTTCCTATTTCTTTTTGACGTTAGACAAATTGACTTCCAAGTTATTTACTTGAGTTGTAATTTACATCTCGTAGATGCGTAGGCAGTTTTGAAGATTGAGATGTTTCTTTTTTTACTTTCCCTCAGTAAATAAAAAGTGGGTTTATGGGGGTGAACAACAAGGCTGTGTTACCTGTCCAAATATGGTAAATCTCCTGTATGATATTACGTGTTATGATTTCCATATTTAAAAGCCTGATTTTTTTCCTCTTCTATTCAAGATTATACACCTCTTAATTCACTGGCAGGTTATGACAAAAGCATTGCCCAAACTGCCACATTGGGTCTAGAGCAAGAGTCCCACTAAAACCACAAGCCTCCTCTTTCCCTCTGCCCAACACTGACTCTGACTCATAAATTAGCATAATGAATGATGGATATTATTCACAGTGAGAAACAGAGTTTTGCTAGAAGCCAGGAATAAAGGAACTGATTCAAACTTTTGCAAACCACCAGGAACACTGATGACAGAAACCACATAACAAACTTTATAAAGTTGTTTCCAGTTTGGTTCTGAAGACATACCTAAGTAGATATGTTTTTTTTTTTTTTTAAAGAATCATTAAAAAGCAAACAAACCTGGACTTCTCTGGAGATCCAGTGGTTAGGACTTTTTAAATGGTCCACATCAAAAAAAAAAAAAAGAATCTTTAAAACTCAACCCAGGACAGGTGAACAATAGTTAATTTATGATCACCATGTCACAGACTCACAGATGTTGTGAATATTCATATTTTAAACCACTCTTGTACATTTTCCTAAGTGGTTCCTTTTCTAAAACAAACACCCACAATCTCATCCCTGTGGGACATAATTTCTTGGTAAAACTCAAGGTCTTTATAAGCATACATTTATACGAAAATTTGATAATATCAAAATTTCTTAGTAACATAGCAAGTATAATATTGAAATGAATAAATTAAAATCTAACAAATTATGTTTAATATTATCCTCTTTTTATGCTCGTGTTCATCTCTAGATTTTTTTAAATTTTTATTGGGGTATGATTACAATGTTGTGTTTCTGCTGTACAGCAAAGTGAATCAGCTAAATGTATACATATATCCACTCTTCTTTAAATTTCCTTCCCATTTTGGACACCACAGAGCATCGAGTAGAGTTCCTTGTGCTATCCTGAGTGTCATAGGATCCATAAGAGATCAACAATTGATATGAAATATATAGAATTTGGAAATAATTTAGAGAAAAGCAAAAATAATGATAAGAATGCGGTCTTGGGAAGTCAACAGTCTGAACAGAGAGTGAATGTGTTTTTCAAAAAAAGAAGACAGGGTTTTAATTAATTTTTGTTCTGCTTGCTTATAGAAAAGAAACAAGATTACAGTACCAACAGTTAGTGTTTAAAATAAGCAAGAAAATCAGCAAAGAGGGTATAAGAACAGAAAAAATAAGACAAAGAGATTAACAGTAAAATAAGCACACAGGATACATCACAAGAGGCTCTATATTGTATGTGCTTGCAAGAGGTGGACCACCTATTTCATGCTGTGCTTCCCCTGAAGCAAATGTAAAAATGTTAACAGAGTAAATTACATCATCATCCAGAGAAAATTTTTAGAACAACCACACCTTTTCCTAGTACTAAGACCGGACAAAAAAGCTATTATCTTACACAATTATCAGCACCCTCAACAGCTGCCTTTCAGTGATACAGCAATGTATTTCATAGGACTGCTTCTTGAAGATTTCCTTAATGAATGACTAGCGTAATATCAAAGAATATTCAAGAGAAGCATTTCTAGGAGATAGTAAGACAGTATGCCCAGGAGTGTCACATGGTCAGTCTGACCTCATATAGAGTAAGACTTTAGTGCTGAGCTGTTGAATACAGTAGCCACTAGCTATATAAGGCTGCTTAGATTTAAATTTAAATTCAGTCAGTTCAGTTCAGTTGCTCAGTCATGTCCAACTCTTTGTGACCCCATGAATCACAGCACACCAGGCCTCCCTGTCCATCACCAACTCCTGGAGTTCACTCAAACTATATCCTTCAAGTCAGTGATGCCATCCAGCCATCTCATCCTCTGTCGTCCCTTTCTCCTCCTGCCCCCAATCCCTCCCAACATGAGAGTCTTTTCCAATGAGTCAACTCTTCGCATGAAGTAGCCAAAGTACTGGAGTTTCAGCTTTAGCATCATTCCTTCCAATGAACACCCAGGACTGATCTCCTTTAGGATGGACTGGTTGGATCTCCTTGCAGTCCAAGGGACCCTCAAGAGTCTTCTCCAACACCACAGTTCAAAAGCATCAATTCTTTGGCACTCAGCTTTCTTCACAGTTCAACACTCACATCCATAAATGACCACTGGAAAAACCATAGCCTTGACTAGACCGACATTTGTTGGTGAAGTAATGTCTCTGCTTTTCAATATGCTATCTAGGTTGGTCATAACTTTCCTTCCAAGGAGTAAGCGTCTTTTAATTTCATGGCTGCAGTCACCATCTGCAGTGATTTTGGAGCCCCCCAAAAATAAAGTCTGCCACTGTTTCCCCATCTGTTTCCCATGAAGTGATGGGACCAGATGCCATGATCTTCATTTCCTAAATGTTGAGCTTTAAGCCAACTTTCTCACTCTCCACTTTCACTTTCATTAAGAGGCTCTTTAGTTCCTCTTCACATTCTGCCATAAGGGTAGTATCATCTGCATATCTGAGGTTACTGATATTTTTCCTGGCAATCTTGATTCCAGCTTGTGCTTCTTCCAGCCCAGTGTTTCTCATGATATACTCTGCATATAAGTTAAATAAGCTGGGTGACAATATGCAGCCTTGATGTACTCCTTTTCCTATTTGGAACCAGTCTGTTGTTCCATGTCCAGTTTTAACTGTTGCTTCCTGACCTGCATATAGTGTTCTCAAGAGGCAGGTCAGGTGGTCTGGTATTCCCATCTCTTTCAGAATTTTCCACAGTTTGTTGTGATCCACACAGTCAAAGGCTTTGGCATAGTCAATAAAGCAGAAATAGATGTTTTTCTGGAACTCTCTTGCTTTTTCGATGATCCAGCGGATGTTGGCAATTTGATCTCTGGTTCCTCTGCCTTTTCTAAAACCAGCTTGAACATCTGGAAGTTCACGGTTCACATATTGCTGAAGCCTGGCTTGGAGAATTTTGAGCATTACTTTACTAGCATGTGAGATGAGTACAATTGTGTGGTAGTTTGAGCATTCTTTGGCATTGCCTTTATTTAGGATTGGAATGAAAACTGACCTTTTCCAGTCCTGTGATCACTGCTGAGTTTTCCAAATTTGCTGGCATATTGAGTGCAGCACTTTTGCAGCATCATCTTTCAGGATTTGAAACAGCTCAACTGGAATTCCATCACCTCCACTAGCTTTGTTCGTAGTGATGCTTTCTAAGGCCCACTTGACTTCACATTCCAGGATGTCTGGCTCTAGGTGAGTGAACACACTATTGTGACTATCTTGGTCATGAAGATCTTTTTTGTACAGTTCTTCTGTGTATTCTTGCCACCTCTTCTTAATATCTTCTGCTTCTGTTAGGTCCATACCATTTCTGTCCTTTCTCAAGCCCATCTTTGCATGAAATGTTCCCTTGGTATCTCTAATTTTCTTGAAGAGATCTCTAGTCTTTCCCATTCTGTTGTTTTCCTCTATTTCTTTGCATTGATCGCTGAAGAAGGCTTTCTTATCTCTCCTTACTATTCTTTGGAACTCTGCATTCAGATGCTTATATCGTTCCTTTTCTCCTTTGCTTTTTGCTTCTCTTCTTTTCACAGCTATTTGTAAGGCCTCCCCAGACAGCCATTTTGCTTTTTTGCATTTCTTTTCCATGGAGATGGTCTTGATCCCTGTCTCCTGTACAATGTCAGGAACCTCCGTCCATAGTTCATCAGGTACTCTATCAGATCTAGTCCCTTAAATCCATTTTTCACTTCCACTGTATAATCATAAGGGATTTGATTTAGGTCATACCTGAATGGCCAAGTGGTTTTCCCTACTTTCTTCAATTTAAGTCTGAATTTGGCAATAAGGAGTTCATGATCTGAGCCACAGTCAGCTCTCAGTCTTGAAATTTAAATTAATTAACATTAAATACAGTTAATAACTTCATTCCTCAGTCACACTAACCCCATTTCACATCAAGTGGCCGTTTGTGGCTGGTCCCATGGTGTTGGACCATGCAGATAAAAAATATGTCCATCTTTGTAGAAAGTTCTATTGGACAGTGCTGGTTTAGGCTTATAAAAAGAATGTACCAAATATTTTTCAGACAAGCTACTCATTTTTTAAAAGATAATTTTTCACTGAAGTATAACCTTTTTTTACAGTGTTGTGTTAGTTTCTACTGTACAGCAAAGTAAATTAGTTATATGTATACATATATCCCCTCTTTTTGAATTTCCTTCCCACTTGGGTCAGCACAGAGCACTGAGTAGAGGTCCCTGAGCTATACAGTAGGTTCTCATCAGTTATCTATTTTACACATCGTATCAATAGTGCATGTATGTCGATCCCAATCTCCCAATTCATCTTCCCCTCTTGGCCTCCATACGTTTGTTCTCTATGTCCATGTCTATTTCTGCTTTGCAAATAAGATCATCTGTAACATTTTTCTAGATTCCACATATATGTGTTAATATATGATATTTGTTTTTACAGACAAGCTACTTGTGATAGTCATTGAGCAATTGTGAGTTCATGGTTGTAGTATCACAACCACCAGTACGGCACCGATATCACATTGTTAAAGCCAGAACAATAGCTTTAATAGGCAATGCAGAGGTCTTACTAATTTCCTCCCAAAACAGAAGGAGTGGTAGTGAGCTTAATGCTTAATTGAACCTGGCTGGAGAAAGGCAGTGTATAGTAATAAAAAGATGAAGGTAGGACAATAGGAAACACTTTAAAAGAGTTGAGGAGGATGCTTTATAGTTGTTCAGAGTTATGAGAATGCAATGAACAATTATTTTTCAGTTATGAACAAGTGGCCTCCTGCCCCTTGAAATGCTATGAGCTTGAAGATTTGACTGTGTACCTAATAATAGTTTTGAACAGTGATCATTACCTCACTTATAAAAGTTTTATTATTAGCCTCAGCAAAATATTTTAGGAATATAGAAAATGATGATCTTTGGCAACTGATTTTGTTATAAGCTCAGAATTCATAAACCTGGGTAATATTTGAAATTATTCACTTCTTCCCACACATTGCCTGCAAAACACTGTTGCAGTCCTTTTGGTATTAGCTTCATAGGCATTTTACAAAACACATAAGGAATGAAGGCATGGTCTCTGCTTCTCCCTTTGTTCCCCTATAAATATTCTTAACATAGGTGCTCCTCTGTAAATGTAAGAAAGAACACAGCACCCCTCCATTCACAGTTTCACAGTGGCTGCCATCTCACTTGGAATAAGTACTGAAGTACTGAAATGTACCCTGTTACCTCTCTCGCCTCCTCTCCTACCTCTTGCTAGGCTCAGCAGCACCAGCCACACTGGCATCTCTGCTCTTTGTCAAATGAAATGCGTATGATCCTTCCTTGGGGTCTCTGCTTTAGCTGGGCTGTGTGTCTAACCCATTCTCACACAAGACATTGTTTTGTTGACTCCTTCATCTTTTCCTTTAGGTTTTTGTATAATCCTCACCTTTCAAATGAGATGGTCTCTAACTACTCTATTTAATACTGCCACCTGCCCACCCCTTCCCAGCCTCCTAACCACTGCATGCCCCATATTCCATACCTTACTCTACTTGTATTTTTCTCATTGCACTTGAGTGAGTGAAAATTGCTCAGTTGTGTCTGACTCTTTGCGACCCTGCAGACTATACAGTCCATGGAATTCTCCAGGCCAGAATACTGGAGTGGGTAGCCTTTGCCTTCTCCAGAGGATCTTCCCAACCCAGGGATCGAACCCAGGTCTCCCACACTGCAGGCAGATTCTTTACCAGCTGAGCTATCAGGGAAGCCCATTGCACTTACCCTATAGTATATGTAGTGCTGTATAATTGATTGATTTCTTACATTCATTGTCTGTTATCTGTCTCATCTGTCTAGAATTCAAGTGCCACAAAGACAGAGCTCCTTATTTTGTTAATTGTATCTCTAACACTAAGGAGAATGCCTGGAACACAGGAATTACTCAAAAAATATTTGTTGATTGAATAAATGAGTTTATGAGCATATCTCTTTCTAAATACATAAAATGATAGCTCTCCGGTTTCAACACTGATTTCTGGCTGTTTCCAAATATCAACTCACTAAATTGGGTAATTTTATAGTTGGAAAGGCCATTTACAGTAATGTAGCATAATCATGCCTGTATGTATATAAGTAAACCAAGACCCAGAGAGATTAAGTGACAGTACAAGGTCAACCAACTAATTTACAGCAGAGCTAGAGGACTAGGGAGTCTCAATCCAACTACAAAACATGATTTTTAACACTCTTAATCACTCAGTCATGTTCGACTCTTTGCAACCCTATGGAGTATAGCCCACCAGGCTTCTCTGTCCATGGGATTCTCCAGGCAAGAATACTGGAGTGAGTAGCCATTCCCTTTTTCAAGGAATCTTCCTGATCCAGGGATCGAACCCGAGTCTCTTGCATTGCAGACGGATGGTTTACCATCTGAACCACCAGGGAAGCCCTACACCACTGTTTCTCAGAGTTATGCCAGAAAAGAGATGCTCACGTATTTTCAGTTACAGCCTCATCATTGAAATAAGTGTATATCCTAATGAACAGCATGAACTTGAATGAGTACATTAGAAGGACTTCAGATAATCCCTCTCACCTAACTACAGTTTTTAAATATAGTGCTTTACTTGGAGTAACAATTAAGTATTTCTAGAAAAAGAATTAGGATCTCATCATAAATACATAAATTAAACCTTGATCATTTTCCACTTCCTTTATATTTTCTGTTGCCTGGGCACTACTTTATTCCCTTGCTGACAGCTGCGGTCTTAATGTGCATCTTTGAGAAAATAGGTGCTTTTTGGTCCAAAACACTTTTATCTTTGGCTTATTAGAAGCATCCATATATCATAGCCTGGGGAAAGAAGATAAAATAGGGCATCTTTCTTGCATATAAATCATGGCTTGTGGATCATCGCTGTTAATTAAAAATCCTTGCAAGGCTAAATTCACCATGATGGAAGCTTAGGACATCCTTGCTAAAGGACAAACCTGGAAGGAAAAGTATCTTCAAATTTCTATGAGAAAGAAAATAGGATCAGGTCTGTCAGTCCCTCTTTGGGATTTAGGTTAAAATTTCTTATACATATTATACGGATGTGAACACACTATTCTTTGATGTAATTTGATTATTTTTTTGTCTCAGTGACGTTTGCTTGTTTCACCAGTGTCTGGCAACAGAATACTCTTGGTATTAACTGGAGATAGGAAATACATAGCCATGATCATGTAATGTGTAAATTTCACAAGGTCAGAACAAAATAAGCAGAATTTTCACCATCCCATTTTAGTGACATATTTAAAAAAGAGGCCCATTAACCTTGAGTCTTGTTTGCATGGTTAGTTGATACCCTTAACGCCTAAAGGAAAATGGTTAGTGTAGGTGCCTTTTCAAGGTATGAACGGATGTTTATTTTAGGGTTGTGCCTGGTCAGTGCCAGTCAGGTCAATAGGATTATATTCCAGAAATTGATTTTTCCCCCAATGAGTAAATAATGAAGTAATTTAACCTCATCTGCTTCCTAATCTAAAACCTTTCACTTGTACCATGAGGAAAAGTGGCTGTTTTCGCTCGCAATATGCTTGTGCACAAGGCCAGTAAACACCTTTGGGTTTTATATGAAGGTCATGCTGCGCTGATCATTCAGGAAGTGTGTACAGTTGAAGTGCATCTTCTGCTCCTTGCTGCCATCAATCCTGGCTTTCTGAGATGTCTTCACCTATGTTAAAGGGTGAACCCAAGACTGCATTAATCAGGCCCAGGGGATTTCTCTCTCATTTATTTTAATTTAAGTGTGTATTCGGATATGAGCCAGGAAAGAAAACAGCACTTAGATGGAAGTAAAAATAAAAAGACAAATGGAAAGTAGTGACTGTTGAGATTATGCATTATCTGGGCTTGCTGTATATAGTGCCTGTTATTTTATTACTCTACAGTCCATGGCTTCTTGATGGATCCTAACACACCCAGAAATCACAGTTAGATGAAAGGTTTGACCCTAGTGTTATAAATGGAAATACCTAGTGGTCAAAGGAGTCCCATTTGTCTTTGTTCACGATTCATGAAGCTCATAATGATGATGGTATCTAACATTAGCATACACTCACTGCATGCTGGTAGTAAATGTACACTAATACTGTACTTGTATTCTTTCATTTCATCCTTTTAGGATCAGAAATCTAGCTAGCAGTGGGTCAGGGTCAGAGTCAGGCCACTTGATCCCAAAATCTAGGTGTTTGGGCACTGGTTTCACAGCTTCCAGTGCCTGTTGTTGTCGAGTCAGTAAGTCACATCTGACTCTGCAACCCCATGGACTGTAGCCTGCCAAGCTCCTCTGTCCATGGGATTTTCTAGGCAAGAATAATGGAATGGGTTGCTATTTCATCCTCCAGCAGATCTTCCTAACCCAGGGATCAAACCCATGGCTCCTATATTGGCAGGAGGATTCTTTACCACTGTGCCACCTGGGATGCCCCTCCTGTGTCCATAGTTACTGGTAAGCTACAAAAATCATTATTGTCCCAGTCATTTATTAGCTTGTCATGCCTCCTGTGTAGATACAGGATTATACTAGAGAGGACCTTTGGGGAGCTTCCCATTCATTTGAGGAAATAAAAGATAAAGGGGCTGAAAAACAGTATAAAAAGTGATAATTGAAAATTATTTTCCTTTCCTTTTCTTCCCTGATGCTTTAGAAATTCACACGTGTCTGACTCTTTGAGATCCCATTGACTGTAGTCCTCCAGGCTCCTCTGTCCATGGGATTTCCCAAGCAAGAATACTGGAGTGGGTTGCCATTCCCTTCTCCAGGGGATCTTCCTGACCCAGGGATCCAACCTAGATCTCCTGCATTGCAGTCAGATTCTTCTACCATCTGAGCCACCAGGGAAGGTATTTTAATTTTCTGGTAGTTTGTCTTATTTCCTACCAGACACAGTGATTGCAGGAAGAACATCTACTCTGTGTAATATACAATCACAAGTGCCTAATGAGTTGGTGATGGACAGGGAAGCCTGGCGTGCTGCAGTCCATGGGATCGCAAAGAGTTGGACACGAGTGAGCAACTGAACTGAACTGAATAGAATATTTGGTACACACTGGCTGACAGAGAGAGAGGTAAAGCTCACCATGTCTGCATTCTTCCTGAACACATAGCTAGACTCATTTTTCCAACCTCCCTTGAACACGTGTCTGAGTAATGGCCAATGGAATGTAAGCAGACAAGATAAATAACTCTTCCAGGACTGGCCCATGGAAACCTTCCACTCTCTCCTCTCCAATCCATAAGTTGAATCCAGAGGACTCCAATGACCTCAAGGAAAGCAGGCCTATAAGATGGGAAGAGCTTTAGTCCCTGAATGGAACATAGCCACCTGTCCTTCTGGTCAACGCTCACTGGCATGAAAAATGGGAGGCAAATCATGTTTCATTGTGTTAAGCCAGATTTTCTGGTTCATAGGTTGCAGAAGCTAGGTTTATTTACCTTAACTAGTATAGAGAAACAAGTAAAAGAATGAAGGAGCACTCATCATTAAGGGGTTCTCGGTTTGTATCTTTGTCTTTCCCATTTGAAAAGACTTTTAGGAAATCATTGGGTAGTTGGAAAACACAGAAGATTTTTATGACAGTTGCGTAAAGTGTGCTCAGAGGAACCACTTGGGAAAGACATCATGGAAATCTGAAAATCATTTGCCTCCACATATGTAAGTTAGGCCAGCTCCCAAAGGATAAAAAGAGAAAAGACAAAATTCATGCCCTCAGGGAACTTGCATTCTGGTGGGGAGAAGAGGATAGTAGGTAGAAACTTACACCTCTGTATCATGACTCGTGCTCATGCAATCCTTTCTCTTTTCTCTTCTCTGTACTCCCTCCCAACCATCTTCCTGTGGCTTTATCATCTGTATGCTGACAGCTTTCAATGTACAGCCCTCCCCCACAACCGCTTCTTTGAGATTCAGCTGCTTACCTGACATCTCAGTTGGATGTCTCACAAACATCTTGAAGTCAGTACATAAAAATTGGAAGTCATAATGGACCCTCCCCAAACCTGGTTCTCAACACACAAAAAAATGGCACCACCATTCCCCCTATACAGTTGTGCCAGAAAGGGAGCAAGTTTGCAAATCATTCTTGACTCCTTCCTTTTCCTTGACTTCCCTGGTGGCTCAGACAGTAAACTGTCTGTCTACAATATGGGAAACTGGGGTTAGATCCCTGGGTCAGGAAGATCCCCTGAAGAAGGAAATGGCAATCCACTCCAGTACTATTGCCTGGAAAATCCCATGTAAGGAGGAGCCTGATAGGCTATAGTCCATGGGGTCGCAAAGAGTTGGACACGACTAAGCGACTTCACCCACTCACTCAGTCCTTTTCCTTATTTTTTAATCTCCTCTCAACCACAGAGTCCTGTCAATTTTACCTTCTATTTCCCTAATCCTTCTACTCTTCTCCATTTTGGCCTTCATTCTTATCTAAGCCTGGGTGGTAACAGATGCCACCAAACTAGCTGCCCCATGTATATTGCAATATATCTTTTATCTGTTACCTAAATTACATTCAGAATGACATTTAAAAAGCAGAAATACGACTATGTATCCTCTTAATTGAATACCTTTCAATGACATCTCATTTTAAATTGACAAAAATAAAATCCTTAACAATTCCAGAATACTTGAATTTTCTGGCCCCTGTCTGCCTCACCACTCCCGTGTCACACCAGTCCCTCTCCATGGCTTCATCACCCTGGCCTGTTTCTTGGATGTGTTCCATGCTCCTTGTGATATCAGTGCTGTTTACTCCCTGGAAATGGCTCTCCCAGTTTTGTCTCAGCAGAAACATCATACCCAAAGGAACCCTCCCCTTCCCTCCTCTATATTATCAGGTTCCTTTCCTTCTTCTCACACAGTCACTTATTCAGTTCAGTTCAGTCGGCTTAGTTGTGTCCGATTCTATGCAACCCCATGAATTGCAGCACGCCAGGCCTCCCTGTCCATCACCAACTCCTGGAGTTCACTCAGACTCGCGTCCATTGAGTCAGTGATGCCATCCAGCCATCTCATCCTCTGTCGTCCCCTTCTCCTCCTGCCCCCAATCCCTCCCAGCATCAGTCTTTTCCAATGAGTCAACTCTTCACATGAGGTGGCCAAAGTACTGGAGTTTCAGCTTCAGCATCATTCCCTCCAAAGAAATCCCAGGCACTTATAATTGCAATTAAATACATAATTATAATTAGCTATTTAACTGTGACCTCCCTGGTTTGACCTTACATTCTGTAAGAACAGGGAGAAAGTCTATTGAGTTCACTGCTATATTCCTCCTGCCTGATACAGGGTCTGACATAAGATACTCAATAATTCAACACATGATGTAATACAGACGTATCAGAGAGATCACTAACCACATTAGGGGCACTGGGATGCTTTCTCTGAGAACATACCTGAGCTTCTTTAGCAAGGATTGGTAAAAATTGGCCAATAAAAGGTGGTGATTGAGATCTTCCTGGAAGGGACTTCCTTGTTGGTCTAGTGGTTAAGACTCTGTGCTTCCAATTCAAGGGGCACAAGTTTGATCCCTGATCAGGAAACCAAGACCCCCACATGCCGCATAGTGCAGCCAAATTAAAAAAAAATCTTGGAAAATATACCTGAAGCACTTGCTATAAGTCAGGCATAGTGGTAAGCACTTCCTGTTCCCTACCCCATATGACATTTGAAGAAGTGGGAACACAGGGAAACTGAAGAATTCGCCAATATGACAGTCAGGATTTGTATCCAGATGTTTTGACTGGAGAGGCCCTGAGACATTATAACTGTAGACCTTTCTCTGTGAAAGAACCTCAGAATTAAAAAAAAAAGTAGTAGCCTATTAAAAATCTTCAGGGACTTCCCTGGTCATCCTGTGGTTAAGACTCCATGCTCCCGTTGCAGGGGACAGGGGTTTGATCCCTGGCCGGGGAGCTAAGATCCCACATGCTGTGTGGCATGGCCAAAAAAATTTTTTTTAATGTTTTTAAAACATCAGCAGAACCGTGTCTCTGGTTTTGGACCCTGTTATACAACATCCCAGGAGCAGATTTATAATCAGTGGAACTACAGAGAGACTGAGGGTTGTCGGTATTTGTCTCTGCATTTGATGGTGATCTGGGCTGATTGACGGGGCTGGGACCGGATAGATCTGGTTGTCTGAAATGAACCGCTATATGACTGGCCAACTGGGAAGAGGGACTCCACTCATGAGGCAAGCAGCTGGGTGAGTGAGCGACTGCTCTCTACTCCTGGATTAAGTGCAATTGTAGATGACAGTCTGCCTCAGCTTGTAAGTTCTTGTCAAGGAAATGATCTCAAGCAAAATCGCACTGGAAAACATTTACCAGTTGGGAAGTCTGTCTGAAAGGGACAGTGTTCTGTACTAGAAAAGAGACTGTGAGGCAGAGTAAGCATCCTTGGGGGCAAGAAAGCAATATAAGGAGCTACAATGATTGCAGCTCTGCTTCTCATTTAGTTGTTCCCTGTAGTTTATTTTCTTGGCAAAATTTCTGGAATATTACATTATCTGGAGACAGGGGGACATAGTGTGTCCAGTATTCACCTGGATATTGCATAAGCAGTAGCTGCACTCTCTCTGATTTCCTGTGGCCTGTTTACCAAGTTCAGGAGCCAAGAACTCTCTCTCTTTGTACTTTCTGTAGATTTCTCCAACAGGTCTAATCCTGCCATTCTTTCCTGATATACTGGACAGTGATTCTTTCAGTCAATTCTCTTCCATCTGCCTCCACAAGTTAAATAACGCCTGTCAGCCAGTATGGATTTTGGAGATGTCAGGGGAGGAGTTCTGACTTTAACTGACCATGAGATTGTATCAGCCCTCTTTGAAACACTAGCCTGGCAATGTGTGGGTAATGACCCAGTTACAGTATTACTGGATATGGTTTTAACACTAAGTATTTGAAAGACATTTGGCAAAGACCAACTCTTTCTGTAGATAGAGCTCAACTGGAGATAAAGCAGCAGTCACTTCTCCCACAGCCTTGTTCACTCCCGGATCATTAAACATTTTGATACTTTAAAGGATGTCTTTTGTTGTGGCTGATGTGGTTCTATTCCTATAGGCAGCATCCCAAAAAAGTAGAAGAGAAAAAAAGCACTTTTCTCGATAACTTAGAGTCTGATGCTGGAATCCATGGAAAAGGGGAAGATTTCATGAAACAAGTTGCAGTGAGATGGTTCTCAAACTGATTCCACTCCAGGAGTGACCTATAGACCTCATCACGTTAGGGTTATTTGGTACTTGAAAACTGGAGTTTAAAAACATCTCTTATTTCTCCTTGCTAGCCAGACATTGTCTGAGAATGCTAGTAGGTCTGTGTGTCTGTTTAATGGCAATGATGTTAAAGTAGATTGTAGTTTTCAAAAAGTCCTTTCCAAGTAACAGTGGTAATTCGACTCCAAGTAATCGTGTCAAAGTGGTTCTAACTCAGTTCCTTTACAGAAGTTGGAGCAAAGAGAGTTTGTAAGTTTTTAGCTTCCCTGGAAAACTCTGGAACAGAATTTATGCTCTGATGTATAGAAAGCAGGTGGTTACCTTGATGTTCCTAGACTGGTTTTCTCCTGACTTAATGATTTGCCTATGTCTCCATGCTACCTTTTCTGTAGACCAGAGCCAAGTTCACTGTTCTTGCACATGTGAATCTGATACCAACTACGTGGCAGGGAAAGGGAAGATGTAGAGGAGATGGAACCTGGGTCAGGCAGTAGCTGCTTTACTCCAGGGCTGGTGTGTGTGGCCATACACACACCATTCATACATTCAGCGCTGAGGGCACCAAGCCCAGAAATCAAGCCTGTACTTCTCTTGCCACATCATGCACATATTCTTTACATCAGACCACCAATTCTACTGTCTAATAGGGTTACAGTACCCTTACAACCCTGGGTTATACAGGATGCAAGGGGATGCCTTAGATCAGATTCTTTAGAGGCAGAGCCTGAAACAGAGCTTCTTGTTTAAGTGTAGAATGACTGAGCATTGTTGGTTGTCCAGAACTGAGGGATTGCCCAGGAGGTGGAGCTTTCAGTCCTCAGACTGGGAGAGTCTTGAACAAATCACAGTCATTTGACCACACTCTCAAGTGACATATCGCAGGAGTTTTCAGGACAAAGAAAGTGAGGGAAACAGGATGGGGTAAGGGAAGTAAGCTAAGCAAGGAAGTAAGCTCAGCTGGAGAATTGTTTTAGCCCAGTCCATGGGGGAACTCTGAGGCATGGATTGGTTCCTCCCGTCTTGAGATAAGGGCGATGGTTTCTGTAATCTTGTATCAATCAGTCATTGACCACTGGGGCATGGAGGATGTGGAACTTCCTGGATGTGACAACGCTCTAGAGGCAAACAGCAGTGCAGGCAGTTCTCCTGAAAAGGGGGCAGTGGTGTGGGCTCACCCTCAGAGGAGCTGGGTGCAGCTACCTCGTGAAAGAAATATGAGAGGAGCCCAGGTGTTCACATCTACACTCTGTGCATAACAGTGACTCCGGGGAGAGTGGTAGAGGATAACACAAGATTTGTATCACTTAGTACCAAAGAGAAAGCATGCTTTGGAAGAGCGGGTAGTTCTTGGCCAGATCAGGAGTAAGAACAGGAGTTTTTTGCTCTTAGGGCAGCAAACCCACCATATTCTTCTGTGGAGAAAGAATGGTGATGTCATCTCCTCAAGGACCATAACTCTCCACCCCACCCTCAGTGTGTCTCTGTCCTCACTGTGTAAGAGTGAGAGCAAAAGAGTTCATTATGTTCTCTCAGTGTCTTGAAAAATCCTGGAAGCAGCATTTTTGCCAGTGTCCCCGGTTGGGTGGCCAACTTGTTCTGGTTTGCTTGGGAGTCTCCTGGTTTTAGCAACAACAACAAAAAAAAAAAAAGGCCCCACATCCTGGAAGACCCCAGTCCTAGGCAAACCAGTACCACTGGGAAACTCTAGTTCCTAGAGTTTAAACCACTAAATGGTTCCCCAGGGATCAGGATTTTCATGCCCTAGATGGTCTCCAAAGTAAAAGAGCCAATGGATTGCATTCAAATCTGGAATCCTTTTAGGCATTATAGTACTAATACATGTTGAATGCCAATAAAACTTTACTATAGCTGCTGTAGGGTAGAGTAAAAGTGAAAAACTACAGATAAATAATAAACACAAGGCAACGAATTCCAAACTGGGCATTTGGATTGTTGGACTAGATAAGTAAGAGATCATTGGAAGACTGACCAGTGGTTGACGTGACTGGAGACACAACTTGAGGAAGATTGATCCGGAGGGAGGTGTGTAAAATCTAGAACAGAGAAGTCCCAAAGTAAATCAGTATAAATTATTTTCTCTTTGGGGAACTTTCGTCTAGTGGGCTGGCAGCAGTATCAGTCACACCCTGTTTTTCTTGGCCTCACTCTGATTTGATCTTTGAAATTTCACCTATGCTCTAGAAGCTGGATGTATTTGCATAATATACCACTAGAAGGAAATATGAGGAATTGGGCCCCCAAAAAAAATTCCTTTGGGGAGAACTGCATTGCTAGAGAACAGAGTGCTGGGGAGATAGTTAATCATAAGCCCTTTGGAACTTTTGAATTTTGAACAATGTGAATGTACCATCAATGCAAAAATTAATAATATCATTTAAATTTAATAAGCAAGAAAAATAACAAAGAAGCTAGGAAGGAGGAAAGAACCCAGATGAAACAGGCTGAACTGCATTTTTGAATTCTGCATCTAATTTTCCAGGCCAAATTGACTAATTCTGAGTCTCATTTAATTCCATCTGTATATAGCAATCAGTGAATAATTGATGTTTAATTTTATTTTATCAGTGATATAAATATGAAATTACTTGAAGTTATCTTCTATATTTCCATGTAAAACAGCAACAACAAAAATAAATATAAAACACATATGTACATGGGGAAGTTAAAGTTCAGTTTAAGCAGCATGATATGGTGGAAAGTGCATGGGTTTTGGAATGAGTCAACTGAGTTAAGATCATAGTTGTATCACCTAATAGCTGTTGGCTTGGGGGGCAGGTTAGTTATCCTAATTGAGCCCATTTTTTTGTCTGTAAGTGATAATGCAAATAAGTTCAATAAGTAATAATTTTATAAGTTTATTTGGGTTTTTCAGCAAGGTGTTACAGAAAACTCCAAATGATCTTTTGGCCAACCCAATAATAGCTACCTCAAAGAGCCACTGTAGAGATTAAATGAGAATCTATACATCAAAACTCACAAAAAGAGGAATGTTCTCCTCCCGCTGCCGAAGCATCTAGAACCATGCTCTGCACACAGATGGTGATACATAAATATGAACTCAGTAATTAAAGAAATGATTGTTAGATGATAAGTGAATTGGCATCAATAGCATAGTCTATTATTTTAAAGATGAATCCAGGCTTTGGGATACCTGGGTTCCGGCCTCACTACTCTTTGACCTTAAAAGAGTTCCTTATTCTCTTTAATATTGAGTTCTTCCTCCCTGGGACACTTTTTTCCTCAAGCTGCATGGCTCACTTATCCTTCAAATCTTTATTGAAGACTTTTCAGTGAGGAATTTCCAGAACATGTGCTTAAATATGCAAATCATTTCTTCTCTGGTTCTCTAGATTACTTATCACCACCTGCCATGCTATTTATCTTACTTGTTTGTTTAGTATATATTTTCTCCCCTCTTTAATAAAACCCATAAGAGCAGGGGTTTTGTTTATTGTGTTCCCTCCTCTCTTGAGGATCTAGAGCAGTGTCCCATACATGGGAGGCATTAAAAGTTTTGTCGAGTGAATGAATGCATATGTAAGTGTGTAAGTTGAGAGGCTGGAGTAAGAGAACTTTAATTGTCGTTATCAGTTCTACCATTCCATAGCAAATGCTTCCAATTTCTATTTTGTTCCAATATTAACCTATCTTTAAAAAGATTTTAGGTCTTTGTTACTAGAAGAGCTAACTTCACCAATAATGACATTCTACATGATTTTTAAAATGAGACCAGTAAATACAAATATGTCCTTTAATAGTGTCATGTTTAATTAGCAAAAGAGTTTTATTCTTTGAAAATTGGAAAAACTCTGAAGACTGTGAGGGGAAAAAAAAACAACCTAAATAACCCAGTGTGATTATTAAATTATGAGAGGAAGATGGGAAATTTTTATGTACTCCTCAGAAATATGATAAA
The DNA here is from genome assembly GCF_014754425.2 of Oryx dammah. NCBI lineage: Eukaryota > Metazoa > Chordata > Mammalia > Artiodactyla > Bovidae > Oryx > Oryx dammah. The sequence continues at coordinate 104,246,163 of NW_024070207.1, read as the reverse complement.
CATAACAATTCAGGGTTTTTTTTTTAGGAATTATTTACTTTGGCTTCTTTTATTTTGTTGTCATTGTTCAATGGCTAAGTCCTGTCTGACACTTTGTTACTCCATGAACTGTAGCACTCCAGGCTTCCCTGTCCTTCACTATCTCCTGGAGTTTGCTCAAACTCATGACAATTAAGTTGGTGACACCATCTTTTATTTAAATTTCATTTACTACATAATGGATAGAAGCTTTAATTATGGCAGTAAAATTGCCAGGTATACTTACGGATTTTTCAGGACAAAGTTTAAACACTCTCTTTTTAATTATTTGATCCTAAAGTTTTGCTTGTTTCTGTGGAGCCCTTGCTTCAGGAATTACAGTCAATTTTAGCATTGGTGGTATAGTCATACAGTTCAGTTCAGTGGCTCAGTCGTGTCCGACTCTTTGTGACCCCATGAATCGCAGCACGCCAGGCCTCCCTGTCCATCACCAACTCCTGGAGTTCACTCAGACTCACATCCATCCAGTCAGTGATGCCATCCAGCCATCTCATCCTCTGTTGTCTCCTTCTCCTCCTGCCCCCAATCTCTCCCAGCATCAGAGTCTTTTCCAGTGAGTCAACTCTTCACATGAGGTGGCCAAAGTATTGGAGTTTCAGCTTCAGTATCAGTCCTTCCAATGAACTTCCAATGAACAGTCCTTTAGGATGGACTGCTTGGATCTCCTTGCAGTCCAAGGGACTCTCAGCCGTGGCAGATCCATGTCAATGTATGGCAAAACCAATACAGTATTATAAAGTAAAATAAAGTAAAAATAAAATTAAAAAAATAATAAAAGAATGGATTAAAAGTTTAAAAAAAAGAGTCTTCTGCAACACAACAGTTCAAAAGCATCAATTCTTCAGTGCTTAGCTTTCTTCACAGTCCAACTCTCACATCCATACATGACCACTGGAAAAACCATAGCCTTGACTAGAGGGACCTTTGTTAGCAAAGTAATGTCTCTGATTTTGAATAGGCTGTCTAGGTTGGTCATAACTTTCCTTCCAAGGAGTAGCATCTTTTAATTTCATGGCTGCAACCACCATCTGCAGTGATTTTGTAGCCCAAAAAAATACAATCTGACACTGTTTCCACTGTTTTCTCGTCTATTTCCTATGAAGTGATGGGACCAGATGCCATGATCTTAGTTTTCTGAATGTTGAGCTTTAAGCCAACTTTCTCACTCTCCTCTTTCACTTTCATCAGGAGGCTTTTTAGGTCCTCTTCACTTTCTGCCATAAGGGTGGTGTCATCTGCATATCTGAGGTTATTGATATTTCTCCCAGCAATCTTGATTCCAGCTTGTGCTTCTTCTAGCCCAGCGTTTCTTATGATGTATTCTGCATATAAGTTAAATAAGCAGGGTGAAAATATACATCCTTGACGTACTCCTTTTCCTATTTGGAACCAGTCTGTTGTTCCATGTCCAGCTCTAACTGTTGCTTCCTGACCTGCATATAGGTTTCTCAAGAGGCAGGTCAGGTGGTCTGGTATTCCCATCTCTCTCAGAATTTTCCACAGTTTATTGTGATCCACACAGTCAAAGGCTTTGGCATAGTCAATAAAGAAGAAATAGATGTTTTTCTGGAGCTCTCTTGTTTTTTTCTGTGATCCAGCGGATGTTGGCAATTTGATCTCTGGTTCCTTTGTCTTTTCTAAAACCAGCTTGAACATCTGGAAGTTCATGATTCACATATTGCTGAAGCCTGGCTTGGAGAATTTTGAGCATTACTTTACTAGTGTGTGAGATGAGTTCAATTGTGTGGTAGTTTGAGCATTCTTTGGCGTTGCCTTTCTTTGGGATTGGAATGAAAACTGACCTTTTCCAGTCCTGTGACCACTGCTTAGTTTTCCAAATTTGCTGGTATATTGAGTGTAGCACGTTCACAGCATCATCTTTCAGGATTTGAAATAGCTCAGCTGGAATTCCATCACCTCCACTAGCTTTGTTCGTAGTGATGCCTTAGCCCACTTGACTTCACATTCCAGGATGTCTGGCTCTAGATGAGTGATCACACCATCGTGATTATCTTGGTCAGGAGTGACTTAAATTTAGGTTTTCTCAGAAATACACTGGAAAGCAGCATCTCTCTTCCCAGCTTGCACAGATGTTTATTGATCTTTGTCCACTTAAGTCAGTGAAAAGTCAGTTTTGGGCTAGGAGACTAGAAGGCTGGTACTCTAGTTCAGTGGAGCTTTGTCCTATAGTGCCTCTGACTTCTGATTCTTTAATTGTAATAAAATATAGAATGAATAATGACCTTCATTAGATTGTCATCACCTTGCTGTCGGTGAAAGAGGCCATTGCTTGGTCTTTCTTGACTTTTTCTCTAGAGACCTTATAGACCTCTGACATGCTACTTTTAACTCAGAAGAAGGAAAATATGTCTGACTATAATTTGGGATTCTGCAACCAGTTGACCACAGTAGAGACATAGGCAATAAGTCATTATTTCAGCTCTGTAATATTTGCCTACTGTGGCAGAAACAATCCTGTGTGTTCATCAAGCTACTTCATTATTTCCTGGACACACAGAAAGACTATATTTTCTTATCATGTTTGTATGTAGATGAAGACATATGACCAGTTCTGTACAATGGGTTGTAAGCAAGGTTATATATCCTCATTGGAGACAAGGTCCCTTAAATCTTCAGTGAGATCTTCTAAACTCTCTTCTCTTGTCTCCTACATGGATAGAGAGCATTCAGTGGAGATGGTCTATGAAACATGATGCCTTGGTCCCAGAGTAACTGCATAGTCAGAAATAGCTATTCTGAAGCTTGTATTGACAAGAACTGAACTTACTGTCTTTAAGGTTTAAAGTTGATTCTTATAGCACTTGGAGGGCTTCCCTTATAGCTCAGCTGGGAAAGAATCTGCCTGCAATGCAGGAGACCCGGGTTTGATTCCAGGGTTGGGAAGATCCCCTGGAGAAGGAAATGGCAACCCACTCCAGTATTCTTGCCTGGAGAATCTCATGGGCAGAGGAGCCTGGTGGGCTACAGTCCATGAGGTTGTAAGAGTCAGACACGACTTAGTGACTAAACCACCATAGCACTTGGACCTATGCTAAATAATATACTCCCCTTCATTCTGCAATTAACCAGCCAGTAATTATTCTGCATGGTTTGGTTTCCTTCTAAATTAAGGAACTAAACAATAATTCATGTTAACAACTGATTTGACCATACAGTCAGATTTTGAAATGGTTAGATTTGGAGCATGTGTTAACATGGACTGAAGCTTAGCTCCGGATTCATGTCCCTATACTGCTAATACATTTACAGGTGAGCAGAGAAAGAAAAGACTAAAGAACCACTACATATTATTAAAGATAATGTCTTACCTTTCATCCAGAGGCACATAGGAAAGTATTTAAAATATAGATTCACTAGGGCAGCTTACCAATTTACATATAAGTTTAAAAATTAGTGTTGCCCTGATAATGTGAGCTCTTCTAAACTGTGTATGGCCTTTGGTTCAAGGTCAAGTGGATGTAGCTAAGCCTCAAAGAAGAAATTTCCATAAAATTATGGGAAACTGAAAATAGTGTTTTATACTAGAACCCTGAAGAAACTTAAATTATGGTTTTTAACTTCTTCTGGAAAGGGGGGAAATATTTCTTAATTGTTAGAAGAAAGTGTGTTTTGTTCCTAAAATGATGCATGAGTTTATATACTTAAATGGGCTTATTATTTATTTTCTTGTTATAAAATGAGAATGTTTATTCTTAGGAGTGTGTTGTTGAGTCTCTAAATATTGGAGGTTTTCTATGTTTCTATTATTGATTGTTTAATTCCATTGTGATCTGAAAGTATACTTTGTACGATTTCTATTTTTTAAATTTGTTTGTGTTTTATGACCCAGAATGTGGTCTGCCTTGATGAATGTTCCATGTGAGCTTGAGAAGGATGTGTATTCTGCTGTCTTTGGGTCAGGTATTCTATGAATGTCAATTAAATCCAGTTGATTGACAGTGCTGTTCAGTTCAATTATATCCTTACAGATTTTCTAGCTGATTCATCTGTCAGTTACTGATGGAGGAGTATTGAAATCTCCAACTATAATTATGGGTTTGTGGATTTCTCTTAATAACTCAGTCAGTTTTTGCCTCATGTATTTTGATGTTCTGTTGTTAGGTACATACGTATTAATGACTGTTACGTCTTTTTGGAGAACTGACCCCTTTACAGTTAAGTAATGCCCCTCTTTTGTGGCTTCACAAGTGCTGCAGTGGTAAAGAATCTGCTTGCCAGTGCAGGAGATGCAAGAGATGCAGGTTAAAGCCCTGGAAAAGGAAATGACAATCCACTCCAGTATTTTTGCCTGGGAAATTCCATGGACAGAGAAGTCTGACAGGCTACAGTCCAAGAATTTGCAAAGAGTTGGACACGACTAAGCACCCATGCTTGCGCACGCGCACACACACACAATACCCCTCTTTATCTTTGATAAATTTCCTTGCTCTGAGGTCTGCTTTGACACTAATGCAGTTACAATGGAAACAGTGACAGATTTTATTTTCTTGGACTCCAAAATCACTGCAGATGGTGACTGCAGCCATGAAATTAAGACGCTTACTCCTTGGAAGAAAAGTTATGACCAACCTAGATAGCATATTGAAAAGCAGAGACATTACTTTGCCGACTAAGGTCCGTCTAGTCAAGGCTATGGTTTTTCCAGTGGTCATGTATGGATGTGAGAGTTGCACTGTGAAGAAAGCTGAGTGCCGAAGAATTGATGCTTTTGAACTGTGGTGTTGGAGAAGACTCCTGAGAGTCCCTTGGACTGCAAGGAGATCCAACCAGTCCATTCTAAAGGGGATCAGCCCTGGGTGTTCATTGGAAGGAATGATGCTAAAGCTGAAACTCCAGTACTTTGGCCACCTCATGTGAAGTGTCGATTCATTGGAAAAGACTCTGATGCTGGAAGGGATTGGGGTCAGGAGGAGAAAGGGACGGCCGAGGATGAGATGGCTGGATGGCATCACTGACTCAATGGACGTGAGTCTGAGTGAACTCCGAGAGTTGGTGATGGACAGGGAGGCCTGGTTTGCTGCTATTCATGGGGTTGCAAAGAGTCGGACACGACTGAGCGACTGAACTGAACTGAACTGAACATTGGGTTGGCCAAAAAGTTCAGTGGAGAACAGCTTATGAACACCTGAATGAACTTTTTGGCCAACCCAACACATACAGATGGTAGTGAACAGTTAAGTAGTACAGAAAAGTTTAAAATGAAAAGGAACCATCTCTAGGCCTTGCTTGTCACACCTTTAGGGGCATTTTCCAGGTGCAACTTCTTTATCCTTTTTTAGTTCTTTGGGTGTTTATCTTAATAAGTCTAAATAATATGCTTATGCATCTATTCTTGCTTTATCAACTTTATGTTTATTTACAACTTTCTATGAAAAATGTAGATTTTATTCAATACTATTAACCCTAATTCCCCATCTCTTACTTCTGTTTTTTATTAATTATGCAAACTGTATGATTTCCTATTGATTATTATAACTTTCAATAATATACATAAAACTCCACATATTCCATATATTACCCATGTTATTATTAATGTTTTTATTGTTTGCTTTTGCAGCTTTAAATAATGCACCTTAAACTCTGTGTCATGCCCTATCAAGTTTTAACTGTCATCTTTCTACTTTCTACATTGTGAGATGAATATATCCCCCCTTTTTTCTGTTTTTTCCTTCCACTTCTCATCTATCATCAGCTTTTCCTTTATTTTACATTGTCAAGGCTGCTAAAGCTTTCATTCCAATTTGTAGTCCTATTTAAGTATTTCATGCTTCATGTAAAGATTATAAAAGGTAAATAGCAAAAACTTTTTCATGATGCTGAAAATGTTATTAACTCTTCCATCAACTAATATTTACTTTCCCATGGACTGAATGCCATCAGTCTTGGATCCTTTAAAGAGAAATGTTCCTAGGAGCAAGGTAAACTCTAGTTGCATTTCTTACAGTTCATCAGTTACTTCAAAACATATAATAATTTTTTTAAGTTTCCTATTAGCTTGACTAAAATTTAAAAGCTAGTGAAGGATCCTAGAGCCTACTACACAGAGTGAAGTAAGTCAGAAAGAGAGAAACAAGTATCATATATTAATGCATATATGTGGAATCTAGAAAGATGGTACTGATGAAGCTATTTGCAGGGCAAGAATAGACGTAGAGATGGGCATAACAGACTTGTGGACACAGTGGGGGAAGGAGCGTTCAGTTCAGTTCAGTCCCTCAGTCGTGTCTGACTCTTTGTGACCCCATGGACTGCAGCACACCAGGCCTCACTGTCCATCGCCAGCTCCCGGAGTTTACGCAAACTCATGTCCACTGAGTTGGTGAAGCCATCCAACCATCTTGTCCTCTGTTGTCCCCTTTTCCTCCTGCTTTCAGTCTTTCCCAGCATCAGGGTCTTTGCATCAGGTGGCATGAGTCTGTTCTTTGCATGAGGTGGCCAAAGTATTGGAGTTTCAGCTTTAGCATTAGTCCTTTCAATGAATACTCAGGATTGATCTCCTTTAGGATGGACTGGTTTGATCTCCTTGCAGTCTAAGGGACCCTCAAGAGTCTTCTCCAACACCACAGTTCAAAAGCATCAATTATTTGGCACTCAGCTTTCTTTATGGTCCAGCTCTCACATCCATACATGACTACAGGAAAAACCATAGCTTTGACTAGACAGACCTTTGTTGGCAAAGTAACGTCTCTGCTTTTTAATATGCTGTCTCGGTTGGTCATAACTTTTCTTCCAAGGAGCAAATGTCTTTTAATTTCATGGCTGCAGTCATCATATGCAGTGATTTTAGAGCCCCCCAAAATAAAGTCTATCACTGTTTCCCCATCTATTTGCCCTGAAGTGATGGGACCAGGTGCCATGATCTTAGTTTTCTGAATGTTGAGTTTTAAGAAAACTTTTTCACTCTCCTCTTTCACTTTCATCAAGAGGCTCTTTAGTTCTACACTTTGTGCCTTAAGGGTGGTATCATCTGCATATCTGAGGTTATTGATATTTCTCCTGGCAATCTTGATTCCAGCTTATGCTTCATCCAGCCTGGCATTTTGCCTGATATACTCTGCATGTAAGTTAAATAAGCAGGGTGACAATATACAGCCTTGAAATACTCCTTTCCTGATTTGGAACCAGTCTGTTGTTCCATGTCCAGTTCTAACTGTCACTTCTCGACCTGCATACAGATTTCTCAAGAGGCAGGTCAGGTAGTCTGGTATTCCCATCTCTTGAAGAATTTTCCACAATTTGTTGTGATCCACACAGTCAAAGGCTTTGGCATAGTCAATAAAGCAGAAGTAGATGCTTTTCTGGAACTCTCTTGCTTTTTCTAGGATCCAGCAGATGTTGGCAATTTGATCTCTGGTTCCTCTGCCTTTCTAAAACCAGCTTATACATCTGGAAATTCTTGGTTCACATACTGTTGAAGCCTGCCTTGGAGAATTTTGAGCATTGCTTTGCTAGCGTGTGAGATGAGTGCAATTGTGCAGTAGTTTGAACATTTTTTGGCATTGCCCTTTTGGGGGCATTGGAATGAAAACCGACCTTTTCCAGTCCTGTGATCACTGCTGAGTTTTCTAAGTTTGCTGGCATATTGAGTGCAGCACTTTCACAGCATCATCTTTTAGGATTTGAAATAGCTCAGTGGAATTCCATCACCTCCACTTGCTTTGCTCGTAGTGATACTTCCTCAAGCCCACTTGATTTCGCATTCCAGGATGTCTGGCTCTAGGTGAGTGAGCACACCATCGTGATTATCTGGGTCATGGAGACCTTTTTTGTATAGTTGTTCTGTGTATTCTTGCCACATCTTAATATCTTCTGCTTCTGTTAGGTCCATACCATTTCTGTCCTTTATTGAGCCCGTCTTTGCATGAAATGTACCCTGATATCTCTAATTTTCTTGAGGAGATCTCTAGACTTTCCCATTCTATTGTTTTCCTCTATTTCTTTGCATTGGTCGCTGAGAAAGGCTTTCTTATCTCTTCTTGCTATTCTTTGGAACTCTGCAGTCAAATGGGTCTGTCTTTCCTTTTCTCCTTTGCCTTTTGCTTCTTCTATTTGCAACTATTTGGAAGGAGGGGAAGGGATGAATTGAGAGAATAGTATGGAAACATATGCATTACCTTATGTGAAATCAATGGCCAGTGTGGAGTTGCTGTATAACACAGGGAGCTCAACCTCGTGCTCTGTGACAACCTAGAGGGTTGAGGAGGTATGGAGGGAGCTTTAAGAAGGAAGGGACATATGTATACCTATGGGTGATTCATGTTGGGTGTGTGGCAGAAACTAGCACAGTATTGTAAAGCAGTTATATTCCATTTAAGTTCATTTAAAAAATAACCTGACAATGTCAAGAATGTGGAGCAACTAGAATTTTCAGATACTGCTGGTCAAACTGTTCATTGGCATAGGTACTTGGGAAAATAGTTTAGCATTGTCTATTAAAATTGAACATATGTGCACTTATGATCCAACTCCTCCACTCTCACATATATGCTCCAGAGAAGACTGAGTTTAAGAATATCCATCACAGCACTATTTATAATAACCAAATCTGGAAGTGTCTGAGCTTCCCTGGTAGCTCAGACAGTAAAGAATCTGCCTGCAATGTAGGAGACCGGGGTTCAATCCCTGGGTCAGGAAGGGCCCCTGGAGGAGGAAATGGCAACCCACTCCAGTATTCTTGCCTGGAGAATCCCACTGACAGAGAAACCTGGCAGGCTACAGTCCATGGGGTTGCAAAGAGCCAGACACGACTGAGTGACTAAGCATGCAGGCTGGGGTAGGGCAGGTGTTGTCATTTATAATACCCAAATCTGGAGGTAATCCAAATATCTATCAACAATGGAATGAATTAATACATTGTGATACATTCATAAAATAAAATACTATACAACAATGAGAATTGTTGCTGTTTGCAATAGATGAATAATATTGAATAAAAGAAGACAGATATAAAAGAGTGAATACTCTATGACTCGTTTATAAGACAGGAAGAAATATTCTATAGAGTGTTAGAAGTCAGCATTGTGCTTGCCCTCAGGGATTCAGGTAGTAACTAGGATTGTTGTTGTTTAGTCACTCAGTTGTGTCCAGCTCTTTGCAACCCTGTGGACTGTAGCCCACCAGGCTCCTCTGTCTATGGGATTTCCCAGGCAAGAATACTGGAGTGAGTTGCAATTTCATACTCCTTAAAATGGTTCTTTTAGTGGTCAAATATAAGTGGCTTATTTTCTATTGGGTTCAAAAATAATTTTTAAAGATATCTTTTTATTTATTTTTCTACACCAAGTCTTAGTTATGGCATGTGGAATCTAGCTCTCTGACCAGGAATTGAACCAGGGCCCCCTGCATTGGGAGCATGGATCCATAGCCACCGGAGCACCAGGGAAATTTTCCCAAATAGTTTTTAAGTAAATTACATCTTTTATTCTCTTCTTTGTAACTTTCTTTGTAAAGTTTGTACGCACTTCCTACTTTGCCTCTCTTTTGTGGTCACTTCAGTTTTCCTAACCCATTGGACTATGAGTCAGCATCAAGCTAGTTGTTTGTCAAAGTAACAGCTGTAAGCATTTCAACTTTCCCATCCCATGACACATTTGGTCATTTTCTTTTTCATGGCAGTTGATAAGGCCAGTCAACAGAGTATATCTCTTCTTGTAATTTGTTTTTTACTTAGAATCCTAATTAGCATAAAGGCAGTTAAAAAGTCGTTTCTATGTGGAATACTTACTACCAAGGTTGAGAGACACTATGTTTAACATTTAATTGGTTTATAGTGCTGTGAGGCTAGTCTTCAAGGTCATAAAAATCTTACTTATGAACATACCCATAAAAATGTTAACAGCTGTTTTAAAAACATCAAAGTTGCATTTTCTTCCTGAGCAATGAAGAGTTGTTACTTGCATAAAATACCAAGTCTAATATATCTTTAAGTGTTCTTTTGATTAGCAGAAGTAAACTTGACCCTGTCCCCAAGAACAAATGAGTTGCCTGCAAATGTAACTTCTTTTTATTCCCCTAACATCACGCCATGCACGAACCAATTTACCAGTCATTCAGATTATATTGACAAAACGTTAAGACTGGCTTTTGAATCTGCTACGGCCTCACAGCCTCCTCTCATACAACAACTTGTTGGCTCGGTGCTCCATTGCCAATAAAGTACCTAACCCTGTATTGTCTCCTAACTTTCTCCCTTTCCCTAACCTCCTATCCACCACAACTCATTTTTTTTTTTTTACAGAAGCCAGAGTGACTATCTAAACATGTAAAATGCTATGTTCTACTCTCTGTTTAAACTCTATAAAAAGCTTTCTACTGCCTTTAGAATAAAATTCAGACACTCTACATGATCCACCCTCTAGCTCATAATCTTCTTATTCCTAGCTTAGCACTGGCCATTCTTTCTGTCTACAGTGCTCGGCCCACAGATTTTCCCATGGCCATATCAGTGTGAATTCAACTCAGTGGTTAACAGATTGCAAGAGGCTTTCAAAGGAGATGCTTCACTCCCATGGCCAGGGTGTCCACAGACTGTAACTCAGTTTTATTTTGCCTGAAATTATTAATCACGTGTTTCTGGACTTGATATTTGCCCTCATCATTCTCACCCAATGCTAGATTATAAATTCTATTAAAGTAGGTATTTTTTTATCTTGAATTCTGCCTGTTGCTTTTAAATAAAATAGTTCTGGTATGAATGAATAAATAAAACTAGTTTGATAAATGCTATTCCGCCTGCAATGTAGGAGACCTGGGTTCAATCCCTGGGTTGGGAAGATCTCCTGGAGAAGGGAATGGCTACCCACTCCAGTATTCTGGCCTGGAGAATTCCATGGACTGTATAGTCCATGGGGTCGCAAAGAGTTGGACACGACTGAGCAACTTTCACTTTACATCTCTTCTTCACTCTGGATATAGGTCCTCACTCAAAATTATCACTAATTTATTATCAATGCTTCACATTTCCTTAAAAAGGTAGTCATATATGCAATCATACCTTTTACTATATGTCCATTCTATTTATTATTTATGGATTAGTAACAGAGTGCCCTCAAAACTTATGGTTTAAAATAGCATTTTAATAGTTATCTCAGTTTCTGTGGATCAGAAAACTAGGAATGGCTTAGCTAGGTCCTCTGGCTCAAGGTCTCTCAGGCTGCAACCAGCCAAGGTATTGGCCAGGGCAGCCATCCTCTCAAGGCTCCTCCAAAGTGTAAGTGTGTGCTTCCAGGCTTCCTCTGGCTATTGGAAGGATTCACTTTCTCATAGGCAGTCAGACTGAAAGCCATATCAGACTGCCTATTTATTTATTTATTGGAGTATAGTTGCTTTATAATGTTGTGTTAGTTTCTGCTATGCAGCAAAGTGAATCATAGGGGTGTGTGTGTGTGTGTGTGTGTGTGTGTATATATATATATATATATATATATCTCCCATATGTTTATGCTATGAATATATGTATGTCCCTTCCCTTTTGAGCCTCCTTCCCTCCCCCTATCCCACCCCTCTAGGTCATTGCAGAGCACTGAGCTGAGCTCCCTGTGCCCTACAGAAGCTTCCCACTAGCTGTCTAGTTTATTCATTGTAGTGTGTATATATCAATGCTACTCTCTCAATTCATCCCACTCTCTCCTTCCCCCTCAACTGTGTCCATAAATCCATTTTCTATATCTGTGTATCTACTTCCAGCCCTGGAAATAGGTTCCTCAGTACCATTTTTCTAGATTCCAGACAGACTAAGCCTCCACAGTCTGGACTCTCCAGACTGTGGAGGCTTAGTCCTTGTCATGACGGCCTTTCCATGCAACAGCTCATAACATGGCAGTTTGCTTCAGCAGAGTGAGAAGATGAGAGAGAAGACAGGTTGAGCAACATAGACAGTAGATCATCTGGTAGCCAAATCTTGGAAATGACATGCCATCACTTTTGCTCTATTTTGTTTGTTACAAATGAGTCACTAGGTCCAGCCCAAATTGAGGGGAAGGAGACTTCTCTTGAATCCCAGGAGGCAAGGATCACTGGAAGCCAATTTAGCAACTGCCTACCACAGCTCCATACCTCCATGTTTGTATACAATTTTGTCCCATTCCTTTTACTCTGTCTTGTTTTCCTGGAATTTTCTCCTCTTGGGGGCCAAAGCACTGGTCATCATGCTCACTTTGTGTCACTTGTCTCTGAGTTTATTCTTTCCAACTTAGAAATTTTGAGGGAAAAGTGTTAGTTTAAGATATATAGGAAGTTGGGAAAAATACCCAGTCATAAAACTTCAATAAAATATTGATATCAGAACAATGTGTACCAAGAGCTGGTTGTCATTAAAAGGCAAATATTATTTCATTCTTTCAAGAAATATTTTTTGAGTGACTGTGTGCTAGGCACTGTTCTAGATGTTAAGACACATCAGTGTAGGAAACAAACAAACAGAAAAGCTTGCTTTCAAGAACCTTTATAAACTGATGTATTGGGTTGGCCAACAAGTTCATTTGGGGGTTTTCTGTACCAGCTTCTGGTTAAAGCCAAACGAACTTTTTGGCCAACCAAAATAGAGTGAAGATAGTAACAAGACATGGTAAGTGTTAGGGTGAAAGAAAGGGGATCTAATGTGCTAGGTTGAGAGGAGGGTGACATTTTAGCTACCCTAGACCATCCTTCTTCCAATACAACAAATTATATCCCTTCCATTTTTCTCCTGAGCACATATCATTCTATTCTCATTGAGAAGATGCCCTTTGAACAAAGACCTGAAGGATCACCTGCAAATATCCCAAGATTACCCAGGCAGGTGAAAGAGCAAGGACAAAGTAGAGACCAGGACTGGTGTGTTAAAGGACATAAAAAAGTTTAGTGTATCTGAAATGAGTGAAAAGGGGAAAGTGGATAAAGAGATAAGGTTGGAAAGAAGGGCCAGATCCTTCAAGGCCTTGCAGAACATTGTCAGAACTTCTATCTGTCTTTCCCTGTGAGTGATGTGGGAGCCCTTTGGAGGATATTGAACACAAAAGTGGATGTGATCTATCATAATATTTTAACAGGGTTGTGTTGACTGCCATGTTGAGAATAGACTAACAGGGACTTGAGAAAAGAAGACAGACCATTTAAGCCAGATAAGAGATGCTGGGGACTCAGACTGGAGCAGTAACAGTGGGAGTGAAGAAGTGTTGAGATCTTGGGTTTATTTTGAAAGCAAAGTTAACGTTCGTTAGAAGATTGGAATTGGATGGTATACGTTGGAGAAAGGGAAGTCAAGTATGACTCCCAAGAACCTGGCCTAAACCAACAAAGTTGCCATAAACTGAGATGGAGTCAGTCAGTCCATGGAAGGAACATGTTTACGGGAAGATCATTTAGGAGCTTCATTATAGACACGTTAACTCTGAAAAGCCTACTAGGCATCTGAATGGAAATGCTGAACAGCAATAGTCTGAAATTCTGGACTTTTTGGACTCCAGAAGTCTGAACTTCTGGAAAAGAAGTTCACTCTAGGAATATATATTTCAAAGGAGTTAGCATCAGTTCAGTTCAGTTCATTTCAGTCGCTCAGTCGTGTCCAGCTCTTTGCGACCCCATGAATTGCAGCACGCCAGGCCTCCCTGTCCATCACCAACTCCTGGATTTCACAGACTCACGTCCATTGAGTCAGTGATGCCATCCAGCCATCTTATCCTGGGTCATCCCCTTCTCCTCCTGCCCCCAATCCCTCCCAGCATCAGAGTCTTTTCCAATGAGTCAACTCTTCGCATGAGATGGCCAAAGTACTAGAGTTGCAGCTTTAGCATCATTCCCTCCAAAGAAATCCCAGGGCTGATCTCCTTCAGAATGGACTGGTTGGATCTCCTTGCAGTCCAAGGGACTCTCAAGAGTCTTCTCCAACACCACAGTTCAAAAGCATCAATTCTTCAGCGCTCAGCCTTCTTCACAGTCCAACTCTCACATCCATACATGACCACAGGTAAAACCATAGCCTTGACTAGATGGACCTTAGTCGGCAAAGTAATGTCTCTGCTTTTGAATATACTATCTAGGTTGGTCATAACTTTTCTTCCAAGGAGTAAGCAAGTGTGTTTTAATTTCATGGCTGCAGTCACCATCTGCAGTGATTTTGGAGCCCAGAAAAATAAAGTCTGACTCTGTTTCCACTATTTCCCCATCTATTTCCCATGAAGTGACGGGACCAGATGCCATGATCTTCATTTTCTGAATGTTGAGCTTTAAGCCAACATTTTCACTCTCCTCTTTCACTTTCATCAAGAGGCTTTTTAGTTCCTCTTCACTTTCTGCCATGAGGGTGGTGTCATCTGCATATCTGAGGTTATTGATATTTCTCCCAGCAATCTTGATTCCAGCTGTGTTTCTTCCAGTCCAGCGTTTCTCATGATGTACTCTGCATATAAGTTAAATAAGCAGGGTGACAATATACAGCCCTGACGTACTCCTTTTCTTATTTGGAACCAGTCTGTTGTTCCATGTCCAGTTCTAACTGTTGCTTCCTGACCTGCATACAGATTTCTCAAGAGGCAGGTCAGGTGGTCTGGTATTCCCATCTCTCTCAGAATTTTCCACAGTTTATTGTGATCCACACAGTCAAAGGCTTTGGCATAGTCAATAAAGCAGAAATAGATGTTTTTCTGGAACTCTCTTGCTTTTTTGATGATCCAGCGGATGTTGGCAATTTGATCTCAGGTTCCTCTGCCTTTTCTAAAACTAGCTTGAACGTCAGGAAGTTCACGGTTCACATATTGTTGAAGCCTGGCTTAGAGAATTTTGAGCATTACTTTACTAGCATGTGAGATGAGTGCAATCGTTCGGGAGTTTGAGGATTCTTTGGCATTGCCTTTCTTTGGGATTGGAATGCAAACTGACCTTTTCCAGTCCTGTGGCCACTGCTGAGTTTTCCAAATTTGCTGGCATGTTGAGTGCAGCACTTTGACAGCATCATCTTTCAGGGTTTGAAATAGCTCTACTGGAATTCCATCACCTCCACTAGTTTTGTTCGTAGTGATGCTTTCTAAGGCCCACTTGACTTCACATTCCAGGATGTCTGGCTCTAGATGAGTGATCACACCATCATGATTATCTGGATCGTGAAGATCTTTTTTGTACAGTTCTTCTGTGTAGTCTTGCCACCTCTTCTTAATATCGTCTGCTTCTGTTAGGTCCATACCATTTCTGTCCTTGATCGAGCCCATCTTTGCATGAAATGTTCCCTTGGTATCTCTAATTTTCTTGAAGAGATCTCTAGTCTTTCCCATTCTGTTGTTTTCCTCTATTTCTTTGCACTGATCGCTGAAGAAGGCTTTCTTATCTCTTCTTGCTATTCTTTGGAACTCTGCATTCAGATGCTTGTATCTTTCCTTTTCTCCCTTGCTTTTTACTTCTCTTCTTTCCACAGCTATTTGTAAGGCCTCCCTAGCCAGCCATTTTGCTTTTTTGCATTTCTTTTCCATGGGGATGCTGTTGATCCCTGTCTCCTGTACAGTGTCACAAACCTCATTCCATAGTTCATCAGGCACTCTATCTCTCAGATCTAGGCCCTTAAATCTATTTCTCACTTCCACTGTATAATCATAAGGGATTTGATTTAGGTCATATCTAAATGGTCTAGTGGTTTTCCCTACTTTCTTCAATTTAAGTCTGAATTTGGCAATAAGGAGTTCATGATCTGAGCCACAGTCAGCTCCCAGTCTTGTTTTTGCTGACTGTATAAAGCTTCTCCATCTTTGGCTGCAAAAAATATAATCAATCTGATTTCGGTGTTGACCATCTGGTGATATCCATGTGTAGAGTCTTCTCTTGTGTTGTTGGAAGAGGGTGTTTGCTATGACCAGTGCATTTTCTTGGCAAAACTCTATTAGTCTTTGCCCTGCTTCATTCCACATTCCAAGTCCAAATTTGCCTGTTACTCCAGGTGTTTCTTGACTTCCTACTTTTGCATTCCAGTCCCCTATAATGAAAAGGACATCTTTTTTGCGTGTTAGTTCTAAAAGGTCTTGTAGGTCTTCATAGAACCATTCAACTTCAGCTTCTTCAGTGTTACTGGTTGGGGCATAGGCTTGGATTACAGTGATATTGAATGGTTTGCCTTGGAAACGAACAGAGATCATTCTGTCATTTTTGAGATTGCACCCAAGTACTGCATTTTGGACTCTTTTGCTGACCATGATGGCTACTCCATTTCTTCTGAGGGATTCCTGCCCACAGTAGTAGATACAATGGTCATCTGAGTTAAATTCACCCATTCCAGTCCATTTTAGTTTGCTGATTCCTAGAATGTCGACGTTCACTCTTGCCATCTCTTGTTTGACCACTTCCAATCTGCCTTGATTCATGGACCTGACATTCCAGGTTCCTATGCAATATTGCTCTTTACAGCATCGGACTTTGTTTCTATCACCAGTCACATCCACAACTGGGTATTGTTTTTGCTTTGGCTCCATCCCTTCATTCTTTCTGGAGTTATTTCTCCACTGATCTCCAGTAGCATATTGGACACCTACTGACCTGGGGAGTTCCTCATTCAGTATCCTATTATTTTGCCTTTTCATACTGTTCATGGGGTTCTCAAGGCAAGAATACTGAAGTGGCTTGCCATTCCCTTCTCCAGTGGACCACATTCTGTCATACAGAAGATAAAGCAATAAGACTAGATGAAGGTACACAGAAAATATAAGAGGTGAAAATAAAAGCATCAGAGTGAAAAGCGCAAGTCTTCAATCAGCTCTGTGCTCAAACTAGGTCCAGTGACTAGGAGCATGGGAGCCCTTTCCTGCCAAATGGATAGCTGGGCTGCTCCCAGGAGGAGGGTCCTGCTTGTTGAGATTTCTTTTCACCAGCATCAAGATGACTTAAATCAGAACTCCTTCTTCCCTTCAACTAGGGATGCCTCAAGGTAAGCTCTGCTTCACAATTGGATTTCAAGAAAGCCTACTCTTTCCTTTCCCCAGCATGGGCCATCTGCTTCCTCTGTATAGAAGGTTCTCAGGCCTTAGTGTACATAATAATCCCCAGGAAAGCTTTGACTTGCTTACCTCCAGAGAGTTTCATTCTGTAGGTGAAGCTAGAAATCTTCATTCTTAGCGAGTGCTGAAATTAATGAGCGTGCTCCATGTTGAGAAAGCTAAATCAGCATAAAAAATACTAAACATTCTGTTACTCTAGAAAGCTTACATATTCATAGAGGCTATTGACCTTAGCTTTCTGATGATTCTGTGGTTACTTCCTAAAAGCTGTCATAGATCTTTAAGCTTCAAACTGTATAGAACCAGTTAAGAAGCTGCTTGAAAATATACATAGAAAACTTAAATACTCTGACTCTATTATTTTTTTAATCTTTTGAAAAAATATCCACTATCATTTTCAGAGAGTCTTGGAGCATGCAGTTCCTGTCTAAAGACTGTTGTGGTAGAGACATCTCTGTTCTTCCATATCTAAATTTCCTCTCCTTCAAATATAGGGGAACATTCCACCTTGGGTTTTGGCCAATTAGTTTTGGCCAATGAATTGTGAACAGGCATATTAGGTGTCACTTTCAGACCAAAGTATTTCACAGCCAGTGTTTGACTTTCTAGGATTTTCTTCCTCGCCACAGCAGTTGTAGAGGTCTCATGTTGAATTAATGGAGATGGAAGATCAAAACAGCCTGCATCTCTGCTCATCTCATGGCATTGTTTACCATGGAGAGTCTCCAGATCCTCATCAGATTTTGTGACTGAAAATAAATTTTGTGTTAAGCCACTGAGATTTATCTTTATTTGTTTGTTACCATGGCCTAAGCTTATCCTATCCTGACTCATCACCTGCCAGTATATCACAGGGTCTCTATAAAAGTATAGAACTGGAAGAGATCTGATTACTGCAAGTTTCTAACTCTGATTTTCAAATTTCTTACCCCATATTGAAGTGCCTTCTTGCTATACAAACAAGTAACTCAACTCTCATTCAACAACTCATCATCTTGCTCAAGTCTGCAATTTCAAATTATTCTCTAAATATAAAAGGAAACTTGGCTGCATGCATGTTCCAAATAATTCTACTTTATGTGTATTATGAAATAGAAACAGAGTGCATCACATTTTTTAGACACTACTTTCTTTAGGAGCCCATTCACCTCCTCACCTTCTTTCCTACTTTCTGTTTTGCACAGACTGGACTGTAAAACATCTTCCTTTGCTGCCCCTATATCAATTCAGTTCAGTTCAGTCACTCAGTCGTGTCTGACTCTTTGTGATCCCATGGACTGCAGCATGCCAGGCTTCCCTGTCCTTCACCAACACCTGGAGTTCACCCAAACTCATGTCCATAGAGTCAGTGATGCCATCCAACCATATCATCCTCTGTTGTCCCCTTCTCCTCCTGCCTTCAATCTTTCTCAGCATCAGGGACTTTTCTAGTGAGTCAGTTCTTTGCATCAGGTGGCCAATGTTTTGGAGTTTCAGCTTCGGCATCGGTCCTTCCAATGAACATTCAGGACTGATTTCCTTTAGGATGGACTGGTTTGATATCCTTGCAGTCCAAGGGGCTCTCAAGAGTCTTCTATAACACCACAGTTAAAAAGCATCAATTTTTCAGCACTCAGCTTTCTTCATGGTGCAACTCTCACATCCATACAAGACTACTGGAAAAACCATAGCTTTGCCTAGACAGATCTTTGTCAGCAAAGTAATGTCTCTGCTTTTTAATATGCTCTGTAGGCTGGTCATAGCTTTTCTTACAAGGAGCAAGCATTTTTTTAAAATTCATGGTTGAAGTCACCATCTGCAGTGATTTTGAAACCCAAGAAAATAAAGTCTATCACTGTTTCCACTGTTTCCCCATCTATTTCCCATGAAGTGATGGGACCAGATGCCATGATCTTTGTTTTCTAAATGTTAAGTTTTAAGCCAGCTTTTTCACTCTCCTCTTTCACGTTCATCAAGAGGCTCTTTAGTTCTTCTTCACTTTCTGCCATAAGGATGGTGTCATCTGAATATCTGAGTTTATTGATATTTCTCCTGGCAATCTTGATTCCAGCTTGTGCTTCATCCAGCGTGGCATTTTGCCTGATACACTCTGCATGTAAGTTAAATAAGCAGGGTTACAGCCTTGACATACTCCTTTCCCAATTTGGAACCAGTCTGTTTTTCCATGTCCAGTTCTAACTGTCACTTCCTGACCTGCATACAGATTTCTCAAGAGGCAGGTGAGGTGGTCTGGTATTCCCATCTCTTGAAGAATTTTCCACAGTTTGTTGTGATCCACACAGTCAAAGGCTTTGGTGTAGTCAGTAAAGCAGAAGTAGATGCTTTTCCGGAACTCTCTTGCTTTTTCTAGGATCCAGCAGACGTTGGCAATTTGATCTCTGGTTCCTCTGCATTTTGTAAATCCAGTTTATACATGTGGAAGTTCTTGGTTCACATACTGTTGAAGCCTGCCTTGGAGAATTTTGAGCATTGCTTTGCTAGCGTGTGAGATGAGTGCAATTGTGCAGTAGTTTGAACATTCTTTGGCATTGCCCTTTTGGGGGGATTGGAATGAAAACCGACCTTTTCCAGTCCTTTGATCACTGCTGAGTTTTCCAAATTTGCTGGCATATGGAGTGCAGCACTTTCAAAGCATCATCTTTCAGGATTTGAAATAGCTCAGGTGGAATTCCATCACCTCCTCTAGCTTTGTTCATAGTGATACTTTCTAAGGCCCACTTGATTTCGCATTCCAGGATGTCTGGCTCAGGGTGAGTGATCACACCATTGAGGTTATCTGGGTCATTAAGATCTTTTTGTATAGTTGTTTGTATTCTTGCCACGTCTTCTTAATATCTTCTGCTTCTGTTAGGTCCATACCATTTCTGTCCTTTTTCAAGCCCATCTTTGCATGAAATGTTCCCTTGGTATCTCTAGTTTTCTTGAAGAGATCTCTAGTCTTTCCCATTCTATTTCTTCCCCCTATTTCTTCGCATTGATTATTGAGGAAGGCTTTCTTATCTCTCCTTGCTATTCTTTGGAACTCTGCATTCAGATGGGTATGTCTTTCCTTTTCTCCTTTACACAGCCTCTGTGACTAAAGGCTCAAATCTAATTTGTACACAGCAAGTTTTAATACCCCATGGTGAGAGGTATGCATAATTCATGTCTCATTTGTGCCTGTTACCTCGCCCACTAAAGGCACTCAATGAATATTGTTGAACTGAACCTAACTGCTTGAATCATATGTATAAAGGATGTATGCAGCTGCCCAAATGGCATCTGTTTCTAACTCATACCCTAGATTGCATGATTAAATTTTTAAAATCGAGATATAGTTGTTTTACAATATTGTGTTAGTTTCTGCTGTACATTGAAGTGATCAGCCATAAGTATACATATATCCTTTCCCTCTTCCTATCCCACCCCTCTAGGTTATCACACAGCACTGACCTCAGCTCCCTGTTCTATACAGAAGCTTCCCACCAGAGATCTGTCTTACCCATGGTAAGGTATATGTGTCAATTCCAATCTCCAACTCGTACCCTTGAGAAAAGAGATAACTTCTCTGGATTCTCAGGGGCAGCTCTCATTCCAGACCTCAGATAAAGTCCCAAGTTTCCCTGGTGATATTCATAAGATACCCTTGTTCTTAAAAGGAATATTAGAAGTTGTTAAAGACAAGCGATCTTGGTTGATTACTCCAGAGCAATGCGTCAAAAGATTCATAAAAGTATAGAGAATGTAGTCACATTTTAAAGCAGTCACCATATGCAATAAATACAGTCTGATTGCTAATTTGGGAAATTTCTATTATCCATCTCCTGAAAATGAATTGGAAATCAAGTTTTATAGGCATCCTAATTTTATTTGATTAGTATAAGAACCAAAAGCACGAGTTAATGGTGTATTACCATTCCCGTGTACTGGAAAGATGTGTTAATGAAATATAATTGTCATGTATTCCATATATTAGTATGAACCATATGTGAAAATTTGATGTGCTTGTCTGCTCTATAAAACATCTTAAACAGGCCTTTATGGATATTTTACACCTAATTCAGAGATCTCAACCACGGCCAAGAAGAGTAACCTGATTTTTGCATCACTATCTTCCTTTCTGCAAAGTGAGTATCATTGCAGTTTGAGAGCAGAGAACATTTTTTTCTAAACTGTGTTTTATAGGACACTACTGATCTTCGAGATGTTAATAGGACCCTGTGAAAAAAATTTTAGAAATGCTAGGTAATAGGTTTTCTCTTTGTAAGACTTCTGCGAGTCTTTACCATGTATTATGTACAGGGCTGATTTATGCACTGCTTTCCTGGTGGCTGAGATGGTAAAGAATCTGCCTGCAATGCAGAAAACCAGGGTTCAATTCATGGGTCGGGAAGATCTCCAGGAGAAGGCAGTGGCAACCCACTCCAGTATTTTTGTCTGAAGAATCCCTGGACAGAGGAGCCACAAGGTCGCAAAGAATTGGACATGACTGAAGATTTATCCACTAGGCACTATAGGCACAGTGCCTAAGATCCACAATACTTTTAGGAACACACAAAAATCTTTTTATGTCTTTTCAAATAAGAAGAAAAATGAAAAGATAATAATGAATCCAGCCTAGATTACTTTACAATGAAGTGAAGTAAAGTGAAGTGAAAGTTGCTCAGTTGTGTCCAACTCTATGACCCCATGGACTATACAGTCCATGGAATTCTCCAGGCCAGAATACTGGAGTGGGTAGCCTTTCCCTTCCCCAGGGGATCTTCCCAACTCAGGAATCAAACTCAGGTCTCCCACATTGCAGCCGGATTCTTTACCAGCTGAGCCACAAGGGAAGCCCACAGTCATAAGCAATATTTTAGTAATTTTCTGTGGAGAAAGTATCCCACAAAGTCAAAAGTATCTAGAGTCCACAAATATCATACTGTAGCCCTGGTTAAGATTCTCCAAAAGATGTGTGTGATGTGCAGGATTTTCCAGCAGTTACTTGTGCATGAGTATCTATTTGTAGAATTTCTCAGAGGACAAGGGTTAAGAACACGTAGAAATATTTATGTACTGAAATGAACACTGGAACAAGAGTTACAAGAATTAATTTTAGTGATATCTGCTACTAAGTAACCATGCTACTTTGAGTAAGCCATGAAACATCTCTGGGTCCTAGACTTTTTTTTTAAATATCTATCTATCTACCTACTTATCTACCTGTCTATCTATCTGTCTGTCCATCTGCACTGGGTCTTAGTTGCAGCATGTGGGATCTAGTTCCTTGACCAGGGATTGAACCTAGGTTCCTTTTTTTGGTTTCATGGAATTTTAGCCATTGCCTACCAGGGACGTTCATCCTAGACTGTTAAGAGACAAAGTGATGGCATTCAACTGGATGTGTCAGCTATGCCTTGCAGCTTAGAAGGAATATGATTTTATATTATTTGTATCCTCATATGGTTTGTTGATTTTTTAAAAGCTTACACACATAGGTTAGAACACACAACTTTCAAAGAAAAGAGTACTATTCTGGATTGAAATTTAGAAATAAAAGCTTTAGCCCTACTTTTGGCCTTAAATCACTTCTACCAATGACAAAATCCTCCAAAGGTTTATCTCTCAAACAAGAAAAAGAATAAGAAAAATGAGAATTTTCTATCTTTAGTATGTTTTCTCCTCAGGTACATGGCAATTAAATTGAGAATCTTCTCTTCTTGTGATGGGGCCTGTGGTGGGGAGGTTGACCAAGAGAGAAAAGGAGAATTTATCTTCTGTGTTTCAAGTTTGTGTGACTCCTTGGCTGGTTGTACTACCAACTTATCTTTTTTTTTCAATTTTATTTATTTTTGGCTGTGCTGGGTCTTTGCTGCTGCAAGAGTTTTTCTTTAGTTGTGATGAGTGGGGGCTGCGCTAGTTGCAGTGCACAGGCTTCTCATTGCTCCTGGCCTGTGGGCTTCAGTAGTTGCAGCCCATGGACTCTAGAGCAGCAGTTGTGGTCATGGGCTTAGTTGCCCTGTGGCATGTGGGATCTTCCCAACCCAGGGACTGAACCCATGTCTCCTGCATTGGTAGGCAGATTTTTTACCACTGAGCCACCAGGGAAGCCCCCAACTTATCATTTTGACAGGTTGAATTTTGGGTTTTTTTCAAATAACAAAAAAGAGATGGAGTACAGATGATTCTGTTTGCATGCTAAGTTGCTTCAGTTGTGTCTGACTCTTTGCGACCCTATGGACTGTAGCCCGCCAGGCTTCCCTATCCATGGGATCCTCCAGGCAAGAATACTGGAGTGGGTTGCCATGCCCTCCTCCAGGGAATCTTCCCTACCCAGGGATCGAACCCGGGTTTCCTGCATTACAGGTAGATTCTTTACTGTCTGAGTCATGAGAGAAGTCCTATGGTTCAACGCATGAGTCTAAAATTCAGGAGAGAAGTCAGGTCTGGTGTCTTCTATTTGGGAATCTCTTGTCTAGTGGAAGTGGTTCAAACTGAAAAAGTGAAAGCGAAAGTGAGGTCGCTCAGTCCTGTCCGACTCTTTGCGACCCCATGGACTGTAGCCTACCAGACTCCTCCTTGCTGCTACTGCTGCTAAGTCGCTTCAGTCATGTCTGACTCTGTGCGACCCCATAGACGGCAGCCCACCAGGCTCCCCCGTCCCTGGGATTCTCCAGTCAAGAACACTGGAGTGGGTTGCCATTTCCTTCTCCAATGCATGAAAGTGAAAAGTGAAAGTGAAGTTGCTCAGTAGTGTCTGACTTTTCGCGACCCCATGGACTGCAGCCTACCAGGCTCCTCCATCCATAGGATTTTCCAGACAAGAGTACTGGAGTGGGTTGCCATTGCCTTCTCCAAGGGATCTTCCCAACCCAGGGATTGAACCCAGGTCTCCTGCATTATAGACAGACGCTTTACTGTCTGAGCCACCAGGGAAGGAGTAGAATAAGAAAAATCCTAGGGAATGAGAGAGAAAGGTAATGAATTTAGGATCTAAGTGTGGGGAACGTCAAC
This sequence comes from Oryx dammah, assembly GCF_014754425.2. Taxonomy (NCBI): domain Eukaryota; kingdom Metazoa; phylum Chordata; class Mammalia; order Artiodactyla; family Bovidae; genus Oryx; species Oryx dammah. The sequence continues at coordinate 104,222,176 of NW_024070207.1, read as the reverse complement.
TTTAAGGGGTAGTTATAGGAAAATAAAGTCCTAAATATGAGATTAAACACACACACACACAAAGCAGATAAATACAAGGAAAACTAGAAGAGGATATTATCAGGAAATAGAACAGAGGATATTTTTGTGGTCAGGCCCCTCAAGATGAGTGTTGTTTTGTTCTCTGTCCACCACCACCCCCTGCCTGACTTCTTGACCTGTATCTAACTGCAAAGTTCTGACTTTGCCCCATATTTGCCCCAGGCCCCAGCTGGAGATTGTTCTCATTCCTTTTGAGATGAGGCGGTAAGGGGTGTGCCATCTACTGGTTTCCCTGGTAACTAATGAGCCCATCTGAGGTCAATTCCCTTACAACTGGTAATCTCCTCTCCTCTCCCCAACCCCTGGGAACAAAGACTGCCTGGCGATCCTGTCTCCTGTGCTCGCTGAGGTGTCACTCCAGGACCTTGCTTCAGACGGGTAAGCCCCTCCATCCATTAGGCCAGTGATGTCTCTGTTGCTGACTTTGGGCCCTTTCTTTGGTCTGGAAGCTGGACAAGCACAGCTTCAAAGAAGATTATAAACAAAGAACATTATAATGGATATAGAGCAGAAAATTTGAAAACAAGCCCTTATACTCACTGCAAGTGAGACATGAGTCACTCCAGTTTTGCTGGGAGGCAGCTCAGCATTGTGCAGCCAAGCCTAGAGAATATTTATAGGCTTGCACACAGTAATTCTTTTTCAATAATTCTAATGAGATAATCCAAAAGAAATGGTCAAAGACTTATGTACTAGGAGGTATATAGTAATTTTAGTTACAATAGAAAAGATTTAAAATATGGGTGAAATATCTAGCAGTAGAGAAATGGCTAATATATGGCAATTCATCCACTTTATAGAATATTATGCAGCAGTTTATAATCATTTTCTAAAATATTTAAGGATATGGGTTATATAAAAAGCAGGTAAAAGCTCCTATACAGAATTGTGCCTGTATATATCTATATCTATGTATTTATATCTGTATCTTTGCATATTTATATACTTCAAAATATTAACAGTGGTTATCACCAATTAGTGCCATTAAAGATGATGTTATTTTTCTTCTTTGTACTTTCCTAGATTTTCCACATATACTGTAATTGCTATGGTATGAATGATGTGTCCCTCCAAAATTCATATGTTGAAATTCTAACCCCCAAAGTGATGGTGTTAGAAGTTGGGGCCATTTGGGAGGTGCTCAAGTCCAAAGGGTGGAGCCCTTGCGAATGGGATCAAAGCTTTATCTAATAAAAGAAGTTTCAGAGCTCTCCCTGCCGCTTCCACCAGGGGAGGATCCAGTGACAAGTCTACAGCCTGGAAGAGGGTCTTCACCTGACCACTGGGCACCTTGATCTCAGACTTTCAGCCTCCAGCACAGTGAGTAATGAATTTCTGTTGTTCAGAGTTGACCCAGACTGTGGTATTTTGTTATAGCTCTGAGTAGAATAAAACAGTAACGAACAAGCACTGCTTTTATTATCAGGAGAAAAAAAAAACACACACACAAGATTACGCTTTGAAAGGAGAAAGCAATTAGCAGAGTCAAAGAGCGAAGTCTGGTTACATAAAGCTGGAAGATGTGTGTTAGATTTGGCAATTAGGTCATTATGTATCTTAGGGAAAAGCTTCAGTAGAGGAATGTGAAAGGAGGATTTCAGAACTCAAGGAGTAAAACTGAGGTGAAAAGATTTTTTTTTTAAAGCCAGTTTTTCTGTGATTTCAAAAGAGTAGAAAATGGAGGAACAGAAGCTTGATGAGAGTTGACTAGGACGCAGGTGTGAGAGCCTTTTAAAATGAAAAGGTCTTCAGGTGTTTATGGGCTGAGGGGAGGATCCAGTAAAGAGGCCGAGGAAGAGATGACTGACAGGGCAAGGACGGGGCGGATACAGAGGGAGATTGAGGTGGGCCACTGGCATGGGTTGGCCTTGAACCGGTAAGGGACGTTGCTGACTTCCAGAGTGAAGGAAAGAAAGTAAAAAGCAATGAATATAGATATGTTTACAGAGAAATTGAGTGAGACCTCCCTGATGACCTCAATTTTTCCACTGATGTAAAGGCAAGGTCACCTGCTGGGAATGAAATCAGCAGTTGTTTGGAGGAAGGACTTAGGGTAAGTTTGGGGACGTTTGCTGATGGGAATCGAAAAGAGAGCTGAGTAAAGTGACTGGAAAGTTCCCTGGGAAGCCACCTCTTTTGCAGACAGTAAATGTGTGTGGAGCCATCATGTGTGAAAATTTTAAAATTGAACAGAGTGAAGCTACCAGATGGGAATAAGTTGATGAGGAAGATAGAAATCAGGAAGTTGTGTTCAAGTGGAGTAGTTACTAAGCCCTGACAAGATTGAGGGTGTGGGTTTTTGAATAAGGAGCTAAAGGCATTGCAAGGCCTTTAAGTTGGATGATCTATGTCCATGAATGTTAAAATATCCTAGAATTATGTGAGGAGAGGAAGACTGTGAGTTGGGCCTTTGGTGAGTAAATGGATAACCAGTTGGCAAGTAGATTGGCCACATATTAGAATGGCTCGAGGATGGAATATGAATTGTAGTGAATCTCTAAAGTGAATGCAGTTTTCAGGGAGCTCAGCTGAGTGTTCTCTGATGACCTAGATGGGTAGGATTGCAGTAGATGGGGGGAGTGTGGACGGAGGTCCAAGAAGGAGGGATATATGTATATGAATAGCTGTACAGCAGGAACTAACACAACATTGTAAAGCATTATACTCCAGTAAAGTTACAAAAAAAAAAAAAACAGTGCGATTTTACAAGAGGATGGAAAAATCATGTTCAGAAGCAACATTGACAGTCTGTTGAAATGCCAGCTTACCTCTTGGATTCACTGCTCAAGGGGTGAGAGACCTGGCAGCCTCTCTACTATAATAAACTAAACAGGAGAAAGGAAGGTGCTTGGGAAGGGGCTAGATATAATTAAGGCAAAAAGAGAGAGAGCTTGTTTCCCCCAAATTTAAGATGGATAGGAGTTTGATAACAATAGAATGAAGTTTTCAAAAGGACCCATGGTTGAGTGGGGTCAGTAATTACAGGAATCAGGAAAAGAAAACAGGCAGTGGCAAGAAGGTAAAGATCTATATAGGAGAGAACAAAAAGAGGCTTATTGTTCAGAAGTAAACCAGGGAGTATGTAGGGGCAAAGAACTGGCCTTAGATGCTCTGAATTTGTACCAAGTGGTTTGGGAGCCAGAACTAGGTGACTCCCAGGCAATATCTGCCTCAGTGAGATGGTGAGTAAAGCCATATATGCATATATTAAAAAACTATGATAAATATGGGGGGGAAGAAAGTGTTTCTCTTCATTATACAAAAGGCTCTGTGTGTGTGTTCATGCTCAGTTGCATCCAACTCTTTGCAACCCCATGGACTTTAGCCCACCAGGCTCCTCTGTCCATGGGAATTTTCCAGGCAAGAAAACAGGAGTGGGTTGCCATTTCTTCCTCCAGGGGATCTTCCCAACCCAGGAATCACACCTGTGTCTTCTGCATGGCAGGTGGGTTCTTAATACCACTGAGCCACCTGGGAAACCCAAAAAGAATTCTAGTATAGCCTAATACTAGATTTCTGCTTATTAGGAGCTACAGGATCATTAAAAGTTATTTCAGAAACCTCAAATGTATGTTCAGGATTGATACTGAGGTCATATTTATTAAATATGTAATCAAGGAAGATACTCATGATTTTTGAAGAGCTGAATTTAAGTGGTGGTTTTATTTCCTAATGGAATGAAATCAATACTTGTTTGTTTTTTCCCAAGATATTTAACTTAGGAAGAAATAATCAGTCTTTTTTTTTAAATCAGTCTTATAAACAGATTTTTATGCCCAATAGCTGCACCCTATTCTATTCTTCTGTTTGGAAAGTGCCTGCCTCACTTTTCCAGGCTCCCTTGCAGCTGTGACCTGGACGTGTGACCTGGGCCTGGCCTGTGAGCTGTGTACACATACCAGACTTCAAATCAGTAGCTAGAGATGTGAAGAAGCTGAGACTAAGGCATTTCTCTCTGGCAGTAATAGGGGAATGCAGCGTTATGAGTCTGTTGGCAAGAGTTCAGTGTTGACTGTGCAAACTATGGGGTCTGGTATACAGCATGACTGAAACAGTGTTCTCCTGGTACTAGTTCCATAGTGTGATGTTGGCTGCATTTCAGCCCATGTGGCCCTCCAATCTCCTTGCCTTTTCCTGAGCCTATTACTCAAATTCTCCCAGTGATTTTATGGCCTACTAAATGGTCTTTCAGTAAATTCCTTTCTTCTTAAATCTGCCAGAATTGGCTTCTGGTACTTTGAACAATAAACCCTGGTTAAAGCTTAAATTCCTACCACCAATTCTGAGTATTTTGAATGCAAGCCCACCCTGTCACCCAGCAATTCCACTCCTAGGTATAAGTTGAACAGAAATGCATACATTTATTGTACTGAAATGTTTATAGCGTCATTATAATACAAGATCGGAGAAGGCAATGGCACCCCACTCCAGTACTCTTGCCTGGAAAATCCCATGGACGGAGGAGCCTGGTAGGCTGCAGTCCATGAGGTCGCTAAGAGTTGGACACGACTGAGTGACTTCGCTTTCACTTTTCACTTTCATGCATTGGAGAAGGAAATGGCAACCCACTCCAGTGTTCTTGCCTGGAGAATCCCAGGGACAGGGAGCCTGGTGGGCTGCCGTCTATGGGGTCGCACAGAGTTGGACATGACTGAAGCGACTTGGCAGCTTAGCAGCAGTATAATACAAGATAAAAACTGAAAGCAATGCAAAAACATCAACATTTAAATTTTTGTATTTTATACAGGGGTATAGTTGATTTACAATCTTGTGTTTCCAGGTGTATAGCAAAGTGATTCTGTTATACATAATCTCTTTTTTCAGACTTTTTTCCCATATAGATTATTACAGAGTATTTAGTAGACTTCCCTATGCTACACAGTAGGTCCTTGTTGATTATTTATTTTAAATATAGTAGTGTATATATGTTAATTTCAGACTCCTGATTTATCCCTCCCCTGACCTTTTCCCTTTGATAGCCACAAATATGTTTTCAAAATCTGTGAGTCTGTTTCTATTTGGTATATGAGTTCATTTGTATCATCTTTTTAGATTCCACATATAAGTTATATGACATGATATTTGTCTTTCTCTGGCTGAGTTACATCACTGAGCATGATAATGTGTAGGTCCATCCATGTTGCTGCAGATGTATTTCGTTTTTTTTAAATAATGTTGTTCAGTCGCTAAGTCATATCCAACTCTTTGTGAATCCATAAACTGGAGCATGCCAGGCTCCTCTGTCCTCCACTATCTTCTTGAATTTGCTCAAATTCATGTCCATCGAGTCGGTGATGCTATCTAACCATCTCATCCTCTGCCGCCACCACCTCCTCCTTTTGTCTTCAATCTTTGTCAGCATCAGGATCTTTTCCAGTGAGTCAGTTCATCTCATCAGCTGCCCAAAGTATTACAGCTTCAGCATCAGTCCTTCCAGTGAATATTCAGGACTGATTTCCTTTAGGATTGACTGGCTGGATCTCCTTGCAGTCCAAGGGACTCTTAAGAGTCTTCTCCAACACCACAGTTCTAAAGCATCAATTCTTTGGCGCTCAGCCTTCTTCATGATCTGGCTCTCTTGTCTACACATGACTTCTGGAAAACCACAGCTTGGATTTTACAGACCTTTGTTGGCAAAGGGATGTCTCTGCTTTTGAATATGATGTCTAGGTTTGTCATAGCTTTTCTTTCAAGGAGCAAATGTCTTTTAATATTATGGCTGCAGTCACTGTCTCCAGTGATTGTGAAGCCCAAGAAAAAAAATCTGTCACTGTTTCCACTTTTCCCCTTCTGTTTGTCATGAAATGACAGGACCTGATACCATGATCTTAGTTTTTTGAATGCTGAGTTTCAAGCCAGCTTTTTCACTCTCCTCTTTCACCTTCATCCAGAGGCTCTTTAGTACCTCTTCACTTTCTGACATTAGAGTGGTATCATCTGCATATCTGAGGTTGTTGATATTTCTCCTGGCAATCTTGATTCCAGCTTGTGCTTCATCCAGCCTGGCATTTCAAATGATGTGTTCTGCATAGAAGTTAAATAAACATGGTGACAGTATACAGCCTTGTAATACTCCTTTCTCAATTTTGAACCAGTCAGCTGTTCTGTGTCCAATTCTGGCTCTTGCTGCTTGACCTGTGTACAGGTTTCTCAGGAGACAGGTGAGATGGTCTGGTAATCCCATCTCTTTAAGAATTTTCCAGTTCGTTTTGATCCACATAGTCAAAAGCTTTAGCATAGTCAATGAAGCAGAAGTAGATGTTCTTCTTGAACTCCCTTGTTTTCTCCATTATCTCCACATATGTTGGCAGTTTGATCTCTGATTCATCTGCCTCATCAAAACCCAGCTTGTACATCTGGAAATTCTCAGTTCATGTACTGCTGAAGCCTAGCTTGAAGAATTTTGAGCATAAACTTGCTAGCATGTGAAATGAGTGCAATTGCAGAGTAGTTTGAATATTCTTTGCCATTGCCTTTTCTGGGGGATTGGAATGAAAACTGATCTTTTACAATCCTATGGCCACTGCAGGATTTTCCAAATTTGCTGGCATATTGAGTGCAGCACTTTAACAGCATCATCTTTTAGAATTTTAAATATCTCAGTTGGAATTCTATCATCTCCACTAGCTTTGTTCATTGTAATGCTTCCTTAAGGCCCATTTGACTTCACACTCCAGTATGCCTGACTCTAGGTGAGTGACCACACCATCATGGTTATCCAGGTCATTAAGACCTTTTTTGTATAGTTTGTCAGTGTATTCTTGCTACCTCTTCTTAATCTCTTCTGCTTCTGTTAGGTCCTTACTGTTTTGTCCTGTATCATGCCCATCCTTTCTTGGGTAACTCAATGAAGCTATGAGCCATGCTGTGCAAGGCCACCCAAGACAGATGAAGAAGAACTATGGATGGAAGTTCAAAACATTGTGTAGGAGGCAGTGACCAAAACCATCCCAAAGAAAAAGAAATACAAGAAGGCAAAGTGGTTGTCTGAGGAGGCTTTACAAATAGCTGAGGAAAGAAGAGAAACAAAAGGCAAGAGAGAATGGGAAATATATACCCACTGAATGCAGGGTTCCAGAGAATATCAAAGAGAGATGAGAAGGCCTTCTTAAATGAACAATACAAAGAAATAGAGGAAAACAATAGAATGGGAAAGACTAGAGATCTTCTTTATGGCTGAGTAATATTCCATTGTATATATGTACCACATATTCTTTATTATTCCTCTGTTGATGTACATTTAGGTTGCTTCCATATCTTGACTATCATAAATAGTTCTGCTATGAACATTGGTTTGCATGTATCTTTTCAAAATACACTTTTTTCCAGATATATGCCTAGGAGTGGAATTGCTAGATCATATGGTAACTCTATTTTTAGTTTTTCAGTATTGTCCATAGTGACTATACCAATTAACATTCTCACCAATAGTGTAAGAGGCTTCTCTTTCCTCCACACCCTCTCCAGCATTTATTGGTTGTAGATTTTTTAATGATGGCTATTCTGACTGGTGTAAGGTGATAACTTCATTGTAGTTTTGATTTGCATTTCTTTAATGATTAGCAATGTTGAGAATCCTTTCATGTGGTTTTCGGCCACATGTATGTCTTATTTGGAGAAATGTCTATTTAGATCTTCCCATGTTTTGATAGGATTGTTTGTGTTTTTGATATTGAACTTCATGAGCTGTTTGTATATTTTGGAAATTAATCCTTGTCTATTATTTTGTTTGCAAATATTCTCTCCCATTCTGTGGGTCTTTTTGTTGGTTTCCTTTGCTGTGTAAAAGCTTTTAATTTGAACTAGATCCCATTTGTTTATTTTTGTTTTATTTTCATTAGGAAGTGGATCAAAAAAGATTGCTGCAACTTATGTCAAAGAGTGTTCTGCCTATGTTTTCTTCTAGGAGTTTTAGAATATCAGGTCCTATATTTAGATCTTTAATCCATTTTCAAGTTTATTTTTCTGTACAGTGTTGGAGAATGTTCTAGTTTCTTTCTTTTACATGGAACTGTCCAGTTCTCCCAGCACCACTTATTGAAGAGACTGTCTTTTTCTCCATTGTATCTTCTTGCCTCCTTTGTCATCAATTAATTGACCATAGGTGTGCAGGTTTTCTGTCCTTTTCCATTGATCTATAAGTCTGTGTTTGTAAAAGTAAATCAATATTTGTTCATTATGTAAAATGAATAATTTCTGGCAAATTTTTACAACTCTACAACAATGACATTGAAGAACTACCACTATTTCAACAATATGGATGAGTATCAAGCCAAATGTTGACCAAAAGACAGCAAAAATTACATACCTATTCATTCTATTATATAAAATTTTAAAACATGTAAGATTATATTAGAAGTCAGGATGCTGTTACCTTTGGAGAGGGAATAGTAATAACACAAAGATTGGGCTTCTATGTTTCTGGTCGTGTATTGTTTGACCTATGTCAAGATCATGTGAATTTGTTTCTTTTTTGATAATTTGGACAGTACTCTTAAGATAGGTGAACTTTTCTGTTTGTGGTTGTCTATGGAAGTGCACATGGAACAAATAAAACTGAGGCTGCAGGAGGTCACTTTAACTGCCCAAGATCATATAAATGTTCAGTTAGCCAGGCTGTCTGACTCCAGTTTCAAGCTCTTAGAATTCCCACAACTATCCTGTGAGGAAGGCATTACCAGCATCATTGAGTGAAGAATCTGAGGTTCAGAGAATTAGGTGCCTTGCCCAGTCTCAAAGCTAGTTGGTAAGTGATGGAGCCATGATCTGTATACACCCAGTTTCTATGTACTTTTATTTCATTTTGCCACGTGGCGTGTGGGATCTTAGTTTCCCAATCAGAGATGGAACCCACACCACCTGCATTGGAAGTGCCCAAGTCTTAACCACCCGACCGCCAGGGATGTCCCTCTATGTGATTTTAGTTCACCACATAGTTCTCCTGAAAATGAGAAAAACAGATGATACTGGTGTCATACAAATAGCACATATAGAAACTACTGCTGATCTGGAATGATGTCCACAGTATACTTAAATGAAATCAAACCAACAGGGTACAGAGTCTCGTGTATGGTATGCTGCAATTTGTCCCAAATTTGAAAATCTTTGTATGTGCATTTGTGTATTTTCTCTCCTAAATATCTCTGGAAGGATCCCCAAGAAAGTGGTAATGCTAAATTGCCTCTGGGAAGGTGAGCAAGGTGGCTGAGGGACAGAAACAGAAGAGAGAATTTTACTGTCGACCCTTTAAATCATTTCAATTTTGAAACATGGGAATATACTATGTATTAAAAAATCATTTTAAAATCTTAATTCTGCCTGCAACCAAAGTTAAAAAAGCTCCCCAGGGTAATGAATGAACAGTGCTTAGAGATCAGGAACTCAAGATTTTCTGGGACTCGGTTTACATCTTCATTTTGGGTGAACACTTATTTTCCTTGTATCTTGGGTTCTTAATCTTATAATGAAGTGAGATTGTGTGTTAGCTCCTTCTTGGCACTTTTGGAAGGTCAGTGGCATAAAAGCTACAGTTTTTTTATGATTAAAAGCGCTTCTCCCACATGACATCTCACTAGAACATGATCCTCTGCTTTCTCTCTCTTTCCTAAGTGAACACACCCACCAATGGCCCTGTCTAATCCCTCCTCATTCCAGATCTCCCAAACACGTTATCCACAACATGAAGAGCCTCTGCCACTTTCAAAGTGTGTTGCTCTGGGCCTAAAATTTTGTGTGTGTGATCAAATTTTAAAACATTCAGAGACTGGCCAGTAGGGCCTTAATATGTTTATAATGAAAGAGAGTAAGTTGTGTGAAGTAACCTATGCCTTTTGTAGGAGAAATGTCTTAACAGAATTCTTAATATAATGAATGAATAGATGGAGTAAAATAAAACACTCTGCCCATAAACAGTCAGTATTTGGAAGGGCTCTTGGCTTTATTTTGCTGTGACATTTGGTCTTCAGTGCTATCAGAGTCAGAGGGATAGTGTCTCTTCTTGTAATATTTATTTATTTGTAATATTTAATATAATATTTAATTAATACTTATGTTCTTAGTTGTGGCATGCGGGGTCTAGTTTCCCAGTCAGGGATGGAACCTGGGCCCCTTGCATTGGGAGTATGACGTCTTAGCCACTGTACCTACAGGGAAGTCCCTGGAGGGTTAATGTCTTAATAATCTATTTTGTTATGGAACTCTTTTAAGGAATAGCCTATACTTTGGAAAGGTCAGTATGCATTATTTTTATTTTTCAGACATCAGTTGATATAACCATATGTATGGAGGCAAATAATTAGCACCATTCACAAATTAATCATCGTTATTGAGCATTAACTGGTTTTTCAGAGAACTCTTATGTCCTAATTGCATCAGGACTCCCAAAAACAAAGAGAAATTTTCCACCTTGTAGGTCTGTTCATAGCTCTCTTTCCATTCAACAATGCAAGTAATCACCCAGGTTTTACATAATTGAATACAGCATACATACATAAACATATGTTTGGAGAGAAACCAGTACACTCATCAATAAAACATGCATGAAGATATTTTTTAAATGATGTTGAATGGGAACTGAAATGCTTCAAGGACATCAGAAACAGTTGGCAAGCCTGTTTGAATTCATGAAGCTTTTTGTGGCAGAGTACATGTGAAGATGGAATAGTCATACTGGCAGAGGTTTGAAAAACTACCTTATCATTTTGAGTATTACTTTGACAGTTTTTAGTATGGCTCAAAGATAGTGCTGGAAATTTCAGTTCTTTGTTACTATTTTGTACATTGTCAGCAATTAACTTCTTTTTCTTTAATTGGTCTTAAAGATTTGCTCACTGTTTTAAAATTTTTTTACTGAGGTATAAAATATTGCAGTAAAGCACACAAATCTCAAATTTTCGGCTCCATGAACTTTTGCTCTGACACACTACACATACACACATACACTAGGATAACCACCACTCAGATCAAGATAGAGAACATTTCCAATACCTCGAAAGGTTCCCTCATGACCTTGTCATTCATAGCATGTTCCCAGAGAGAACCACTCCTCTCACTTTATCACTGTACATTTTGTTTGCCCATTATTGAAACTTAGACAAATGGAATCTACTCTTTTGTGTCTGACTTTTTGTTTTCATCATGTTTGTGACACAAATGCATGTTTTGAGTATAGCAGTAGTTCATTCCTTTTTATTGCAGAGTAGTATTCCACTGAATGAATATACCATAGTTTGTTCATTTTACTGTCTATGAGTTTGTGGTTTGATGCAATTATGAACAAAGCTGCTAAGAACATTTGCATACCTGACTTTCACCCTCAGTTTCTTGGGAATCTAAATGTACAGTTGCTAAGTCATAGGGTCAACCTTATGTCTAGCTATAATAGATATTGACAAACATTTTTCCAAAGTAGTTGTACCAATTTGCATTCCTGAAGCAGTGTTTGAGAGTTCCAGTTGTTCCATATCTTGGCCAATAGTGGGTGTTGTCAGTTTCTTTAATTTTTGATAGGTGTTTAGTTGGATCTCATTGAGGTTTTAATTTGCATTTTTCAGAGGAGTAAAAATGTTGAGAATTTTTACATACACTTATTGTCCATTTGGTTATCCCCCCTCTGAACAAATAATTCACATCTGTTACCTGTTTCCTGACTTGCTGCATTCTTAATGTTTTTTAGATTGCATTTATAATCCAGTGGACTTCCCCCAAAAGTTTAGCGGTCAATTGGAAAACAAATTTGACATACATTTTCTTCATGACATATTTACTGTACTACATCAGTTTTTTAAAATAAAATATTTGTCTGTATATGTGTGAGGTAAGATGAAAGAGTATGTGTATCACAAGAAAGTAATTGATCAAAGAACTTGCATTATCAGTTACAATCATTTGTTCTTTTAAACTAAAAGCCTGTTCTACCATTATAAAAATGAGCTGTATGCAGTGACAAAGTTAAATGCTGGTGAGGATGTGAAACATCAGGAACTCTCATAAATTCCTGGTGGGATGACAAAATGGTATGGCTACTTTGGAAGACAGTTTGGGAGATTCTTACAAAACTAAATATATTCTTACCATCACAATGGTATTTATCCAGAGGAGCTGAAAACTTACCTTCACACCAAACCTGCACATGGATATTTATAGCAGCTTTATTCATAATTGCCAAAACTTGGAAGCAACCAAGATCTTCCTTAGTAGGTGAATGGATAAATAAACTGGGTCCATCCAGACCATGGTCCATGGAGTCTTACTCAGCACTAAAAAGAAATGAGCTATCAAACCATGAGAAACAAGGGAAAATCCTAAATCCATATTATTAAGTGAAAGAAGCAAATAAAAAAAGGGCTTCATACTATATGATTCCAACTATTTGACATTCTGGAAAAAAAAAAAAACTATGGAGACAATAAACAGATTAGAAGTTGCCAGGAGTAGGGAGGTGGTATGGGAGAGATGAATAGAGAACAGTGGGATTTTAGCACAGTCAAAATTTTCTGTATGATATATAATGATGGACATATGTATCATTGTACTTTTATCCAAAGTCATAGGCTATATAACACCGAGAATGAATCCTAAGATAAACTATGGGATGTGTGTGATTATGATGTGTCATTGTTGTTTCAACCTTGTTTTAAAATAGTGTACCGTTCCAGTTAGCAGTCAGTGATGTTGATAGTAGGGGAGCCTGGGCACGTGTGGGGACAGGAGCTATGTATGAACTAGCTATACTTTCCTTCCACTTTCACTGTAAACATAAAACTGGTCTAAAAATAGTCTGAAAAGATGAACCAAATTCTTCCAGACCTTCCTGCCTTGCATTTTGCTTCTAGAGCATGATATCAAGACCTAGAACCTTAATTTGATAGTCATTATTCACATCAGAACAACTAACAGAAGCTCTGCTAATATGACTGTTAATTACATTCTTGCCTCATCAGATTTATAGAAGTTGTGGTTGTTCAGTCATTCAGTCATGTCCGACACTTTGCAGCCCCATGGACTGCAGCACGCCAGGCTTCCCTGTCCTTCACCATCTCCTGGAGCTTGCTCAAATTCATGTCCATCAGGTCGGTCATGCCACCCAACCATCTCATCCTCTGTGTCCCCTTCTCCTACCTTCAAACTTTCCCAGCATCGGGGTCTTTTCTAATGAGTCTGCACATTGTGTCAGGTGGCCAAAGTATTGGAACTTCAGCACCAGTCCTTCCAATGAATATTCAGGATAGAAGGTATAATGATACACAATTTATAAAGTAAACTTCACAGAAATGACTTAGTTACATTTTGAAGTAACAATGGTAGTAACTGGATGAAAAAAAAAAAACCACTTTTGATTCTTCAAACCCCATTTACCTGCATTATTTTCACCAAGACTGGTGACAACCTGTGAGAAAGGTGAGGTGGGTATATTCTGTACCATGTAAAATTGAACATTGAGGAAGAAAAAGCTTAAGTGTGTGTATAAAGACATGTTTCTCAATTTCAAAAGTACTGCTCCATATCAATAATGAGCTATTGATTGGCCACCTCAATTTACTTCGCTATGGAAATGATAGAGAATGTTCTTTCTTGTACTCGCCCCCTAGCATTCACAGAGCCCAATCAATGGACAATTGATCGAAGTATTTTCTTGAGTTAAATCCATCTCAAAATGAGCACAAGATTGACTATTCTTTGGTGGCTTGTGACATCCCCTGAACAACATGAGTGAATTACAGCTGCATGTCTCCTCTAGGGCTATCTATTATCCAATGTCTTATTTAATTTTCAGTTTCAGGCAGGCAAATTGACCATGTATACTTGCTTGTGTCAGTAGCTAATTTTAGATCACTAATCTAATTGGAAATGGCATGCCCCTTTAGCTTGTCATGTAAAAATTCACATTTTCTGATTAATGTGATTCATTTATATTAGATTTGACTTGACAGAATGGCAGTGTATAATATAGAAGGCAAGTATGACAGGCTTTTTCTCTCTCCCACTCAGTCACACTCTTTATAAATGATCCAGTCAAGGCATCAGCCTAGTGTCTTCCCTTTAATGAGAGAAATTGTGAAGTTGCACCTATTCTAATGGGACTTTTTTGGTGTTTTCTCACAAGCAGGCCAGCCTTTCTCAGAAGGGCAACCGTTTTATTCAGAGTCCTATGTTTACATTCATTTATGGCAAATGGACAAACTGCTATGAGACAAAGGCAGCTATTGCGTGACTTCAGAGTGGGTGTGCGTGTGTGTCTAAATTACTTGGAGGACTTTCCTGGTGGTTCAGATGGTAAAGTGTCTGTCTACAATGTGAGAGACCTGGGTTTGATCCCTGGGTTGAGAAGATTCCCTGGAGAAGGAAATGGCAACCCACTCCAGTACTTCTTGCCTTGAAAATCCCATGGACGGAGGAGCTTGGTGCAGGCTATCCATGGGGTCATAAAGAGTCGGGCACGACTGATCAACTTCACTTTCTTTCTTTCTTTTGGAGAAGGCTAGGCATTCATGTTTTAAACGCAATTTAAAGGAAATTATAGGAATTACTAACTGTATCAGTGAGAAGTGATGTTGCAGTCAGTCTGGGAAAAGTAAGAACTGGTAAAAATTAAAGGAAATGTTTTTAAAAAACCTAAAAAAGGAAACAAAACAGGTTAGGATCTCTTGTTAAAGAAGACAGCTTTACTGTAAATGACTTATGTGAGTTTTATATACTCTATGCAATTCCATTTTACAACTTATTCTTACTGTAATAATTAGTAATTCCCAGAGAAATTGAAGGATTTGTTTTACCTATTTTTCTTTCAGTTGGATTGGAAAGAAATGGTCTGCCTGGGTAGCATTGCTCAGATTTAATCTTTAAAATATCTGAAGACCTCATATCTGTCTTGTATTCATAAATACATTTTTTTTAGAAATCTCAGAAACCTTTATTGAAATATAATTTACCAATCAAATTATATATATTTGAGGTATACAACTAGATGATTCAATATGTGTGTATATGATTACTGCAGTCAAGCTAATTAGCACATGAATCACCCCACATAATTACCATCGAACACTTAAGATCTACCTTCTGTAACTAAGAGTCATTTTTGCCAAGTTTACTTTGTAAGTTGTATATAATTATACCTTCTATACATCTGATGAGGCAATAATGAACAATTAACAGTCATATTTGCAGAGTTTCTGTTAGCAAATTTCAAGTATACACTACACTATAACTAACTATAGTCACCATGCTCTATATTAGATCCTTACAACTTACACATCTTATAACTTAGAGTTGATACCCACTAACCAGTATCTTGACTAGTCGGACTTTTGTTGGCAAAGTAATGTCTCTGCTTTTGAATATGCTATCTAGGTTGGTCATAACTTTTCTTCCAAGGAGTAAGCGTCTTTTAATTTCATGGCTGCAATCACCATCTGCAGTGATTTTTGGAGCCCCCAAAAATAAAGTCTGACACTGTTTCCACTGTTTCCCCATCTATTTCCCATGAAGTGATGGGATCAGATGCCATGATCTTAGTTTTCTGAATGTTGAGCTTTAAGCCAACTTTTTCACTCTCCTCTTTCACCTTCATTACTCAGGGAGATGGTGATGGACAGGGAGGCCTGGCGTGCTACGATTCATGGGGTCGCAAAGTGTCAGACACGACTGCGCGACTGAACTAAACCAATATCTTCCCATTTCCACCACCCAGCACTCAACTACCGCTATTCTACTCTCTGCTTCTGTGAGTTTGACTTTTTTAGATTCCACATATTAGTGAGATCATACATACTGGTTCTTCTGCATTTATTTCACTGAGCATAATGTCCTCCAGGTTCATCCATGTTGTCACAAATGGCAAGATTTCCTTTTTTTTCTCAGGGCTGAAAACTACTGTATATTCCAGTTTCCTTATCCATCTGCTTAAGTTGTTTCCATACCTTGGCTATTGGGAGTAATGTTGCAGTAAGCATGGGAGAGCAGGTGTATTCAAGGTATTGGGCATACTGATTGCTTTGGTACTATAATTCTACCCAGAAGTAAAACACTTATTCAGCAGTTAAATTCTTAATTTTTTGAGGAAACTCCATACTGTTTTCCATGAGCTGCACCAGTTTACATTCCTACCAACAGTATACAGGAGTTGCCTTTTCTCAACATCTTTGCCAACACTTGTGTCTTTTTATTTTCGTTTCATTATCTCTTTTTTGATGATAGTCATCCTGACAGTGGTGAGGTGAGTCCTACTTATGGTTTCAATTTGCATTCCTCTGATGATGAGTGGCGTTAAGAACCTTTTCATTTATTTGTTGGCTATTTGTATGTTTTCAGAGAAATGTCTGTTCAGAGATGCTATAGGCAGCTTTGTCTAAAAAGAACTGTGGGTCACTGGTGGCCTTCTGCCAAACAAAATTTCTTAAAAGACATTTCTATTCCTCCATGAAGTTATTTTGCTCGTATATCTGCCCCATTCATCCCTGGAAGCTACTTTGTCATGAAATTGGGATAAATACCTAGATACTTAGAATAAGAAAAGTAAGGACTAGTTCCATGGTTATGAGTGGTCTTTATGCAGAAGACCTAGAACTCTTAAATATATTTGCTTTGTGGGAAGCACAAAACTCTCAACTAGAGTCACAGGGCCAGTAAGTAGTGGAGCTAGGTGTTTTGATTCCAAATCTGATGGTGTTTTAAAGAGTCAAACCCCCAAAATGTACCATAAGTATCCATTGCACTTTTCTACTCTTGACCAAAGTTGGGAGTGCTAAATGGGAATTAGAACATAAATATTCTCTAATGTAGCTAGTTGTTCTTTTATGTCTAAAAGGATTTCATTACTCAGTATAAAATCGGGTGTTGCTTTAAATATTCTTTACAACTGTATTTCCCTGAAGGTAGGTGGTCACTGCATTCTGTAATTTCACTAGACAGTAACTGATGTTCTGGTTGATCACAGATGATTAGTGAAATGATTTCAGCTGTTTGTCAACAAAATAAAGGAAAATTATTCACAACTAACTTTGCTGCTGCTAAGTCGCTTCAGTCGTGTCCGACTCTGTGCGACCCCATAGACGCAGCCCACCAGGCTCCCCCGTCCCTGGGGTTCTCCAGGCAAGAACACTGGAGTGGGTTGCCATTTCCTTCTCCAGTGCATGAAAGGGAGAAGTGAAAGTGAAGTCACTCAGTTGTGTCGGACTCTTAGCGACCCCATGGACTGCAGCCTACCAGGCTCCTCCATCCATGGGATTTTCCAGGCAAGAGTACTGGAGAGGGGTGCCATTGCCTTCTCCGACAACTAACTCTAATGTGTATTATATCACACCATTTAATATTTTCTGTCTGAAAATTTTATCTTTCATACTAGCCACTAGACTTTGGATTTGTCAGTACTGTTAACACACTGTGAGTATGTGTGTGTTGATATAAACTAAGCACTTAACTGCTGACCCTGAGATTAGAAAATATATCCTCCCTGTATTCTGTGCAAGTTAGTGCCTGTCATAATATCTTGTATATGCAAGCTCAATAAGGAGCATTTGTTTAATTGGAATTATTACTGTCTACAATTTAACACTAGAATAAGATCATCAACCTATAGCCCCAGAGAGGGTTCTTATCCATCTACTTTCAACTACAGTTTTTGTACAAGGTTGATTTCATATGCTATTGAAATATCTATGATGAGGAAAGCCAAAATGATGGCCAACACTCCAGAGCTTAGAGGCCGACCCTTCTTCATTATTCCTTTGCTATTGCCATAATCCAGAATTTGATATCTCAGCCTGGGACTTCTACAGTAGTCTTACGGCACGCTTTCCTAAGTCTGGTCTCCAGCCAGCCAGTTTGTTTTGTCACTAGCAGGAATAACTTTTCTTATGGGCTACTATAATTTTGCTCCTTTCCTGCTCAACAAATGTCTTACCACACAGAGGCTCAGTCCTTCTGGGCTGATGCCAGTTTTCCATCATCAGAAGAATTCTGCTGACGCGTACGAGCTCACATATGTGTATTTAATCCTCAGCAAAGGTGTCGTTTTACAGATGGGATAACTGAGACACAGAGTGGGCAGTAACATGCAAGACATTACAACCAACCTGTGTTTGGCAGAGAAGGGGTATGACTTCAGGTTATCCCTCTGTAAGCCCTGTCGTGTGCTCTTTCAGCTGCATCGTATGCCTGTGTTTAGTTTTCTAACCTTATTTCTTCTTGCTTTTCTACACATGAAATGGTGCTGGTCATTCTGATATACACAGTATCTCCACAAATACAACACGCTGGTACGTTTGTTCACCCTAGCCCTTTATCAGAATACCCCTGTCTCCTTGGAGAGACTCAGATCCCACTCATCTTCAGGGGTCCCACAAGCCCCCTTCACTCTGCCCTCACTGCCCTTCCTCTCCTTTCAATTTTTCTATCATACAGTTCCCAGTACTAGCATATTGTCATCATTATTTGATGGATGTTAATCATTCCTACCAAAACATATTGTGAGCTGCCTGAGGGCGAGTACTATATTTTATATGCCTTTGGTAAGTCTTAGCACAGTCATAAGCTCATTGTAAATGACAGTAAATGCTGGCTGTTTAACCGTTACTTTTGCTTTAAATGAGCCTTTCCTTTTTTTTGACCTTTTCCCAATAAGGATTTGTTCACAGACTGAAACTGAATGTTAGCCATCAGTCATACTACATTTCAGTTTTATAACATAATAACAGTAATTCTTATTAGGTTAATTTCCCTATTCAACAGAAAACAGTAAATGTAAAACATGGGGAAATAACAAGTTGCTTTAAGCCATTTCAGATGCCATTTGGAATTTTCAGGTTGAGCTGAAGAAATAATTTGAAAATGCTGGTGTCATGCATTTAAAAATATTTATTTATTTATTTTTGGCTGTGCTTGATCTTGGTTGTTGTGTGTGGGCTTTCTCTAGTTGTGGCGAATGGGGCTACTCTCCAGTTGTGCTGCACGGGCTTCTCACTGTGGTGGCTTCTCTGTGCAGCACAGGCTCTAGAACACACGGCCTTCAGGAGTTACGGCTCCTGGGTTCTAGGGTGCTGGCTCTGTAGTTGTGGCTCACGGGCTCAGTTGCCCTGCAGCATGTGGGATCTTCCCAGACCAGGGATTGAATCTGTGTCTCCTGCATTGGCCGGTGGATTCTTGACCTCTGAGCCACCAGAGAAATCCATGTCATGCACTTTTATAGCACCCCCACCCCCACCCCACCAAATGGTCTATTAAAATGGATTAGCCAAACGGTTTGTTCAGGTTTTTCTGTAAATATTTATGTCATTATTAAAAACAAACACAGATCTAAAGAATGTAGTAGGCAAAGTAAGATTAGACACTCTAGTTCCTAATGTCACTTCACACTGTCTAAACAACATACTGATGAGGAAACAAGTCTTACTAAGGTGCTGGCTACAGTGTATACTGCAGCTTGGTGCTTCTTCCTTTATCAAGAACCAAATTTCTCTCCCAATTCCTCCTCCTATCCCTTATACCCTCTCCTACCACCTCCTCTTTCCCTGCCCTGCCAAATATCTGACCATTCTTAGGACTCATATAGTCTAAATAATTGTCTTTGCATTTTTCTGATTTAGTACAAGTCTCAGAGCCAGAGAGAGAGAAATAGAAACAGGCAGGCCCAGGGAATCTCCATACTAACTTGATATAACATTCTGTACAAATTCCTTGTGATAAATACTTATATGTAATCTTTGTATCCTTTTTGGATCTTTTTTAAAATGCCCACATCACTCTTTTCTTAACTTTTTGCACATTAATGATCCTGGTATAGGCATTTTCTAAGATTGATGGATAACTAGCTAAAAGGTTTCATAGCCCAAGGCAAGGGAGAGGTCCATTAACTTCACATGGTCAATAATTTCCCTGGGTAATGCCCTCTTCTGAGACTTTATTACTAATAAAACCCATGTTTTAATGTTTGGAAAAATTAAACATCATTGTAAGCTGTTCATTCTTAAAATTATGCCTGTCCTTGCCTTTTTGCTGTGTCTTCATTCCTCAAATACGTTGTTACACTCTTCTTATATATTTCTTTAAAACTTAAATTTTGTTTTCTTTTTAAATATTGAGTCCCACACCTAGAAACTCATGTTCATTTTCAAGGGACACATTTATGTATTCCCTTAAATACAGGAATTAAGCATGGTATTCTGAAAAGGAGTATCTGTAACAAGTAGCTTTAGTCAAACTATATATTTATATCTGATGGGTCTACTAGGATTACTGGGATGCAAAACCACCATCTGAAAAAAAGGAAAAAAGATACCATCCATTGGGGAAAATAACATAACTTTGTTTTGTTGCCCTCTTGTTTAATGGATTGACTGACTCCGACTGAATGTGAGGCGCTCTCTTCTGCAGACCTTCCTTTTTCATCCAGAGAAACCTTCTGTGGACTATTACTGGCCTTTTTGTAACTTGTCAGCCTATCTGAAATCGTTCACTCTTTTCATGGCTTTAAATTTTAAAATCTCTTCCAGTCACAAAAGTTCAAAGGTCCTTTTTATTTTCTGAAATAAGTCCAAATGCACTTTTGTTTTCATTTAAGATAAGCTTAAGGCATTAAATGATCAACTAACTGAGAACATCTACCTATATTTTTAACTCACACTAGTAAATTGTCAATAATCTATAGACTTGGGTATATACTGTCTCATACTGTTTCCAGTCCCAGTTTTTTTTTTTTTCAGTGATCTAAAAAACACAGAAGGAATGGGTTGGGAATCAAAAAAATCTTATTTCGAGCTCACCCTTACCAGCCAAGTGACCTCCAGGAAATATAGTAGTACATTAGTTGTACATTACGTCTCAGAACCAATATTGAAAAGCAGTGATACTTGGCTTGCCTTGTTTACAGGGCATTAGTAAGAAGGAGTGGAGGCAATGTGGATGAAAATGCTTCCTGAAATCTAAAACCCCAAATAAAAGGTACTGTTGCAATAACTAGCAAACTGGAATAGATGTAGCTGCATTTCAGCCTTTCTGTTTCTCTTAGTGTGGAATGTCTCTCTATAAATTACTTTGTCTGCCATTGGCAATTTGTGAAACAGAAAAAAAAAATCAAGGTCAAGAAAATATGCTCATGGGTTATCCTTCTGCATATTAATAAGTGAAAATGGCCCCCCATTATTGTCCTATAAGTTATAAAACCTGAAGGAGCCATGTTGGCTAATTATGTTAATAGTTAGATGCTGGAGGATGTTGAAGATTAATTCCTATATAGAATTCATCTCATCATCCACTTCTTACCTGCCAATCTGTTCCAACTACTAATCAATCAGGCAGAAAGCACAGAACTTCAGCCATTAGAAAACAAATGTCCACACATATTTAACTACCAATGTGCCTGGATCCTTCATCTTTGATGAAAATATATTGCCTGTGATGAAATTATATTGTAAATATTTGCTTGACCTTTTCAAATGGAATGGATTTACCATTCTCTATAGAGCTGTGTAATATATGAAAGTGAAAAGTGAAGTCTCTCAGTTGTATCAGACTCTTTGCGACCCCATGGACTGTAGCCTACAGTGCTCCTCCATCCATTGGATTTTCCAGGCAAGAGTACTGGAGTGGGTTGCCATATCCTTCTCCAGGGGAATCTTCCTGACCCAGGGATTGAACCCAGGTCTCCTGCATTGTAGGCAGGTGCTTTACCATCTGAGCCACAAATGGCTGTTCAGTCAGATCAAATAAATACTTCCAGTAGTATTTTCTGTATAATCTGCTCTAGAAAAACCACTCCATTTTATAATGGATTTGATAGACGACTAAAGGAAGCTGCTGATGTGAGGCAACTTAAAACGGGCAGTGGGAAAATGATTAAAATTAGTAAAAAGTTGGGCAGGAAATCTTCATCATGAGAAATTCATCAGGTGTAAAAATTCATATTCCTTGATAAAAGGAATCACAAATGTGTGCAGTGCTTTCAACTAGGGTAGTATTGTCATTTGGGAAAGAACTTCATTGTGAGGAGCCCTCTCTCTCAGACGGCAGGATATTTAGTAGCCACGCCTGCCTTGGCATCTAATGACCCTACCCACTGTCATTGTAACAAACAGCTTTTTTTTAGGACTATGAATCACCCACTATTGAGAACCCCTGGAATAAAAATTCTACATGTTAAAGTTGGAATAAGATCTAGGTTTTTGTCAGACAGTGGACACTAGAAACACACAGAGTAATAATTTTGAAATGACAGATAAATTGAATTTTGAAGATAATTTTAATTATATTGGAAAAAGCAATTTTAGTTGTACTTGATTATTACATTTACAGATGAGTAGCTTCTGTTGAAACCAACTTTTAAATCTTAATCACTTTCTGTTATTTATGATAAATGCAGTTTATTCTACAAATGAATTTTATGAATTCTGTGAAAAAATTTGACTTATAAATTAACAATTTCCTATCACTGACTTGAATTTTCTCAGTCTGGACAAATTGCACTAAGTCGGGGGGCCCCCAGCCCCGCCCTGCCAAGAATGCCAGCTCTGCTGTCACAGTTACTAATGTACATCACGCTGTCCTCACATGGCATTGACTCCAAGAAGTTTCCTGTTGAATTCTTCTCCAGATAATTATCAACTGGCAAATAAATGTCATGTACTTTCCATAAAATACAGTCAAGAGCTGATAGCTACAAATACCATCACTGTTTTGAAATAGAATCTTTATTATGGCCTATAGGTTCAGTGTGATTTGGTCCCTGGCTGTCTCCGAGACTTCATTTCCTACTTCTTTGAAAACAAAACAAAACAAAACAAAAACATTATTTGGCTGTGCTAGGTCTTAGCTGTGGCACTCAGGATCCTTACTTGTGGCATGTGGGATCTAGATCGAACCTGGACCCCTGCATTGGAAGCACAGAGTCTTAGCCACTGGACCACCAGGGACGTCCCAATTTCCTACTCTTTAACTGCTCCCTTCTCTTAGTTGCACTGGCTTCCTTGTAGTCCCTGAAACTGCTTTCTGCCAGGTCCTTCAGGGGGCCTTGCCCTGGCAAACCCACCTACCTGGATCTTGTTATTCCTAATTGTCACATTCTTCTTTTCTTCTTTCAGAACTCCACTCATCCCCTCAGAGAGATCTTTTAGGACCAGTGTATCTAAATGTGTTTCCTTTCACTCTGTCATTCTCTGTACCCTTTAGCTGGCTTTTCTTGTTTAAACTTTATTTAATTGGAGGATAATTATTTTACAATGTTGTGATGCTCTGCCATACATCAGCATGAATCAGCCATAGGCATACATGTGACCCCTCCCTTGTGTGCTCCCTTCCCATCTCCCTCCCCACCCTATCCCTCCAGGTTGTCACAGAGCACCAGATTTGCATTCCCTGTGTCATACATTAGACTCCCACTGGCTATCTGTTTTATGTACCGTAACGTATATGTTTCCATGTTCTTCTCTCAAATCATCCCACCCTCTCCTTTTCCCACTGTGTCCAAAAGTCTGTTCTTCAAAGAACTGCCACCTGCCACTTACTCCATAGTAATTATTCAGTCGGGTTTCCCTGGTGGCTCAGTGGCAAAGACTCCGCCTGCCAATGCAGGAGACGCAGGTTCGATCCATGGGTTGGGATGATCCCCTGGAGTAGGAAATGAAAACCCACTCTAGTATTCTTGCTTGGAGAATCACATGGACAGAGGAGCCTGGCGGACTAAGTCCCTAGGATGGCAAAAGAGTTGGACAGGATTTAGCAACTAAATACAACAGCAAAATTATTCAGTAAATCCTTTATTAGTAACATATTGAGATGGATTAGAGTAGACTGCCTGGATTTGAGTCTCAGTGCTATGCCTTACTGATTGGGTGACTTTGGGCAGGTTACTTAACTTTTAGTGCCTCAATTTCCTCAGTATCCACATCATAGTACTCTTGGCCCATCTTCTCCCTTAGCATTAAGATATATCCAAGTTAGAAAGAACTTCAGAGAATATTTACCACAGTTTTCCATCCAAGGCAACAGCCCTCTTCCTGTTCTGTGTCCCTGTATTCTTTCGTAATTTTATCTTTTTCTTGTTACTCAAAAATCTCATAATAGTGAGAAGAGTTACTTTTGGAGTTATTAGTGTCTTGTGTATGGCCCTTTTTATACAACTCCTACATGGAAAACTTCAGTGGTCTTGATTTCATCTCAAAACTGATTTTCAACAAACATAGATCTTGAACTGAATTGATTTTCTCCATTACATGCTACAAAAAGTGATAATTATCATTTTGTTATTTGACAGTTTGTCTCAACAAACATTCACCTTGAATATTTCTTATGTCCTTGTAGGAGGTGATGGGTATTTGGAACAAAGGGGTAGAATGAAGAAAAAAATTATATACAATCCATGTTCTTACAAAATTTAGAATATAATTATGAATGTAAAAATTAATGCTCATCACATAGGGACTCTTACTTTGATTTTTTTTTAGAACATCTGAGGGCAGGGTTTTTCATTTATAAAAGAAAGTTTTTGTTGCTGCATGTTTTAATGAATATTTTGGTAAAGTTAAATTTAAAACTCTGATTTTCTTAGGCATTTAATTTATATTTGTTATACTGTTGCAGATCAATAATCATGGTACGTATTCTTTGACGGGTATTCTCTAGCTCACACTTAACAGATTAAATTATGCTAAACAATTAACCTCAGTTTTACTTAAAGTGTCTAAGAATCTCCATTTACAAATTTAATATATCTGATTCTCACAAGTTCTTCAAAAGCCTCCCAGGATAAGAGTAGAAACAAAATCTTCCTGTTCACTTAAGCAACTCCTCTGAATCAACTAAAGCAGAAACATTAATAGAGCAGGAGCACTTACATATTTAAATGATCTTTAAACTCC
Source organism: Oryx dammah (assembly GCF_014754425.2). Taxonomy (NCBI): domain Eukaryota; kingdom Metazoa; phylum Chordata; class Mammalia; order Artiodactyla; family Bovidae; genus Oryx; species Oryx dammah. The sequence goes on along the minus strand of NW_024070207.1, from coordinate 104,197,247 downwards.
ATGAGATTGTCTTACACTTTTCAAGTCAAAGTCACAAGTCTAATATTAATTAACCATTTCAAATTAACGTCAGATTCTCCAGTACATCAGATTCTTTTTAAATGTGCCAATAAGCATCTTAAAACAGAATACACTGAACTGACAAAAGGTAATCCCAAAGTTAATACAAAGTAATATTGCTACGATTTTTATTTTAGTTATATTTTTTCTCATTGTATAGCTGTAAAATGCAACTAAAGGTTCTAAGACTTGAGGCCATAATTTCCATTTGTGGTCAGAGAAGTCAAGGCCAGGACATAGGATCCCTCTCTTGTAGTATTGGCTCTCTCTGACTGATTCAACATAGTCAATGCTCTTACCACCTGATTGGATGCCACATTGTTTTGTTTGTTTGGGGGGTTTTTTTGAGGGGGTGCCACATTCAGAAAAATATTTTTGGCTGTGCTGGGTCTTCATTGCTGTGCACGAGCTTCCTCTAGTTGCGGTGCCCAGGCTTCTCATTGCGGTGACCTCTCTTGTTGTGGAGCACTGGCTCAGTAGTTGTTCCACAGCATATGGAATCTTCCTGGACCAGGGATCGAACCTGTGTCCCCCACACTGGCAGGTGGATTCCCGACCACCAGGGAAGTCCTGCCACATTGTTTTAATACTTCTTCCTGACTGATTCTCATCAGCCTCCACTAGTTTGTTCGGGGTTTCTTGGGCAGTGGGGTTACCATATTGTTTTGTTTAAAAACTTTTTATTTTCTGTTGGGGTATAGCCAATTAACAATGTTGTGATAGTTTCAGGTGGACAGTGAAGGGACTCAGCCATACATATACATGTATCCAATCTCCCCCAAACTCCCTTCCCATCCAGGCTGCCACATAACATTGAGCAGAATTCCCTGTGACTATCCTTGTTGGTTATCCATTTTAAATAAAGGAGTGTGCCATGGTGTTTTAATACTTCTTCCTGGCTCATTCTCATCAGCCTCCACCACTGTGTCATAATTTCATAAAAGACTATATATAGTTCATGAAAGCTACTATATAATACCTAATAGTTTACTATACCATGCAGATACATGCACAAAATAAACTATTTTTATCTTACCTTAAGTATTTTTGTGAGTAAATACATGCTGGTATTAAAAGATGAGATTCAGTTTTAGCTCATGTTCATGGTTCATTTCAGAAACACACAGTTGTTTATTAGCAGGTCTTAAACCAAATAGGGTAGCAGAAAACACAGCACTTTGCATTTGATTGAGCACATTTTTAGAGTGAATGAGAAAAGTTGATTAAAAGGTAAAAGGGATCTGAAAAACCGGTTGGTCTTTGGGAGGATTTCACATGTAACTTTCCAAGCTTTTTTAAAGAATCTATTTTTGCAGTAGAGTCCACATGCAACACAGGAAAATATGAGCTGATGGCCCATTTCGATGGATAGAAACATGTATTCAAATCAGATTTCATTTATAGCCCCCTTTCCTTGATTTTAAACTGCTTCAGTTTATTTGTATTAGTGGCATTTAACTAAACCCAGAGCTAGAGAACAGAACCTGAGGACAGAAAAAGCAGCTGAATTAACTTTAAAGTACTCTTCATATTATCCTTTAAAATCTTTACCTCTACAAAAAAAAAAAAAAAAGTCCTCTAAGTGTGACATTATGTAAAGGAAATGTTCAAGTGCAGGCATTTACAAAGCTGGCTGAAGGAAACTATAAGCAATGAAGTAGCCGAAGAAAGAATGTCAGAGCGAGCCTGAGGTTTCCATGTGAAGGCCTCACTTCCTAATTGTTATTATACTTACAAGGACACTCTGTAAAAAGAAAAATGAACGCCTTGTTCAACACCTGCTATAAAAAGATGCTGGGACTCTGTGGCTTGCTTAAATCATTTTTTTTCCTGAAACAAATTGCCGAACAAGCCCTAGGCCATTTAATTTCCAAATACCAGTAATTAAAATGAGTAACATCGTCAGAATTTGGCAGGGCCACAGCTTTCTTTTCTCTTTTCATTTTCCCATAAATTTTAGTGAAGGTCAGATTTGTTGAAGGGAGGAGAGGGGGCGAAATCTGCCGGCTCTGTGCTCATGGGAGGTTAAAATATGACTTGTTCACGATGTCCCTCATAGTTCAGGACTTAATGGTCCTTGACGGGGATAACCTAGAAGTTAATTTTACTCTGTGTCCCAAAAGCAGTCATTGTCAATGTAATCTTTCTTGTGGGCTGAAGGGTATCGTCAACAAATGATCTGACTTTCAGTAGCAATTGACCAGCAATGTCTCGGACCCAAAAAGTCAGGGATATGGCTCCTTATGGATCTGTTTCCTACTCATAGTGGTAAAAATATTTTTATCTTTTTTTTTTTTTTGCTTTAGCTCTTATACAGTCCATTTTTACATCTTTCTTCCTGAGAATTAGTTCTTAATAGTTCTCACTCTATTTTTTTCTTAAGTTGGTAATGTATCCAACTCATAAATTGTAAAAATTCTTCAGAATGCAGTATAGACTTGTATGAAGAAAAAATAAAACTTTGAAAAGATATGGCTGGCTCTTTTTTTGGGAGAACTGGGGTAGAACAATGCAGAGCACATGTGCCTCCATCTCAGTCTTTGTTTCTCATCTTAGCCCTCTTCCTTCCTGGATGGGCAAACTGGATTGAGTTGTCACACCTCTCTTGGTCTCATTTTCCTAATCTAGAAGGAAAGATTAAATTTGGCCTTGGTGAAAAGTCAGTGAACTCAGTCATGCATCACAGGGCAGATTAGCTTTCCAGGGAATAATCCGAGTCTCATTCCCATGAAGGACTCATCAGGGATAAACAAGTAGGATTTTCCTTTTTCCAGTCTCCCCTCACCATAAAGAGAGTAGTAAAGTCTGATCTTCTTCAGATTTGGGTTCACCTTCCCCAGATGAGAATAACAGGCATTGCTTTGCAAAATGTTGGCCCCCTGGGTTGTTCTGCACGGTGGCCCAGACAGGATGATTATCGGAATCTATGGAAGCTAGACAGTAAATGCCAAGGACATGAGTATCAGCAAGGGCCTTGAGTGGAAGAGCCTGCTGGGAGGAACATTGCAGTAGAAGGACTGTACTCTCTAATTGAAGGCCTGTAATGGTGGAATATGTGAGAATAGAGGACAAAGAATCAGTCTTATAAAGGGGAGGCAGTGGTAAGAGCACATGGAGATGACATATTTGTATATAGCATGGAATATAATCCTATGTGCAAATAAATGAACTGCAAGACTGAGGTCTGCCTGGTTCTCTCTAATTGAGCCACAGGATACCAAAAGCTCAAGAGGAACAAAAATTGTAGGTGTGATTAAACCCCGAATTGTTGTGTTCCTGAAAGGACTATTGGATGAGTCTCTGATCCCAGATGTCATAATACAATCTGAGAGTTGGTTCTCGTCATAGGATTTGCCAGAAGATTTCAGGTATGATTGCCAAATAAGGTGTTTAAAATGTACATCATGGTGATTTGATACAGGTATACATACATTCTCACCAAAAATGATCCACAGGAGATGAAATGGAGCAGAAAGAGCAACATGAACCCAAACCAAAACAGAGATACATGGAGCACAGTAGACCTAGGAGAGAATTGGGTGACAACTAAGGCTGCTGGAAATGTTTCATTGCTTAGATCATGTTCCCAGGCCTTATTCATGTGTGTGTGCTCAGTCATGTCCAACCCTTTGTGACCCCATTGACTGCAGCCCACCAGGCTCCTCTGTCCATGGGATTTCCCAGGCAAGAATACCGGAGTGGGTGGCCATTTCCTCCTCCAGGGGATCTTCCTAACCCAGGGATCGAACCCACATTGCCTGCATCTCCTGCATTATAAGCAGACTCTACCCACTGAGCAACCTGGGAAGCTATGGAAATGTGGTTACCTTGACAATAGTAACATTTTCTAGGCCTGATCCACTTTTCCAGGACATTTAGGAAACCCCAAGAGGGCTGTGCTCAAGAGCAAGTTCACTCTCAGGTTGTAACAAGACTTTCCCAGGACCATGCTATTCTGAGCGGAGAAGAGAGTAGACCCTTTCCTTCTGTCAAGTTGGGTTCTGAAGCAGGGTTGCCTCTAGTCCATGCGTGGTTAGGGGCATTTAATGAAATATCTTCCTCAGTCTTAAAATGTCCTTTTATATTAGCACTTACATAAGTAGCCAACTGGCTGGAGAAATGGATTCCAACAAAATACAGAATATTTCTCTTCCCTTTGAGTACATAAGACTAGGTTCAGCCTAGTTCTTAGGACAGATCTTGTCAATGTCCTGTCTATGTCCCTGAAACTTTATGTGTATTGCTATAGACATCCAACTACCTAAATCTATATCCCTTCCCTGTACAAGGAAATCCTGAGGAATTTATGTAACATCTCTTGGGAGCACCTGCAACCATTGAGTCTCAGGATAGGTGTGTAAACCTCCCAGCTCTGTCACCTTTTGGCACCTCTTGAGTGGGTGTTATGCATTGTTTGCCAGAGGATTCCAGCTCCGAGTGCCCACAATGTCTTAGCTACCCTCCCTGCCCTGTCTCATGATGCCAATTCCTCTACCAGTGTTACCTGCCCTTACTTACCAACTGAGCTACTTAAACTTGAATTCTTACTTCAGGATTCAAATCTTGAAAGTAAGGCAAACACCTTCAAATGAGCTCTCTCCAAGAAGCTTCTAGTAGCCCCTACAAGTAGACTCTTCTTTGGTCATGTTGCATGCTCATCAGAAGCATTCAGATATGTCTGTGGACATAGCTGGAGTTCTTTTCCAGAATACTTCCATGCCCTCATCTGGCAGGATCACTCCACCAGTTCATCAGTCATGATAGAATTCTTCCTTGACTTACGCTGTCCATCCTCCTGTACCCATGCTGCAGCCCAAATTACTTTTTTTTTTAATTTCAGCTTTATTGAGGTATAATTGACAAATAAAATTGTAAGGTATTTAAAGTGTACATCATGGTGATTTGATACATGGATACATTGTGAAGGGCTTCCCAGGTGGTTCAGTGGTAAAGAATCCATCTGCCTGTGCAGGAGACCCTAGAGACTCAAGTTCCATCCCTGGATTGGGAAGATGCCTGGAGGAGGAAATGGCAACCCACTCAGTATTCTTACCTGGAGAATCCCATGGACAGAGGAGGCTGGTGGGCTACAGTCCATGGTATCTCACAGAGTTGAACATGACTGAGTGAGCATGCATGCATACATTATGAAAGAATCCCCCCATCTAGTTAATTAACACATCTATCAACTCACACAATTATTTTTCTTTTCCCTTTTTGGTGAGAATATTTAAGTTCTACTCTCTTAGCAGATTTCAACTATAAAATTCAGTGTTATCAGCCAAATTGCTCTAACCCAGAAATAGCAAAGGGATTTTGCCATGAAGATTCAGTTATCAGAAGCTTCCATAGTTGTTTGAAGCCACAGAGCATGGTGAAATTAAAAATAATATACAACATAAGGCAACAATAATAGAAATCATATTGTGCATTATCTAAGATGATTATTTCCATTAATATTTTCTGTCTTATTTATATTGAGGCTGTATAAGCAAACTACTCCATTCCTTGCTTAGCAGGTATGAGAAAGAGGAAAGGGGTGGGAGTGGGAAGAGAAATATGGTGTATTTGACAAATTTTTCATTTACCTGTTCACTCTTAACCTTTTGTTTTCTCAAAGACAAAAATAAGTGAATATAACATAATTCAGGTACAAAAACTCCATGTTACTGTATTTTTTATTCTGAAAAAGTGAAGATCATAAAAAACTAAAAATACTTCTCATATTTTGGCCAACCCAATAAATCTCTCCATATAGAGATAGAAAAGTTACCTTTTCAGGGTGTGGTAGGCAGAATCCTTGGAGAAGGCAATGGCAACCCACTCCAGTACTCTTGCCTGGGAAGTCCCATGGATGGAGGATCCTGGTGGGCTGCAGTCCATGGGGCCGCAAAGAGTCAGACACGACTGAGTGACTTCACTTTCACTTTTCACTTTCATGCACTGGAGAAGGAAATGGCAACCCACTCCAGTGTTCTTGCCTGGAGAATCCCAGGGACAGGGGAGCCTTGTGGGCTGCCGTCTATGGGGTTGCACAGAGTCGGACACGACTGAAGCAACTTAGCAGCAGGCAGAATCCTAAAATGGCCCCCAAGATTCCTGCCCGCTGGTGGATGCACCCTTTACAATTCTTGAGTATGGGGTGAAACCTGTGTATATAATGAGAAATAACTCCCATGGTTAGGTTGTTAATCAGTTGGTTTCTAATTGGGTGGGCCGTCCCTAATCAGGTAAGTGTTTAAGAGAGAGTTTTGCCCTTTCTTGAAATCAGAGAGGTTGAAGGTATGAGAAAGATTCTTCTGGCATTGAAGGAGCAAATATTCATGTTTCAAACTAGCCTATCCTAAGGATCCACATGGTAAGGAACTGAAAGTGGCCTCTAGGGGCTGAGAGCTACCCCTGGCTGACAGCAAGAAAACAGGGATCTCAATCATACAACCTCAAGGAAATGAATTTTTCCAACCACTTGAGGAAGATTGGAAGGGGCTATTTCCTTGTCAAGTCATCAAATAGGGACACAGCTGGCCAACATCTTGATTTCAGCCTTTTAAAACCCTGAGCAGAGGACCCCAGTTAAGATGTGTCCAATTCCTGACTCTTGGAAACTATGAGATAAGTTTGTGTTGCTCTAGACTTCTAAGTTTGTGATTTGTTAAACGTGGGGATAAAACTACTACACAAAATTTCCAAGGAAATAGCATACCATGGCCAACCTATTACATTCAAGGTTGACAATCCTGTACATAAACCTTGCACCTCAAAGGACACTATCAAGTAAGTGAAAAGACAACCTATAAACTGAGAAAACATTTGTAAATTGTAGGTCTAATAAGAAACCTGTATCCAGAATACTTATAGAGCTTTAAAAATTCAACAATAGACGAGTAACCCAAAAATGCAAAGATTCTGAATAGATACTTCTCCAAAGAAGATAGATAAATGGCCAATAAGTACACAAAAAGATGCTCAACATTATTAGTCATCAGGGAGATGCTATGGTGAAATTCCACTTTAAATTCACTAGGATGGCTATAATAAAAAGAATATGCAGAGACATCTGAACCCTCATTCATTGCTGGTGGAAATGTACAATGGTGCAGCAGTCTGATAGGTCCTCAAGTGATTAAACATGGAGTTACCATAATGCCCAGCAATCTCCCTCCTACCCAGGAGAAATGAAGACATACCCACACAAAAACTTGTGCATAAATGTTCATGGCAACATCATTCATAAAAGCCAAAAGTGGGAATAATCCAAATGTCCATCAATTGACGAATAGATAAGTAAATTGGGGTACATCCATATAATGAAATGATATTCAGCAATAAAAAAGAAGTACTGATACATGCTACAGCAGGTGAAAGAAGCCTATCCCCAAAGACCACATACTGTATTATGCCATTTATATTAAAGGTCCAGCATCAGAAGATCTATATGAAGAGAAAGCAGATTCGTGTTTACTTGGGCTGGGAAGTGGAAATGGGGTATAGCTGCTAGTAGCACAGGATTCTTCTGCGGGAAATGGTAGTAGTGGTGGTTGCACAACTCTGTAAATATACTGAAAACTGTTCAACTGTACATTTAAGATAGGTGAATTTTTACAGTACGGAGACTATTTGCTTAAGCTGTTTTTTTTTTTTTTAAGCCTAGTTTCTCTTTTGTTTTGCTCGGGCCATGCTAGGAAACCAAGTGTTCTATAGAAATAAGACCAAAAAAAAAAATTTGAGTCCTCTGGTTGGCATACCTCAGAGGCCAGATCTGATGCGTTTCATGGCGTTAGAAAGGTCACGTGGCAGAGGGAGAAGCATCCACTGTCAAGTTGTGAGGTTTTTTAAGATTTTATCTATTTCTTTTTTATTGTACTAGGTCTTCGGTGCTGCCCAGGCTTTTCTCTAGTTGTGGTGTGCAGACTTCTCGTTGCGGTGCCCTCTCTCGTTGCAGAGCATGGACTAGGCACATGGGCTTCAGAACATGTGGTGCTTGGGCTCAGTAGTTGTGGTGCATGGGTTTAATTGTCCTGCGGCATGTGGAATCTTTTGGGAACAGGGGTTGAACCCGTGTCCCTTGCATTGACAGGCAGATTCTTTACCACTGAGCCAAGTCATGACTCTTCTTATCCTTGCTCTCTCCCTAAGAACTAGGTGATCTCTCTAACCTCACTATGGCTTGGGGAAAAATAAGGAGGGATTGAATTAGACAAATTCCCAGTCACTAACAGTTCTGTTTTATTCAGCCTGATGATATATACAAAGATAATCACAGAAATGGCATTCAAGGTATCTGATTATACCAAGATATCACTGAAAATGCTATCTTGAGTGTTTTAAACCAAAGAATTTATTAAAATTAATACACGTAGCCAAGAAAGAGCTCAAGAATTTCATGTCACCTTTTTCTGTGTTAATTATTCTCTATTTTAATGTGAATTTAAGATCAAGATTGTATCCAAACTGCCATTTATATCTGAAGCACAATTATTTGCCTTGGGTTTCCTGATACTAATTTTGCTCTTTAAACCAAATTATTTTCAAGAACTCTAACTGTCCTGAAAGCTCGGAAATGAGGAAAGGGAAAAACACAAACTAGTTTAATGCAATGAAAAAAAATCTTTCGGCTCCACTTAGAACGTCTAAATGGCTTTCCACTTTCCTTGGTCACTAAATACTCACAAGGCCTTATTCTATTAGTTACTAAGGTAACCCAAAGCTGGCAGCATGTTGACATACCTTTCAAGGACGAGAGATTTTGCAGTATTTCATAGATAATGTCACATTAACCTCAAACTCGTTCTTTTTACAAAAGAACAATAATTATTGGAATGAATCTGTTGTAATTTTATTCTTTGGATATTTTGTTGTTGTTGTTTAGGGACTTCTTGCTGCACTTTTCTTCAGCTTGAATACTATTCTGTTTTTAAAATAATGCAGAAGTAGAAGTCAGATATCTTTGTTGATTCCTGCATTAAACCACTCATTTGTTCCTTGTATGGATTATACATAGCCTGGGTCAGAATCCGGGTAGTCATCCAGATGGTCCTCAAGAGAAGACCTCCTTTGATCTCCCCTTAAAAGCCCTTTATGTTGTTGTTGTTCAGTCACTCAGTCATGTCTGACTCTGCGACCCCATGAACTGTAGCATGCCAGGCTTCCCCATGTTCCACTGTCTCCCGGAGTTTGCTCAAATTCATGTCTATCGAATCAGTGATGCCATCCAACCATCTTATTCTCTGCTGCCCCCTTCTCCTTTTACCTTCTATCTTTTCCAGCCTTGGGGCCTTTTCCAATGAGTTGGATAAGGATATACCTAATGAAAATTAAGGCAAAAAGGATGTAATAAAGATAAAAGATAAAAACAGATGATTTTTTTTGTCATTAACTGCAGTTCATAAACTCAGTTAAGAGAAGTAAGATTTTCTGTCCTCATGTTATAAATGAGAATTGTAGTTAGGAATCAAGTGTATTTCCCCCATAGCCCATCCTTAGAATATGAATGTAGATGTGCAACCAGTTGTGTCTAAGAATCAGCTACTTTCCAGAGTCAAACAGTGCTAAGAGTTCATTAGTCTTCCCCAAATAATCCAAAGTAGTGATAGATTTAGATAAATGTACATTGAAGTAGATACAGTAAATATTAACAAAATCAATACAGCAGTTCTGTTGAACAATTGAACAATTATACACTTAAGAAAAAAACTGATCATTGATATATAACAAATCTGATCCAAGAAAATGCCTGAATCTAAAATCATGGTAATGTTCAACTATTTGCAGACCCTCTCAATAAATCAAGCACTCATATTTGTGAGTGGTGAATTCATTGCTCTTCTAAAGTTCTTTAGGTTATTATTCAACAGTCCTTCGGAGAATTTAAATTTATGTACTTTTCAGACATCTTTAAACCTCACATTATTCACCTAGATTCTATAAAAAAAAATTATTATTATTGTTTCTGGACTTGGTCAATTATATCAAGATCATATTGATCAAAGGGGTTAATAAAATGACTGAATAAAATATTACATAAAGTGATAGCATTCTATTCAATTTCTCAAATATTTACTACCACCCCATAATACTTAAATTGCTAAAGACTTCAATTAACTCAGTGGTTTATTTTATTCATAATACTTGTGTAATTGCCTATTTAAAATTTGTTTTATTAAAGCTAATTTTTATTACTTCCCTGTGGCAACTTATCCTTTGTCTAAAGAGTGGGGAAATTATCCATTGTATTTTGTACTAGATTATTAGCATCCAATTATGTTCTAGTTAATTTGAAGGTGTTAGAAAACAAATTACATATTTTGCTTACCAAAGAAAACTTTGTCACTAAAAATGCAAAATTTGTAAATACCCTATTTCTTTATTCATGAATATAAGAATATGAATTTGCATGGCATTTTTATGATAACTAATGAACAGTGTGAAATTAGTAGTTGGGGTTGCTTTATGTTATAATATTTCTCAGGAAATATTTTATAGCTAATAATCCAGTATTATGTACACTTGAAAGTTGCTAAGAGAGTAAATCTTAAATGAACTCACCACAAAGAAGAAACGACAATTATGTGACATGATGAAGCTGTTGACTAAGCCATGGCATGCTAATCATTTTGCAGTCTATCAGTCAGTTCAGTCGGACTGCTCAGTCGTGTCCAAATTTTTGTGACCCCCTGAACTGCAGCACACCAGGCCTCCCTGTCCATCACCAACTCCCGGAGTTCACGCAAACCCATGTCCATCGAATCAGTGATGCCATCCAACCATCTCATCCTCGATCATCCCCTTCTCCTCCTGCCCTCAATCTTTCCCAGCATCAGAGTCTTTTCCAATGAGTCAACTCTTCACATGAGGTGGCCAAAGTACTGGAGCTTCAGCTTTAGCATCATTCCTTCCAATGAACACCCAGGACTGATCTCCTTTAGGATGGACTGGTTGGATCTCCTTCCAGTCCAAGGGACTCTCAAGAGTCTTCTCCAACACCACAGTTCAAAAGCATCAATTCTTCGCTGCTCAGCTTTCTTTACAGTCCAACTCTCACATCCATACATGACCACAGGAAAAACCATAGCCTTGACTAGATGGATCTTTGTTGGCAAAGTAATATCTCTGCTTTTCAATATGTTGTCTAGGTTGGTCATAACTTTCCTTCGAAGGAGTAAGCGTCTTTTAATTTCATGGCTGCAATCACCATCTACAGTGATTTTGGAGCCCAGAAAAATAAAGTCAGCCACTGTTTCCACTGTTTCCCCATCTATTTCCCATGACTTGATGGGACCATATGCCATGATCTTCGTTTTCTGAATGTTGAACTTTAAGCCAACATTTTCACTCTCCTCTTTCACTTTCATCAAGAGGCTCTTTAGTTCCTCTTCACTTTCTGCCATAAGGGTGGTGTCATCTGCATATCTGAGGTTATTGACATTTCTCCCAGCAGTCTTGGTTCCAGCTTGTGCTTCCTCCAGCCCAGCGTTTCTCATGATGTACTCTGCATAGAAGTTAAATATCAAATCTAACACCTACACCTTAAATGTATACAATGCTTTATATCATTTATATTTCAAGAAAGCTGGAGAAAAGACAGTTTCTTCATTGAAATGCATTGTGAAGAATATGCAGTTTGAAAACTGAATAGAAAGCTGTAAGACAAAGAATTGTGTGCATTTTGTAGAGTTGTGTATACGAATTTGTCTCAGGAGAAATAACTTGGTCTTTCTCTCTGTTTTGATTGTTTTCTCTGCTTATTCAGAGTTTGTTTTGTCTCACTAAGTCAAGGAAATTCTGAAAAGATATGTTCAAGTGACATGGAGCTTTATTTTTATCAATTAACTTTGGGTTCAAAATTCAATTAAGATCACATAGACCCGTTCACAAATTTGCTGCCTTCGGTTCAGTTCAGTCGCTCAGTCGTGTGACTCTGCGACCCCATGAACCGCAGCATGCCAGGCCTCCCTGTCCATCACCAATTCCCGGAGTTCAGTCTCACGTCCATCGAGTCCGTGATGCCATCCAGCCATCTCATCCTCTGTCATCCCTTCTCCTCCTGCCCCCAATCCCTCCTAGCATCAGAGTCTTTTCCAATGAGTCAACTCTTCGCATGAGGTGGCCAAAGTACTGGAGTTTCAGCTTTTGCATCATTCCTTCCAAAGAAATCCCAGGGCTGATCTCCGTCAGAATGGACTGGTTGGATCTCCTTGCAGTCCATGTTCAAGTGACATGGAGCTTTATTTTTATCAATTAACTCTGGGTTCAAAATTCAATTAAGATCACATAGACCTGTTCACAAATTTGCTGCCTTAAATAGAATAAAACACAGGAAGATATAAAAACATTTGGAAAGGAGCAGTTGCTTGGAAGAATTCTAAAACTTAAGGGAAAAGAAAAAGTCTTATCATAAAATTGAGATTATATTGTCAGACAGTAAAAATGGTTGCCATTTTGTTGTTGGATTTTGTAAAATTTAATATGCAGAGAATTTTGTTTTCTCTTTTTCAGCTACATATAAGAAACTTTTTTTACTCTTTTTTTGTTGCATATTTTTGACATATAACATTGTAAATTTAAGGTGTACAATGTGTTTGTTACATTTGTGCATTGTAATGATTCTCATTGTGATACTTTTCACATTACATAATTATAGTAAAATATTGTTGTCTGTATTCATTATACTCTACATTAGATCTCTATGGCTTATTTTCCACTCATTGCAAGTATGTACTCTTGAATAGTGTCAGTCTTATCCCTCCCACCCCCCATCCTCTGGTAACGACTGTTTTACTCTTTTGACAAGTTTGACCTTTCTAGATTCCACATATAAGTGATATAATACAGTACTTGTCTCTCTATGTGTGACTCATCCCACTTAACATAATTTCCTCCAGGTCCATCTGCATTATCACAAATGGCAGAATTTCTTTCTCATGGCTGAATAATAATTCCACTGTGTATTTATATACGACATCTTTATCTGTCCATCTGTTAATAGGCATTAGGTTGTTTCCATATCTTGGTCTGATTCTTTTTAAATGAAAAAAAAAATTCCCCCTAAGTATTTCACTACCATGGCTTTCCTCAAGAAGAATAAATAGTGTACAGTGTATTAGAAGGTAGAGGACAAACCTTTAAACTCATTTCATACTGTCTGAGAAGACCTAGTCCTATATAGCCAACTGTAAGATCTTTGAAACAGATAATAACTGAATCACAAACTTATCATTTACTCAATGCCTTGCACTGTCTCAGAAGTTAATGAATACAAGGCAGTTATTTTAGACATTTAAAAGAAATCTACCTCATTATATAACCAAGCTAATCAAGTGGGATATATTGGTGGCATAATCATGTCTTATTCTTCCCTTCTAAACAGTAAACAACTTAGGATCAGAGACTGGTTCTTTCTCACTCTTGTATCCTCCACATTTCGTATCATTAAACCCCCAATTCAGAATGTGAATAGTTAAGAACCCAAACTAGACTTTTTCTTCTTGACACTTTAGTCTAAATTCTGGTTAGGAAGACCCTAGGGATTATGATTTATCTAACTACCCTTCTTGTTTTTATTGGTCTGCATGATCACCTAAGTTGTTAAACATGTAACAAACAAAAGAATAGACTGACCTTCATCGGTATTATTTTATAAAGAAGTATCTTACTCATGCACTGCTCTCTCATGATTTTCTAGCTCTTTTTTAGCTTTGGTGAGTTTTACTCACACATACACATCATTTCCTTTAAAATAATTGTCATGGAAGTATTCTGAATATGTAAAAGCACTCTAGTTAGTTTCTGCCTGATGCTATTAAGTTTCAGTAATCAAGACTCTGGGTTCAAATTTTATATATACAAAAGCACTCTTTTTTTTTAATGGAAGAAAAGTGAATTAACAATTTGGAATAAGTTCCGCCGGAAAAAAAAGGGAAACCAG